>NC_092335.1:10263750-10952500 GCF_046630445.1 Rutidosis leptorrhynchoides | reverse complement strand
CGAGAGTTAAACAAACTTACCATCAAGAACCGCTACCCACTACCGAGAATCGACGACTTATTTGATCAACTACAAGTCTCGTCTGTTTATTCAAAGATTGACTTACGTTCCGGGTATCATCAAATGCGGGTGAAAGAAGATGATATTCCAAAGACTTCTTTCAGAACACGTTACGGTCATTATGAGTTTATGGTCATGCCGTTTGGTTTAACTAATGCACCAGCTGTGTTCATGGACCTTATGAACCGAGTGTGTGGACCATACCTTGACAAGTTTGTCATTGTTTTCATTGATGACATACTTATTTACTCAAAGAATGACCAAGAACACGGTGAACATTTGAGAAAGGTGTTAGAAGTATTGAGGAAGGAAGAATTGTATGCTAAGTTTTCAAAGTGTGCATTTTGGTTGGAAGAAGTTCAATTCCTCGGTCACATAGTGAACAAAGAAGGTATTAAGGTGGATCCGGTAAAGATAGAAACTGTTGAAAAGTGGGAAAACCCTGAAAACTCCGAAACACATACGCCAGTTTTTAGGACTAGCTGGTTACTACAGAAGGTTCATCCAAGACTTTTCCAGAATAGCAAAACCCTTGATTGCATTAACGCATAAAGGGAAGAAATTTGAATGGAATGATGAACAAGAGAAAGCGTTTCAGTTATTGAAGAAAAAGCTAACTACGGCACCTATATTGTCATTGCCTGAAGGGAATGATAATTTTGTGATTTATTGTGACGCATCAAAGCAAGGTCTCGGTTGTGTATTAATGCAACGAACGAAGGTGATTGCTTATGCGTCTAGACAATTGAAGATTCACGAACAAAATTATACGACGCATGATTTGGAATTAGGCGCGGTTGTTTTTGCATTAAAGACTTGGAGGCACTACTTATATGGGGTCAAAAGTATTATATATACCGACCACAAAAGTCTTCAACACATATTTAATCAGAAACAACTGAATATGAGGCAGCGTAGGTGGATTGAATTGTTGAATGATTACAACTTTGAGATTCGTTACCACCCAGGGAAGGCAAATGTGGTAGCCGATGCCTTGAGCAGGAAGGACAGAGAACCCATTCGAGTAAAATCTATGAATATAATGATTCATAATAACCTTACTACTCAAATAAAGGAGGCGCGACAAGGAGTTTTAAAAGAGGGAAATTTAAAGGATGAAATACCCAAGGGATCGGAGAAGCATCTTAATATTCGGGAAGACGGAACCCGATATAGGGCTGAAAGGATTTGGGTACCAAAATTTGGAGATATGAGAGAAATGGTACTTAGAGAAGCTCATAAAACCAGATACTCAATACATCCTGGAACGGGAAAGATGTACAAGGATCTCAAGAAACATTTTTGGTGGCCGGGTATGAAAGCCGATGTTGCTAAATATGTAGGAGAATGTTTGACGTGTTCTAAGGTCAAAGCTGAGCATCAGAAACCATCAGGTCTACTTCAACAACCCGAAATCCCGGAATGGAAATGGGAAAACATTACCATGGATTTCATCACTAAATTGCCAAGGACTGCAAGTGGTTTTGATACTATTTGGGTAATAGTTGATCGTCTCACCAAATCAGCACACTTCCTGCCAATAAGAGAAGATGACAAGATGGAGAAGTTAGCACGACTGTATTTAAAGGAAGTCGTCTCCAGACATGGAATACCAATCTCTATTATCTCTGATAGGGATGGTAGATTTATTTCAAGATTCTGGCAGACATTACAGCAAGCATTAGGAACTCGTATAGACATGAGTACTGCCTATCATCCACAAACTGATGGGCAGAGCGAAAGGACGATACAAACGCTTGAAGACATGCTACGAGCATGTGTTATTGATTTCGGAAACAGTTGGGATCGACATCTACCGTTAGCAGAATTTTCCTACAACAACAGCTACCATTCAAGCATTGAGATGGCGCCGTTTGAAGCACTTTATGGTAGAAAGTGCAGGTCTCCAATTTGTTGGAGTGAAGTGGGGGATAGACAGATTACGGGTCCGGAGATTATACAAGAAACAACCGAGAAGATCATCCAAATTCAACAACGGTTGAAAACCGCCCAAAGTCGACAAAAGAGCTACGCTGACATTAAAATTTTGGGACGAAATTTATTTAACGGGTAGGTACTGTAGTGACCCGAACTTTTCCAAGTTTATATATATTAATTGAGATTGATATTTACATGATTAAATGTTTCCAACATGTTAAGCAATCAAACTTGTTAAGACTTGATTAATTGAAATATGTTTCATATAGACAATTGACCACCCAAGTTGACCGGTGATTCACGAACGTTAAAACTTGTAAAAACTATATGATGACATATATATGGATATATATATATATATATAGTTAACATGATACTATGATAAGTAAACATATCATTAAGTATATTAACAATGAACTACATATGTAAAAACAAGACTACTAACTTAATGATTTTTAAACGAGACATATATGTAACGATTATCGTTGTAAAGACATTTAATGTATATATATCATATTAAGAGATATTCATACATGATAATATCATGATAATATAATAATTTAAAATCTCATTTGATATTATAAACATTGGGTTAACAACATTTAACAAGATCGTTAACCTAAAGGTTTCAAAACAACACTTACATGTAACGACTAACGATGACTTAACGACTCAGTTAAAATGTATATACATGTAGTGTTTTAATATGTATTTATACACTTTTGAAAGACTTCAATACACTTATCAAAATACTTCTACTTAACAAAAATGCTTACAATTACATCCTCGTTCAGTTTCATCAACAATTCTACTCGTATGCACCCGTATTCGTACTCGTACAATACACAGCTTTTAGATGTATGTACTATTGGTATATACACTCCAATGATCAGCTCTTAGCAGCCCATGTGAGTCACCTAACACATGTGGGAACCATCATTTGGCAACTAGGATGAAATATCTCATAAAATTACAAAAATATGAGTAATCATTCATGACTTATTTACATGAAAACAAAATTACATATCCTTTATATCTAATCCATACACCAACGACCAAAAACACCTACAAACACTTTCATTCTTCAATTTTATTCATCTAATTGATCTCTCTCAAGTTCTATCTTCAAGTTCTAAGTGTTCTTCATATATTTTACAAGTTCTAGTTACATAAAATCAAGAATACTTTCAAGTTTGCTAGCTCACTTCCAATCTTGTAAGGTGATCATCCAACCTCAAGAAATCTTTGTTTCTTACAGTAGGTTATCATTCTAATACAAGGTAATAATCATATTCAAACTTTGTTTCAATTTCTATAACTATAACAATCTTATTTCAAGTGATGATCTTACTTGAACTTGTTTTCGTGTCATGATTCTGCTTCAAGAACTTCGAGCCATCCAAGGATCCGTTGAAGCTAGATCCATTTTTTTCTTTTCCAGTAGGTTTATCCAAGGAACTTAAGGTAGTAATGATGTTCATAACATCATTCTATTCATACATATAAAGCTATCTTATTCGAAGGTTTAAACTTGTAATCACTAGAACATAGTTTAGTTAATTCTAAACTTGTTCGCAAACAAAAGTTAATCCTTCTAACTTGACTTTTAAAATCAACTAAACACATGTTCTATATCTATATGATATGCTAACTTAATGATTTAAAACCTGGAAACACGAAAAACACCGTAAAACCGGATTTACGCCGTCGTAGTAACACCGCGGGCTGTTTTGGGTTAGTTAATTAAAAACTATGATAAACTTTGATTTAAAAGTTGTTATTCTGAGAAAATGATTTTTATTATGAACATGAAACTATATCCAAAAATTATGGTTAAACTCAAAGTGAAAGTATGTTTTCTAAAATGGTCATCTAGACGTCGTTCTTTCGACTGAAATGACTACCTTTACAAAAACGACTTGTAACTTATTTTTCTGACTATAAACCTATACTTTTTCTATTTAGATTCATAAAATAGAGTTCAATATGAAACCATAGCAATTTGATTCACTCAAAACGGATTTAAAATGAAGAAGTTATGGGTAAAACAAGATTGGATAATTTTTCTCATTTTAGCTACGTGAAAATTGGTAACAAATCTATTCCAGCCATAACTTAATCAACTTGTATTGTATATTATGTAATCTTGAGATACCATAGACACGTATACAATGTTTCGACCTATCATGTCGACACATCTATATATATTTCGGAACAACCATAGACACTCTATATGTGAATGTTGGAGTTAGCTATACAGGGTTGAGGTTGATTCCAAAATATATATAGTTTGAGTTGTGATCAATACTGAGATACGTATACACTGGGTCGTGGATTGATTCAAGATAATATTTATCGATTTATTTCTGTACATCTAACTGTGGACAACTAGTTGTAGGTTACTAACGAGGACAGCTGACTTAATAAACTTAAAACATCAAAATATATTAAAAGTGTTGTAGATATATTTTGAACATACTTTGATATATATGTATATATTGTTATAGGTTCGTGAATCAACCAGTGGCCAAGTCTTACTTCCCGACGAAGTAAAAATCTGTGAAAGTGAGTTATAGTCCCACTTTTAAAATCTAATATTTTTGGGATGAGAATACATGCAGGTTTTATAAATGATTTACAAAATAGACACAAGTACGTGAAACTACATTCTATGGTTGAATTATCGAATAGAATATGCCCCTTTTTATAAAGTCTGGTAATCTAAGAATTAGGGAACAGACACCCTAATTGACGCGAATCCTAAAGATAGATCTATTGGGCCTAACAAACCCCATCCAAAGTACCGGATGCTTTAGTACTTCGAAATTTATATCATATCCGAAGGGTGTCCCGGAATGATAGGGATATTCTTATATATGCATCTTGTTAATGTCGGTTACCAGGTGTTCACCATATGAATGATTTTTATCTCTATGTATGGGATGTGTATTGAAATATGAAATCTTGTGGTCTATTATTATGATTTGATATATATAGGTTAAACCTATAACTCACCAACATTTTTGTTGACGTTTTAAGCATGTTTATTCTCAGGTGATTATTAAGAGCTTCCGCTGTCGCATACTTAAATAAGGACAAGATTTGGAGTCCATGTTTGTATGATATTGTGTAAAAACTGCATTTAAGAAACTTATTTTGTTGTAACATATTTGTATTGTAAACCATTATGTAATGGTCGTGTGTAAACAGGATATTTTAGATTATCATTATTTGATAATCTACGTAAAGCTTTTTAAACCTTTATTGATGAAATAAAGGTTATGGTTTGTTTTAAAATGAATGCAGTCTTTGAAAAACGTCTCATATAGAGGTCAAAACCTCGCAACGAAATCAATTAATATGGAACGTTTTTAATCAATAAGAACGGGACATTTCATAGTGTTCTTGAGAAATCGAAACCAAAAAATCGATTAACCCTTTAGATTAAGAAAATAAAATCTGGCAACAATGTTACTGCTATCGTTGGTGTCTTTGAATTTCACAAGACCTGTACCCTTACCATCATCTTCATCAACCGTCGGCGAATGTAGGCGTCGGTGCCGGACTCAGGGACTATCCGATTATCGTCAGTTGCTTGCATTGATTAATTCGAAACCAATTCCAACTTCAATTCCTTCAATATTTGAAGAGCTAGGTCAAACCTGTTCACAAATAATGTGAAAAATGCATGAGATTGTAATGAGGTTTCACTCTTTTAATAAAATTCTTTCAGATATCATAAAATAAATTCGGTGTCAAAATTATGTAACGACTGACTCACACAGTCGGTCGACTGTGTCAACACACACGGTCGTGTGTCCTCTCACACGGTCGACTGACTAAGTTTAAATCATCTGGTCAGAACTCAGACACACTCGGTCGAGTGTGTCACTCAACCGGTCGATCGTCTACATAGTCGGTCGAGAGTGTGTTCATCTGATGAAGAAGATGAACACAGCTACGGGTTTAACCCAAAATTCGCCATTTCTTGCTCTAGAGCTCGTTTCTTACTCCAAAACTGACCAAATCAAGTACACTAAACATCATTAAGCATAAACCCACAAGATTGACACAAACAACATCAAAATCAACCAATTTGACACTAAAACCCACTTTAACAAAACCTAACACAAAAATCTCATTTTCTCAAAGATTAAAGCTTGACACACTTTGATTCTTACCTTAAAAGATTCAGTAAATCGTAAGAAACAAGATAATACAAAAGATTTGAGCTCTAGAACACCAATTAAGAATCTAGGGTTTGATGGTAAAGATGAAGTAGGTACGGTTTGGTTTGGGAATTTTCAGAGAGAGGTGGATAAAGTGAGAGAAGGAACGTTCGGTGCTCCAGATGTGGAGGATGAGGCAGAGGTTTACGATGCTGATTATGTGCATGAGCTAGAAAGTAAGTTTAACGAAGCTCAGGAAAAGATTGATGAGCTTGAGTTAGCTAGGCAGTCGGGTAATGAAGATACACCGCCAGGTTTTGCCACTGCACAGTCGCGTACCGTACCACAGATAAATCAGAACTAGTATCAATACCCATTCCAGAATCAATTCCCTCAATACATCACACCACCACAGATCAACTACCAATACTCAAACCCAATGATGATGAACCAAGTTCAGCCACCCATATATCAACAATCATTCTCACAACAGCAATTCCAACAACAATACCAGCCACCAAAAAGATGCATCTTTAAACAATTCAGAGATTGTGAACCGTCTCCGTTCTCGGGAAGTTCTGACCCAGCTGTGACTCTCAATTGATTACGAGAGCCCTTTTGAAAGCAATGATTGAGATCCAACTTTACTGAGAAACTCACATACTGAGAACGCCATTAATGATGAAATACAAAAATGGTGAGTTCGAAGATATGATATCAGGAAGAAAACAATATATATTGAGTTTAAGAATGTGTATGATATCAATGAATCGTTGGTTGATTTTGATAACAGGATTGGAGATTTCAAGAAAAGTGATTTATTTATTTATAATAAAATAAGAAGATAAAATTAGATTATAAAAAAGAAATAAAAAATGACGAAAATATCCTCTCATGTTTGGCACATGCGAGGGGTTAACCATTAAAATTTGATTGGAGTTAGTCAGAGGTACCAACCACGCAAGTTAAATAAAATTTAGGTACCAACTACGTAATAAAAAAATTTTAAGTGTTGTCATGATAATATAAACAAACTACAGGTACCAACGGCGTAATTTTTTCTTAAATAAAACTTTCAAAGTTCTTTTAAAAACCCTGCATTTCAAACCCATCCAAAATAACTTGTAATAAAATGAATTTAGGATATGGTTGCACCGACTAGGTACTACCTAGGCAACTTCCTACCTTTGAGACACTAGTTTTCAACTAACAAAATTCTGTTTCAGCTACGTACGGACTTCAAGTCATTATATTTAATAATAACATTTATATCGCCTTTCTATATTTGTTTCACTTCTTAATTGATATGATCGAATGATCGATGATCAACGGGTGATTTCACTGTATTGTTATATATATTTTTAATTTTAAAGTGTACTTTTCATTTGGGCATTGTAAATTTATCCTTATATATATATATATATATATATATATATATATATATATATATATATATATATATATATATATATATATATATATATATATATATATATATATAACCAATCGGGGGGAAGCGGGGGGAAGCAAAAACTTTTTTTTTCGTTTTTTAAAAATACTTTGTTCACGAACATTATAGATGGGATGAAAATATGAACATTTAGTAGAGACACTTTGCGATAAATGTTTTTATTTTGGCGGAAAAAAGCTCGAAGAAGTAATATATAACAATTATCGTGTTTTTCGAGTGTATGTTGAGGTTTTAGATATTGGGGTTTAGATATTAGGGAGATTGAGCTAAACAATAAGTTAGAATATATTGAGGAGCCGATTGTCATACTGGATGAGAAGGTCAAAAGGTTGATAAATAAAGAAGTGAGGACTTTTAAAGTTCAATGGCGTCGTAGTAAAGGTTCCGAGTTTGCTTGGGAGCCCGAAGAATTCGTGTTGGTTTATCTTCCCTCTTGTCATGCAGCTTGGATCGCGAGGACGCGCTCCGATTCAAGTGGGGGAGAGTTGTAACATCCCTTTTTTCCGTACATATTTAAAGGTACAAACTTAATTTTTAGTACGCTTATAACTTGTGCATTTATATGATTAAAAGACCTAAGTGTTAGTAATTGTGTAATTATGTATATATATATATATATATATATATATATATATATATATATATATATATATATATATATATATATATATATATATATATATATATACGAATATGTATGTATATATATGTGTTTAGAATATATGCATGTATAGTTATATGCATGAGTCTTTGTTGATGTTAAGGCTTGTGAGACTAAATATGAGGTTTAGACGTGCATAGGAAGCGTGAACGAAGTGTACAAGTTGGATAAATCGTTAAGTTGTGTAAAGTTGTCGAATGGCTCAGTTGAAGGCCATTGCCGCGCCGCGGAAGCCTTTGTCGCGCCGCGACATTGAACTCAAACCAGAGTCAGGAGACATGTTAAGAAGGGTCGAGTTTCCCTTTATATGTCGCGCCGCGGAGAAGAGGGTCGCGCCGCGACAAATTACTAGAAACTGAGTCAGGAAAGATTTAAGAAAGCTCGTAAAATACGTTAAACGCCGCGCCGCGACAATTGGGGCCGCGCCGCGACCCACTGGGTGAACTGGTTCCGGATTTTGTTTTTAAAATAAGGGGTTCAAGGGCAAATTCGTCATTTTACGTCTAGATCTGATTGGAGCACTAAATCTCCACCACTTATCCATTTTATTCATTTTCATTTCCCTTTTCTTTCTCCATTTACTCTCTAAACTTAAAAACCCATTTGATTCAAGTGAGATTTGAGAGTGGAGATTGGTGAATCAAACCTTGGAGCAAGAATTAAAGTCGTTCTCCTTGTTCTTAGCTACAAGAGGATAGTGTTGGTAAGTCCTAACTCTATGTTTTGAGTTTTAATTAGTTTATGCTAGGGTTTGGTTAATTTGGAACTTGTAAGACCCATTTGGGGGGTAATATGGGTGGATTTGGGTTAGGTGATAATAAGGAAACCCTAAAAAGCCATAATCTAGGGTTTGGTCTTATGATTTGGGGTTGTAAGTGTTAAATGGTGTTGTTAATCCTTAATACACCTTTAAATTATGAAAGAAGTGTTAATGGGTAACTTTGACTCGATTGTGAGTCTAAGTATTTAAAATGGATCAAATGAGTACTAGTTGACCTAATTGGGTGAAGTGGGTATGAAATACCCAAGTTTGTGTTAGTAGACTTTAATTCACTAGCTTTAGTGATTGAAGTTGAGTCTTGACCCTTAAGGGCGGTTTTGGTGAAAATGGGACGTTTAATGCATTAAGTCATTAAATGCACATAAGTGAATTGTTGGTATCTAGTCCAACTAGATATTGTGTTGATTGAAGTACTTATTGTATTAGGTACTTCACTTTGAAGCTTATGGAGGTTTAAATCATCATCAAATCGTTAAGGTGAGTGGAATGATTATATGCATATGTATGTAATGTATTTATTTGTATGCTATGGTATGAGCCAAAGAGCCGGTAGTGCCATAGTATGTGCGAGCGTGCTATGATGTGAACCAAAGAGCCGGTAGCGTCATAGTACGTGTGTTATAGTGTGAACCAAAGAGCCGGTAGCGCTATAGCACGATTGTTAGGGTGTGAACCAAAGAGCCGGTAGCACCTTAGCGTTGTTAGAGTGTGAACCAAAGAGCCGGTAGCACTCTAGCGTGAGTATGACTCGAGTTGTGATGTGAACCAAAGAGCCGGTAGCATCATGACAAATGCGTATGGTGTGAACCAAAGAGCCGGTAGCACCATGACGCGAGAATGGTTAACCATGGTTGTATATTGTTTTGTAGCATATTATATTATGTCGATTATATGTTATTGATTACGCTAGTAGCGGTTTGTTGGAGATTATTAGCTTTGTACTTGTGATGGTATGCTAATTGTTTTGCTAGCGTATATGCGGTATAGGTGTAAGTGATTGCAAGTAAGTATATTATATATATATATATATATATATATATATATATATATATATATATATATATATATATATATATATATATATATATATATGGGTATAATTATTGCATTCACTAAGGTTTAGCTTACCCTCTCGTTGTTTATCTTTTTATAGGCTCCGGCGTGAACAAGGGTAAGGGCATTCGGTTGGATTAGAGATCCCGCTTTATTTTGTTAGGGGATGCTTTTGGATTTGTAGCTTTTGGAAGTTGGCCTAACGTTTTGGATAGTTTAGTCCCAAACCATGCTCGAAATGTCGTTTGGATTATAAACTATCATTTGTAGTGGGTCGAACTTGTATTAAACTTAATTAATGGCCTTCGTGCCTTGTAAACATTTAAATTGTGGTACATTTTAAATGGAACTTGTGGAATGGTTTACATATTTAATTGGCGCGTAAATGTGCATTAAATAAAAAAAAATCATCGTATGGAATACGGGTTGGGTTGTTTCAAGTGGTATCAGAGCATGGTCTAACGGATTTAGGCGACTTGAGATAGGTGCCTAGACTTAGATTTATTTGTGTATACGCTTTATGCGGGACTTGTAGGAGACGGGTCAGACCGGGTGTTGATTAGTGTTTAGGTTTATGTGAACTAACCTTGCGCTAATTGTTTTGTGTTGTGTTAGCAATCATCAAGCGAGATAGACGTTGTACTAGCAAGTTAATGCGACGTGCTCGCGTAACAATGATTAGCTACCATTGTTACGGGTTCAAATCGTGTCAAACAAGCGATGTACGATGATTGTTGAGAAAGATGGGGTAGTGTGGTGTATATGTATGTACATATGTGTTAAGTTTTCTCGTTCGTTGCTTAACCTTTTAAGTTTTCTCGTTCGTTCGATCGAGGATGTTGAGTTTACGGCCAAGGTTGAGGCCATTATGCAAAGGCGTCATGAGGCCTTTTTAGAGGATGTTAAGAAGATGTTTTTGGATTCGATTGACGAACAAGTAGTCAATCTAGTCAAGGAACAAGTTAAGATTGTTCTTAAGGAGGATAACGCGGGAAGGCGAGACTTCCACTTTAAAAACTTCAAAGATGCTCAACCTCCCACCTTTGAAGGTGAACGAGACCCACTCAAGAGTGCTCGATGGATCTCCGATATGGAGGGGGCTTTCCGTACTAGTGAGTGCCCTCTCGATAAAAAGACGAGGTTTGGTAGTAGCATGATGAGGGGTGATGCCAAGTTATGGTGGGACGCGAAAATCCGACTTTATGGCGAAGAACAAATTATGAGTTTGAAGTGGGACGAGTTTAAAGAAGAATTTTTCAAGGAGTACCGAACTTCGGCCGATCTTTCAAAGCTCAAGGACGAGTTACGTACTCTAAGGCAAGGGTCAATGGATTTGAACACTCTCAAGTCCACTTTCTTATCAAATACCCAATTTGGCCCGGAGTATGACTGGAACGATCATATGTTGAAAGAAGATTTCTACTGAACCTTGAATGATAACTATCAAGAAAGGATTAGTAAGAATTCGGCGAAGACTTTTGATGAGCTATTTGATATCGCTAAGGGCTTTGAGTCGCTCGCTCCAAGAAAGAGTGACTTCACCTTTGGCAAACGAAAATTTGAAGCTATTAGCCACTCGAACAAGAAGAGCAAGAGTGCGACCGAGAGCGTCGGTAGTGTGAGAAAGGGGGCTTCTAAGAGTTTTGGGCCCACGTGCTACAATTATGGTCGACAAGGGAACTTGGCCCGTGATTGTACGAACTCATCTTCCAACAAAATCGTTTGCTTTAATTGTAACAAAGAAGGGCACAAGAGGCCGGAGTGTCCCGAATTGCGCAACGATAATGTTAAGAGGCTAGAGAAGGCGGCAGGTACGCCTAGGGGTCGCAATTATTTGATGACCAATGAGGAAGCCAAGCAATCTAAAGAAGTTGTCTCAGGTACTTTCATGGTTAACTCTAATCCGGCACGGATACTCTTTGATAGTGGTGCTAATTTTTCGTTTGTGTCTCCAAGATTTGTGCCTAATTTAAATAAACCGATAGTTAAGTTAAGTCGTCCAGTAGAAGTTGAAATAGCGGATGGCAAGATGGCGCTAGTGGTTGATGTGTGTAAAAATTTTAATGTTGTATTTGGTGCCGAAAACTTTAAAATCGATCTCATTCCGATGACTTTGGGTGACTTTGATATCGTTGTTAGTATGGATTGGCTCGATCATAATAGAGCCGATATTGCATGCCATGATAAGTTTATTCGGGTAAAGACCCCAAGTGGGGGAGAGTTAATTATTCACTGTGATAAACGAAGAAGAGTTGTGCCGATATGCACTTTTGCACGGGCACGTCGTTTTCTTGTTAGTGGTGGCATGGCTTTTCTTGCCCATGTTGTTGATAATCGAGATGAGCCACCATTCATTCGTGAAATTTCGGTGGTAAGTGAATTTGAAGACGTTTTTCCGGATGAATTACCGGGTGTTCCGGCGGAATGACAAGTAGAATTTCGCATTGAGTTAGTTCCGGGGGCTACCCCCATTGCTAAAACTCCTTATCGTTTAGCGCCAACGGAAATGCAAGAGTTGTTAAATCAAACCCAAGAGTTGCTTGAGAACGGTTTCATTCGACCGAGTGCTTCGCCATGGGGCGCTCCTGTATTATTCGTAAAGAAAAAGGATGGTAGTATGCGGATGTGCATCGATTATCGGGAGTTGAACAAAGTGACGATCAAAAATCATTATCCATTACCCCGCATTGACGATTTATTCGACCAACTCCAAGGTGCAACGTATTTCTCTAAAATCGACCTACGGTCCGGCTATCCCCAAATGCGGGTCCGTGAGGAAGATATCGAGAAAACGGCTTTTCGAACGCGTTATGGGCATTTTGAATTCATAGTTATGCCTTTTGGTCTTACGAATGCACCGGCGGCATTCATGGATCTTATGAACCGAGTATGCCAACCTATGTTGGACAAGTCGGTAATTGTGTTCATTGACGACATACTTGTCTATTCGAAGAGTATGAAAGAACATGAACATCATTTACGGAGTGTGTTAAAGACGTTACCGAAGGAGAATTTGTATGCTAAATTCTCTAAATGTGAATTTTGGCTAAGGGAAGTTCAATTCCTTGGCCATATCATGAACGAAAATGGTATTCAAGTAGATCCGGGGAAGATTAAGACGGTAAAGAGTTGGGGACGACCGACTACGCCTACGGAAATCCGAAGTTTTCTCGGATTGGCCGGTTATTATCGTCGGTTTATCCAAGACTTTTCTAAGATTGTTTCTCCTTTGACGAAGTTGACAAGGAAGAACGTAAGGTTCAATTGGGAAAACGAGCAAGAAATTGCTTTTCAATTGTTAAAAGAGAAGTTGTGTCAAGCTCCGGTGTTAGTGTTGCCAGAAGGGGTAGAAGACATGACGGTTTATTGTGACGCTTCTTTAAATGGGCTCGGGTGTGTTCTAATGCAAAGGGGTAAAGTCATCGCTTACGCCTCTCGACAATTAAAGGAACATGAAAAGAGATACCCGACTCATGATCTTGAATTGGCGGCGGCGGTTCATGCGTTGAAAATTTGGCGCCACTACTTGTATGGTGTCAAGTGTACGATTTATTCGGATGATAAGAGTTTAAAACATCTTTTTGATCAACGAGATTTGAACTATCGTCAACGTAGATGGATAGATGTAGTGAAAGACTATTGTGAAATACTTTATCATTCGGGTAAGGCGAATGTGGTAGCGGATGCATTAAGTCGAAAGAGTCAACATCCGGCGATACGAGTAGGATCGTTACGTATGATTATTACTAACGATTTTCTTGAAAAATTTGGTGTGATTCAAATTGAAGCTTACGTTCACAACAAGCATGCGGAACGAATTGTGGGGCAAGCAGAATTCATTACTATGGGTTCGCGTGGTTTGTTGTCTTTTCAAGGAAGAGTGTGGGTGCCTAAGATGGGGGATTATCGACGAGTGCTACTTGATGAAGCACATAAGTCAAAGTATTCCATTCATCCGGGCACTACGAAAATGTATCTCGATTTGAGAAAGGATTATTGGTGGACGGGCATGAAACGTGATGTTGTTAAGTATGTTGAGCAATGTGTCACGTGTTTGAAAGTTAAAGCCGAACACCAAAAGTTGTATGGTAAGTTACAACCGTTAGAAATCCCGAAGTGGAAATGGGAGCACATTACCATGGATTTTATCACAAAGTTACCAAAGACGGCGAGAACCAATTCGATTCGATTTGGGTGATAGTTGATCGATTGACGAAGATTGCGTTGTTTCTTCCCATCCGGGAAGCGATATCATCGGAGACTTTGGCTAAGTTGTTTATCAAAGAGGTGATAGCGAGACACGGGGTTCCTATATCTATTATTTTGGATCGAGATACCCGTTTTACATCTCGGTTTTGGGAGAAGTTTCACGAAGATATGGGTACACAATTGAAATTGAGCACGACGTATCATCCTCAAACGGACGGTCAAATCGAACGTACGAATCAAACTTTGGAGGATATGTTACGGGCGTGTATTATTGATTTCGGTGGTAGTTGGGATGAGCACTTATCTTTGGTGGAATTCTCGTACAATAATAGTTATCATACTAGTATCGGGATGCCACCTTACGAGATGCTTTATGGGCGGAGGTGCCGAACTCCGATTTGTTGGGGTGAAATTGGTCAAAAGGAAATCGGGAGTACCAATTTGGTCTTAGAAATGAATAGTAAGATTGATATGATTCGGGATCATTTGAAAAAGGCGCAAGATAGACAAAAGTCGTATGCCGACAAGCGTAGACGAATGATCGAATTTCAAGAAGGTGACATGGTGATGCTTAAGGTTTCGCCATGGAAAGGTATTATTCGGTTTCGAAAACGGGAAAAGTTAGCTCCTCGGTTTATTGGTCCTTTTAAAATTCTAGCTCGTGTGGGTGAAGTTGCATATTGTTTGGAATTACCCGAAGAGCTTGCGGGGATCCATAATACATTTAATGTTTCCCATCTCCGTAAGTGTCTTGCGGATGATTCATCATGGGTGTCGTTAGACGAGATTGAGCTAAACAATAAGTTATAATATATTGAGGAGCCGATTGCCATACTGGATGAGAAGGTCAAAAGGTTGAAAAATAAAGAAGTGAGGACTTTTAAAGTTCAATGGCGTCGTAGTAAAGGTTCCGAGTTTACTTGGGAGCCCGAAGAATTCGTGTTGGTTTATCTTCCCTCTTGTCATGCGGCTTGGATCGCGAGGACGCGCTCCGATTCAAGTGGGGGAGAGTTGTAACATCCCGTTTTTCCCGTACATATTTAAAGGTACAAACTTAATTTTTAGTACGCTTATAACTTGTGCATTTATATGATTAAAAGACCTAAGTGTTAGTAATTGTGTAATTATGTGTGTGTGTGTGTGTGTATATATATATATATATATATATATATATATATATATATATATATATATATATTATATATATATATATATATATATATACGAATATGTATGTATATATATGTGTTTAGAATATATGTTAATTCGAATATTAATTCATTAAATATTATATTTATAAGTTTTATAAACTTAGTTAATTATACAATTCAGTAGGATATTTTATAAAAATAATTTTATCAAGTTTTTGTATTTATTTCCCACTTTTTTTTATATATATACTCGGTTTATATTAATCAAATTTAATTAGGTAATAAATATTAAATCGACCTAAATTTATTATATTTTTACAGGTTCTATATTATGTAAAAATGTTATAAAAAATATTAAATCAAATTTTATATCAAAATATTATTTATTTAATGTTTTCTAATTATTTAACCATTGTAATCGGCCTAAAATTAAATAAATAGGAAAAATATTTTAAAATTAATTTTTATATTTTTTTAAAGTATTCAGTGATGCTACTAATCATATAAAAATTTTATAAAAATATTTAATACACGTTTGTATTTATTTTGTATTTTCTTTATTATTTCTATCGATTTAGAATAATGCAAAAGTAAATTCTTTTTAAATACTAATCTTCCCATTTATTTAATTTTTATAATTTTTGCTTGTTTATAAAAGTATAATAATCTAAAAAAATTATAATTATTTTTATTACTGTTTAATATTATATGGAGTTTAGAATGATCATAATATACAAAGCAGAAGGAAAGGTAATAGTACGATTTGATTTGTCAAATTACCAGAATTACTAAGGATAGAACTATCAAGAATATATGTTCTTGATATGTTCAGAGGTTAAGTAGAATGTAAAAGTCATTTAACATGGCAAATGATGATTATAAAGTCTATGAATCATCATCTTCCATTAAAAATTTAGCATGACTTACTGTAATATAATCACGTTGGCCTGACGTCATTATATTATACTAACTCATGCTTCAATTCCCAACACTACTTCAAATCATTCAAAATTTAAACTTGTATGTTACAGAAATATAGAAACTAAAACAGTTTCCTTTATTATGTAACACAGATAGTGCGAAGTGATAAATAATTTTGGACAAGAATAGTTATGAATGTATCTTCAAAAATATGGAGGATATTTATAACGAAAGATACGATGATATCTTAGAATTTTCTAAGATCAAATGATAACGAGGAAAATTCTTCTGTAAGGATTTAGAATGCGTAAGGAGATCATTTGTGATTTTCATCAGAAATCGAATCATCTAGATTCTTTGATTACGGGTTTAGTCCTTGTGATTTGTCCATGGTCTCCTTCATGGTTTGCTCAATCCATTTTTCAGCACCAAATTTTCTATCGAGCGTTCCCAATACCCCATTCTTTATCATCAAACTCCTGGCCATTTAGGCCATCTACACTTTTGCTGTTTCCTCTGCATTTAATGCAGCCATATTTGAATCATCGATTATCAATCTGAGATGGTTTCACGAAATTTCGTTTTTAGATGATTGAACGCTGATTGTGATCGTCAAGATTCAAAGGATGTTTTCAAAAATTTTGAATTTGAAGTGTTTAAGCGTAAGATGCATCCATCAATGGATCTAACAGTTGACGAAAAATGTTTGTGATTTTCAAAAGTAAGGAATGGTAAGTTCGGTGGTTTGATGTGATAATTCATCATAGAATACGAATGAATATAATTCATGAATGTAGTGATCTTTAAGAAGATAACACTTGCTAAAGCTTTACTTAAATTCCGATATGTCAAAATCAGAATATGTATTTGAATTTGTATGAAAATGGTTGTTCTTTAGTGAACGGATACATATGTGGATGTAAGTAGTATAGTTAATGACTGTCGAATCAGAATTGAAAAATGTACGGTGTAACATATTAATGTGAGATATAAATATTTCTCGGGTATTACCTACCCGTTAAAATATTTTCACCATCAACAGTTTGTACAACAGAATATTTAATTACAATCTTTATGAAAATATACGTACATATATATTTTCTTTCAGATGTAATCATGGATTTAATGAGTTAATATAATATTAAACTCATTTGATTTACGGTTGAAATGAGAATTAATAATCTCCAAAACCTTAGAGATTTCATAATTGTCGCGAAATATTTCGCTAATGAAGTTATGAATCAATACTTCATCGTTCATTGTTATTGATATATCTCGGTATATGATGTTGGTGCTCATGGATTTCTTGTGAAATTCACAAGGCACGAATAATGTTTTCTAGAAAGTTTTGAGTACATCGAAAATGGAAGTGTAAAATCAAACATGTATTAGAATAATACACTTGATTTATTATGAAAATGGAGTTTAGTGTGCTGAAGCAGTGATTAACGATTGTTAAGTCATTAACGAAGGATGTACATCATAGCATATTAGTGATATGAATTAACCGAGTAGTATTTACTAGTTAAGATTCACACGTAATAGCTTAGTACGAAAAGATTTATTATTGTTCCAAACCATATATATATATATATATATATATATATATATATATATATATATATATATATATATATATATATATATATATATATATATATATATATATATATAAAGTATACATATATAATTCTTCAGGAAGAATGAGTCAATACATCTTAACTCATTATTACTAATATTCCTTGGTATCTATGGGGCGTATGATGTTAATGTTTGAGGTACTGAGTGTGATGTTGAGGCATGGAATGCAGATGTTGTTGTTGGTGAAGCTAATGCTGTTGGCGGTGATGCTGATGGTACTGGTGGTGCTGGTGCTACTACTGGTGCTCGTAGGTTTTGCACCATATTTTCCAAAGATACTACTCGAGCGACAAGCTCATTGACTTCTTCTATTATTCCGGGATGATTGGCGGTTCGAACAAGGGGATGAATAAGATCTGAAATTCCAGATATTATATATTCGTGACGGGATATCCTGGAAATGAGGGTGAAAATAGTGTTCCGAACGGGTTCGCCGGTAAGTGCTTTAGGTTCTTCGCCAATAGGGCAATGTGGTGGGTGAAAAGGATCACCTTCTTCACTTCTCCATTGATTAAGTAGACTACGAACCCACCCCCAATTCATCCAGAAAAGGTGATGACTAATTGGTTGGTTCATTCCGGTTACGCTGCCATTAGAGCTTGAGGAGTTCGAGGAATCAAGTGAGAAAACCATATTATCTGATCGGAATAAGGGTTTTTGTTATAAGATAAGTGTTGAATATTGAATGATATATTTGTCTTCTTGATATACGTATATATAGCAAAAAGATTTCCGTAATTTACGGAGGAAATTTAGAAAAAGTGTTAGACAAAGTCTATTAAGATAGATATGATAAGATATAATAAGATATGATGTGTCTATACTCCAATAATAGCAGTATGACGTGTCGAGATCATAAAATGATAAGTATGTAATCTGATAATCTTTCGATTAAAGACTTTCAATTCGTAATGGCCTATTCAGGTCTAGGGGCTTGAGCTATAGGATCCTTTAAATCGATAATCCAAACCCTTCTATTCTAGAGTTTCGTAGACACCATCCGTCAAGAAAATTCAATGATGAAAAATAACGAGAAATCAAAGATTTAAAAGTAATGAATATGAGTAGTGATGACATTATAATGTCTTTGAGATTCTCGATAACTCAATGACATTTTCCGGTTCACAAACCGATGCATAAAGGCATAAAGCATATAGGTACGTGATAATGCTAAAAACGAACATATATTTCATAGCATTATTCCTCAAGAAAGACAAGCTTTTAGTTGCAATTGTTCTATTTACAAGAGATATTCGTTTAAATAATAAAAGGTGAAGACAAAAGACAGATTTGACGAATTGAAGACGCAAACGACCAAAAAGCTCAAAAGTACAAAAGACAATCAAAAAGGTTCCAATTATTGATAAGAAACGTCTCGAAATCACAAGAGTACAAGATTCAAAACGCAAAGTACAAGATATTAAATTGTACGCGAGGACGTTCGAAAATCCGGAACCGGGACTAGAGTCAACTCTTAACGCTCGACGCAACGGACTAAAAATTACAAGTTAACTATGTATATAAATATAATATAATATATAATTAATTATATTAATTATATATATATTATATATATATATATTAAAAACCGTCGGCAGCAGGAAACTCCAAGGGTGTGAGCTGTAAATATCTCTCCGCGACTCGCGGAGTTTGAAGGGCATTTTGCCGCGAGTCGCGGAGCCCCAAATTTCAAGTCTGGCTATAAAGCCAACCGAATTCTGATCAAATTTAATCATCTTTTTTTTCTCTTCCTCTTCATACGTAAATATATTTATATTTATAATTTATATTTTAATTTTAATTATAATTCTAATAATAAGGGTATGTTAGCGAATGTTGTAAGGGTGTAAGTCGAAATTCTGTCCGTGTAACGCTACGCTATTTTTAATCATTGTAAGTTATGTTCAACCTTTTTATATTAATGTCTCGTAGCTAAGTTATTATTATGCTTGTTTAAAACGAAGTAATCATGATGTTGGGCTAATTACTAAAATTGGGTAATTGGGCTTTGTACCATAATTAGGGTTTGGACAAAAGAACGACACTTGTGGAAACTAGACTATGGGCTATTTATGGGCTTTATATTTGTTTAACTAAATGAAAGTTTGTTAATGTTAATATAAAGATTTACAATTGGGCGTCCCTATAAATTACCATATACACTCGATCGGACACGATGGGCGGGTTATTTATATGTACGAATAATCGTTCATTTAACCGGACACGGGAATGGATTAATAGCCACTAGAATAATTAAAACAGGGGTGAAATTACATTCAAGGGTAATTGGTGTAATTGTTAACAAAGTAGTAAAACCTTGGTTTACACGCAGTCGATAACCTGGTGTATTCATTAAACAAAGTATTAAAACCTTGTTACAATTCGAATCCCCAATTAGTTGGAATATTTATCTTCGGGTATAATAATAATTTGACAAGGACACTTGCAATTTATATTTATGACTGATGGACTGTTATGGACAAAAACCAGACGGACATATTGAATAATTCAGGACAAAGGACAATTAACCCATGGGCATAAAACTAAAATCAACACGTCAAACATCATGATTACGGAAGTTTAAATAAGCATAATTCTTTTATTTCATATTTAATTTCCTTTATTTTATATTTAATTGCACTTCTAATTATCGCACTTTTATTTATTGTTATTTTATCGCACTTTTAATTATCGTACTTTTTAATTATCGCAATTTTATTTTATCGAATTTTTATTATTCGCAATTTCATTATCATTATTTACTTTACGCTTTAATTTAAGTCTTGTATTTATTTTATATTTTACATTAGGTTTTAACTGCGACTAAAGTTTTAAAATCGACAAACCGGTCATTAAACGGTAAAACCCCCCCTTTATAATAATAATATTACCTTTATATATATTTGTATTTTTATAAAAGTAAACTAATATAGCGTTGAGCTTTGTTTAAAGATTTCCCTGTGGAACGAACCGGACTTACTAAAAACTACACTACTGTACGATTAGGTACACTGCCTATAAGTGTTGTAGCAAGGTTTAAGTATATCCATTCTATAAATAAATAAATATCTTGTGTAGAATTGTATCGTATTTAATAGTTTTTTCCTAGTAAAATAATAACTATTTTATATACTACCCCGCTGCACATCAAGTATTTTTGGCGCCGCTGCCGGGGACTTATCTTAAAAGCCGGAAGCGCAACGCTAATATAAAAAAAAAAAAATTTTAGTTACTTTTATTAAAAGTCGTTTTTGTAAAAATACGTTTTAATTATTCAAAAATATAAAAAGAAAAACAAAAATATAAGTATTTTTAGGATTTTGTTAAATATTTAAGTTTTATAAGTTTCTTTATTTTAGTTTATAAAAATATAAGTTTTAATTTTAATATCTTTTATTTAATTAAAAAAACAGAAAACAGAAAATAATAAAAAAAAAAAAATAAAGAAAAACGCGTAAAAAGTAAAACCTGTCAACTGAATTCTGGATCCCCGCGACTCGCGGGGTTTTCTTCTCTTTTTGCCGCGACTCGCGGAGGGCTTCTGACACACGGACAAAACCCTAATCAAGCATTGATTACGGGTTTTAATTAATTATTATTATTATTAAAACCTAATTATTATTATTATTATTATTAGTTTTAATTCTAATTTAACTTTTTATTTATATATTTTAGTTAAATTAGTTTTATTAAATTGTAAAATTAATAGTTTTATTAAATAAATAATATAAAAATAATATTTTTATAAAAAATTGTACTTTTTACAACTTTTTGTATATTTTTATATTTTGTCCCTTTTTAATCGTTGTAGCGTAATATTTGTATTTTTAGCTCATATTTAATTTTAAACTTAGTTTTTGCTATAGTTATTTTTACTCCTAGATTTTTAGGCTTTGCCGTAGAATTCCTTAAGTGCTTTTTCTTTAGACTAAGATTTAGGTGCTTTAGAATTTTGCGACGCCTTTTTAAGTTTTAGTTTCTTTTTAAGTTATTTCCATTTGGGATTTAGTTTTTCCTGTAAGCTTTAATATTTTTAGACACCTTTTACTATGTATCAATTATCATTACAATTAGTAATTTCAATTTGCGATTATAATTTTAAGTTAGTTATAGTAATAAGGTTAAATTAGTTAAGTATTTTTAAGTTTTTATAAGTTTCTTTTATTTTTCCGTCACCTTTTATTTTTCAACCATTTTTTCTTTTTCGACCTTTTGCGACGAACTCTTTGTCTTTCTTATTTCTCGCCATTCTAGTTTTAGGACTTAGAATTTTATTCTACTTCTTATCTAAATTTCTTAAAATTACGAAAATTTATTTTAAGTGGTTAAATTAATAGACATCAAAATTTTCTGGTTCGTAGTAATAGTTGGATTTGTACGTGGACCGGGTTATTGGAGCCAAACAGTCCTCAATTATATTGAGACCAAACGAATCCTGCCCCTCTGCTGCATCTTTTGGCTATTCGAAACGTGGGCAAAATCAGAAAAGTCTATTGATTGGATAACTTATTATAATTTTTCTTTCCTTTTTAAAACTAATAGGATATTCTGTGAATGCACCGAGCAAGACGTTCATCACCTTTTGTACGTTCACCACCTGTAACTCGATCAAGACATCGTTTAACAAATATAACCGCCGTTGATTTTTCTTTAGAATCGTCATCCAGTCGACCAAGTACTTCAGTTCAAATTTCCGATAATCCATTTTTTGAACCCAACCTCACAATTGAGAATCCAGAAAATATTCAGGAACGGTTCATAGATCCTGAACCATTAAACTTTCCTCCGGAACCACCAATCATTCAAACAGAGATTGTTGAGGAACGAACTATTAAATCAGAATCATCTATTGATACCGATTCAACAAATTCAATTATGGAGAATCTGGAACCTTTAAGTATGGAAGACCGAATGAGAGCTAAACGCACTGGCCAAGGTCACGCAATTACTCATCCAGACATTAATGCGCCAGATTATGAAATCAAAGGACAAATTTTACACATGGTGACTAATCAATGCCAATTTAGTGGTGCGCCGAAGGAAGATCCAAATGAACATCTACGTACCTTTAATAGGATCTGCACACTATTTAAAATACGAGAAGTGGAGGATGAACAGATATATCTCATGTTATTTCCCTGGACTTTAAAGGGAGAAGCCAAAGATTGGTTGGAATCGTTACCTGAAGGGGCGATCGATACATGGGACGTTTTAATTGACAAATTTCTTAAACAATTCTTTCCTGCATCTAAAGCCGTAAGACTTCAAGCAGAAATTGTTACGTTCACACAGAAGCCAAATGAAACTCTATATGAGGCGTGGACAAGATATGGAAAGTTGTTAAGAGGATGTCCGCAACATGGTTTAGACACCTGTCAAATAGTACAAATATTCTACCAAGGATGCGACATCACTACAAGGAAAGACATAGATATAGCAGCTGGTGGTTCTATTATGAAAAAAACCGAAACTGATGCTTACAAAATTATTGATAACACTGCTTCCCACTCACATGAGTGGCACCAAGAAAAAGATATCATTAGATCATCTAAAGCAGCTAGAGCCGATTCTAGCCATGACTTACATTCCATTTCCGCAAAGATAGATGCTGTGGAGAGACGAATGGAAAAGATAACTAAAGATATTCACTCAATACGAATTAGTTGTGAGCAGTGTGGAGGACCACATTTGACAAAAGATTGTCTAAGTATTGAATTAACAATGGAACAAAGAGAGAATATTTCATACATAAACCAAAGGCCTGGAAATAATTATCAGAATAATTATCAACCGCCAAGACCGATTTACAATCAAAACCAGAATTATAACCGAAATATTCCATACAACAACCAACAAGGTCCTAGCAATCAACAAGTATCCAATAATACTTACAATCAGCAAAGACCGAATTTTCAAAACAAACCACCACAACAAACCGATGATAAAAAGCCGAATTTAGAAGATATGATGACAAAGCTAGTTGAAACTCAAACGCAGTTTTTCACATCTCAAAAACAAACCAATGAACAAAATGCTCAAGCATTTAGAAATCAACAAGCTTCTATTCAAAATCTAGAACAAGAAGTAAGTAACCTAGCAAGGTTAATAGGTGAAAGAAAACCGGGAAGTTTACCTAGTGATACAAATGCTAACCCCCGGAATGAAACAGCTAAAGCTATTACCACAAGAAGTGGTACAACACTTAAACCACCTGAAATACCTGTAACTTCTGATGAAACTATTCCTACTCCACAAGAACCACAACCTGATCAAGATAAGGAAAAAGAACCGGTAGTTGAAAAGGTTAATAAAGATAACACAGTTAAGGATAAACCTTATGTTAAACCATATCAACCACCACTTCCTTACCCGAGTAAAATGAAGAAAGAAAAACTTGAAGCCGAGCAATCCAAATTCTTGGATATGTTTAAACAGATAAATGTAAATCTTCCTTTCATTGATGTGATTTCAGGAATGCCAAGATATGCTAAATTCTTGAAAGATCTAATCACGAATAGAAAGAAAATGGAAGAACTCTCGGCTGTTACTATGAATGCAAATTGTTCAGCAGTGCTGTTGAATAAGATACCAGAAAAACTATCTGATCCAGGAAGTTTCACAATTCCATGTTTTCTGGGTAGCCTTAGTTCAATAGAAGCATTGGCTGATTTAGGTGCTAGTATAAATCTAATGCCGTATTCACTATACGCTAAACTAGACCTTGGAGAATTGAAACCAACCAGAATAAGCATACAACTAGCCGATAGATCAATAAAATATCCTAGAGGGATAATGGAGAACATGCTAGTTAAAGTTGGTACTTTAGTATTTCCAGTAGATTTTGTTGTTTTAGACATGGAAGAAGATTCTCAAGTTCCTCTCATATTAGGAAGACCATTCTTAAACACGGCTAAAGCAATGATAGACGTGTTCGGTAAGAAACTGACCCTAAGTATAGAGGATGAGAGTGTTACCTTTTCAGTTGATAGAGCAATGCAACAACCACAATCTGCAGATGATACATGTTATTATATTCAAACTATAGATGCACATGCAGAATTATTAGAAGAATTTCCAGAATTACAAGGAACAGGAGAATGTTCTTTAGGAGAAGGTAATGAACCAATTGATGAAGCTGAAATGTTAGCTACACTTATAGCTAATGGATATGAACCAACAACAGAAGAAATTCAAATGCTAAAAGAAGAAGACAGATATCGATATAAATCATCGATAGAAGAACCTCCGAAATTAGAGTTAAAGCCACTTCCAAACCATTTGGAATACGCTTATTTACATGGTGAATCTGAATTACCTGTAATAATATCGTCTTCTCTTACTGAAAATGAGAAATCACAACTCATTTCTGTGTTGAAAGCTCATAAACCAGCCATTGCATGGAAGATTCATGATATTAAAGGAATAAGTCCTTCGTATTGCACACATAAAATCCTTATGGAAGAAGGTCATAAAACGTATGTGCAACGCCAACGAAGACTAAATCCTAATATGCAAGATGTAGTTAAGAAAGAGATTATTAAACTGCTAGATGCAGGTTTGATATATCCAATCTCTGATAGTCCATGGGTAAGCCCTGTTCAATGCGTGCCTAAGAAGGGTGGCATGACTGTCATCACAAATGAGAAAAATGAGCTTATTCCTACTAGGACTGTAACAGGATGGCGTGTATGTATTGATTATAGAAAATTAAATGACGCCACCAGAAAAGATCACTTTCCCTTACCTTTCATAGATCAAATGTTGGAAAGATTAGCCGGAAATAGTTACTATTGTTTTCTAGATGGATTTTCCGGATATTTTCAAATTCCAATAGCACCTGAAGATCAAGAGAAAACCACATTTACGTGCCCTTATGGTACGTTTGCTTACAAACGCATGCCATTTGGACTTTGTAACGCCCCTGCAACCTTTCAAAGGTGTATGATGGCGATTTTTCACGACATGATAGAAGAATGCATGGAAGTATTCATGGATGACTTTTCAGTCTTCGGTGATACATTTAAATCATGTCTAGTTAATCTGGAACGAATGCTAATTAGATGCGAAAAATCAAATCTAGTACTTAATTGGGAGAAATGCCATTTCATGGTTAAAGAAGGCATCGTTCTTGGACATAAAATTTCAAAAGAAGGAATCGAAGTGGATAGAGCTAAAGTAGATGTAATTGCTAAAATTCCACATCCCACCAATGTTAGAGGAGTTAGGAGTTTTCTAGGGCATGCCGGTTTTTACCGACGTTTCATAAAAGATTTTTCTAAAATTGCCACTCCTATGAATAAACTCCTAGAAAAGGATGCGCCATTCATCTTTTCAGATGAATGTATCAAATCTTTTAATATTCTTAAAGAAAAACTCACTAATGCACCGATCATGATAACACCAAATTGGAATCTACCATTTGAACTAATGTGCGATGCAAGTGATTTTGCAATGGGAGCCGTTTTAGGACAAAGGATTGAAAAACGATTTCAACCTATATATTATGCTAGTAAGACATTACAAGGAGCACAAACAAACTATACAACTACTGAAAAAGAACTCCTTGCTATTGTCTTTGCTTTTGACAAATTTCGATCATATCTCGTTCTAGCAAAAACGGTGGTCTATACCGACCATTCTGCTCTTAGATACCTATTTTCAAAACAAGATGCTAAACCAAGATTAATCCGTTGGATCTTACTCTTACAAGAGTTTGATATTGAAATCCGAGATAAAAGAGGAGCAGAAAATCTCGCCGCTGATCATCTTTCTCGTCTTGAAAATCCCGAATTAGAAGTTCTGAATGAATCGGCCATACAAGACAACTTTCCTGATGAATATCTATTGAAGATAGATTATAAAGAAATCCCATGGTTTGCAGACTATGCAAACTACTTAGTTTGTGGATTCCTTGAAAAAGGATTATCGTACCAAAGACGAAAGAAATTCTTCAGTGATATAAAACACTATTTCTGGGAAGATCCACATCTGTTTAAAAGTTGTCCCGATGGAATAATACGCCGATGCATATTTGGAGATGAAGCTAGTAAAATTTTAAACCATTGTCACACAGGACCAACAGGAGGGCATTATGGGCCTCAACTAACAGCAAGAAAAGTTTATGAAGCTGGATTCTATTGGCCTACAATTTACAAAGACGCACACCTTCTTTGCAAATCCTGTGATGCATGTCAAAGGGCCGGAAAAATAAGTCAACGTGATGAAATGCCACAAAATGTCATCCAAGTATGTGAAGTATTTGACATTTGGGGTATTGACTTTATGGGTCCATTTCCAAAATCTCATAATAATCTATATATACTCGTAGCCATTGATTATGTATCTAAATGGGCGGAAGCACAAGCTCTCCCAACTAACGATGCACGAGTTGTAGTCAACTTTTTAAAACGTCTTTTTGCAAGGTTTGGAACACCGAAAGCTTTAATAAGTGATCGGGGTACTCATTTTTGTAATAATCAACTTGAAAAAGTTCTTAAAAGATATGGAGTAACTCATAAAATCTCCACCGCATATCATCCACAAACAAGTGGACAAGTTGAAAATACCAACCGAGCTTTAAAACGTATTCTAGAGAAAACCGTAGGATCAAATTCAAAGGAATGGTCCATTAAATTGGAGGATGCACTCTGGGCTTTTAGAACAGCCTACAAAACTCCAATTGGAACCACACCTTTTAGACTTGTTTATGGAAAAGCATGTCATCTTCCAGTAGAAATTGAACACAAAGAATTTTGGGCTTTGAAGACATGTAATCTTGATTTACATGAAGCCGGACGTCTACGATTAAGTCAACTAAACGAATTAGAAGAATTAAGACATGAAGCATACGAAAATTCGTTAATCTATAAAGAAAGAACGAAGAAATGGCATGATAAAAGAATCAGAAGTTCAAAAGAATTCAAAGAAGGAGACAGAGTTCTTCTTTTCAATTCACGATTCAAGCTATTTCCTGGAAAATTGAAATCAAGATGGTCTGGACCATTCATAGTCAAAAGAGTTTTCCCATACGGAACAATAGAATTGATAAATTCAAATGGGATTGAATTTAAAGTTAATGGTCACCGAGTTAAACATTACATACATAGTCCGATGGAAGTCGACAACGAAGTTAATCACAATTTCGACACCACAGCTAACTAAGTGTGGGGAGAATCAAATCTTTAAAGGATAATATGTATTTCTGTTAGAGTTAGATTGTCTGTTTTCGTGTAGTTCTCGAAAATGGAACACGTATGGTCTTTCCCTAGCAGACCCTAAAGAACTAGTCTTCTCCCCCCATTCTGAATTTTTATTTTTTTTAGGTTTTTACGAAATGAAGACTGCCTGTGAATTAAACCATGGTCTAATGCTACACGCTTTGATCACTAAAAGAAATAATGACATACTACCGAGTGAAATAGTATCAGTAATCAGAGAAAGAATGGACGGAGTTAGAAAAGGATCCAGATGCGAAGATAATAAGTTACAATTTGGTAAAGGAAAATCAAAATCCGCAGCAAAAAGAAGAGCACGACACCTAGAACGATGTCACAAATGCGGAAAATGGTCACATGGAGGTAAATGTTCAAATAATCAAACCTATTCAAATACCGAATTTGTTACTTTATGCAGAGACGGACCGTTCATATGTTTAGAAGAAAAGACAATGAATGCTCGAGGTTACGCCTATGCAGCCATGGAAAATCAATTAAACCGACTATCTTATGAATATAATAGATCATATAACTAAGAAATCTATTTCACAGGTATGTCTGTATAGTTTTTATTTTTATTTTTAACCTTTTGATAATAAACGCTAATTTGTTCGCTAAAAAGTATTAAATTGGTATTGAATAAAATTAGGTTTGGCGACCGAAATTATTGATATCCTTCAAAAATTTATTACATCACTGCGAAATTTAACGTTTATTCTTAAGGTATAAATATCTTTAAACAATCAAACCAAAATATTTCAAAAATTCGTCATGAGTTAAATTAGGTCTTGGAACCGAAATTACTTTACCGAAAAGAGGGGCGCATATTTTTGATAATATTTGATTGATTAAAGTGGGATAAAAATACAAAAAGATTTTTAAATTTATTTTTACCATGTTTTTAAAATTAATATTTAAATCTTAAGTTAATATTGTAAAACTTTGTAAAAACAATATATTTAAAATTGTAAATATTTGAAAAATTAATATAAGTTTGGTGTGAATTTTTAAAATATGAATTTTTAATTTTATGCATTTCAAATTTTAAGTTTGGTGTGAATTTTTAATTTTTAATTTTTAATTTTGAATTTTATATTTAAGTTGTGTGAATTTAAAAACAAAAATTTACTTTATCTCATTAAGTTAAGAATATGATTTTTAAAATTCGTCGTAAGTTGAAGATTAGGTCTTTGAACCGAAATTGCTTTACCCGAGGGAGGGACGAGAACTTTTATTATCATTATTTTTAATCTTATTGATTTAAAGTATGCCAAAAACATTAAAAAAACCCAAAAATCTTAGCTTTTAAAACAATCGCTACAAAAAGACAAATTTTAAAATTTTGTCGAGGAACGGACTAGGACATCGATCCGAAACGACCTCGTCCTAAATAACAAGGGAAACAAAATTTTAAAATTAATTTCTTAATTGTTTTATAAGTTAAAGATTATAAAAAAAAAAAAAAAAAAAAAAAAAAAAAAAAAAAGGGATAAACTCCGCGACTCGCGGAGTTTGCAGGGCAAAACCTCCGCGACTCGCGGAGGGACAAAATTACAGAAAAAAAAATATAACAAGCTGCACGATCAGTTCACTCACCCACACACATAAACACCCAAATACTGCGAAAAAAGACCCCGAAAAACCCGAAAATCACCCCCAAAAATCTCAATTTTTAACCGTTAATCACCAAATTTTTTGCTAAAATCATGTTGAGAAGGATGATATCTAGGAACTACTCAAGAAAAACGGTAAATTTCTACACCTAAACACCATTTAATTCGAATTTTAGTGTTCTTGAGCTAATTTTTACCCAATTTGATTTTGATGCTTTTTAGTGTAATTAGACTTAAATTGTTTATGTATTATGCTTGTATAACCTAGATTGATGCTGTTTAACATGATTAGAAGCCTTAAACTTCAAATTTTGAATAATCTAGGGTTTGTGTTCTTGAGCAATTTGGGGCTTTTTGATATAAACAGGTTATGGCCGATTTTTGTCATGAATTGTTGCTAAATTGAGTAGTGTAACATGTCTAGGTAGTTAATTGATCCAAACTTTGAACCTAAACATGATTTTGAGAATTAAAGTGGACTTTTTCAAGTCCAAAATTCATGAACTTGATTTTTGAAAGATAATGCCATTTGAGACTTGTTTATTTGCTAGTAATGATTATTTTGACATGTTATTTGAGTTGAATGCTTATGAACTTGGCGAAAATTTTCGTATATGCTTATTTGAAAAAGTGTAGATTTGATAAAAATGTGAAAATAAGCTTAAGTTTGATATAAATTGATAATGTCATTGTAATTATTTTGATTGATGATTTTGCTGACACTAATGCATATTTGGATGCACAAAATTTGTGTTTGATGTGTTTTGCAGAATGAAAGGGGTGAATCTTCATCCCAAGCCCGCCATGCTCCTGCTGAAAACTTGGAACAACAGGAGGTAGATAACTACTACAAGCAGGATGTACCTCATCCAGTCATGACCTTTTCAGATATGCACTTGGAACAGTTGCACCCGAACCTGAGATTTGACAGACTTTGGATAGATTATCCAAAATATCAACGGGGTTTGCATACTCTTCACTCTAAGGTTGTTGAGGTACCGAGGGTCATAGAATGGGGACCCTTGGAAGCTGTAGAATTGGCCGGGCCAATTAGGGAATTACTGATACAGAGGTATGGTAATTCTTCTTTTAATGACTGGATATGTTTATTCACCATACGCAGACCTGTATATAAAGTATGGTGTGAAGAGTTGTTATGTAGTATAGAGTTGAATGATCGGGTAGCTAGTTTAACCGATCGTTCTTTTATTAGATTTTTGTTAGGCGGTTCGATGCGCCACATGTCTTTACTGGACATGGCTCAGGCTTTACGTATATATACGCCTGAGGAGTTAGCGTCTGCCGATTGTAGAGGATTGATACTAAACGGTAGAAAGATAGATGAGAATTTTGATACACACGGTGTGTGGAGTCAAATGACAAGCCATCACCGTTTCAAAGGGGGAAACTACTTTATTTGGATATAGATAGAGCCGAATTAAGAGTAATACATAGGTTTTTAGCTAATTCGATTACACAAAGGGGTAAAAACAAAGAAAAGGTAAATGAACAAGATTTGTTTTACCATATGTGTATTCGAGACCCACACAGCGCTGTAAGTATACCATATTGTGTGGGTTATTATTTATCAGCTATGGTTCGGGGGATGCGTCCACATAGCATAATAGGAGGTGGTATTTTTATTACTTTGATTGGTGAATATCTCGGTGTGGATATAAGTCGGGGGGGATTATTAGTAGAAGAGCCGGAACCCCGCGACACTATAGGTTTAAATGTATACCATGGTGCAAAAGTTTTGAAGCGGCGAAATAACGCCGCAGTACGATACAATGGTAGACATCCACAGGTAGAGAGAAACCAGGAACAAGGTAATGTAGGAGGGGGGAATGAGATGCAAGAAATGCATAGGTTTATAGCTTCTCAGGAATACGAAAATGCTAGACAGAGAGCATTTGAAGATTGGCAAGTTCATCAGAACCAGATCATAGCGCATTGCCAACATATAGGTAGAAACTATATTCCTACACCGAAACCCGTCTTCCCTCCTTGGTCGATAGAGATGCAGCCACCATATCCTACGTATGACCCTGCCAAAGCATTCTATAGCACTTATGGTTATGCGTGGAACCCCTATTGGTACCAATATCATCCTTAGTTTACTTATTATTTTTTATTATTTTGTAATTTGTAATTATTGATACATTTAATATTTTTGTTAATATTGTAATCATTTTTATAATTTCTAACTTTTATTCTTAGATTTTGATAATTTTTGAATGTGGGGTAATAAACCAAACTTCAAAAATATGTATATATGTTTGCAGTTTATCTTATGTACACAACAGGGTAAAACAACGCATTTTCAAAGACTGGCATTAAGTTCAGCAAAAGCAACTAATTTTGACGACAAGATGCAAAATATATGTGAAATAACAACAAGACGGGATGAACAAATGATGTGCACCATTTATCATTCAGCAAACAAACGCCAATATATTTGGAAACTTTGGTAAAAATTTAATCATTTTCACACAAATCACCCTCAATAATATAATTTGTTACTGATTTCTTGCAAATGAGGGCATTGCAAGATCTTAAGTGTGGGAAGGGATTAAATTCTTTCGGATTTTAAAATTTTTATATTAAACACTTGGTTACCATTAAAAATACTAGTAAAGCAGTAGTTGTATTAGAATCTAGTGCTCTCTGATAAAAAAGAACAGCACTAGTCTTATATACTGACTACCCAATTCTAGTAAAATTTTAAAAAATTTTCAATTAAATGAATTCAAATCATGTTTATACATATTTATGAACGATAAAACTAGGTTTTAACACCGAAATTATTGTTACCTCGGAAAGGACATAAATTGAGAAACAAACTAAAATGTTAAAATTCATTTAAAATGGAATAGAGGACGATAAAAAGGAAAATAAAAGCCAAGTGTGGGAAAATTTACCAAGTTATCTTAAACATATGTCACATATATCTGTAACAAATAATTAAAAATACTTTTGCTTTGGACTAAACTAAACTGTTTTACCCAATGAAAGAAAAGAAGAGATGGATCTACACGATGAATCAATTCCATCATTAAAAGGAAGTAAAGTCTTCCGAAAAAGAAACGCGCTTCTTGATTTAGGTCATGAAGTTGTCGTCCAGACCAGCTGTAGGTTGGCGAAAAATCTAGAAAAGTCATCACTAAAATCAGCAGGAAATCCACGGACTTCAGCATCAAACAGGGTCGCCAAGTGGTCAGATTTATCCTAACCATGAGAAGGATTTATCTTGTACAATGGGGGGGCACCATGCAAATTAGCTGGATAAGACTAATGAATCAGATCCCCAGAAAGGATAATCTCCTTAAAGATTAAAAATCAGCTTTTAAGCCTGATATTACTCAATCCTTGAGATTGACCTTAAAGATTGAGAATTCAAACTCATGGAATTCAATGATATCTAAACTCGAGCTTAAACGAGAAAATATTTTGATCAAAATTATAAACCGATTTGTTTTCTGAAAACCCTATTTTCAATGCGTTCATTACCATTGAACGTAAAATCCTAGGAATTCACCTGAAATTCATTAGGTCACCTGAACCAAATCGGGTGTCAACCGTAAGAACGGTGGTTGCATAGCATGGTCAAAGACAGGACCTTGTGCCAGACCGAAAAATTATAAGGGTGAGCTTTACTATTGCTCCTACCAAGGATAGTAATTGCGTCCGACACGTTATAGACCATAATCAAAAGCATGTCACGGGACATTGCCTTAACAGTTGCTTGTTCAACGCTTTCCTTTACAACCGGACGGTAGTTTGCCGAAAGGTAATATACGGAACAAGTAAACTGGACGTGTTGCTTTCCAAATACAAGGTTAGCAAGTGGGTGACACAAAACCGCAAGTTTTGAGCTAAAATTTTCAAATCTGAAACCCACCAAACCCACAAATATTTTGCAAACACCGGTAAAGGGTTATTCCGGAAAACTTATCTAGGGTAAAAAACTAGATTTAATTTTCAAAAGATCAAATGTTTTCATAAAGATCCAATTTCCTTAATGGATCTAAATTTTTATAGTCATGTGGGACTGTAAACCATATCGTTACTACCATTGTTTATACCGCCGTATAGAAATCACTGATGTACAAAGTGTGAAGAATAAAGAAGTGATTCTAGTATTTCAAGACGATATTGCTTGAGGACAAGCAACGCTCAAGTGTGGGAATATTTGATAATGCTAAAAACGAACATATATTTCATAGCATTATTCCTCAAGAAAGACAAGCTTTTAGTTGCAATTGTTCTATTTACAAGAGATATTCGTTTATATAATAAAAGGTGAAGACAAAAGACAGATTTGACGAATTGAAGACGCAAACGACCAAAAAGCTCAAAAGTACAAAAGACAATCAAAAAGGTTCCAATTATTGATAAGAAACGTCTCGAAATCACAAGAGTACAAGATTCAAAACGCAAAGTACAAGATATTAAATTGTACGCGAGGACGTTCGAAAATCCGGAACCGGGACTAGAGTCAACTCTTAACGCTCGACGCAACGGACTAAAAATTACAAGTTAACTATGTATATAAATATAATATAATATATAATTAATTATATTAATTATATATATATTATATATATATATTAAAAACCGTCGGCAGCAGGAAACTCCAAGGGTGTGAGCTGTAAATATCTCTCCGCGACTCGCGGAGTTTGAAGGGCATTTTGCCGCGAGTCGCGGAGCCCCAAATTTCAAGTCTGGCTATAAAGCCAACCGAATTCTGATCAAATTTAATCATCTTTTTTTTCTCTTCCTCTTCATACGTAAATATATTTATATTTATAATTTATATTTTAATTTTAATTATAATTCTAATAATAAGGGTATGTTAGCGAATGTTGTAAGGGTGTAAGTCGAAATTCTGTCCGTGTAACGCTACGCTATTTTTAATCATTGTAAGTTATGTTCAACCTTTTTATATTAATGTCTCGTAGCTAAGTTATTATTATGCTTGTTTAAAACGAAGTAATCATGATGTTGGGCTAATTACTAAAATTGGGTAATTGGGCTTTGTACCATAATTAGGGTTTGGACAAAAGAACGACACTTGTGGAAACTAGACTATGGGCTATTTATGGGCTTTATATTTGTTTAACTAAATGAAAGTTTGTTAATGTTAATATAAAGATTTACAATTGGGCGTCCCTATAAATTACCATATACACTCGATCGGACACGATGGGCGGGTTATTTATATGTACGAATAATCGTTCATTTAACCGGACACGGGAATGGATTAATAGCCACTAGAATAATTAAAACAGGGGTGAAATTACATTCAAGGGTAATTGGTGTAATTGTTAACAAAGTAGTAAAACCTTGGTTTACACGCAGTCGATAACCTGGTGTATTCATTAAACAAAGTATTAAAACCTTGTTACAATTCGAATCCCCAATTAGTTGGAATATTTATCTTCGGGTATAATAATAATTTGACAAGGACACTTGCAATTTATATTTATGACTGATGGACTGTTATGGACAAAAACCAGACGGACATATTGAATAATTCAGGACAAAGGACAATTAACCCATGGGCATAAAACTAAAATCAACACGTCAAACATCATGATTACGGAAGTTTAAATAAGCATAATTCTTTTATTTCATATTTAATTTCCTTTATTTTATATTTAATTGCACTTCTAATTATCGCACTTTTATTTATTGTTATTTTATCGCACTTTTAATTATCGTACTTTTTAATTATCGCAATTTTATTTTATCGAATTTTTATTATTCGCAATTTCATTATCATTATTTACTTTACGCTTTAATTTAAGTCTTGTATTTATTTTATATTTTACATTAGGTTTTAACTGCGACTAAAGTTTTAAAATCGACAAACCGGTCATTAAACGGTAAAAACCCCCCTTTATAATAATAATATTACCTATATATATATTTGTATTTTTATAAAAGTAAACTAATATAGCGTTGAGCTTTGTTTAAAGATTTCCCTGTGGAACGAACCGGACTTACTAAAAACTACACTACTGTACGATTAGGTACACTGCCTATAAGTGTTGTAGCAAGGTTTAAGTATATCCATTCTATAAATAAATAAATATCTTGTGTAAAATTGTATCGTATTTAATAGTTTTTTCCTAGTAAAATAATAACTATTTTATATACTACCCCGCTGCACATCAGTACGTGATATAATAAGGAGGTTATATACGTTTGAGTATGAATAGTAACAAATATAGGAGTTTCAAAAATCATGGATAACATTTCATGTAATACATATGTAATACACAAAACTATGATAGATGACATAGGAATGTCGAGAACGGTGTCGCATTTAAATGTAGTGGCGGAATTGAATAGTACTTAGGAGAATGAGCAGAGTTCTTAGATTGGCTCGGCATTCTAAGATAAGTAAAGTTTCTAAAGTATAGTGTAGCATTTAACAGTTAAAGGCAACAATTAAAGGCACTATAGTCAAAGGAAGTTGTAGTCCTACATTACTAAGGTACCTAATTGTATAATGCACACTTAAAATGCAATCCTTGTTCTCTACAACAGCCTGCTCTGATACCAATCTGTCACACCCCCCAAAATGGACCAGGGGTAATTGTGACCAATCATATCATAACACAGTTGTATAAACGAGAACGACTCTATATGAGACTTTTTAAATAAAACCTTTGTTAATAAAACAGCAAAAGCAGTAATACATGTTTACATTATTATTAAAACGTAAAATAAATGTTTATGAACTAAAATATAATATGCGATGTGGACTCCATGCAAGCATCTAATCTATCATCACAAAGTTGCAAACAGCTAGCTCAATCATCACCTGAGACAAAACATGCTTAAAGTGTCAACCAAAAAGGTTGAGTGAAATTCACAAGTTTATAAATAATATCCAAAGTTTTTGACCACAAGATTTAGTTTAAAGTTGATTGATATAGAAATATCAATATAAAAGTGTTGCTGCATTTTGTAATATCGCTACTAAACAAGTTTACCCTATGACACCTTGTACTGTCAGTGTCGTGGAATCATTATTATGTAACCAAAGACCAACGGTCGAATGGTTAGAGACGTTACTCTCAATAGGCCTACTCAAAATAATTAAGTTTGCATTTAAACGTAGCAATTGACGATATTACGGTAGGGATTTAGCATGAATCAAAGCATGACAGCATAGTTAACAATTTAGTACTTGTGTCTAAGTGTAAAACTGTTATAAAGCAAGCATGTGTCTCACCCCAAAAGTTATAAATAGTTAAGTAAACAGTAAAAGTGGGGCTATGAAAATCACCTTAGTAGCACAAAAGAGTATTCCACGAAAGAATTGAACGGAAGGACGTGACCGAGATCTCAACCTAGAGATAGAACGTATGATCAGACATTGCCTAACAGACAATAGTATATAGTACTATATTGATAGTAATGGTTCAGTAAAGAATTTCCATTTTCGGAAGGTTACTATTTATGGAAAGTTTTCACTTATAGTAATTTTTCAATTTTAGAAAGTTCGGGTTAATCTTTAGCAAGACGTTGTATAACTTTACTCAAACTTCGTTGCTATCAAATAAGTCAGGAATGACCAGATGTAACCGGGGGCCCAGGACTCTTGACCAAAATCTAAGTCATGGCATTCGAGATCCACAAGCTTACCCATAAATGGCAACCTAGACATCATTCACTTACGACCGTGAGTAGCGATGAAGTTCACATGAATTGTACATTATCTTTGATTAACCTTCACTTTAGGTTTATATGTTATTATATATGTTATATTATATTTATTAATGTATTAACAATTTGATTATCTTATATTATATACTATAAGTTATTATTATTAAATTAGTATAGTTATAAAATAAGTGTTTATTAATAATATATTGTTATTAACTTACATTATAAGCATTATACTTTATTATATAGTATACTTAGTTATTAACCGTAAGTTATAATAATAATATTAATTTAGTATATGTAATATACTTATGTTAATCGAAAATCATACTAATATATGTTAACTCGACTATTAATTTATTAAATATTATATTTATAATTTTTATAAACTTAGTTAATTATACAATTCAGTATGATATTTTATAAAAATAATATTATCAAGTTTTTGTATTTATTTCCCACTTTTCTTTATATATATACTCAGTTTATATTAATCAAATTTAATTAGGTAATAAATATTAAATCGACCTAAATAAATAATTTTATATTTTTTACAGGTTCTATATTATGTAAAAATGTTATAAAAATTATTAAATCAAATTTTATATCAAAATATTATTTATTTACTGTTTTCTAATTATTTAACCATTGTAATCGGCCTATAATTAAATAAATAGGAAAATAATTTAAAATTAATTTTTATATTTTTTTAAAGTATCTAGTGATGCTACTAATCATATAAAAATTTTATAAAAATATTTAATACACGTTTGTATTTATTTTGTATTTTCTTTATTATTTCTCTCGGTTTAGAATAATGCAAAAGTAAATTCTTTTTAAATACTAATCTTCCCATTTATTTAATTTTTATAATTTTCTAGTGTTTATAAAAGTATAATAATCTCAAAAAAAAATTATAATTATTTTTATTACTGTTTAATATTTTATTATGAATTTTATATTATTTTTATGTTTAAATATAACATAATTTGTATTTAATTATAAATAATATTCCATAAATTATCAAAATTATTTTTATACATCATAATACTTATAATACTAATTATAATATGTAAAAATAATTTATATATATTACATTCGAATTTTTAAAGAATATACAAAAAAATAAAAGAAATTCGATAAAAAATATAGAAAATACCTCAAGTACTTTCCCAAGTTTGTGAGAGAGTTTTTCCAAAGATTTGATACAATTTTTTATGAAATTAAAGTGGGTATTTATAGGAAAAAAATGGTTGGTGAAAAGAAAAAATATAAATAAAATAAAGGTGCCAATTTTGACAAAAAATAAAAACATGTTAAAAATGTTTTTACTAAGTTTTTGTTTTTGAAAATATTTAGTCAAAATTCATGGGCTAATTATTTAATTTATAAAAAAATATCTTTTTTATAAGCTAAAAATATATATATAATGATTAAAATAACTTATCATTTAATTAATAATTATGTTTCATATAGTTTTAAATATAATACGCATTAATATTAATATTAACTAAAGTTATTTTATATAATTAGTGTAAACTTTAGTTAACAAAAAGTGTCGACTAAAAATAAATATTTGATCAATGTCAAATTTAATTATATATTACGTATGGATAACAACCCTATAGTCAAATTAGTCAATTCAGGTATGGAAATATGAGGGTTGTTATAGTACCTACCCGTTAAAAGAAATTTCGTCCCGAAATTTAGTTGTTACCATTAATCGGTGTTGTTCGTACATAGACGAGAATATTTACATTTTATTTGGTTTTCACATTCCCAGGTATGCTCGGGGCCTTGCGTGAATTCCAACGGATAGAATATTGTTCTGTTTCAAGAATTAAAATCATACAAACCATAATTTCTACAAGTTCTTCTACGAAGTGCATTTTATTATTAATGCGGAGATTATTCAAAATGATGATGTTATACAAGTCATTTCAGTAAATTGGATATATAAAATGTGTTATGAATAATATCGAGCTCATTTAAACCTTGAGCGTTTATGCCACCACGCTAGGGTAGACAAAATAGAGAGGAGTTCATGAAAATCATAGTAGTGAAATTTGATAGAGATTGTCATTCTTTACAACAAGAATGATGAATATGAGTTGAAAATATTGTTTTATCAACATTGGGTAATATGGATAAAACGATTCGATTATAGGAAGAGTATAAATGAAGTTATCTTAAAAGTTTGAAATAAGGAAATATCAGTTTGCCTTAACTTTTGACATAATCAAAGGTGATTTCCGGAATTCAAGAGATTTAAAGGAAATCTTTATAATCTGTATAAGATTTGATTCTCCGGTAATTAAGGAAATTAAAATTGCCTTGATTGTTGTGTCTAGAATTTTGCTATAAATTAGCTTCTTCTGTTTCATTATCTTCACCACTTCTATACTTTCTTTCTCGATTCATACTTCCAAAGATTGTGAAAATGCTCCATCCAGTTCTTATCCTGGATATTTTTCTGACTATCGTTTCTGTCATTCTTCTTTTTCATTTACCCTCAGAGGAATCTATTTACTTCTACAATTACCTTGAGGTTATAGTGTTTTTAATTCTCCCGTGTCTTTATGTTGCTATACGAACTGATATACACGGTTTGTAATTTTCTTGTTGTTATCGGGCTTTATATTTTCCCTTATATGTCGGAGCTCTATGCTCTTTTTTTTCCTTCCCGACTTCAAGTTAAGCGAATAATGGTCCAGAATTCGTAGGTATGGAGTTTCGAATGATCATAATATGCAAAGCAGAAGGAAAGGTAATAGTACGATTTGATTTGTCAAATTACCAGAATTACTAAGGATAGAACTATCAAGAATATATGTTCTTGATATGTTCAGAGGTTAAGTAGAATGTAAAAGTCATTTAACATGGCAAATGATGATTATAAAGTCTATGAATCATCATCTTCCATTAAAAATTTAGCATGACTTACTGTAATATAATCACGTTGGCCTGACGTCATTATATTATACTAACTCATGCTTCAATTCCCAACACTACTTCAAATCATTCAAAATTTAAACTTGTATGTTACAGAAATATAGAAACTAAAACAGTTTCCTTTATTATGTAACACAGATAGTGCGAAGTGATAAATAATTTTGGACAAGAATAGTTATGAATATATCTTCAGAAATATGGAGGATATTTATAACGAAAGATACAATGATATCTTAGAATTTTCTAAGATCAAATGATAACGAGGAAAATTCTTCTGTAAGGATTTAGAATGCGTAAGGAGATCTTTTGTGATTTTCATCAGAAATCGAATCATCTAGATTCTTTAATTACGGGTTTAGTCCTTGTGATTTGTCCACGGTCTCCTTCATGGTTTGCTCAATCCATTTTTCAGCACCAAATTTTCTATCGATCGTTCCCAATACCCCATTCTTTATCATCAAACTCCTGGCCATTTAGGCCATCTACAATTTTGCTGTTTCCTCTGCATTTAATGCAGCCATATTTGAATCGTCGGTTATCAATCTGAGATGGTTTCAAGAAATTTCGTTTTTATATGATTGAACGCTGATTGTGATCGTCAAGATTCAAAGGATGTTTTCAAAAATTTTGAATTTGAAGTGTTTAAGTTTAAGATGCATCCATCAATGGATCTAACAGTTGAAGAAGAAATGTTTGTGATTTTCAAAAGTAAGGAATGGTAAGTTCGGTGGTTTGATGTAATAATTCATCATAGAATACGAATGAATATAATTCATGAATGTAGTGATCTTTAAGAAGATAACACTTGCTAAAGCATTACTTAAATTCCGATATGTCAAAATCAGAATATGTATTTGAATTTGTATGAAAATGGTTGTTCTTTAGTGAACGGATACATATGTAGATGTAAGTAGTATAGTTAATGACTGTCGAATCAGAATTGAAGAATGTACAGTGTAACATATTAATGTGAGATATAAATATTTCTCGGGTATTACCTACCCGTTAAAATATTTTCACCGTCAACAGTTTGTACAACAGAATATTTAATTACAATCTTTATGAAAATATACGTACATATATATTTTCTTTCAGATGTAATCATGGATTTAATGAGTTAATATAATATTAAACTCATTTGATTTAATGTTGAAATGAGAATTAATAATCTCCAAAACCTTAGAGATTTCATAATTGTCGCGAAATATTTCGCTAATGAAGTTATGAATCAATACTTCATCGTTCATTGTTATTGATATATCTCGGTATATGATGTTGGTGCTCGTGGATTTCTTGTGAAATTCACAAGGCACGAATAATGTTTTCTAGAAAGTTTTGAGTACATCGAAAATGGAAGTGTAAAATCAAACATGTATTTGAATAATACACTTGATTTATTATGAAAATGGAGTTTAGTGTGCCGAAGCAGTGATTAATGATTGTTAAGTCACTAACGAAGGATGTACATCATAGCATATTAGTGATATGAATTAACCGAGTAGTATTTACTAGTTAAGATTCACACGTAATAGCTTAGTACGAAAAGATTTATTATTGTTCCAAACCATATATATATATATATATATATATATATATATATATATATATATATATATATATATATATATATATATATATATATATATAAAGTATACATATATAATTCTTCAGGAAAAATGAGTCAATACATCTTAACTCATTATTACTAATATTCCTTGGTATCTATGGGGCGTATGATGTTAATGTTTGAGGTACTGAGTGTGATGTTGAGGCGTGGAATGCAGATGTTGTTGTTGGTGAAGCTGATGCTGTTGGCGGTGATTGTGATGGTACTGGTGGTATTGGTGCTACTGCTGGTGCTCGTAGGTTTTGCACCATATTTTCCAAAGCTACTACTCGAGCGCGAAGCTCGTTGACTTCTTCTATTATTCCGGGATGATTGGCGGTTCGGACAAGGGGATGAATAAGATCTGAAATTCTAGATATTATATATTCGTGACGGGATATCCTGGAAATGAGGGTGAAAATAGTGTTCCGAACGGGTTCGCCGGTAAGTGCTTTAGGTTCTTCGCCAATAGGGCAATGTGGTGGGTGAAAAGGATCACCTTCTTCACTTCTCCGTTGATTAAGTAGACTACGAACCCTCCCCCAATTCATCCAGAAAAGGTGATAACTAATTGGTTGGTTCATTCCGGTTACGCTGCCATTAGAGCTTGAGGAGTTCGAGGAATCAAGTGAGAAATCCATATTATCTGATCTGAATAAGGGTTTTTGTTATAAGATGAGTGTTGAATATTGAATGATATATTTTTCTTCAAAATTATTCTTATACATCATAATACTTATAATACTAATTATAACAAGTAAAAATAATTTATATATATTAAATTCGAATTTTTAAAGAATATACAAAAAAAATAAAAGCAATTCGATAAAAAATATAGAAAATACCTCAAGTACTTTCCCAAATTTGTGAGAGAGTTTTTCCAAAGATTTGATACAATTTTTTATGAAATGGAAGTGTGTATTTATAGGAAAAAATGGTTGGTGAAAAGAAAAAATATAAATAAAATAAAGGTGCCAATTTTGACAAAAAATAAAAACATGTTAAAATATTTTTAATAAGTTTTTGTTTTTGAAAATATTTAGTCAAAATTCATGGGCTCATTATTTAATTTATAAAAAAAATCTCTTTTTTTATAAGCTAAATATATATATATAATGATTAAAATAACTTATCATTTAATTAATAATTATATTTCATATAGTTTTAAATATAATACGCATTAATATTAATATTAACTAAAGTTATTTTATATAATTAGTGTAAACTTTAGTTAACAAAAAGTGTCGACTAAAAATAAATATTTTATCAATGTCAAATTTAATTATATATTACGTATGGATAACAACCCTATAGTCAAATTAGTCAATTCAGGTATGAAAATATGAGGGTTGTTATACTTTTGGATTTGTAGCTTTTGGAAGTTGGCCTAACATTTTGGATAGTTTAGTCCTAAACCATGCTCGAAGTGTCGTTTGGATTATAAACTATCATTTGTAGTGGGTCGAACTTGTATTAAACTTAATTAATGGCCTTCGTGCCTTGTAAACATTTAAATTGTGGTACATTTTAAATGGAACTTGTGGAATGGTTTACATATTTAATTGGCGCGCAAATGTGCATTAAATAAAAAAAATTATCGTATGGAATACGGGTTGGGTTGTTTCAGGTTTATAGGGTTTAGATATTAGGGTTTAGAAATTTAGGGTTTAGATTTAGGGCTTAGATTTAGGATTTAGATTGAGTTTTTAACACGAACGGTTTAGAGTTTAGGGTTTAGGGTTTATGGAATAAACCCAAAACACCAAATCCTAAACCCTAAACTCTAAATCGGGCTAAATTTTATTTCACAAAATATGGAAAAAACGTTCATATTCTTCACGAACAATATTATCTTGAATGTTATTTTTTTTCGATCGTTTTCCCTCCTAAATAATAACATTCATCACGAAGTGTCTCTTCTAAATGTTCATATTTTCGTGTGATCTTGATGGCGGGAAAAAAATTCCAAAAAAAAAAAAAATATGAAAAAAAAATATTTGCTTCCCCCCGCTTCCCCCCGATTGCTTACTTCTCCATTGATCCTGCCCCTATATATATATATATATATATATATATATATATATATATATATATATATATATATATATATATATATATATATATATATATATATATATATATATATATATATATATATATATATATTCTGTTTGTTTATTTGAATATAAACTGAAAATTCAGCTATCGTATTCTAGTTTATCAAGGTCAATTTGTAATCAAATATAGTTATTAGTTTTTATTATCCACCATTAACATTACAGGATTAAGAATCTTCAAATTAAAGTTTCATTATAGAAAGTTGAAGATTATTACCGTTACCGATGGTAATTAAAAACAAAGTTATCAAAGGGTTTATGCCCTAGCAAGGAAAACTCATTAACTTTAATGTTGTGATCGACGTCTCGTCATGAATAAAATACAAAGGGTTACGAAAGAAACAATTTAAATTTAAATTCATATCTAAGACCATCATTAACGGTGTGTGCTCATGGCATGTTGGGCATATTTTGATCCAAGCACATACGCCTCTACTGGTGTGTGCTCATGGGGTGCTCACTAGGCGTGCTGGATGGTTGGACACAAAAAGTGCAAGGCGTGTTGTTCAGTTTGGTTAATGTGGTGTAACACCCAGTTAAAATCGACATTGACGCAGATGTTAACTCTGGTCCCAGTGCATAGCTTGACTTCTAAGTACATCAAAGTTCTACAGCGGAAGCATAATATATAAGTACCTGAGACAAAACATGCTTAAAAGTGTCAACCAAAAGGTTAGTGAGTTCATAGGTTTATCATAAACAATGATTTTGATAATAATGATAGATCACAAGATTTAGTTTAAAGTTGATTGATATAGAAATATCAATCTAAAAGTGTTGCTGTAGTTTGTAATATCGCTACTAAACAAGTTTACCCTATGACACCTTGTACTGTCAGTGTCGTGGAATCATTATTATGTAACCAAAGAACAACGGTCGAATGGTTAGAGACGTTACTCTCAATAGGCCTACTCACAATAATTAAGTTTGCATTTAAACGTAGCAATTAACGATATTATGGTAGGGATTTAGCATGAATCAAAGCATGACAGCATAGTTAACAATTTAGTACTTGTGTCTAAGCGTAAAATATTTATAAAGCAAGCATGCATCTCACCCCAAAAGTTGTAAAACAATTATGAAACAGAAAAAGTGGGGCTATGAAGTTCACCTTAAATAGCAGTTGAAGATAATCCACAAAGAAAAGAAATGACGGAAGTAAGTAACGGAGATCTCAACCTAGAGATATAACGTTTAGTAAGTTATGTTCTAACAGACAAAAAATATGTTTATTAATATAAGGATTATATTAATAGTGACAATTTATAGTAAGAGTTTCTACTTTTAAAAAGTTTCCATTTAAAGCAGGTTTATAGTTTTAGAAAGTTTGGGTTATAATCCTCCACATTAAGACGTTGTACAACTTTGTCCAAACTTCGTTGCTATTAAGTAAGTCGGGATGACCAGATGTAACCGGGGGTCAGGAACTTTCAGTTGGACTATAAGTCTACAACCTTTCGTTTAATCCAAAACCTTATTCCCATTATGGCAACCTAGACATCATCCACTTTACCGTAAATAGCGGTGAGTTCGTATAAGTGATACGTTATCTTTTGATCATAACCTTCACCCATTATGTGCGTATAGAAATACGACATGTTTATGTATTAATAATATGATATTAATAAGTTTATTGTTATCGTATTAATAATTCGATTATCTTTATTATTTATTTAAGTGTATATAAGTTTAGGTTTATTATTATATATATATTATTGTATTTTATGAATTAATAAAGTATATGTATGTATAATAGGGAAAGGAATTAATTAGTTATTATAAGTATTATTTTGATGTTTTATAATAATAGTAACAATATAATATTAATGTATTTATATGTATTTAATTAGTTTAGCCGAATTATATATATATACGATTTATTTGTTGATTAATTCCATTAGTCACCTAAAAATTATGTTCATAATTTTTATAACTCTAGTTAGGCATATGAATCAGTAGAAACATTTACAAAAATAATTTTTCCAAGTTTTTATATTTATTTCCATTTTTCTTTGCATATGTTCTCGGTTTAGATTAAATCAAAATTAATTAGGTAATAAATATCAAATCGACCTAAATAAATAATTTTATATTTTTTACAGGTTTTATATTCTTTAAAAATGTTATAAAAATTATTATATCAAATTTTATATCAAAATATTATTTATTTAATATTTTCTAATTATTTAACCATTCTAATCGGCCTATAATTAAATAAATAGGAAAAACAATTTAAAATTAATTTTTATATTTTTTTACAGTATCTAGTGATGCTAATAATCATATAAAAATTTTATAAAAATAGATTTAATACACATTTGTATTTATTTTATATTTTCTTTATTATTTCTCTCGGCTTAGAATAATGCAAAAGTAAATTCTATTTAAATAATAATCGACCCATTTATTTAATTTTTATAATTTTTGCTTATTTATAAAAGTATAATAATCTCAAAAAAAATTATAATTATTTTTATTACTGTTTAATATTTTATTACAAATTTTTCATAGTTTTTGTGTTTAATTAATAAGTAATTTGTAATTAAATATAAATAATATTCCAAAAATTCTAAAAAAACATTTTCACATGTTCCTTAACAGTTTCAACTAATTTTTATACAATCCTTACTGATCTTAATATTTTATATCATATATATATATATATATATATATATATATATATATATATATATATATATATATATATATATATATATATATATATATATATAGCAGTTTTGATTAAAATATAGAATATATCTATATATATAATAGTAAATAAATTTTGATTTCAATTCTAATATTATTTTTATGTTAATTTAAAGTCATGAAAATATTTTTTCCAATTTTTAAGTACATATACTAATTTTTATTGATTTATAGTATATATATACTAACCGAAACAAAAAAAATAAATATATAGCACAACATATAAATTAATATTTCAACTTTAATAGCTTATATGTGATTAATAGAATCTGTAAAAATTATTTTTACTAATTTTAATGATTTATAACTATTTAATGTGATTTATATATTATTTTATGTAAACCGAAAGAAAAAATGAAATAAAAAGAAGGAAAAGAAAGTACCTCAAATTTCTTCAAAATTTGGAGAGAAAGATTTAGGGGTTGTGTGAAAAAATATATGAGTTTTAGGTTGGTATTTATAGGTAAAAATGGTTGGTGAAAAGAAAAAAATATAATAAAATAAAGGTGCTAATTTTGACAAATAAATAAAAACATGTTAAAAATGTTTTTAATAAGTTTTTATTTTTGAAAATATTTAGTCAAAATTCATGGGCTTATTATTTAATTTATAAAAGAAAATCTTATTTCTTTTTTTTTATAAGCTAAAAATATAAATAATGATTAAAATAACTTATCATTTAATTAATAATTATGTTACATATAGTTTTATATATAATACACATTAATATTAATATTAACTAAAGTTATTTTATATAATTAGTATAAACTTTAGTTAACAAAACGTGTCGACAAAAAAAATAAATATTTAATCAACATCGAATTTAATCGTATATTAAGTATGGATAACAACCCTAGGGGTAAATTAGTCAATTCAAGTATGAAAATGTGATGGTTGTTATATGTGGGCACTTCTAATTGGTTCTTTTTTCTTTTTATATCTCTTTTTACCCAACTTTCAATCATATTTTAATACATCATCCAACACGCCTAATGATACGCATAATGATCCGTCTAAGAAAGGCACACTACTAGTAATACTCCGACTAGAGTATAGCTGACATGAACCACCCCGGGCAAGGAACATCTCCCCGGTTCTACTTTAGTAGCCTGATCATAAAATTACTTACGTCGGCATCCGGGTATAAGCGTACCGGATAAAGGGCTAGCCGGAACACAACATAAAACTTATCTTACCCGGATGTGTGTGCAGGCTACCAGCATCACTCAGCCGGGTGTAAAAGCATTGAGAAGCCAAGAACCATATCACATGAAGAAGGTCAGCTGGACCATGAACGTCGGGCACACGACAGCTTTTACAAAGTTATCCATAAACCGGTCACAATCTTACCCGGTCATAACACTACCGTGAAGAAACACTTGAATAAACATGAGATGAAACCCCTTTTGTCTGGGCGAGAGCAAGACACTCATCCGTTACACTCTAGCCGGATCTACCACACTCTCGGGATTACCATGTCTTTCCAACCCAGGTGTCCAGTCCCGGGACAAGGACTTTATCCCGGGATAAGCACACCGTCCCGGAACAAGCACATGATTCCGGAACAAAGACACAAATAGGTTGCACGCCACGTCAGTCACGAATCTATGAAAGTTTGTTAGGATCTATTTGTTATTCCTATGAAAAGGACAGGTGACACGTCAACTCATTGGATTAGCGAAGTTTGTTATAACCATGAAAAGGGCATGTGACACGTCACCATTCCCTCATAACATCTATAAGTACGCGAACAAGATCATTCATTTAACAACACTGAATGCATTAACGTTCATCTGCCCAGATCTACTACAATAACGTTTCTCCAGTTGCTTAACTCCACTCCGATAAAGATTCCGGTCGATATCGGAACTCATCATCATTCTAAGATATTAACTTATTCGATCTCAATCGAATAAGCTTAATTCCATCGATTGTTTTACGCCTTTGAAATCCAAATTTCAATTTGGGGTTTGCACAGTTATTGAAGTTAAAACATTCGATCCACTCTTTTCCACTAATTTTGCACTCAAACCCGAAATTCATTTCACGCTAAACAATTTTGGTTTGATCAACGCCACTTAACACACTACTTCATTATTTATCAGTTTACCACCATGTCCGTCAAGCAACTCAGTCCTATCCATTAATATGTCAACACGCCCGTCATAGTTAAAGATGATCTAAGTAAAAATAAACATTTCTTAGTAAAGAATATCCTTTAAAAATCACGAATATATTTTATGAAAATGCTTTTCTTTACAGGTTGCAATTTTCAGCAAAAAAATGTGACCACCATATCAAAAAGCGCGTACAAGTAGTTCCCATCCCCCTTTGACATTGACACGTTTGACCTTTTCAAACTATATTATACTAGTATATGTACATTTTTAAATTTTAAAAATAAATTATATAATTAAATAACTTATTTTGATTTTTTTTTTTTTTTTTTTTTTTTTTGAAAACAATAACAATATCCGCCTTTTCAACACCTCCACTATATATCTAATCTATTTCTATTATGAATAAAACTATATCCATCTCTCCTCATTGCATTATTTTCTTTCAAGTCTAAACTCCTTGCATCACAATCCAACGAAACCCTAAACCTTTCACAATTTTTACAAATCACGGATGTCGAAAAACGTTCACCGCCATCTCATTCCACTGCTTCTCATCGTCATGTTGGTCGTGATTTCACCGTATGTTTTCGCAGCCGCTAGACCGCTTAAACCGGATGATGAACATGTTCCTTGTGCAGTGAGTTCCTCAAACGCAAAAATTCAGTTGATAAAGAAATTTGAAACCGGAAATTTCGAAAGTTTGTTTCTAAACGTTCTTCCGAAAGGATTTCCGGTGCCGCCGTCTGGTCCGAGCGGGAGAACTAATGGCTTTAACAACTAACAGGTTGTTAATTAGTCACAATATATTTATATAACTAAGATTTATTTAGTTTGATACAAAAAAACAAAAATATACTTGTAATTAGGAAAATATACTGGAGTAGTATGTAATATACTCAGATTAGATAGATATATAACCACATTTCATCAAGTGAGTTATATTTGATAAGTGTTTTACAGCTTTTCGTCTATCAATATTAATTTGTTTGTTCAATTCTTTCATCTTTAATTACGAGTATAACATATTATTTTTTGGATTAACGGAGTACATAATTTTGTTGGCAATATATTATTTTTGTATATCTTTTTGATTATATTGTACGTATGTATCATTCTCTCAGTAAATTTGATTCAAGTAAATTTGTTAAATAGTTTGGTGAAGTTATTAGTTACTAGATGATACAATCATGCAAACGTACATATATTAAATCGTAATTTGGTGCAAGTATCATGAATATTATAAATAAGTGAAATCAATTAAAATTCTATCATAGCCGATCGACAGACTAATTAGGAAAATTGCGTACTTGCACAATATGCATTAAGGATTGGTACACTCTAGCTAGTTCAATAATTTAGTCAAATCAGTTAAGTTTAGCGTGTTTGAAATTCGGGACACATAATTTAGTTAAGCTTGTATAGCGTGCAGTGTTAAAGTTTAGGAACATAATATGATTAAATAAGAAGCTAGCGGTCCAAAAGAGAATATTGCCATATTTTATCTCAATACATAATGGTTAGAGTAACTAGTGAGCTCTACATACGAGAGAATTCGATGTCAAAATTCTTGTTCTAAAAAAATAAAGCCCTGATAACTCGAAGTTATCAACCCACTATAACCAATAAACAGGAAAATTATGAACAAAGATAATGCAAGAAACGTAAAGAACAATAATTTAACAAGGTTATGTCTAATCGTTAAATCAACGATTAGTTTACTCCACGACCAAAATAGAGAGAGTTGAAAAAGTATTTAAACAAATTCATGCCGGATTATCATTTTGACTTCATTAAACCTACTCATCTATACCGTCAAGAAAATTTCTTGGAACACGCACAATCCAACCACAACGAGCTAGCAACTTTCGATAAAGAGTACTTCAATTTTACTTGTCACAAAACATAATCAACTAACCTGTAAACTCTTACTTCAATCATCCCACAGTAACAATCGATCTCCCGACTACAACTCCTTAAAATAATACTGCAGGATAAAACAACTCGGGACACGCCGCATTCCCACGCCATAGGAAGGAAGTCTTTTGACACCTTAAACCAGGCTATAATCTAACCACCATTACTCGCTCGGGACCAACTCAAACTCTCTCTATCTTTGGCAATCATCTCACTAGACCGTGAGAAACCGGGTCGGAGCCCGACCCGACTCTAACAACCCATCACCCAAGTGATCCATCCGTACACAATAACATCCACTCGATCCATCTTTTCAACAAAGAATAGACCACCCGGTAAATCATATCCGTGGATATAACCATCAAGGCACCCATGAAAAAACACTATCACATCTTTGATCTTTCACCTTACCGCTTTCATTTTCACTGTCGAAACACTAACCACTTACGTGCGCCCCAATTTAGACAAACCTAATTCTTTGACCCATGTCAACTCCCACTGTACGGATGTAGTAATACCAATGATTCCCATAATAATATCTTGTTCATCTTCTTCGGTCAGTCGCAACATAGTTGCCATTGGTGGTGATCTAACCGAAGTATTCGAATCTCTAGTGCTTCTAAAGCAACCAAACTGTTTAGTGGCTTCAAAGTTGTAACATCCTCAGATCGAGCATAGATGTAAGATGACCTTTTTGTCCTTAGGCATAATTGTGTGGTTAATTATGTTTTTATTTTAATTAAATATTTAATTTAATGTTATTTTATTATTTGGTTAAGACCAGTTTGTGACAAGGGTCACAGAACATGTTCGTTTATTTAATTTGGACTCCGTTAGGGCAGTAAAATTAAGTACGAAAGTTATCAGATAACTGGTAAATACCCGTGTATGATGGGGTATGTTATTTAACCCACATATATAAGCTTGTTACAGCTCATTTCTATCTTTTTCTTGAAACTTCTATATTACTCCGTACCTTAACTCTCACCACTTGAAAACCCTAATCTCTAGATCTTTATTTGGAGCTTAAATTGTGTTTGAAATCAATTTCCTTGTGTCATTGTGAGTCTATCAAGGTAAGATTTGTTCGATTTCATGTCCAAATCAGTGTTTTGATTGAGATTAAAGTTAGGTTTTTGATAAAAGTGATTTTGGTGTCTTAATGCTTAAATTTGGTGCTGTTTTGGCTCAAAACTTGTGGGTTTGTACTTCTAAATGTTTTGTGTACAAGTTATATGTAAGATCCCGAATTTTTGTGCGTCAGAAAAGGTTCCTGAAAGTGTCAGTAAATGTGCGCAGTAGAAAGCGCCACTAAAAGTGAACCTAACACTTATGCATTTTCAGAATTTACATCAGAATCAGAGTTAGGCAAGTTCGGTCCCTGAAATTCAGAGTCAGAATCGGACTGTGCAGAAGGTCGAGGCGCGACAGAATGGGTCACGGCACGGCGATTAACTAGTTTCAGAATCAGGAGGCATGTCAAGGTAACCACCAGACCATGTTAAATGGCGCGATGCGAGGAATTGGGGTCGCGGCGCGGTGATCTGGGCGGACTGGTACCAATTTTGTAATTTTAAAAGATATTCAAGGGCGTTTTGGTCTTTTCGCGTATGAGGCAGATTACAGACCTCAAATCTGGTCCATTCATTTTATTTCCTTTTTATCTTTTTCCTTTTCTTCTTCATTTTCTCTCAAAAACTCAAACACCCCAATTGATTCAAAGGGATTTTTGGAAAGGAAGATCCGGATTTTGATCGAAGGCGTAAGAGGCAAATTTGTTCTCCTCGTTCTTAGCTACAATTTGATACTAGCGGTAAGCTCTAACTCCAAATTTTATTTTTGTGTTCATTATCTAAATTTGGGGCTTTTGATTGTGAGTTCATAAATGGAACCCCATTAAATGTTAATTGAAGATTAACACCAAGATTTGGGTTTATTGTTGATGTTGGCGGGTTTTGGGTTGGTGTGCAAGTTTATACTTGTGAGGCTTGCAAAGAGTGAATAATCACTAGTATTGGTGATTATTGATGTTTTGGAGACCATTAGGGTTCATGTGGTTGACTAATTTTGACTAGAGTCAAAATTAGGGTTTGGTGATGATTATGACCCAATTGTCAATTTAATAAGGTTTATAAACTTAAAATAGATTAAGTTGAAGTATAAAACCGAGTTAAATATGTTTTGGTGTCAAAACTTGCTAATGGCGTGATGTTGACTTCTTATGGGTCAAAATTAGGGTTTAAGTGTCATTTTGGGCAAGATAGGTGTTTAAAATCTATGATTGGGTTTAATTGGCATATTAGGACCATTCTCACCTGTGTTAGTGATTATTGGTTAGTTTGGGCGCGGTTTGTGCTTGGAAGTGATTTTGGGTCGGAATTGCACTGGTTGTCAATTTGGGTTGATTTGTATATCCACCCTAATTGTGTTACTTGTTATGTGATAAATGGAATAGGTGCTTTCCATTGGCGATTGCGGATTATTTCGGTGGCATTCATCAAGGCGACAAGGTGAGTGTAAATTTACTATGCACATGTGTATGTGTAAAATGGGTGCGTGTGTGTAGGGTGACCCTTGTTCGGGTTTACTCTATGTTCGTGTGGGAGAATGGACCTTGTGCTTTGGGTCCATGTGATACGCTTATGCGTTGTGGGTTTTTACCCTTGGTGTTGTGAATTGGCTAGCGTTTTGGATAACCCTTTTGACGATGGGTTGCTAGCATTTGTTGTTGAGGAAATGAATCTCGGTTAGTGCGGATTCATGACTACTCAGGTTGTTTCGGTCATCTTGGTGATGAGGTGGTGAATTTCGGGTTGTACGAATTCACTAAGGCTCTGGTAGTTCGTCCAACCTCGGTTGTAGAAGTGGTGAAGGAAGTGAATCTCGGGTAGTACGAATTCACTAAGGCTCGGGTAGTTCGGCCGACCTTCATGTGGTTTAGGTTAAGGGGTTAACCTTATCGTTATTGTTGATTTTATTTGTTATATACGTGTATATACCTATTGTTGTGTTGTAGCTAATCTTGTAATGTTAGCTTGGCGATTATGTAGCGTGTAGCTACTTTGTGTATGTGCTCTTTTGTAGTTTGTTTACCATGCGGAGCCGGTATGTGTTTATTTGATGCTTGGTGATGCGTAGCCATTTTATGCATATGTATGTGTATAGTATCTTTACATTCACTAAGCATTAGCTTACCCTCTCGTTGTTGATATTTTTATAGGTTCGTGCGTTGGCGGCTCGGGTAAGCGTGGGGATTAGAGATCTTAGCTAGGTTGCTTTAGAAGATCTTGCTTTTGGACTTGATTAGGATTTGTTTCATGACCCGTCCTAATCCATCTGGACGAATACATTACATTTGGTTACATCGCGAGGTACTTGACCTCTATATGATACATTTTACAAACATTGCATTCGTTTTTAAAAGACAAACTTTCTTTACATCAAAAATTGACGACATGCATACCATTTCATAATATATCCAACTATAATTGACTTATTAATAATCTTGATGAACTCAACGACTCGAATGCAACGTCTTTTGGAACATGCCATGACTGACTCCAAGTAATATCCTTAAAATGAGCTAATGCACAGAGGAAGATTTCTTTAATACCTGAGAATAAACATGCTTTAAAGTGTCAACCAAAAGGTTGGTGAGTTCATTAGTTTATCATAAATTATCATTTCAGATAGTAAAATAGACCACAAGATACTCATATTTCGAAAACAATCTGTGCAGGTCTGCTCACTGCTGGAAAATCATTCATACGATATATAAACACCTGGTAATCGACCTTAACAAGATGCATATAGAATATCCCCCGCATACCGGCATTCCGCACGGTCATGAAAAAGCATACAAACAGGCCACTCTTTTAAATATGATGGTTGTGTACACCTCACAAACAGATCATATCTTTTAAAGCTGGCGATTGTATACCTATTTTGAAGTACTAAAGCAGTTCAAATTCTCTGACTGGGGCTTGTGAGTGCCCATAGATCTATCTTTAGGATTCGCGTCAATTAGGAGCTCGGTTTTCTAATTCTTAGATTACCAGACTATAAAGGGGTGATATCCGGTGTACTCGTAACTCAATTGTAGAATGTTTTTAAGTACTTGTGTCTATTTCGTCAAACATTTATAAAAACAGCGCATGTATTCTCAGTCCCAAAAATATATATTGCAAAAGCATTTAAAAAGGGAGTAATGAAATTCACGCATATAAATATTGTAAAACAGTTAATAAAGCATTTGCATGTATTCTCAGCTCAAAAATGTAATGACTAAAAAGGGAGCAAATGAAACTCACAATACTGTATTTTGTAGTAAAAATACATATGACGATACTGAACAATGCAGGGTTGGCCTCAGATTCACGAACCTATATCATTTGTGTATTCATTAATACATATCCTTGTAATCGAACAATTATATTTATATATATATATATATATATATATATATATATATATATATATATATATATATATATATTATTAATGATATAATTTTTATATTAGTAGCTTATATATTTCATTATTAATATATATTCATTTTGTTATATAAAAAATATTAATTTTCGTTATGTTATATGTATTAAATATTTATATATATATATATATATATATATATATATATATATATATATATATATATATATATATATATATATATATATATATATATATCATTTGTATATTAATAGTAGTAGTTATAATAATATCAAAATAATATTAATAGTGGTAAAAATGATAATTATTATAATACTTATTATTACTAGTAAAGATAATAACGTTAATAATTCTATTAATGATAATGATATCAATAATAATTATAAAAATGTTAATTATAATGTTAATGGTAGTAATGATAACGATACTTAATAATTTTAATAATAATAATAATGATCATACAAGTTTTAATACAATTATAGGTTTAAAATAATGATACTTTTAGTAATAATGATAATAATAATACTTTATAATAAAAATGTACTACTAATCATAATCATATCAACAATATTAACAATGATAATATTAATATATATGTTAATGATAACAATAATAATTACATTAATGATAGGACCCTTGACACATGAATATCAATGAATGTGAAGAATAGCCATTAAGATTGAGAGAGAAAGTCAATCAGTCAAGATTGACTTTCCACGGCTCTCTTGAAAATCTCTACATAACAGTGGCTAAGCTTAGCTAATCTAGGGAGCCTTGGATCCTTTATATAGCCTCGTATAAAGGATCCTCCATAAGGCTAGGGAAACTCGTATTACTCCTTTCTCGGGTACCTAACAATCTCCCCCCAGGAGTGAGACGGGTTTCCAAAAAATAACTCCCTAGTAAAACATACAACATTACAAGGAAAGAATCAACTATTGCTAACTAACTCCCCCCCCCCCCCCCCCGAATGATGTACGGCCGTTGATGAAGATCTTGAATCATCAAAACTTGATGTCATTGTTGTTTCAACGGTCTTTGAGTTTGCACAGCGGAATGCGTAAGGTAGACATTCATCATTGCATCACTTCATGTTGATGAAGAATACCTTGAAGTCTTAGAATCTCCCCCTTCAAAGTACTTGGGCTTTCCTACGTGAACTAAGAACGATCTTGAAACAAGCATCTTCTAACTTAGCACGATTATCGGAAAATTGCTAAAGTCCCGGCTTTTGACTAAACCCCAATGGAGAAAGATCTTCTTTGAAATCACTTAGCTCCCCCCCAACACTTGACTTGATTAGTAAGCTCGAAAAACTTGAGAAACTCCCCCCGGAATGTATGGGGCATACGGCCAATCAAGTGTGTACTCATCACATCTTTGATAGCCTCAATTATTCATATATTGCCGGTATCAATATAGTTGGCTTTGATCGTTGGCTCCTTCGAAGTTCCTAACGTCTCCAATACTCCCCCAAGGATGTGGAAGTCCTTTTCGTTTTCCTTTGCTCACTCGTCAAACAAGTAACACATCAATTTTGTCTCTTTGAAGTCCGAGTCCAATACCGTACGCGTATTGAAGTCACATGCACATCAACCATATACACATCTCCCCCACAATGATGCTTGCACGAAGAAAAAGCTTCATTGTTTAAATTGGTTGATGTGCTCGGCAAATCCCCAAAATATAGTAAATAATGCGTATGAGAAAAGCCGTGTAAATCCGAGCCTCAAAAGTTGTTGAAAAATATGCTTTGGAGGTCCAGATTCGGTAAAGGATTGCCCTTGAAAATAGTTTAAACCTTTCAGGGACCAGAGCTGTAAAATTCCACATAAAAGCTTCCAGATTCGGTTAGTGGACTGAAGCTTATGTCTTATGGGCTTAGAACATTCGGTAGGTCCATTAAGGAAAACAAATTCGGTTGGCCCACTAGTAACATATGAGGCCCAATAGCAAAGTATCATATACCGAATCTTAGATACTGCTTTTTCCTTCAAGTAATCGAATGCAATACCGAATGAGATGAAAATCAATATCGAAGCCAGCATACCGAATCAGTAACCACCACAACTACCGAATATGTTCATCAATTTATCCATCATACCGAATGGCTACCGAAAGTTGCCATACCGAATGTGAATCAACACATATATCGAAATCAGAATCATAACAAGAACCAAATCCGTAACAACATTTGCATCATACCGAATCAGTTACCGAACGTGATTCAATGCCTGGAATAGTAACCGTCATTCATCTTCAACTTCTGTAGAAGAACAATTATTAACTACAAACAATTTCAATAAATTGAAGCTCGAAATTAATATCACGATACACCAGAAGCAGCAAATAGATCTTTCTGTGAAGGTATATCAATCAAAACAACAATTAATATCCAATTTCAACGAACAACATTAAAAACCGCCATTGTTGAACTCGAGTATTAATTTTATGAATGAGCTAGTATCTGATGATGACATGAACTTAAAAGTTGCTTGAAATCCGTCCATAAACACTCGTCAACCAAAATCACAGCCTGAAACCTCATCAAACTCTCCAATTGAAACATTGACCGAAATCCTTTGAGGTTTGACTCTGAGATTTTGAAGTCAGTGATGTTTCTCGATCAGAATTGATGACTCACAAAGCTCAAGTAAGTGATAAGGAATCAAAAACTTAGCTCAATTGGATCTAACACTCGCTTAGTTGTTCCAGGGACCAAATCGGTTTGAAATAATGAAGAACAAAGAGCTCGATCTCAATTTAAATCAAAATGAACTTATTGATTGAATTTGTTGATCCTCGAAGATTCGGTTTAGTTTAGTGAACTTGATTTCAGTTTCAGATTGTGTTGTTTTATCTTCAAATATGAATATCAGTTTTAGAAGCATGATGAAGATACGAGTACTGTAGCAATGTGTATGGATCTGACTTTGTGATGAGAGAGATATAGATCAGATTCGGTACTGTTGTTTTTTAGGAGAGAGAACGTAGATGTCAGATCTAATCACTGTAGCTGATGAAAGGTGTTAGTGATTTGGAATAATTGTTGTGAGATTCGGTAAATGAGATTCGGTATTTAATGAATCTCATGTAGTTGTGTTTGTGTGTATTGGTTAAATTCGGTATCGTAAAAAATTTTTGAAAAATTTTTGAAATTTTTTTGAAGATCTTCATATCTTCATGATGAAGATGATGAAGGTTTGAAGATTTGAGGTTGAAGGTGGAGGAAAAACATTCATAATATTCATAGGATCTCCTTCATTTCGTTGAAGGTTAGGCTCTGAAACCAATTGATAGGACCCTTGACACATGAATATCAATGAATGTGAAAAATAGCCATTAAGATTGAGAGAGAAAGTCAATCAGTCAAGATTGACTTTCCACGGCTCTCTTGAAAATCTCTACATAACAGTGGCTAAGCTTAGCTAATCTAGGGAGCCTTGGATCCTTTATATAGCCTCGTATAAAGGATCCTCCATAAGGCTAGGGAAACTCGTATTACTCCTTTCTCGGGTACCTAACAATTAATAATACTTATGAGATTAATAATAATAATAATAATAATAATAATAATAATAATAATAATAATAATAATAATAATAATAATAATAATAATAATAATAATAATAATAATAATAATAATAATAATAATAATAATAATAATAATAATAATAATAATAATAATAATAATGTTTACACTACTTATAATAATACTAATAACAATAATAGATACAATATTTATAATTATGACAATAATAGTAATGAGAATAATTTTGATACATATAACAATAATTATAATACTACTAATAGTAATAATAACACTAATAACAATAACAATAATAATTTATAACAACAACAACAACAACAACAACAACAACAACAACAACAACAACAACAATAACAACAACAACAACAACAACAACAACAACAACAACAACAACAATAATAATAATAATAATAATAATAATAATAATAATAATAATAATAATAATAATAATAATAATAATAATAATAATAATAATAATAATAATAATAATAATAAAAACTACCTTTAAAAGAGTTCCTAAAAATAAAAACCCCAAACCGGGCTCGAACCCACGACCTCCTTGACACCTGCTAACAACCTATACCACTCCTCTTCTTATACCTTTCTGTTTTAAATTCCTAACCGAATTAAATTTAACCCGTTTACTTCTTGTTTCCATCTTTTTCACTTCACCAATTTCAATTCGACAGAAATACCCATTAATCCTATCAACCAATTACGACCTGAATTAAGGTGTTAATTTGAATCAGAACAACCAATATGAAACAACCCAACCCGTATACCATACGATAATTTTTTTTTTTTAAATAACAAGCCATTAGCGCCCAATTAAACGGTTACATGTAACCCATTCAAATAATATCACAATTAAATGTTTACAAACGGCACGAAGGCCCTTAGCCAATGTAATACAAGTTTGACCCATTCACAATGGTAGTTTTAATCCAAACAACACCTCGAGCATGGTTTGGGGCTAAACTACCCAAAACACTAGGCCAACTTCAAAAGCTTCAACAAGCATCACCAAGGAACACCTAGTGCCCAACAACCCCTTTTCCCCTATCCGTACCTGCATCTAAAAAGATAAACAACGAGAGGGGTAAGCTAATGCTTAGTGAGTGCAACAATTATACGAATACATATACAACCTACTTACTTGCAATCACTTACGCATTTACCGCATACATGCTAGCAATATAAATAATCATACCATCACAAGTATAATAACTAAACTTCCAACCACACAAGCTAGCATAACATTAGCATATAACTCGAACAATATAATATGCTACAATACAACGCACAACCATGGTTAACCAATCGAACGAGGAAACGGTAGCTAAAAGACCGTCGGAGTTCATAACAACCATTAGTGCACTTAACACGTCTTACACTAACCCCACGGGTGGCATCTTAACACGTCGATACTTCACCCCGGGTGGTGCCTTAACACGTCGACACTTCACCCCGAGTGGTGTCTTAACACATCGACACTTCACTCGTTACATCTCTCGGAGTGGCATCTTAACACGTCGATGCTTCATTCCCGAGTGGCGTCTTAACACGTCGACACTTCACTCGCCACGTGAGAAGTGGTGCCTTAACACGTCGACACTTCACAACTCATACCACACAAATAAATACATCATATATGCACGAATATAATTATTCCACTCACCTTATCACGTCGGTGGTGATTTATTACTCCCGAATGCTTCAAGCAAGGTACCTAATACATAAGTACACATTCAATACACAACAAGTGGAATTAACCACCTTACTCACTATTGAGCATTTAAAGTCCTAACCGCATTAAATGACTCATACCCACCAAACCGCCCATTAATGGCCATGACTCGTCATAAATCACTAAAAGCTAGTGATTAGAACCTACTATCACCAATTAACACAAACTTAGGGTATTTCATACCCATTTCACCCAATTGGGTCAACCATAACTCATTTGACCCATTTTAACACTTATACCCATAAACTTGGTCAAACTTAACCCCTTAACATGCTTTCATCATTTACAAGTGTGTTAGTGACTAGCAACTCAATTTAACACTTACAAAACTCCAATTACATGAACAAACCCTAGGTTAACACCATTTGGGTTTTCTTACATCAAATTAACTCAAATCCACCCATTAAATCCCCAAATGGGTCTTACAAGTCCCAAATGGCCAAACCCTAGCCATAAATTAACTAAAACTCAAAATAGGGAGTTAAGACTTACCAACACTATCCACCGTAGCTAATAACGAGGAGAACAACTTTAATTCTTGCTCCAAAAATCAACTCTAAATTCTTCACTCACAAATCTCACTTTGAATCTAAGTGGGTTTGGTATTTTGAGAGAAAAACGGAGAAGAAAATGGAAAAGAAATGAATTAAGTGGATAAGATTTGGGGTCATATGGCTGGTCACACGTGTAAATTACCAATTTTCCCCTTAAAACCCCTTAAATGAGCTAAATCCGGAATCAGCCCAGCAGAACTGCCACGGTGCGGCCCCATTAGTCGCGGCGCGAGATATAAAGGGAAAACCGACCCTTCTTAGCACGCCTCCTGACTTTTGTTTGCTTGAGATGCCGCGGCGCGACTAGAAACCTCGCGGCGCAAGAATGCACAAGATTTTCGACCTGCATATCATGACTCCTGATTCTTGTTTTGGGTTCAACATCGCGGCGCGGCGATAGCCTAAGGCTGATCAGTTTTTCGACAACAAAACTAAATATTGATTTCGCGACTCGTATGCCCCAAACTTGCTTCTTATGTACTTCTAGACTTCACCACAAAGCCTCACTCGACTTAATACCTTCCTAAGTCAAACATATCCTTATACATGTATAATATATATACATATCGTACACATCGAAATAGCACTTAAGTCATTTAATCACGTGGACAATGAAATATAATCGTACAGACGATTAAGTATGTACCTTAATCTATGTATGTGAACAGCGGGATGTTACAACTCTCCCCCACTTAAATCGGAGCGCGTCCTCGCGATCCAAGCCGCATGACAAGCAGGAAGAAACTCTTCGGATTCCCACGTAAATTCGGAACCCTTTCGATGTCGCCATTGCACTTCGTATGTTCTAACTTCCTTGTTTCGCAACATCTTAACCTTCTCATCAAGAATTGCAATCGGCTCTTCAACATACTCTAATTTGTTGTTCAATGCAATCTCATCTAACGGCACCCAAGTCGAGTCATCCGCAAGACACCTACGGAGATGGAAAACATGAAACGTGTTATGGATCCCCGCAAGCTCTTCGGGCAACTCTAGTCTATAAGCAACCTCACCAACACGTGCCAAAACCTTGAAAGGACCAATAAACCGAGGAGCTAACTTTCCTCGCTTTCGAAACCAAATAACACCCCTCCATGGCGAAACCTTAAGCATCACCATGTCACCTTCTTGAAATTCAATTGTTCATCTACCTTTATCGGCATAAGATTTTTGTCTATCTTACGCCGCCTTAAGTCGAGCCCGAATCATCTCAATCTTACTATTCGTCTCTAGGACCAAATCGGTACTCCCGATTTCTCGTTGCCCCACTTCACCCCAACAAATAGGAGTTCGACACCTACGCCCATAAAGCATCTCATAAGGTGGCATTCCAATACTAGTGTGGTAACTATTATTGTACGAGAATTCCACCAATGGTAAGTGCTCGTCCCAACTTCCACCAAAATCAATAATACACGCCCTTAACATATCCTCCAATGTTTGGTTCGTACGCTCGGTTTGACCGTCTGTTTGAGGATGATATGCCGTGCTCATTTTCAATTGAGTACCCATATCTTCATGAAACTTATTCCAAAACCGAGACGTGAAACGAGTATCTCGATCTGAAATAATAGATATAGGAACCCCATGTCTCGATATCACCTCCTTGATAAACAACTTGGACAAAGTCTCCGACGATATCGTTTCCCGAATAGGAAGAAACAAAGCACTCTTCGTCAATCTATCGACTATCACCCAAATCGTATCATATTGGGTTCTCGCCGTCTTTGGTAACTTTGTAAGAAGTCCATGGTAATGTGCTCCCATTTCCACTTCGGGACTTCCAACGGTTGTAACTTACCGTACGGATTTTGGTGTTCGGCTTTAACTTACAAACATGTGACGCATTGTTCAACATACTTAACAACATCACGTTTCATGCCCGGCCACCAATACTCCTTCCTTAAATCAAGGTACATTTTCGTCGCGCCTGGATGAATGGAATACTTTGACTTATGTGCTTCATCAAGTAGCACCCGTCAGTAATCACCCATCTTAGGCACCCACACTCTTTTTTGAAAAGACAACAAACCATGCGGGCCTAAAGTAATGAACTCCGTTTGCCCCACAATTCGTTCCTCAAGCTTGTTGTGAACATACGCTTCTATTTGAATCTCACCAAGCTTTACAAGGAAATCGTTAGAAATGATCATGCATAACAATCCTACTCGTATTGTTGGATGTTGACTCTTTCGACTTAGCGCATCCGCGACCACGTTCTCATTCCCTGGATGATAAAGTATTTCGCAATCATAATCCTTTACCACATCCATCCACCTACGTTGACGATAATTCAAATCTCGTTGATCAAAGAGATGTTTCAGACTCTTATGATCCGAATAAATCGTACACTTGACACCATACAAGTAGTGGCACCAAATTTTCAACGCATGTACCACTGCTGCCAATTCAAGATCATGAGTCGGGTATCTCTTTTCGTGTTCCTTTAATTGTTGAGAGGCGTAAGCGATGACTTTACCTCTTTGCATTAGAACACACCCGATTCCATTTAACGAAGCATCACAATAAACCGTCATATCTTCAATTCCTTCTGGTAATACCAACACCGGAGCTTGACACAATTTCTCCTTCAATAATTGGAAAGCAATTTCTTGCTCGTTTTCCCAATTAAACCTCACGTTCTTCCTTGTTAACTTCGTCAAAGGAGAAGCAATTTTAGAAAAGTCTTGGATAAACCGACGATAATAACTGGCCAATCCGAGAAAACTTCAGATTTCTGTAGGCGTAGTCGGTCATCCCCAACTCTTCACCGTCTCTATCTTCCCCGGATCTACTTGAATACCATCTTTGTTCACAATGTGGCCAAGGAATTGAACTTCCCTTAGCTAAAATTCACATTTGGAGAATTTAGCATACAACTTTTCCTTCCGCAACATCTTCAACACTTCACGCAAATGGTGTTCATGTTCCTACATACTCTTAGAATAAACAAGTATGTCGTCAATAAACACGATTACCGACTTGTCCAACATAGGTTGGCACACGCGGTTCATTAGATCCATGAATGCCGCCGGTGCATTCGTGAGACCAAAAGGCATATAAACAAACTCAAAATGCCCGTAACGAGTTCGGAAAGCCGTTTTCTCTATGTCTTCCACACGGACCTGCACTTGGTGATAGCCGGACCGTAAGTCAATCTTAGAAAAATACGTTGCACCTTGGAGTTGGTCAAACAAATCGTCAATCCGAGGCAATGGATAACGATTTTTGATCGTCACTTTGTTCAACTCTCGATAATCGATGCACATACGCATACTACCATCCTTCTTCTTCATAAATAAAACCGGAGCACCCCATGGCGAGGAACTCGGTCGAATAAAGCCCTTTTCAAGCAACTCTTGGGTTTGATTTAACAACTCTAGCATTTTCGTCGGTGCTAAATGATAAGGAGTCTTAGCAATAGGAGTAGCCCCCGGAACCAACTTAATGCGAAATTCAACTTGTCTTTCCGCCGGAACACCCGGTAACTCATCCGGAAAAACGTCTTCAAATTCATTAACCACTGGAATTTCACGAATGGGTGGTGGCTCATCACGAGTATCAACTACATGGGCAAGAAAAGCCATGCCGCCACTAACAAGGAAACGACGTGCCCGTGCATAAGTGTATATCGGCACAAGTCTTCTTTGCTTATCGCCGTGAATAATCAACTCCCTCCCATTTAGGGTCTTCACACGAATAAATTTATCATGGCATGCAATATCAGCTCTATTACGATCGAGCCAATCCATACCAACAACAATATCAAAATCACCCAAAGTCATCGGAATGAGATCGATTTTAAACATTTCGGTACCGAACACAACATTACAATTTTTACACACATTAACCACTAGCACCATCTTGCCATCCGCTATTTTGACCTCTACCGGACAACTTAACTTAGCTAACGGTTTATTAAGTTTAGGCACAAATTTTGGAGACACAAACGACAAATTTGCACCACTATCAAATAGAATCCTTGCCGGATTAGAGTTAACCATGAAATTACCTGAGACAACTTCGTTAGATTGCTTGGCTTCATCATTTGTCATCAAATAGTTGCTACCCCTAGCCATACCCGCCACTTTCTCTAGTCGCTTAACATTATCATTGCGCAAATCGGGACACTCCGGCCTCTTATACCCTTCTTTACCGCAATTAAAACAAGTGAGCTTGGTTGTGGATGATGGTTTCGGGCACTCACGAGCCATGTGCCCCCTTGCCCACAATTGTAGCAAGCATAAGTAAAATCTCCGGAAGCACCCTTCTTCACACTACCGACACTCTCGAAGCCCTTCTTGTTCTTCTTTTTTGAAAAATTCGAATGACTAGTAGCTTCAAACTTCCTCTTGCTAAAAGTAAAGCCACTCTTTCTCAAGATGAGCGACTCGAAACCTTTGGCCATATCAAACAACTCATCAAAGCTTTTCACCACGTTCACACTAATCTTTTCTTGATAATTGTCATTCAAGATTCGATAGAAGTCTTCCTTCAACATTTTATCATTCCCGACATACTCCGGGCAAAATTGGGTTTTTGACAAGAAAACGGATTTGAGAGTGTTCAAATCCATCGACCCTTGCCTCAAGGAACACAACTCGTCCTTAAGTCTAGTAAGATCGGCCGAAGTTCGGTACTCTTGGAAAAATTCCGCCTTAAACTCGTCCTAAGTAAAATCCATACATTTTTCTTCACCATAAACTTGGATTTTCGCATCCCACCACAATTTAGCGTCACCTCTCAACATGCTACACCCATACCTCGTCTTTTTATCAAGAGGGCATTCACAAGTACGAAAGGCCCACTCCATGTCAGAGATCCACTGGGCACTCTTAAGTGGGTCCTGTTCGCCCTCAAAAGTAGGAGGTTGAGCGTCTTTAAAATTCTTATAGAAAAAGTCGCGTCTTCCAACATTGTCCTCTTGAAGGACAACTTTAATTTGCTCCTTTACTACGTTGACTAATTGATCGTCAATCGTATCTAGAAACATCTTCTTAACATCTTCTAGGAAAGATGCATGATGACTTTTCAAAATGGCCTCAACCTTGGCCGTGAATTCGGGGTCCTCGCTCGTGCCCCCATTTTCGGTGTCGTGTCCGTTTCTCATCTTCATTCTATAAAACGGAAGAGATTAAACACCGAAACAAAAGACTTGACACATATATACACATATACATCGTACCGCCCCATCTTGCTCAACAATCATCGTACATCGCTTGTTTGACACAATTTGCACCCGTAATAATGGTAGCTATTCATTACTACGCGAGCACATCGCATTAACTCACTAGTACAACACCCATCTCACTTGATGATTGCAATTACCACACAAAACAAATAGCGCAAGGTTAGTTCACATAAACCTATGCACTAACCAAACCCGATCCGACCCGAAGTCCTACAAGTCCCGCATAAAGCGCACACACAATAAAGTCTAAGTCTAGGCACCTATCTCAAGTTGCCTAAATCCCTTAGACCATGCTCTGATACCACTTGAAACAACCCAACCCGTATTCCATACGATTTTTTTTTTAAATAACAAGAAATTAGCGCCCAATTAAACGGTTACATGTAACCCATTCAAATAATATCACAATTAAATGTTTACAAATAGCACAAAGGCCCTTAGACAATGTAATACAAGTTTGACCATTCAAAATGGTAGTTTTAATCCAAACAACACCTCGAGCATGGTTTGGGGCTAAACTACCCAAAACACTAGGCCAACCTAAAAAGCTTCAACAAGCATCACCAAGGAACATCTAGTGCCCAACAACCCCTTTTCCCCTATCCGCACCTGCATCTAAAAAGATAAACAACGAGAGGGGTAAGCTAATGCTTAGTGAGTGCAACAATTATACGAATACATATACAACCTACTTACTTGCAATCACTTACGCATTTACCGCATACATGCTAGCAATATAAATAATCATACCATCACAAGTATAATAACTAAACTTCCAACCACACAAGCTAGCATAACGTTAGCATATAACTCGAATAATATAATATGCTACAATACAACGCACAACCATGGTTAACCAATCGAATGAGGGAACGGTAGTTAAAAGACCGTCGGAGTTCATAACAACCATTAGTGCACTTAACACGTCATACACTAACCCCACGGGTGGCATCTTAACACGTCGATACTTCACCCCGGGTGGTGCCTTAACACGTCGACACTTCACCCCGAGTGGTGTCTTAACACATCGACACTTCACTCGTTACATCTCTCGGAGTGGCATCTTAACACGTCGATGCTTCACTCCCGAGTGGCGTCTTAACACGTCGACACTTCACTCGCCACGTGAGAAGGGGTGCCTTAACACGTCGACACTTCATAACTCATACCACACAAATAAATACATTATATATGCACGCATATAATTATTCCACTCACCTTATCACGTCGGTGGTGATTTATTACTCCCGAATGCTTCAAGCAAGGTACCTAATACATAAGTACACATTCAATACACAACAAGTGAAATTAACCACCTTACTCACTCTTGAACATTTAATGTCCTAACCGCATTAAATGACTCATACCCACCAAACCGCCCATTAATGGCCATGACTCGTCATAAATCACTAAAAGCTAGTGATTAGAACCTACTATCACCAATTAACACAAACTTAGGTTATTTCATACCCATTTCACGTAATTGGGTCAACCATGACTCATTTGACCCATTTTAACACTTATACCCACAAACTTGGTCAAACTTAACCCCTTAACATGCTTTCATTATTTACAAGTGTGTTAGTGACTAGCAACTCAATTTAACACTTACAAAACCCCAATTACATGAACAAACCCTAGGTTAACACCATTTAGGTTTTCTTACATCAAATTAACCCAAATCCACCCATTAAATCCCCAAATGGGTCTTACAAGTCCCAAATGGCCAAACCCTAGCCATTAATTAACTAAAACTTAAAATACGGAGTTAAGACTTACCAACACTATCCACTCGTAGCTAAAAACGAGGAGAACAACTTTAATTCTTGCTTCAAAGATCAACTCTAAATTCTTCACTCTCAAATCTCACTTTGAATCTAAGTGGGTTTGGTGTTTTGAGAGAAAAATGGAGAAGAAAATGGAAAAGAAATGAATTAAGTGGATAAGATTTGGGGTCATATGGCTGGTCACACGTGTAAATTACCAAATTGCCCCTTAAAACCCCTTAAAGGAGCTAAATCTGGAATCAGCCCAGCAGAACTGCCGCGGCTCGGCCCCATTAGTCGCGGCGCGACATATAAAGGGAAAACCGACCCTTCTTAGCACGCCTCCTGACTTTGGTTTGCTTGAGATGCCGCGGCGCGACCAGAAACCTCGCGGCGTGAGAATGCACAAGATTTTTGACCTGCATATCATGACTCCTGATTCTTGTTTTGGGTTCAACATCGCGGCGCGGCAAAAGCCTTCGCGGCGCGGCGATAGCCTAAGGCTGATCAGTTTTTTGACAACAAAACTAAATATTGATTTCGCGACTCGTATGCCCCAAACTTGCTTCGTATGTACATCTAGACTTCACCACGAAGCCTCACTCGACTTAAAACCTTCCTAAGTCAAACATATCCTTATACATGTATAATATATATACATATCGTACACATCGAAATAGCACTTAAGTCATTTAATCACATGGACAATGAAATATAATCGTACAGATAATTAATTATGTACCTTAATCTATGTATGTGAAAAGCGGGATGTTACACAATAAAGCGTGAAATTAAATAAATAAAAAAATATAGAACAGCTACCGCTGTTTGTTCGAAAAAAAATGAATAAATAAACTTAAATATTGATTTCAAGATTAAGACATTTATGGATGATGCTTGCTTCATGAGATATGTTATAAATCACTCTCAGAAACTTATGAAATCATAATTTTTACCGGAAACATTAAAACAGATTCCAATTTTACGATAAACACATTTGTTGACTTTCTTTAACTTGAACTTTGACTCAGAAATTTTGGCTCAATTGAAGGAATTAGTGTTTGAAAAACTTACAGATAAATCAGTTGGACGATTCCTAACACTCGTGAATTTTTAGATTTTGAATTTTGATTCGAGAATGGATTATGGGTTTAAATGGCTTGCGAACAGAAAATTTTTTACGTGTTTCTGTGATTTTCTTTTTCGAATTGCAGCAAGGATAATAGTATCTGTATTGATAAGGACTGTGGAAGATCGAATTATTTTCCTCAACCAACATGAGATGATATGTGTTTTGTTGTGGAATTTTGGCTCGACAGTCCTTCACAAGTGAGCAAAGAAGCAGAAAAAAATATAAATCTGATTGTGACTTATATGTACATACGCATATATATATCTATCCTATCTCTTATATTTAATATAAATAATTATAATTATTAAATATCCTAATAATAATATTACTAATTTAATAATAATTTTATTAATAATACAGATTAATAATAATAGAAATAATAATAATAATAATTTATAATAATACACAATAATGATACTACAAATTATAAGAATTGTATTATTAATGATAATAATAATAATACATTGTATCATTTTTTATTAATAATAACTTTAAGAATAATAATGATATTAATAATAATAATAATAGTATTGCTAAAAATAATGCTAATAATAATGTAACAAATTACATGGAACAACTTTTTATATCAATATATTAAAATTTTAATAATATTAATATTACAGATATTGATATTAATCTTAATATTTATTTTAATGGAAGTATTAATAATAATATTAATATAATAACCATATTTCAAATTATAATTTCATATATTAATATTACAATTCATTAATTATGTATTAGTTTAATAATTGTTATATAATATATATAATTGAATATTTATACCTTTTATATATTTTATAATATACACCTACTGATAAATATGTACAGAAATCATATGTTATATGTATAAATTAATAACAACATAATTATCATATCATTTATAATTTTACAATTTAGCTCTTACAATTAATCATATATTACTTCAAATTATTATTATTATATATATATATATATATATATATATATATATATATATATATATATATATATATATATATATATAAACAATTGTTCGTGAATCGTCAGGAATAGTCAAAGGTCAAATTGAATTCATGAAGTCAGTTCAAAAATTTTGAGACTTAACATTACAAACTTTGCTTAACCATATGAGATTTAAGTTTAAATTTGGTCGAAAATTTCCGGATCGTCACAGTACCTACCCGTTAAAGAAATTACGTCCTGAAATTTGAGTGAGGTGGTCATGGCTAACACTAAAAATGTTTTCAAGACTCATATGAGTTGTAAATTAGAATTTTATCATCATTGGGTAATATAGATAAAATAACTCGATTATATGAAGAGTACGAATGAAGCTATCGCAAAATAGTGAAATGAGGTAATAGGAATTCGTCTTAACTTTTGACATTGTCTTGGTTAAATTCCGAAATTCAAGGGATTTAAAAAAAATCTTTGAAATCTAAAAGATTTGATTCTTCGGCGAGTAAAGAAATTAAGATCTCTAAAATCAAATACGGTGATCTGCCTCGATTACTCTGTCTGATATTTCCATTATAAATTAAACTCTTCCGTTCCATTATTCTCTCCATTCCTACACTTTCTTTCTTAGTTCATACATCCAAAAGATTGTGAAAATGCTTAATCCAGTTCTGATCCTTGTCCTTACCCAGACTATCGTAAAAATCATTCTCCTTTTCCAACTTCCACCGGAGGAATCTGTTTTCTTCTATTTCGCCCTTGGGGTTATAGTGTTTTTAATTCTCCCGTGTCTTTATATTGCTATTCGTATTAATATCCACGGTTTGTAACCTCCGTGTTGTTATTGGGCTTTATATTTTCTCCTATATTTTGGAGCTCTTTGCCTTTTTATTCTCTTCTCGACCTCTTGTAAAGCGAGTAATGGTCCAGAATTTGTAAGTATGGAGTTTCGAATGAACTTAATGTTCTAAACAAGAAAGAAAGTAATAGCACGATTTGATTTGTCAAATTACCAGAATCATTGAGAATAGAATTATCAAGAATATATTTTCTTGATATGTTCAGAAGTTAAGCAGAATAAAAGAGTTATGTAACATGGCACATGATGACGTTATAATTTGTGAATCATCACGTTCCATTAAAAACTCAACATGACTTACTGTAATATAATCACGTTGATCAAGTGTCATTATATTATACTAACTCATCTTTCAGTTTCCAACACTACTTCAAACATTCATATTTTGATTCGAATTTTTCAGAATTTAGAAACAAAAACAGTTTCTTTTCTGATGTAACACTGATAACGCGAGAAGATAAATGATTTCAGATAAGAATAGTTATGAAATTATCTTCAGAAATATCGAGGATATTTATAATGAAGATACGATGATATCTTAAAATTTCTAATATCGATGGATGATGAAGAATATTGTCCGAAGGGATTTAGGGTCAGGAGCAAGGTATTCGTTAATGACTTCAGCAGATGCTGAATCATTTGAATTCTTTGAGGGCAGGTTTAGTCTTTGTGATTTGTCCACAGCCTCCTTCATGTTTTGCTCAATCCGTATTCCAGTACAAATTTTCCATTGAGTGTTCCCAACACTTCATTCTTTATCATCAAACTTTTGGCTGTTAACGTCGTTTACAGTTTTTGCTGCTTTTTCAGCATTATTCAAAATTTTCGAGAACTGATTCGCAGACTGGGTGCTTTTCAGAATGGAAGATCATAATTCTAAGAGATAACTGTTATATGTATACATATAACTGTTGATGTAGAAACGCTGCAAGATTCATAATACTGATTGCTGATTCCCGGTAATTGGTAAGGCAATTCTTGTTACAAGATGCGGATGAGTATATGACAGGGTTTCGATGATTAAATATAGTGATTTTTCTGAGAGGTTTAAGTCAAAGAGTAATGCTCCGAGTAAGAGAAGGGTTAATTCGTACGGCGCCCCAAGTAAGAAAAATAAGGGTGCAAGTGCGAGTACGGGTAATGTGGGTAAAGGCACGATGGATTCTCGTGCGCCTAGATGTTTCAATTGTGGTGTTAGGGGCCATAAGTTATGGGAGTGCACAATGCCGAGAAGTGATGACGGAATGTGCTACTATTGTCATAAAGAAGGACATCGCAAGCTGGATTGTCCCGAGTTGGCGGCGGCGAATGTCGCAAGGAGACGTTAAGGTACGTTTCATTTTAATAAATATGTCCTGTGGATATTTATTATGAGTTGTTGTGTACGAGTTTGTTGAAAGCACTTGTGTTGTGCATATTCTGTTATGGGTGACATTCCTAGTGGAATTACCCTACGGTGACGTTTTGATTAATGGGCGAAGGATGTAAGACTTGGTGCAACCAAGCATTCCTTAGTGTTGGGAAATGTTTCTACCAAGCCTTGGGAATGGGCTTTGGTGTTTGGTCGTTAAGCGCGTGCTTGTTTTCGTATTGAAGTCGAGGAACCGTGAGGTTCGACGGGTGGATAAAACCCTAAAGATTGAGTGTTTGATCTCGATGTATGTTGGTAATGGAGTCTATGCGACGCGGCGTTAGGTGCCTCGTTCAGACCTACTAGCGTGGTATTCAACTCCGATGGTGTTGCGGTTACATTGTACTTTGGGTACCCTATAGAAACCCTTAAGTACATGAGTGACTAGGTGGAAATGTGACAAGCCATGGCAATCGGAGGATTGCAAGAATAAAGTTCGTGTAATTTGTGGTAAACGATTTGTTCGAAGTGATGAAGGATAGGTTAAAATCCTTCGAATGCTCAAGGTTGGAGCAAGATGTGGTGATGGGTCGTGTGAACCCAATTGTAGAAAGGTCTACCTTTCAGTAGCATTGTACGGTTGTACAAGGTACGTGTTGTGATGGTTTTGTGTCGTTTAAATAAAGCCAACGGGTGACTGTGCGCGTCAATTTCTAGTGTGCGAAATGAATTCATGAGAATTCGAGTGTTATGATCGATGGAGAGATTGGTCACGTATGTCGGAGAGTGGTAATTATCGCGGATGATGTTGCCACGGTGATGTAGTTATGGAACGTAGTTTCAAGTGGGGGAGTTACACTCCCGCACGTGGAGGTTTTAGTGTGAGATTTCGGAAAATGCTTATAGTAGATCCGGAAATAGTGTCGGGAACTAGATTTGGTCGATTTATGGTAGAGTACAATTTCGGATAAATTGTACTTATGGTTTCAGATTTGAATTATCACCGAGGTGGTAATGTGGTGAATCTCGTTGAGAGATAATGGGCGTATTTGGCGAGCAAGGTGAAATCCCTCGGTTAAGAGATGTGTGTGTCAGATTCTCTTCTAGAGAATTATTGTTTTGTGCCTATGTGTGATATTGTTGGTTCTTGCTCGATTGTGATAGCAATGTTCGCGTGTGCATATGATTTGTGTGCGGAAATTCCAGGCGGTGGGGAATGATTTTAAGTATGCGTATATACTTCGTTTGTGGTGAATGGTTAGTGTAATCCGTTAGGATTCACTATAGTGTAGCAGTGCGCGATGTTGCACTACTCATTGTTTGAGGCCAAAAGAGCATATGTGATTGGTGGGTTATGGCCGTTGATTCGGTCCACTAACTTCATCATGGGTGGCGTGTTATATCGGTAGGGTATAACGTTATCGGGAAATTCGAGTACCGATGGGGAATGGGAGTACCATTCTTTGCGTGTGGTTTGGGACGTGAATATCGGGTTGTTTGTATTCACAATATTTCTGGTAGTACGATTGTCCCTATTGGTTGGACTCATAGTTTGAGGTAGTGAATGTCGGGTAGTTCGGATTCACTAAGACTCGGGTTGTACGGCCATCCTCGGTTATACTGTGGGGTGGAGGTAGTGAGTATCGGTTTACGCGTACTCACGATGACTAGGGTTGTGCGGTCATTTCTTTGTGGGAAATATGGATTGGGTTGGTGAATTTTGGGTTGTTGCGAATTCACTAAGGTTCGGGTTGTTTCGACCATCCACCATATGTGTTTATGCTCGGGTTGTTTCAGCCATGTTGGTGTGGTTTGTATTGTGAACTACTGGTTCTTTTATACACCAATGGTGGGGTCGTGAGGACCATGTTGCGTTATTAGTGATGCGATAGCCGTTTTTCGCTCACATGTTGTTACGGGTGTGACAATGGTCGATTTTGTACACCTTGGGATTAGCATTGCCATAGTCGTTTTGGGCGCTGTCGGTTTTAGCCGTTTGCTTATGAGGTTGCAATAGTTGCGTAATAGCCGTGTTTGTGCACTACAATGGTTGTTAAGTGGTAAGTGTTAATCCGTATGTTTTTGCTTGGTGAAAGGTAGTTAGTTGTATTCCTTGTCAAAAGAGCTTTCCAACGATATAAGATACGCATTCTACGTGTTTACGGTTTGTATTTTGTGCTAAAAAGAATTTTGGATCAAGACTTGAACTTTTGAAACAGCCCAGGTACCAGGCCACGCCTAATGTCGCGGTGCGGCCCTCCTCTGTCGTGGCGCGGCAATGGCCGTGTTTGGGGACTGTTCAACTTTGCACTTTTTCGTTTAATTCCAACTATGCTACGCACCTCCGATTAACATGTAACTTGGCCAACATGCTCAAATATGACTTATAAGCATAGAAAAATAGTTCGGGACCCGACCCGAACGTGTTGACTTTTTTGTTGACTTTGACTTGACCGAGTTTGACTTTTAGTTAAACTTAACCAAACGTTTATGCAATCGTTCTAATCTTCTTTTATACTTGATTCTTGCATGAAACTTGACAACGTGATTCACATGCTATACTATTCGAGTCGTAACGAGCCATAGGACTAATTGAACACATTTCGATCGACCTTGTTTGTGTCTTACCCGGTATTGATACAACTTACTTGTTTAGGTCAAGGCTAAGCAACTTTCATGCACACGTTTACTTTGTGAAGTACTTTTATACTCGAGCACTTGAGGTGAGATCATAGTCCTATCTTTCAAACAACTTTTATGCTTTAAACTATGGGATGAGAAACATATACGTATCATACTTTTACACTTTGAACACAAGTACGGAAACGAACATTCCACGTACGGGTTTGAACAAAAAGCCTCAATTCAATTATCATTAGTTACACTTGCAGGGTGTAAACGTGAACTTATATTATGTGATCACATGGGCTTGACGACCTCATTCGGACGGTTCGCTACCGTTAGCGGATGAAATATATTTTCGGGTCTAGTGTATGTTCTAACACTACGCAAAGGGTGCAAAACAGTTAAGTTTGATAATTGGGTGCCCGCGAAACAAATAACAACTTTGGAATGCAAATGATTTTGATAATCATATTATATTAAATCTTGTGGTTCAAATGCAACGTTTACTAAAACACCTATGATTTCACCAACGTTTTTCGTTGACAGTTTTCTATATGTTTCTCAGATTCATACTTGGCTATTTGATACATGCTTCCGCGTACACTCATACTTGCTTGGAGTCAAGCATACATACATACATACGCTAGTGATAGCACCTTTGGATTCAAACTTTTGTCTACATACTTACGCTATTTATAGAAACCGTGATTTTCAACTAATTATATCGCAAGTTATTTCATTTATACTTTATACTTTTGTAAACTTAAACTTGTCGTCGAACGGTTTTGTAAACTAAACTTTGCAAGCATGATACGTTTCAAATGAACGCGACATAATTTTGGTCCAACGAGTCTCATATAGAGACTACGACCACGCAACGGGACCTAAGTAGTCGGTGCCGTCAAACATGATTTGGTCGGGTCGCTACAAATTTTACCTATAGTCGTAATGTGGTATTTTTCTTCTAACAACATATCATTAAACTAACCATGTAGGTTTGCCTGAGTGGCCACCGAGTTGCCCAATGAAGCACACCACCCGGGTTCAATCCTTGGCTATGCCAAATTGTTCAAAAAGGGAGTGTGACTAGAGGGTGCGCGTAATGCGCAATTCACCCGGTACCAGGTCTCGCGCTCGGGAGGCTTGATTACCCGAGGTTTTATTTTCTATGAGGGAGCCAATGTGCTCGTTCATAGGAGGGTTTCATTGCTTAAAAAAAACATATCATTAAACTAGATGAAAGGAGGAAAAAAAATTCTCAACATAGGTATTGTTGTTCCTAGATATAACTAGCACGGAACGGATCGCACATTGCCATAATTTCTGTTTGATGTGTTTTTCGGATTTAGTTGTTGAGTTTTCAATAGAATAACGTTTAATATTATACGATAGTGTCATAACAAAATGGCTGTGTATATACATAGCGAATATTTTCTGCTAAAGTTACGTTGCATTAATTATCATAGACAGATGGCTACAACGCGTTGCTACGGAAAATAATTCGCTCCATAACATAAATATTGTTTAACCTGTAGTGGAAAATCTACGCATTGTTCCAAGAAAACGTTTACAAATATACATAGTATTGAACACTTTTGATAGTTTTTAATAACAATACGCATATTAAAAATTAGTACAATTTTTTAAATAAAATGTAAAAAAATCTATAATGTTAATATTCTAAAGAGTTTTAAGAAACATAAAAAAGTGACAATTCGCAGTATATAAAAATTAAACTATGAAAATTGAAGTTGTACACACAAATATCCATATTAGAAACGTTATTACTCTACTAAATGTCACCACCATTATTCAAACGAAAACTTTTTTGCGAGCTTAATAGTATATTTGAGAGTAAGAATTACTCGCGCGTTGCTGTGGGAAATGATTTCGATCGATAACTTAATTATAATCTAAGTATAGATATGATCCGCTTCACAACAATGCATGGTTTTACTAAATTCACTAAACACACTTTCCGTAGTTTATAATTACAATATTCATATCGAAATTTGAATATGAAAAATGAAAAATAAGGAAAATTAATATAAACATATTAAAAAAGTAACAAAAAATTGAATTGAAAGTGTGTGTGTATGTATTCGTTAGTAGAGATTAGTCGCGTATTGCGGCGATAAATCGTTTGCAAGCTATACATGGTTCTGCTACATACATTAAATATATATTTTAGTAATTTATAATTATAATACGCATATTATGGATATGATCGACTGAGTGGCTAATGACCCCCGTAGTGACATTAGTACTGTAACAACCCAACAAGTTAACCAACCAATAATGCGAAATAATTTTTTTTTTGCTGGAACAGCATATGGCGCGGCGCGCCAAACTGGCCTGTCCAAAAAGTCATGAAATGCGAAAATGTTTGACCACTTCCCGACGTATTTAGACAAAACGCTTTTCGCAACCTATTCATATATGAAAAACTAACACGTTCCATTCATAAAATAAGTTTTACAAGGCCGGGCCCACATCGGCCGTTTTACGACTTTCATACGAAAATACAAGTTTTCAATCACACGACTATTAACACAAAATAAAGCCGAGCATGGCGATTGGGGATACGCTACCCAATCCTAATCAATCCAAAAGCAAGCCTTCTAAAGCAACCACGCGAGTCCACTAGTCCCACGATTACCCGAGCCACCGCATCCATGCAAATCTATAAAAAGGTAAACAACGAGAGGGTAAGCTAACGCTTAGTGAGTGAGAATATACTACATACATATATATGCATAAAATGGACACGCCACACAAAACCAAATACCGCATACCGGGGCATCCAAGCATAAAGGCAAGCTAGTCTAAGCATACCGTAAGATCACTAAGCAACGAGCTAAAGATACATCAACAAAATATAAGTTCACCAACAACGATGTGAACAATGTCAATAAGCTACACCCGGAGGGTTAGCTACATCACGACAATACAACATTATATTTATACAATATATATATATATATATATATATATATATATATATATATATATATATATATATATATATATATATATATATATATATATATATATATATATATCGAATAACATAATTTACTTACGCTTACAACACAATAACCATGGTTAACCAAATCTTCGCAAGGGAATGACTTCGCGAAACAAGTCATCGATGTTCATAACATCCGTTAGGGTACTTAACACCTCGTATCACTAACCCCTAGGGTGGCACCTTAACACCTCGGCACTTCACCCCGAGTGACATCTTAACACCTCGATGCTTCACTCATTATTTTACAGAGTGGTGTCTTAACACCTCGACACTACACCCCTAGGTGGCACCTTAACACCTCGACACTTCACCTCGAGTGGCATCTTAACACCTCGATGCTTCACTCATTATTTTACGGAGTGGTGTCTTAACACCTCGACACTACACCTCTAGGTGGCATCTTAACACCTCGATGCTTCACCCCGAGTGGCATCTTAACACCTCGATGCTTCACTCGTCACGTGAAACGTGGTGTCTTAACACCTCGACACTACGCATTTCACGCTACAACAAATAGATACATTATATACCTACACATATAATTATTCCACTCACTATATTAACCCTTCGTCATTGGGGTTATATAAGTCCACATCACACGTCCATGTGATAACGTACACACAATGTGTGCACCTCGCCAACGTGGTCAACCAAAACGCACAACCGTGCCAATTGGACCTATACACAAGTCCAACAATTCCACCTATACGAGAAGCGAGCTCTACAAGCGAGAACCCCTTCTCCCGACCCGCACCTTGTCGCCTTGAAGAATGCTACCGAATAATCCGCAATCGCCGATGGAATGTACCTAATCCATTTATCACATAACAAGTAACACAATTAGGGTGGATATACAAATCAACCCAAATTGACAACTAGTGCAATTTCGACCCAAATGCACTTCCAAGCACAACCCGCGCCCAAACTAACCAATAATCACTAACACAAGTGAGAATGGTCCTAATATGCCAATCAAACCCAATAATAGGTGTTAAACACCTATCTTGCCCAAAATGACACTTAAACCCTAATTTGACCCATAAGAAGTCAATATCACGCCATTAGCAAGTTTTGACACCAAAACATATTTAACTCGGTTCTATGCTTCAACTTAATCCATTTTAAGTTTATAAACCTTATTAAATCGGAAATTGAGTCATAATCATCAACAAACCCTAATTTTGACTCTAGTCAAAATTAGTCAACCATAAGAACCCTAATGGTTTTCAAAACACCAATAATCACTAACACTAGTGATTATACACCATTTACAAGTCTTAAACATGGTTAAATCATTAACCAACCCAAAACTCACCAAATATCAAAATAGCAAGTTTCCATAAACCCTCTTCATCAACCAAATGGGTTTTATAACTAACAATCTCAAACCCTAACTTGAATATCAAATCTAACAAATGAAATTCGGAGTTAGGACTTACCAATACTACCAAAACGTAGCTAGGAGCGAGATGAACAACTTTAAAACCCGAGATTTGGCTAGAATTCGACTCCTTCTTCTCCAAATCAAGCTCTCTCACTCTAGAACTCTTCCTCTCTCTCTAAATATGGATGAGAGTGTTTGTGTGGGTGAGAAATGAGCTCCAATGGAGTTCTAGATCAGTTTTGGTGACCCTAAACCGACCCTAAATGAAAAGAACAAAGTACCCCTCATTTAGACCTTTTAAAAAGGCTGAAAATTGCATCAGACGGGTTCGGCGCGCTGCGCCAAAAGGTGGAGCGCCGCTCCAACCTACATGTCAGTTTTCAGAAACTTGTTTTGGCCATAACTTTTTGACCGTAGCTCCGTTTTCGATGAATCAAGTATCGTTGGAAACGTAATAAGATTTCCTTTCCAACGGTAAGGCTTTGAAACATCAACACAAACTTTATTTGGGGTTGAAAAGATACGTACACACCTTGTCACTTCAGACAACGTCCAGTTTCCTTCGGCGTTCGAGCAAGCAACACGTACACTTCATACACGCATCGTACACCATAAATACATTATGTACAATAAATATTTGGGTCTTACAAGTACCCCCGTTAAAAAAATACGCATATCGAGTTTTGGTACATATCTTTAATTAAGTAAACATACTCAAAAAAAAAAAAGTTTTATAAAGTGGCGAGTTGGTCTTTGGGTTGCTGAAAGAAATGATTTTGCATTGTATTTTAAACATTGTTTTCAAGAGTAGAGATGATTCAATCATTGCCCGGGAAATTATTTGTCACGATAAATGGTTACGTTGTATATAAAGTATATTTTCGTCAGCTTATAATTACAATATACATTTCTAAAAATGATACAAACATTTTATGTAATAAATATACTTTTAAAAAGTTATTAATAATAATAATAATAATAATAATAATAATAATAATAATAATAATAATAATAATAATGAATATGATACATTATTATTATTATTATTATTATTATTGTTATTATTATTATTATTATTATTATTATTATTATTACCATCACAAGATAGCCAATCAAGAGGTCTCAGGTTAGAATCTTTTTCAGGACGAATATTTAGTGGTGTTCCGTGGTGAGTTAAAAACAGCCAAAGAGTTATCCTGTTAGGCTGCGTATATCAGAGTATGAGGTCGGAAAACTCTTTTCCCGAGTAGCCGAACGGGAAAAACCATCTACCTTTGTAATTGTATATTATTATTGTTATTAATAATAATATTGATTTCATTGTGATGGTGTTATTATTATTATCGATTATTAATTACTATTATTATGCAATTTTGTATATGTATAAGAGGCTCTTCAGGTATGTAATCTGTCTTTTTTATCTTTGAAAAAACGTATAATATTGTCTACATCTTATATTCTTATCCTTGTATTGTTGATTATTTTAATTTCATCCAATAATCATTTTAAATAATTAAAAATTACTTGAAAGTAATAATCATATAGTTATACTTAACAACGGATTTGATGAGTTTGAATTGCACGCCTATAAGAGTTGACTAAATATGTTCTAAAAAATAGCAGGGGTCGAGGGGCCCACCTCGGGGTTCAAGGGCAACGCCCCTTCCGAGGGCCTTCCGGGGGCCTTGGTTGGCCGCGCCAAAAAAATTTATGCACTATATGTTATATTAAAAAGTTGTCTGCTAACAGATTTTTCCACCAAAAGTCGCGTGGTATTGGTTAACGACTTTTACCCTTCAAATGAAGGGTTACACCCTTTGGTTTTCTCAACCAATTATAACTGAATTTTCTTCCAGAAAATCAATCACTTGGTTTTCTTTCTCAAACACATAATACAATACATCTTCTTGAATACTTTAGATTTTTATTGTTATTGTCTGGAATCAAATCTTATTCTTGTCGTATCTCAATTAAAATTTCGTGATACTCAAAAAACTTGTAGGGTCGAAATATCTAAATGAGAAAGTGATTTCAGAATTCAAAAATCAATCACGTTATCAATTCCATATCCTATTTCTAACCCATATCACATTTTCAGATGTAAAAACTAGCCTTGTGGAACTAATAATATAAATATATTATAATCTCCAAGGTGATACCAATCAATAAACCACCAAATCAAGTTGTCTTCTTTTTCCATCCATTTTTCCAGTGATTCTTTACACTCGATGATGTAAGGATCTACTGGAATATGGATATGAGAGGGAGGACCAAATCATCGAATGTCGTATCGGGTGAAAACCATATCACTTCAAATATGTTTTTTAACTTCCCTGAAAATTGGATTCGAGCTGATTTAAGGGAGTTATTCGATCGATATGGGTCTGTTAGGGATGTATATCTTGCTAGAAAGCGTCTTTCGAGTGGACAACGATTCGGTTTCGTGCGGTTTCAAGGGATTCGTGATGATGAAAGTTTTGGTAAACTCTTAAGTTCTATTCAAATAAATGCTGGGTGGCTTCGTGTATACAAAGCTTGGGAGAGGAATAAACGAAACTCAGTTTGTTCTGCTACCGATAATGAAGTTGGTTCTTCAAAAGTGGGTACGAATACAGTGTTACCTCCTACAAGTTGGGATGGAAGAAAGTTTTCAGAAGTATTTGATGGAGATAAAAGTCACCATCCAATCGCGAATCATTCTCCAATTACACTTCGTAAGGATTTCAATTCAAACGTGAGACATGGTAATAATACTCCCATTGAAATCAATATTGAGGGTAAAGTATTTGAGTTTTATCTTCCCCGTCGCTGAAAAATCACAAGCTTGTGTTTAATTTTAATTCTGATCGATTTCGTTGGACATTGGCTGAAGAAGCTTGCAAAAGTACCGATGATGTCGAGAATGATGATCACTGTAACACCGAGGCAAAGGTCAAGATGGGCGTTAAAAAAGCCGAAGAGGTTAAGGGTTGTGGTTCCAAGCTTGTCGATGACCTGGTACCACCACCGCAGGTTTGCAATAATAATCGGGTTGATTGTGATTCATGCTCTGAGTGCAATGGTGCTCCTATAAACATTGAGAATGTGTGTAGTCAAAAGGGGAACGTTCCGGTTGCAAGAGATCAATTCAACGGTGTTTCTGTGATCGGGAACTATGGTACATCTGAAACGACGGATAATTTTCCGGTAACGGAAACCGTAGAAGGTGTAAAGATTGAGGTAGGACAAGAGTCTTGTGACTCCGATCATTGTGCAGATTTCTCGAGCATGATGGAAGGTCATCTCACGCATGCTTTTGTTTCCCAAGATAATTGCAGTGAGAATTTCAAGGCTACAGGTGAAAAAATAAAAAAGGAGACGCATGAATATTGTGGAGAAAGTAATAATGCCAGTTCATTTGAAATTATAAATGAAAAGATGGATGATATGAATTCATTAGGTGGTTGGCCAATTAGTATGGAGAATATCAAACCATTAAGTGGTGGACCAACTAAATTTTCAAGTGATTCTCTAAAAAATGAGTTTGAAGATTCTACTACAATAAATGATCAAAAGCCCCCATGTGATCGGACAAAGTCTAGCGAACATCCAAAAACGTTTGGGCCTAATGTTGGGCTGAATTCTGAGCCTTGTAAGAGTGAATCTCGTGATATTTCCAATGAGTCTGGTGTTGGTAAGCCAACTAATATCGTGGATAATTCGACAGAAGTTTCAACTTTTAACACGGTAGCTCGGTTTCGTTGTAAAGGGAGAAAAGTTCACCCATTAATTAAAAGCCAATTCATTAAATATGTTTGGGGTAGAAAAAATATGAAACGTAGTAGACGTCGGGATAAACATCGGTGGTATGAAAGATATTTTATCGATGAGGTGATGAAAGATTCGGAAGAGGATGATAGTGATGTTGATTGTTGTTCATGTTGCTCATCATGCTCATCCTACTCATCATCGGGATCGGAAACATAGTCTTCATTGATTAGTCGTGGTGTTTTTTCGTTTCGGGCCGTGGATGTTTGAGTTTTTCGTGTATTGTTTTCGTTTGAATCTTCGGTAGTTAGGCTAGGGGTTCGAGGTTTTCCTTGTTTGTTCTCGTGTTGTAGGTCTGTTCGAGTTTTTGTTTGTGTGGGTGTTTGTGCGTAGTCTCGTGTATTCTAGCTTCTTGCTAGTTTGTTTTTATTTAATAATATGCTTGCCTTTAAAAAAAAAAACTAGCCTTGTGGACCATCAGATGATCAAACACTCTATACCAAATATAAAATGTTACTCGTATCTTTTAAGTGATGTCTTTGTCATTTTTAGTACTAAATACAATACATTTTTGTATTAGCGATTTAGCGAACAAAATAATCCTTACTTTATATTGTATATTTTTATAATATCCATCACAAGATAGCTCAATAGTAGGGGTCTTGAATTCCTTACAAGAAGTCTCATGTTCGAATTCTGTCTATGACGAATATTTAGTGGTAATCAGGGATATGTTAAAAATAGCTAGGAAGTAATCATTGTCGAGTTACACCATCCCGAATAGTTCGAACAGGAAAACCTTCCACTAGTACAAGACTACAACATAGGTTACTTTCTTGTATGGAATTATATAACTTCAATAAATTCTATAAAAACGTCCATCAACCATACTTCATTTCACACATTACTACACACTCAACTCTGTGTACACTACACATGGCTTCCTCTACCACACCTCTCATTTCATCCCATGACCCCGAAAATCGGAAAGAACAACTTTCTGGATCATCAGAAGGTAATGATCGTTTATCCGTGATCAAAGTTCTTTCCGGGGTCCTTGTTTCCGTACTAGTACTTTGTGCATTTGTTGTTGTATTCAACAACCAAAAGCAACAAGATGTGCCACAAGTGGAAAGAAACGTTCACCGTGGAGATCATATTATATCATCTTCATCTGAAACAAGGAAGTTTGAAATTGATGAGTTGCCAACAATCGAATTGAAATCGAGGTTTCCAGGAATTTCGAATCCTAATGCTGAAGTGTGGCAACGCTCTGCCTACCATTTTCAGCCTGATAAAAATTATATTAGTGGTATGAACTAAGCTAGCTAATATTCTCTAGTTTTCCAAAAAAAAAAAAAGTGTACATTATATAATGTTTATTTATACACGAAACTTATGTTCACTTGTAAAATGTAATTATTAGAAATCACCAAACTTGTAAAATTATTTTCATTTATTACTCTTAATAATTTGTTTGTTAGATAAATGAAGTCAAACTTTATAAGAGAGACATTTGTTAATTAATCTACATATCTAAAAGGTATAGGGTAAATGAGTAGTAATTTTTATAATCTTCACAAATTTACCATAAACTTTTTACTTTCTTATAATTCAGACACACTCTTTATAATAGTTCACGTTACAGCTTCTATAAATTTACCACAAACTTTCCACATTTTATAATTTAATCATTAAACTTCTCATTCATTATAAATCGACCACATAATTTTTCTTATCTAATAACTATTCATTATTATTATTATTATTATTATTATTATTATTATTATTATTATTATTACTACTATTATTAAATCATCACATAATTTTTCACTTTATTATTGTTTAACATTTTTCCTTATTATAAATTAACTATGTAACTCATTTTTTAATAACTATTTTATTGTTATTATATATATATATATATATATATATATATATATATATATATATATATATATATATATATATATATATATATACTTTCACGCTTATTACAAATCAATCACATAACTATTTTTGGTCCTTCCTCGACAAAACGAAAAAAAAAATGATAAATACTTACTTTCTCAATAATTAGCTATGTAATTAATGTTAATCAAAGGTGAAGAACCGGCGCAAAGTCAGGTTGCCCAACTAGTTTTATCTTAATTTCAACAAAATTACTAAGTGAGTTTTTTTAGACGAAGAGTTAATACGGAGTAATAATTTGTAGTAATACAATAAATTAGGTTATAAAATATCACTATACAGCTGGCCTTAACAAACTAATTAACCAACTTAATTATACAACATAATAAAAGATATAAGCATTATATGTAGTGAATAAAAAGAGTGAAATATGATCCTTGTTTTGAATTTTATTTGTTAAGAAAATGCGTTTTGTTCATATTATTTCATTTTTATGTTCTTTTATTATTATTATTATCATAATTATCATTATTATTATTATTATTATTATTATTATTATTATTATTATTATTATTATTATTATTATGATCATCATTATAATAATAATAATAATAATAATAATAATAATAATTATTATTATTATTATTATTATTATTATTATTATTATTATTATTATTATTATTATTATTATTATTATTATTATTGTTGTTGTTGTTGTTGTTATTATTATTATTATTATTATTATTATTATTCTTCTTCTTCTTCTTCTTCTTCTTATTATTATTATTATTATTATTATTATTATTATTATTATTATTATTATTATTATTATTATTATTATTATTATTATTATTATTATTATTATCAAAAAGGTTTTATAAACTTAATCTGATTAAATTTTAAATAGAGTCTAATGATATATTACTACAGCATATGCTTAAAGTGTATATTTTTATTAATTTAATATGTGTTTCAAGGTTTTGTTTCAACTGATTCAATTTCTTGTCATTATATCATGTTGGCGACATATTCTTGATGATATTGACGATTCCCGGTTTCAGATCCTGATGGTAAGCTTCTATCTTCTCCACTTAATTATTTTTGTCACAATGTCTTAATACATCTCGTCTACTTTATACATCAAACCAAATCACTGTTGAAAAATGATCGAACCTATTTTTAATCATATAGATAAGGTAGATTCGAGTGCTAACTGAGGGAGATTGGGGTGTTTTTATGTTTTAAGGACTCATTATCATTTCAAGATATAAATCTTCGTATGAATAACTGTCACGTTCCAAACATAATGATCCATATGATCATTAACACATTCATACTCTATGAGAGCATAATACCTTTAATGTAAATATGACATATCACAAATGATAACAGTTAACCCCTAAATAAGGTTATGACACTTCTATTTATAATGTTTACGAAACTAGTACAGTGCGCCTTTTTAGTTGTGCGCGTACTTGAAGTTTATTAGGCGCATCATAACTGCGCAAATATTTACGCACAACCGCACATATGATCTGAAAATGAAAGATGATGATGTGCATCTTTTATATATTTGAAAAAACTGCCTTTCAAAATATATATATATATATATATATATATATATATATATATATATATATATATATATATATATATATATATATATATATATATATATATATTTGAAAAAACTAGGTGTTGTTTGTTTTCCTGTCTGCAGACCTTATTATGTCTTATGTCTGCGCGCTCGCAGACATTTTTACTGCAGACAGTTTGTTTTTCTGAAGACATAAGATAAAATAATGTCTTATTATGTCTGCAATCTCGCAGACTTTTACTGCAGACAGTTTGTTTTTCTGAAGACATAAGATAAAATAATGTCTTATTATGTCTGCAATCTCGCAGACTTAGAAATGTGCTTCTAAGTGCTGCAGACAGAATTAAGTTATGTTGCAGACATAAAAACAAACAGTCTTCATTATTCAGCATACAGACCTTCAGACCACATCTTCTTAACAGACATGGTCCGCAGATCTTCAGACAAAAACATCTTAAAAAACAAACAGCACCTAACTTTTGCTAAATAATACTTCGTACTAGTACTGTTGGAAGCTTCGACGAGCCCAACACACCACTATAGAGGATCTAGACTATACTAGACTCACTACACCAACACTTTGACGTTGGTTAGCCTTTAATTTTATAAATCCTTAGTGCACAATGTACTTAGGCGACAGTGTCGACCATATATCTTTAGGCCGTATAACCGACCATGTATTACTTAGGAGGCAGAGCCGACCATATAATAAGAACAACAAAAGTGCATTAAGAACTTAAACACAAACTAAGGCTTGATCGGGAAACTTAACAAAAACACTTATATTAAATTACAATTACAATATTACTTACAAGCTTTATCTTCTCTACTTTCGCTAACTCACACTCTTCTTCTCTTCTTCACAACTCACTTCTTATTTCACTCTCACAACTTTCACACAACACAAATGAAATCTCCTCCCATATTTATATTACTCCATGGAACATTCTAGAACCTAGATATTTTCATGGATATATAAATATCTAGATATTTCTACAACCTACAAATATCTAGATTTTTCTTTTACATTTCAATTTCTAGATTTTTCTCTCATATTCTAATATCTAGATATTTTCTTATACATATTAATATCTAGATATTTTACCCATATACATTTACTAATTTCATATTATTCTAAATTTGCATTGTATTTTAACACTCCCCCTCAATGTAAATTTTCTTCCAACGATGTCTTGCAGACCATTCCAAGTGCTTCTCTGAATTTTGTAAACTTCGGTTTACTTAGGCTCTTGGTGAATATATCTGCTACCTGTTCATCTGTCTTTGTTGGCACCATCTTGATCTCCCCTTCAAGGACCTTCTCGCGAACATAGTGATAGTGTACTTCTATATGTTTTGTTCTTGCGTGAAAGACTGGATTCTCTGCTAGACGTATAGCTGATAGGTTATCGCAGAAAAGCTCTACTTGATAGTCTGTTGATTGATGAAGATCTTCCATTAGTTGTTTCAACCACGTAATTTCTTGTGTTGCTGACGATGCCGATCGATATTCTGCTTCAGTGCTTGACAAGGATACTGTTGGTTGTCTCTTGCTGCACCATGATATTACTCCTGATCCAAGACTAAACATGTATCCAGTTGTTGACCGTCGTGTATCATAGTCTCCAGCGTAATCGGCGTCACAATATCCAGTCACGTGACATTCTTTTGTTTTCTTGTACAAAATGCCAAAGTTAATAGTGCCTTTAACATACCTTAAGATGCGTCGTACAACATCAAGGTGAGGCTTCTTCGGATTGCTCATGTATCGACTAACCACTCCAACTGCATAAGATATGTCTGGCCGGCTTAGTGTGAGATAAATAAGACTTCCGACCATCTTTCGATACATGGTAACATCTTGAAGACTTTTTCCTTCATCTGCTCGTAGTTTTGTATTCGGATCCATCGGAGTTGAGATAGGTTTGCAATTAAGCATTCCGTACTTTTGTAAAAGATCTCGCGCATATTTCTGTTGTCCCAGAAATAATCCTTCTCTTTTCTGCTCTATTTCGAGTCCAAGAAAATGTTTGAGTTCTCCAAGCTCCTTCATATGAAATCTGATAGACAGATTCTCTCTTGTTCTTTGAATCTCCTCATAGTGATCTCCCGTGATGATTAAGTCATCCACATATACTAGCACTATGGCTAGTTTTCCTTGATATTGTTTCACAAATAAACTAGAATCTGAAGGAGCAACTGTGAAACCACTTTGTACCAAGAACTCACCAATTTTCCCGTACCAAGCTCTTGGAGCCTGCTTCAAGCCGTATAGTGCTTTCTTTAATTTGCAGACATGGTCAGAATGGGACTTGTTCTCAAAGCCTCTTGGTTGCTCCATATAAATGTCTTTGTCAAGTTCTCCATGTAAGAAAGCGTTCTTGACATCCATCTGCCACAACTTCCAAGATTTGCTAGCGGCTAAAGCTAGTAGAGCTCGAATTGTTGTGATCTTCGCTACTGGACTAAACGTTTCTTCATAATCCAGCCCATATTGTTGAGAAAAACCTCTAGCAACAAGTCGGGCTTTATACCTTTCAATGGAGCCATCTGATCGAGTCTTCACCTTGTAAACCCATTTACAAAATATTGGTTTTACATCTTTTGGCTTTGGAACTAAACTCCATGTCTGGTTTTCTTTTAGTGCATTAATTTCCTCTTCCATCGCTTTCTGCCATTCTTGACTTTGTGCTGCTTCTTCATAAGTGGAAGGCTCAATAGGTATTGATTCATCCACATGAGCAGCATTGGTATACCTCGGATTAGGTTTCCTCGACCTTGTTGATCTCCGTAATTCTTGCACATGCTCCTCGGCATCCATTTGGCTTGGACGAACCTCTTCGGATGTAGATTGATGTACCCCAGTTTTCCATGGACTCGTTTCCTTATAGTACGACCCTTCTCCTTCTTTTATTGGATCCAATATCTGCTCTTTAGGTTCTTCTTTTTCTTCTGGACCTTCTTCTAATCCATGAGATTCTGGAAGCTCTATCTTTTGAGGTGACCACCATGAAGAAGCTTCATCAAATACCACATTTCTTGAAGTATGGCATTTTCCAGTATTTGGATCACAACATCTCCATCCTTTTCTTGATTCATCATAACCGACAAAAATGCACCGAATTGCCTTCTTATCAAATTTGCTTCGTAGATGATCTGGAACGAAGACGTAGCATACACATCCAAAAACCTTGAAATGGTTGACGGTCGGCTTGATCTTCCATAATCTTTCATATGGTGAAATATGCCCCAACTTTGTTTGTGGAAGCCTGTTAATCACGTACGATGCCGTCCTCATACATTCGGCCCAAAATCTGCCTGGTACATTCTTACCATGAAGCATACTTCGACAAGTTTCGGCAAGGTGACGATTCTTGCGTTCCGCCACTCCATTCTTGTAGCGACCCCGACAAATCGTCAATTGACGGCGTCGACTACTTAGGTCCCGTTGCGTGGTCATAGGTCTTTAACGTGACGTTTGACCAAAGATATGTCGCATTCCTTTCAAAAATAAAGATTGTTTCAAAGTTTACAAGAATTGTTCATCCAAAAGTTACGTTACAAAGTTATAGTTACATGTGAAACCTATGCGACACAGTTTTAAAGAAAGTCAAAAGACGCTCCATGAAATGCATGTATACTCGACATCCAATGCAAGTATCAAAATAATGAGCGGAAGCATGTTTCACATAGCGTTCAAAGTCCTGAGAAAAACATAGAAATCTGTCAACGAAAACGTTGGTGAAATCATAGGTTTAAGTAAGTAAGTACAAGTGAACCACAAGATTTGCATCAATGAAATAATAGTAATACATTCCAAAAGTTTGTTTCACGAGCACCCAATTATCAATGCTTAACATTCCTTCCATTGAACCCCATCACTTAGTGCTAGAACATACACTGTTTCTCGAAAATATATTTCATTCGTAAACGGTAGCGAACCGTTTGAATGAGGGTTTGTCAAACCCAAATGGATCCATACAACATAAGTTCTCGCTTACACCCGGCAAGTGTAACTAATGATAATCGAATTGAGGATTTTGTTCTAAACTCGTATGTAGAATGTTTGTTTTCCTGTACTTGTGTTCACTTAGTAAAGAAATGTTTATGTTTTCTCATCCCAAATGTAAGTTCAAAAAGAGTAAAAGTGGGACTATGATCTCACCTTGAGTGCACGAGTAGTAAAGTACTTCAACAAGTAAACGTGTGCAAAGAACAATGCTAGTCTTGACCTAAACAATAGGTTGTATCAATAACGGTAAACACGATAGGTCAAAGATGTTCAATTAGTCCTATGGCTCGTTAAGACTCGATCATAATAGTATGTGAATCAAATTGTCATGTTTCATGCAAGGTACAAGTATAAAAACATGTTAGAACGATTGCACAAATATTTGGTTAAGTTTGATTAAAAGTCAACTTGGTCGGGTCAAAGTCAACGAAAAAGTCAACATGTTCGGGTCGGGTCCCGAACTATTTTTCTGAGGTTTTTAATCATATATGAGCATGTTAGAACAAGTTTCATGTGAATCGGAGGTCCGTAGTATGCCAAACATTTTTCGTATTTTGGACATGGAGGTCAGAGCCTGGACACGGCTTATGCCGCGCCGCGGCCCACAATTGTCGCGCCGCGACAATACACGGGAGCTGGTACCTGGCCAGTTTCAAATGTTCAAGTCTTGATCCAAAATTCGTTTTAGCACAAAATGCAAACCGTAAACATTTAGAACTCGCACCTTATATCGTTGGAAAGCTCTTTTGACAAAGAACATAACTAAACATGTTTCATCAAACAAAAACATCATTTCCAATGACCGATTTCTCGTCATGTGATCATTTAAAGTCCATTTTCAAGTTTCAAGTTCACAAAATGCATTTTAAGTTTCAGGAATCCAATTCACACATATGATATGCCGTTTTGAATGTAATGAAACATGCATTACAACTAAACACTAACAATTAACATTTCATGGTATTCAAGCATCAAAAAGTTCATCTCAAGAACGGTCAAACCCTAATCAAGAATCACAAAATCATTAATCATGTTTTTGAAGTTTTACAAATCAACCTACACATCAAAATGAAGCTAGTGATACTAGTAACACAATTAAAACATGAACTTTAACGATTTAACAACATTTAATCTTCCAAAATCAAAGATTAAGCAAACCCATTTTCAAGTGTTCAAACTAGTTACTCAAAACAACAAATCGAACAAACAAAACATATATTCATGTTACACACGAGCCATAGACACTAATTAACACTTTTATAATTCAAAAACATCAAGAACACAAAATCTAGTAATTTTAGAAAGTTACCCAAATGAGATGAAATTGGTATCAAGTCGAAGAGGATGAAGAGAGGATTCCAAATATGTAATTTGTTTTGATGTTAGCCTCCAAATCCGAAATTAGATGATGAATATTGGTTGAGTTCTTGAGAGGAAAATGGAAGTATGAAAAGAGAGAAAGAGAGAAAATGAGAGGAGGAGGTTGAAGGTTTGACTAGTTGACCTAGTCAAATCTTTGGCCTCTTTGCAAGTTTAGTCCCTCTAGTTCGGGTGCGGGTGCGTGAATTAACCAAACGAATTATTTTGAATTACACGAGAGATGTTAAAATCCAATAACGAAAATATTTTAAGAAGGTTAGCTAATGGAGGCTATGAATCGAGATACTGAGGATAATATTACAATAAAAAGACGGGCGTTAAAATAATTTAACGGAAAAATGCGGGATGTTACAATTCTGCTGTGGAGTATTGGGACAAGTTAATTGTCTTCTAATCTTGTGCTTCTCAAGATAGATATTGAACTCAGTCGATAAATATTCTCCTCCATTATCTGTGCGTAAGCACCGGATCTTAGTATTGAGCTCACTTTCTACCTTGTTCTTGAACTCTTTAAACTTCAGAAAAGTCTCCGACTTCTCCTTCATGAAGTAAACCCACACATATCTTGAGAAGTCATCAATGAATGTCATCATATATTTCATACCTCCAAGTGATGTTTGTTTCACTGGGCCAAAGACGTCTGAGTGTATGAGCTCTAGTGGTGTCTTGGACTGATGAGCTGAATCCTTGAATGGCAATTGGTGAGCTTTGCCAAATTGACATCCAGCACATATTGTATCTGTTCGGATATCAATTTAAGGAAGGCCATTTACTATGTGTTTCACCATCATCTCCTTTAACTTATTGTAGCCCACATGCCCAAGACGTTCATGCCAAAGATCAGCCGTCTCATTCTTTCGAGTCTTATCGACATATGCTGTTTCAGCAGATAGTACATAGACCGACTCTATTCTTCTTCCTTGCATAATTGGATTGCCAACCACCTTCACTCTCTTGAATACTGACACATCTTCTGGTCCAAAGAGCACATAATTCCCTTCTGCTGTCAATTGTGGTACTGATAGTAAATTCTTCTTTAGGCCAGGGACAAGATACACCTTCTCGAGTTGGAGCTTATGAGAGCCTCCTTCATTTGGAATTATTGTCTTTCCAATGTGAGAAATAGATAACCTTGAATTGTCGGCTGTCAACACGACTCTCTTTCCTTTGTAATCCTCCATTTCTTGCAGCTTTGTCCCATCGTTGGTCATATGATTTGAGCACCCAGAATCGATGATCCAATCATCTTTGTAGTTTATTTTTGACTTTAAAGTTGTTGTAAGAGCTTGATCATCTATGTCAGCTTCAACAGAGAGTCCAGCTTCTGCATCCCATGTTTCCTCATTAATGGTTGCTTCGAATGTGACATCTTTCTTCTCATCTCTTGCAGCGGCCACATTTCCTTCGAAAGTTCGCCTTCTGGGGAATCTACAATCTCGAACAAAATGACCCTTCTTGCCACAATTGAAGCATTCACCATTCTTTCTCTTATCATTTTGCCCGTATTGTTGGCGATGATCTCTTCTTCCTTGTTGAGCTCCCCGAGCTCCCCCTGAAGTGTTGCCTTTTGACTTTGGGTGACTCTTCCATCCATATGTCTGACTTTCTTTCATCGCATCTTGTCTTCGAGATGTTGCTTTCTTCTTATTGGTGAAGAGTTCATCTGCTTGGCTAATGCCTCTTGATTAGCCAATAAATTCTCCAGCTCTATTAATGATGGTTGAGTAGGCCATCCTCTCACAGCGGCTATAAATCCATTATAATCGGATCTTAAGCCATGGATGATAATTCTCTTCATCCTTGCATCACTCACTTTCTCTTCAGGAGCAAGCTGAGATATCTCACGGCAAATAGATTTCACCTTGGTGAAATACTGAGAAATAGATAGACTTCCTTGTGAGATACCTGCGAGCTCATTTTCCAAGAGCTGGAGTCGTGCTTCATTCTTCTTTGAAAATAATTTTTCAAAAGTTTCCCAAGCTGCCTTTGGTGTTTTCTCGTCACGGATGTGTTCCAATAGATCCTCCTCGATTGTAGTCTTCAATATAAATAAAGCCTTCCCGGCCTTGATGTTCCATTTTCTCAAGGCTTCGGCATTTTCTTTCGGTGGAGGCGTTGTGTCACTGCCAGCAACTATTTCCCATAAATCCTGTCCTTGTAGGTAGGATTCTATGCAGGTCCGCCAATAACCATAGTTGTGGTTATTGAGACTCTTGATTCCACTGCTCGTACTTGCAAGATCTGCCATCATGACGTCCAACGTCCAATAAGCTTGGTCCCTGACCGATGAGCTTTCACAGTTCCTAACTGTGCTCCGACAGAATCTCCCTTAGAGCCTTGGTGAAAACAAGCCGATGTAAACGTCCAACGTTTACCGATTTCCTCCACTAGCAATGGTCCCGAACGACCCGCTCTGATACCAATTGTTGGAAGCTTCGACGAGCCCAACACACCACTATAGAGGATCTAGACTATACTAGACTCACTACACCAACACTTTGACGTTGGTTAGCCTTTAATTTTATAAATCCTTAGTGCACAATGTACTTAGGCGACAGTGTCGACCATATATCTTTAGGCGGTATAACCGACCATGTATTACTTAGGCGGCAGAGCCGACCATATAATAAGAACAACAAAAGTGCACTAAGAACTTAAACACAAACTAAGGCTTGATCGGGAAACTTAACAAAAACACTTATATTAAATTAAAATTACAATATTACTTACAAGCTTTATCTTCTCTACTTTCGCTAACTCACACTCTTCTTCTCTTCTTCACAACTCACTTCTTATTTCACTCTCACAACTTTCACACAACACAAATGAAATCTCCTCCCATATTTATATTACTCCATGGAACATTCTAGAACCTAGATATTTTCATGGATATATAAATATCTAGATATTTCTACAACCTACAAATATCTAGATTTTTCTTTTACATTTCAATTTCTAGATTTTTCTCTCATATTCTAATATCTAGATATTTTCTTATACATATTAATATCTAGATATTTTACCCATATACATTTACTAATTCCATATTATTCTAAATTTGCATTGTATTTTAACAAGTACTACGTAACCTACCATTGTCTAATTTTCACTTGAAGCAAATGTCCTTTTGTGAAATATAAATAAAGCTGTTAAAGCTGTTTATCTAGACAAGAGGGAGCTTAAATGAAATAAGAAACGAAAAGACCAGACCGGTTTGTTGTTGGTGATTTAATATGTTCGATAATAATTGTACGGACAAAAAAGTTAAGGATGTTAGGAATGATTCCTAAGTACAAGTAAATGATTGAATGTGACGCAGGCCCAATGTATCACATGGGATGGTACCATCTTTTCTATCAGTACAACCCTGATTCTGCCATCTGGGGAAACATCACATGGGGCCACTCAGTATCCAAAGACATGATCAACTGGTTCCATCTCCCTTTAGCCATGGTCCCGGACCACTGGTACGATATCGAAGGTGTTATGACTGGGTCGGCCACGGTCCTCTCTAATGGTCAAATCATCATGCTTTACACAGGCAACGCTTACGATTTGTCCCAAATACAATGCTTAGCGTACGCCGTGAACTCATCTGATCCACTCCTTATAGAGTGAAAAAAATACGAGGGTAACCCTATTTTGTTCCCACCTCCCGGGGTGGGATTAAAGGATTTTAGGGACCCATCCACATTATGGTTGGGCCCGGATGGTGAATATAGAATGGTAATGGGGTCAAAGCATAATGTGACAATTGGTTGTGCTTTGATTTACCATACTACTAACTTTACCCATTTTGAACTTAACGAGGAGGTACTTCATGAGGTTGAACATACAGGTATGTGGGAATGTGTGGATCTTTACCCGGTATCGACTGAAGACACAAACGGGCTAGAAATGGGTGATAACGGTCCCAATGTTAAATATGTGTTGAAACAAAGTGGGGATGAAGATCGACACGATTGGTATGCGATTGGGTCATATGACGTGGTTGTTGATAAGTGGTATCCAGATGACCCAGAAAATGATGTGGGTATCGGGTTGAGATATGATTTTGGGAAATTTTATGCGTCTAAGACGTTTTATGACCAACATAAGAAGAGAAGAGTCCTTTGGGGTTACGTTGGAGAAACCGATCCCCAAACATATGATCTTAAAAAGGGATGGGCTAACATTTTGGTATGTAACTTTCAAATACAAATAATCTCATTTTTTATTCACATTCATACGAAACTTATGAAAGTTGTTTCGTCGATATGTTTACAGAATATTCCACGGACGATAATTTTGGACACAGACGCAATCCAATTTGATTCAGTGGCCAATTGAGGAAACGGAGAAATTGAGATCTAAAAAGTGTGATGAATTTAAAGACGTGGAGCTCCAACCCGGATCACTCATTCCCCTCGAGATAGGGACAGCTACACAGGTAACTCGAACATAATTATATTTGGTTTCGTTTTGCTATTATGTTAGCAAGTTGAAATGCATAACTAACCCTCTTGATTGTTGCAGTTGGATATAGTTGCAACGTTCGAAGTTGATCAAAAGAAGTTGGAATCTACGCTTGAAGCTGATGTTTTGTTCAATTGTACGACTAGTGAAGGTTCAGTGGGAAGAGGTGTGTTGGGACCATTTGGTGTGGTGGTTTTAGCTGATGCTGAACTCTATGAGCGACTTCCTGTCTACTTTTATATCACAAAAGATACAGATGGGTCTTCAAAAATTTACTTTTGTGCTGATGAAACAAGGTTTAACGTCATTGCGAAAACAATTATTTAATTCAATGGTTATTTCTATATAGTTACAAATTAATCATTCTTGAATGTAAACTTATGCAGATCATCAACAGATCAGCAGGTAGGGAAATGGGTATACGGAAGCAGTGTTCCTGTTCTCGAAGGCGAAGATTTTAACATGAGGTTACTGGTACGAAACAAAAGAGAAAAAAAGATAACAGATAACACGTTCACACAATTTTTTTTTATTCGGGTAACATTAATATAAATGTTGACATGTGGTATGATACGTTTATAGGTGGATCATTCGATAGTCGAGGGGTTTGCACAAGGTGGAAGAACAGTTGTGACATCAAGAGTGTATCCAACAAAGGCTATATACAATGCAGCTAAGTTGTTTTTGTTCAACAATGCTACTAGGATCAGTGTAAAGGCATCTATAAAGATCTGGAAAATGGCAGAAGCACAACTTGATCATTTTCCTCTTCGTTGATGGGCTACATGAATCATTTAGAATGTGGCACTTTGTATCAGTATGTTACACTATTCTATGGTAGAGTGGTGTGACACTCGATTGGTGGGGGTGTTCTGTAATTTGATATATTTTGTTGTACTTATCTTTGTTATGTTATTATGGGTGTGTTTGTTTACTTCTTAATAGAATGGTTCAACGCCGAATGTTGAACCATTTAACATTTAGTGTGTTTGTTTTTGACATCTGAATGACAGATGATGCTGAATGGTTCAGATATCCAGTGTTGAACCATTCAAAGCTGAGATAGTCTCTTAACCAGTAGGCACATAAACTTTGTGTAATATCGTCTTTAAATTATATCAAAAACACTTATTAACCAACTATATTCTACTCAAGGTTGAAGAAAACAGAACCCGGGGAGTTCTCGGCAGGACCATTTCTTGGAGTTCTCGAAGAACTCAGGGAAAACACGGGGAGTTATCGGCGGTTGAATTTCGTTGACTTTTGGGATAATTTTTATGATACCTTAGATTTGACCGAGATTTGACCGACTTGACCAAGATTCGACCAATTTTTTGCCGAGAAACTCAATTTATCGGTCGTTGACAGATTTTTTGGCCGATTCCAAAATGAAAACTCGGCAACAACTCCAAAACGAGAACTCAGCGAGAACTCGGCCGATTTGTCCGATTTTTGCAACCTTGATTCTACTTATTATTCATATAAAGGTTAATAAGGTAATTTTACATCATTAACATTGGTCATTCAAAAATGATTATCAAACAGCTTATTGTCATTCGGAACCAAACTCATTAATCATTCAGATTATGAACCATTCAGTTTTATCAAAGGCACTCTAATTCAACGTTTGTTCCTATTCACAACCGTTTCTAAGAGAACTAAAATGTTAGCTTATTTTGATCCCTTGTCATACAATTAGTATTTTAAATTTTTATTCGACTCATTCGACCCTTCAAAGATGATATATGACCCAAATCGACCAACTTATAAATAAATAGGTAGAAATTGACCCCTCTAAAAACAAAGATCATTGGTCTAGGATCTCATTTTATTAAGTATTAACAGGAATAGTTGGTATAGAAAGAGAAAATAGATTACATGCAGCAAAATAACCAAAACGCAACAAGGGTTCACTCATGTTCTGCATACAAAGGCAAAGCTTAGTACCAGGGTAAAATGGGGCTTCCTTATTAGATGTTCAAACTCTTAAGGACCGCAACACTGGTGTCAGGATTCTACATTTAAGGGCATTCTTTCTCGTAGACTTCATTAGCATACTTCCAGTTGATGACTTTCCAGATATTCTTCAAATAATCCGGTCTAACGTTTTTGTACTGCATCAAAACAAAATAACAAAACTAAAACATTATGACGTGTTAAATAAAGTGAAGTTAACCAAGAAATTGAGGAATGATTTAGAGGTATGTGAACTATCTGCATATATGAAATATGAAGCATGACCTGCTGAAGCATATCTATCTGCAGTAGGTCAACACTAACACATTATTACTCACAAGTACAGACTATGTAAGGTTTATATTATCACCTGCAAGTAGTATGCATGCTCCCAGACATCAATGCCAAGTAGAGGAACTAAACTTGCACCTTTTGTGACCAGTGGATCCTGCAACAAAAGTAAGATATAACCAACGATTGAATTGCACGTGACTAAAAATATAGATGGTGTGGAAACATACGCAACCACTTGATTTTCTAGAGCAATTTTCATTTAAAAAATGCAAAAGATCAAACAATCACTTATATATTGGAGTCTATACCTGGTTTGCAGTTGTTTCAACAACAAGCCGTTTCAACTCCTTATCGACTGCAAGCCACTATAAAAAAATATATCAAATTTGAAGTGAACAACGTTTAAGAAAAAAGGTTTAATGATGACTACTGATAATAGATCATACCACCCATCCAGAGCCCTGTACAGCAGCACCTTCAGCATTCATTTTGGCAATCAACTTTTCCATAGAGCCAAAGTGCTGGTCAATAGCCCAGCCTAAAGAACCATGTGGTGGCTCACCACCGCCTGCCTGCAAAACACACACACACATTTCGGTCAAAATGATAGTATGCTCTAAATTATCACTCAATTACTAGGAAACAGACTTACACTAGCTGGAGCGAGATTTTTCCAGAAAATTGAGTGATTCACATGACCTGAGCAGCAAAAGTGGTGTAATATCATTACAATAGCTTTAGTGCATAAACTAAGAGATGTGGCAGGAACAATAATAGATCAATAGCATAAAAATGATCATATTCAGACAAACGCCGGTATCTTTTACTTACACAATTTGCAATAAATGAAGCAAAATTGTTACTTCCAGAAGATGCTGAATATCTATTGAAAGACATCCCTGAGCTACAACTGAATTCCTTACTTTACACTTCTAGAACATCAAATTACACGCACATACACTTATCATCCCAAAAAGTGTCTTTTCCGGAAAATAAATATAGTAATACACATGAATCATTAAGTTAAACCCACACTAGCAGAGTAGCAGACACTCCTTCAAGTTTGAATTTTCAAAAAACTACAGGCTATACAACTTCTGGTGTTCATAATGCACATCATTAACTATCACAAACAGCCTTACCAGGATGCTAACAGTAAGTTGGACAGTTGGTTGAACAACACTATTCTATTTGTCACTAAATAGCCTTGGTTTGAGTCACATTCTAGCATATATTCGATGAAATCAAAAATTTCACACAAAATGCATAAAGGCTGCATTTTCCCCTCACAAATGTAAAAATTAGCATTAGTTTAAACTAAACTATAATATCAAGCATAAAACTCAAAAGTTTTGCATACAATGAAAACAAATCCAAAAGTATAGCGTAACATCAGATAGAGTTCGCATAAAATATCTCCCTTTCACGTAATTTTATGCGAAATAAGATTCTATAGCTTATTAGGTGAATTTTTTATTTCAATTGTCAAAATGTTTCGATTGTAAATTATCGAACCTCCGCCGTTGAACTTAATGGCGCTCTGTAATTTAACAGCAGTAGATGCATCACCCTTAGCGATTGCATCATCAAGTTGTTCAAGAGCTTTATTGTAATTAGTGATGTAAGCTTGATGATGTTTCTGATGATGAATCTGCATAATCTCTCCGTTAATTGCTGGTTCAAGTGCGCCATAATCGTAAGCGAGATCTGGAAGTGTAAATGTTTGTAATCCACGAATTTGTTGTTGAAATCGACCTAGGGTTTTTGCATTTGCTAGGGTTCGAAGAGCCATTTTTGTGTGTTGGATTTTGGTATATGAAATGAAATGGTTGCTTATTTAAGATGCCAAATCGAATAAATCGGTGTGCACCACTGACTTTGTATCTCTTGCAAAACCACCATGTGGACAACGTAATGACGTTGATATTTTTTCATATAATACTTTTATATAAATATAATTTTAATTTTAAGCTTACTAAATTTAGTATTTAATTTTTTTTTACTAGATGGCTTATCAATGATGTCACTAAAAAAAGTACATTATCTACTGGTGTCACTAATTAAAAAAATAAAAAATTTCACTACATCGCGTATTTTACTGATGTCTAGTACTACTGCTAAACATATAATATATCGGCCCTTACTCTGTATGGTACAAATTAACGAAGCATAATAATAAAACTTAGTAGTATCAAATTATCAATTAGTGATGCTAATTTGGGTGGTTCCTTCGAGTGGGTTGGGTATGATTTACGATGAATTATATTTTCGATTTTAATAGGGTTTTAGTTGACTTAGAAACTTCAAATATTGGAGCTTTGGTCATTGTTAGTAGTTGGTAGTTTGGATTTCCCGATTGTCGCGTTCGAAGTTAGGGATATCAATGATGCTTCGGATGTTCCCAATTGTTAGTTCCGTGTTGATACTATAGTGTATGTGTGCAATGTATTTGGTAACGTATTTTTGCAATGTATTAAGTTGTTTTTAAAATCTAAGTGAGTGGTTATGTCATAAAGATCGTAGGAGTCAATCAAACGTTGAGTCTAAATAACATGTATCATTATAGATCGTCTATTCTTTTTTTTTTTTATTAAATTCCGGTTATGTTAAAAAATAATATAAAAAATAGACCTATTATATAATTTTATAAATATCCATCTTTTGCTTCATGATGTCTTATATTATGTTTTATAAATAGTGATTATTTTAATGTATGAAGTTTTTAATAGTGTTGTCAGGAAAAAAAAAAAATAGAGTAGATGCATAAATATGTTGTATATTTAAATAATCATCATTAAAAAGTCAATATTAATCGTTCTACTCAATATATTTATGTAAGTCGACTACAACTTTACGGATATAACAAAATTATGTTGATACCTAATGTATGCTCAAAATTAATCGTTGGATCACGGACGTGCCACTAAAGACAAAGTTCAGCAGACTGTTTCGTTTGGAAGCTGATCACGGGGTCAGAGTCTGCGAAAGATTGGGATCGAGTGATGCACAAGGCGATAATTGCTGGAACTGGATTAGATCTCCAACCGGTAGATCTCATGATGAGTATGTAGCCTTATGCATTCTATTATCTTCGGTGAGCATCGATTCGAGCAAAAAGGATAAGTGGAGTTGGGGTCTGGATTCCTCTAAGGGTAATTTCGAAACTAAAACCTTATCTTTAGCGTTGGATTTGAAACTACTCTCACGTGGAGCAAATCGATTGGAAACGTTGCGGAATAATCTAATACCCAAAAAAGTCGAAGTTTTCATATGGCGGGCAAGGAAAAAACGATTACCCGTTTTGATGGAGCTTGACAAGCGGGGCATCGACTTACATTCGGTTAGATGTCCCGTTTGTGATGATGACATCGAAACGGTCGATCACTCTCTCATCTTTTGCAAGTGCTCGTTTGATATTTGGACAAAAGTATTCGATTGGTGGGGTATTAATGGCGTGAATAATCTAAGCATTGGCGAAATATTCGAAGAATTCTCAAGTGGGTTATCTAATTTGGGTAAAAAAATTTGGCAAGCGATTAGGTGGACGTGCGGTTACCTTATTTGGAAGAATCGGAACCAAAGAGTTTTTAAAAGCAAGTGTTGGACTCCAGCGGTTGCATTTTGTGATATCCAAATTACTAGCTTTGATTGGGTCGCGAAGAGATGCAAGTCGAAGAGTATAGATTGACATAATTGGTTACATAATCCTCATGTTTTCTTTTTCATCTGAGTGGCTTCTTGTTAGGTTACTAGCTTAGCATCCTTTCTTGTAGCCTTGTGTGTAATTTTCGATTGCGAACTCGTGTGCTGCTATGCAGTTTATGTAATATTCGTACAGAATAGTAATAAAAGTTCTTCTGCCTTTCAAAAAAAAAAAAAAATTGCTCAAGATTACACAGATAGGCTTAAGTTTTTTTGACGGGGACAACCTGATGTTTGCATATGTTACCCGGTTGGTACATAACTCTGACGGCCGTTAGTCAAGCTTCGTTATGTGCTCCCTTCATGGCTTCATCTTTATCTTTTTCTCTTTCTTCTGTTTTCACCCACCTTCATCTTCCTTATATTGATCTTCTCACCAACACACCTTAAATCTCACCAAGAACAACCACCACATGTAAGGTTAATACGTCATTTAACTGAGCTTGATTAACGGTCGTTTGAGTTAGGTACCATAGCATAACATATACAAACATCAAGGTCATTCGCGTAAGAAAAAACTTTAGGCATATATGTGAAATGTTGAGCAAATATTAGATACCAACTGCATAATAGAATGGATGAAAAACTAAACTAACGGTAGGGCCAAATCATGCAATATTTTAAATGTGTGGGCTTCATACACATATCTCCAATTGCTTATGATCAAAATCTCATTAAGATTAATCAATCAAATTGAACAAACATTTTGAAACTTTATTCCACTAATATAGGTTCCTTAATCACAATTGGATTATAAGTTTGTGATTAAAATTGTGTTTATTAAAACATAACAATTAAGTTTCATTCATGGGTTGTGTATGTAAATTTGTGGTCTTTGCATAAATTCTGCATCATTTTTATTGCTGTATTATGTGTACTGTTTTTGAAGTTTTTATAATATGATTGTTTATTATTTATTTATTTTTTTAAAAGAAAATACAACAAAAGATGTAAAATGTGATTATAATTAACAGTTCCAAAAGAAAATATACGGACTTGTATGGAAAATTTAAATTTTTTGAAGGTACTGGAGTGGAGTATAGCCATTAAAAAATAGGCCAGTTCCTTCATAGTGTCGATGAACAAACACGCGCAAAGCGTCAAATTCAACGCACAGATGAACCATCTAGGTTTTTAGGTTCTCCATACTGTCTTTACGCTCTTCCAATTCGTATTTTTATACATACATTCCCTTGTAAATTTTGTTTACAGTAACAAATTTCTTGTTGATTTTGACTTTTTTTTTGGTCAACTGATTTTGTTTTCTCCGCAGTGAAGTTTTGATGGAAGAATCACAAGAGGTACCGGATCCCGTTGAACGTGATGGTAATATTACGTATTCAACATCCGGTTACCGTTATTCATCAGTTGATGGGCGGCGGAAAAGGTATAATTTCTTTTATTTATTATGATTTTGGTTTTGTACTGTAAACCTAGCACTGTAGTATTTTCAATCAATGAAAACTTATACTGATTTTAAGTTCTGTATGTTATTAAGTTTATTGTATGCAAATAATGCAATAGACATAGTCAATAACTCGAATTTTATATATAGTGGTAGAATGTAGTTGATTTATTCAGATAAATCTAGTTATGGTTTGTATGTGTGTATATAAGTGAATGTAAATGCAAGATTTACAGTAGAAGATTGACGTTTATTACGAAGTTTCACTTTTGGTGAGTACTGATGTTTTAGTGAAACTACAATTTTCTTTTTGATTCATAGCGGCTGATGTTTTGTTGTGGAAGAGGCAACACATTTCGTTCGGAATTATTATTGTTGCAACTTTTGCGTGGCTAATATTCGAGCGATCAGGATTATCGTTGTTAACAATTTGTTCTAACACTCTTCTGTTCTTGATCGTATTGCAATTTCTACATGTCAATTATGCTTCCTTAAGGGATAAGTATGTGTTATTTAGCCTTTATATGTTTTTCTTTAAATTCGATAATTTTTTTTCCAGGAATGTGTTAATTTTGGACAGACAGATACATACATTGTCGGAGCTGATATTGTCAGAGGAAATGGTCAATTATGCTGCTGCATCTTTTCGTATCAAGGTGAACTATATCTTACTTGTGGGGCATCATCTCACACTTGGAAAGGACTTCAGGTTCTTTTTCATGGTTAGTGATTATAACTCTACACCCTTTAACGAACTTGCTATGCTTTATGGTATTTATATTGTGCCAGTAATCGATTAAAAGCATTAGTTTGTAATTTGTAGCCATACTTTTATATCACTAAACTTTGGTACTCCTTGGTTATATTACTTAAGAGACCCTTACCAGCTACCAAAAGTCTAAAACCTACTTAGGAGTTGTTTACATTTGTGTTCTTGTAAAAATAATAATTTGATATTAGAAGATCGGATATAGGAAAAGTGATTTTGTAAGATGGTCCTTGGTTTTCTTTCTGCTGTTAGATACTTAGATGTTGTATAATCGGGTAGTCAGATATTTGAATGGTTGGTAAATCTGATTATTCGAATTTCTAGGAGCTAATAAATAAAATGATATAGATTAACAATGTCGGTCTGAAAACACAAATCCGACCACCGGATACTCTTGTGATTTGACTTTTGCTTATTGGCTTACTAAACGTGCAGGTAGTGGGATTTCTGTGGCTGTTATCTGTCCTCGGCAATAAAATCTCTTTCTTCACACTCGCTTATATAGGTATGAACATTGATCTCAATGGCATAACCTGATTTTACTGTTGATGTGTATCCTAAATAAGTTAATAATGTGTATGGTCTTACATAAAGGAAAAAAAAAAAGCTAGAATTTTAGAATATAAAGGTGTATCTTCATGGTGTTTGAAGAGGTTGGAAAGGGTTGAACCCTTTTAAGAATCCTATCATCACGGGTTTCAAACTTCGGCTTAAGCAAGAATAAAGAGTAATGTGATACACCCCTTAATGGACACTTGACAAAAATCCTTACATTTATTAAAGTCAATGCGTTTTACTCATTTCACAGATGCCTATTAGGAGGATATAACATTACTCGTTCTTGAAATGAAAGGAGTAAAAAAAATTTTGCAGTTTAGCTACCCTCTACTATGTTATTTCTATTCTGTTAGTATAAGCTTCCTTGTGCCTTGTTGGTCGTGACTATTATTGTTTTTCTTATTAAAACTATCAGGTACTTCAATTTTACTGATTAGCTTCAATGTTCACTCATCCATCAGTTGCTGCCATATAGTTTTTAGATCAATCATCCGCTAATATTCCCTCCAAATTATACGTTTATCTCTGTATACCGAGTATCTTTTTTAGCACCGATGAATTTTCTTGAAAAAAATAAATTTGTAACAATAACAACAATACCCAGTCCTGTCAAAAGTGGATGTAGACAATTCTTTGAAGATTAGAAGCTATATTTAGTGGAAAATGTTAATTTAGTTTATACTTAATTCTTTGTTATCCAGTATGCCATAGTTAGTCTTGATGTGTCCCACAATTTCTCTGCGTATGCTATTCCGAAATTATAATACTACAGAAGCAACTACTATAAGAAAATGTGGGATCTTAATTTTTCCTTATGTATTTTGCAATTAAAATATGATGTCAGGAATGATTATCTTGGTGACCCTACCTGCGTTCTACAATAGATATGAAGAACAAGTTGATCGATGTGCTGGTACAATCCATAGAAGCTTTCGAGACATTACAATTTAGTGAATGTGAATGTTATGAATAGGCTCCCTCGCAATGTACCTAAGGACAAAAATATGTAACTGTACTTACAGCCCAAATTGGTTATGCAATCACCATATATTCATTGGCTGCGCTTTGCCTTTTTTTTCAGCGAGTGTAAGCTTTAAATTGCGTTCTTTGTATATTTCAAATATCGTGCTTGCATGAAATGAGATAAAAAAAAAAAAATATTGAAAAATGTTAACTCCGTATTTTTGTTTATGTGATTATTTGGTCTTCGATTAAAAAAAGAAAGAAAAAAAAACATATAGAAGATCCTATCGCTGGGTAATTTAGGAGTAATCATGGATTTAGCCATTTGTAAGTCAAGTTTCTGTAAAATGACTAATGGTAGTTTTTGAGCCGTATTGAACCGTATACAGTTTTCTAATTTCTTTTTGTTCCTTAATGCTTGAAGTTCAATAACGACCAAAGCAAATTTCAGAAAGTTTGACCCAATTGAGCTTATAATTTGACCCAATAAATGGATTGATCTGTTCAAGGTGGGGTTATATTGGAATAGAGATGACTAATGGACGGATTTGTTAAAATTCATTTCAGGTTCATTGAGCTAATTTAATTTTGGGTTGAATTGACCACCCAATTTTCCTCATTTTCTCATAATGGATAAGTTGACCCATAACCGTTCTGGGTTGTTCCTACTAATGGGCTGATGACCCTTTGTGTAATATTGATTTATTAGTCATTCCAAAATGACTAGATTCTAGAAAGGTCTTCAACATGTCACATATGCATGGTATATGCGTTTATGTGCATATTATGTCTCTTATTTTTGTACAAGTAAATCATACATTGTATCGACAACAGGTTGGGTTACGAGTTGCAACACGTCCTAATGCGTTAAGCATAATAACTGTTGCATTTAATTGTAACAATAAAGTTATTTCATTCAACGTATTAATAAGATTGCTAATCTTTTATGATACCTATTATTGAATATTGGATATATATTGTCATGATTTTTTTATGTAAAACAACTAGCAGGATTCAATTATGCAGTTACTTTATGATAGTGCATAATGGAAAAAGGTTAATGAGTGATGTGTTTAAAGCATGAAATCCATTTGAGGCTTTCAACATCTCACGTGTTGCAGGTTTGTGGTTGAAATTTACCACATCTATCTAATCATATCTTCTTTTACATCCATGCAACTTCTCACGTGATGTGTGGTGAACCAACCGTGCACCTACACATATTTCTAATCATCATCATTGTTTTTAAAACCATAATTCCAACATCTTTTAAAAATTTTAATGTAAAATAATCATCTTAAGCAAAAGGAATTGTGCTTACGAAATCAAGAAGAAAGATAATATAAAATTCATATTTAGGGTGCTCCCAATGGTACGCCCAGGAGCCTGTCCAAGCTTTAGTCCACGAGGACACCGTTGGCACCACTTAGTCCAGCCTTTAGTCCAGGGTGTCGCCCAGCTCCCTCGTTCTCCTGCTCGTCCATTTCAATCATATTGCTGGACGGATGGACGGGAATATATTACTTGTACCATTAACATTAAAGCTTGTAACATCTTTAATTAAATAATTTAAGTGGGTCCAATTTATTTGAGGAGGTATGTAATTGGTGGGAGTGTTTAATCCTAGGTTTAGTCCTGTAAAGGAAGTGAGATGGAAGTGATGATGTGGCGCTGAATGGTTGGCTAGTCCTGGAAGAAGTTTTGTCTTGATTGGGAGCACTCTAATCGTGTGCAATTAACAGCAACTTTAGATTTGATGATTGATTGTATGGAGAATTGAGAACCCGATAACTAATTGGAGAGCATGATAATGCTAGAATTGGGGGAGTATTTTTGTTGACTTTGACTACTTCAGTCATAATGTCGGATTCTAAGAAAGTCAAAATCAAGCGTCTGCTTGCGTGATTTTTACGACGATGTTCATTCAATAAACTACCAAAAAGTTGTACGAGTAATAAAATACGTTTCACGTAATATATCAAGTCTCATAATAACTAATTATTACAGTACTAATCAAAAATATAATAACAAACGAGACATGTCACCTTATGTTCCCTACAGTTTTTGCTACAGAAATAATATTAAATATGGTTGTTCTTCTTACGAACCAAACTTTATAACAAGTCATATCAAATATTGAAGACGGGAAATTAAGAAAACAATTATGGAAATTGAAAATGATTGAATTTTAGGTATAACCAACGCCGTATATACACAATAATGTGCACATGGCTTGTTACGTTTCATTTATTATAATGGTAATTGTAATTGTAATTGTAATCACTCATTTTTCTAATTGAGAAAATAAATTTAAATTATTTACATACCAACTATCCTACTATCACTAACTAACCTACCAACTGCTACTTTGCATTAACTAACTAGTCTATACTTTTTACATTTATGTTTATGATTATGATTATTCATTACAAGACATGTTACGAGTTTTATTTTTTAAAACCATAGCTAACTTATTAATTACGAAGTATGTTACAATCACAAAAATTGGTTACAATAACATAAATAAAAACAGAACAAAGAGCGAGTGGGCTACTAGCAAACGAGTTTTCAATTTGCACTTTAATAGATATAATAAATAATAATGCGAAATTACAAATATTATGACAATACATATGAATATACCTTTAAATCCAAATAAGGCATATTTCCCTTTAACAGGGGCATAACGGTAATACACTAATCTTCAAATACAGTTCTAAGCGGGTGCTAAGTGTTTACTAGCTACCTCAGCAATAGAGCTACAGTGCTCTCAACCACACCCCAAACTTCACGATAAAAAAACATATACAAATTTCTATTAAAATTTGGGTAATTTTTTAGCCTTAAATTTCAATTCTACCCTTTTTTGTTTTAAACGAACAAAAATTAAAATTGTCCTCCTTGAAACGTCTGACCAAATTGCCAATTAGATGGTGCCACGTCATAGCTAGTAATAGTTCGTCCATCGCTAGTTGTAACTTGAAACGAAAGGCTTTGCCCGTTTAAGTAAGAGTTGCTTTGCCAGTTTTGGCCCCAATTTCGTGACATGGGTTGCCACCCGGTTCTCGACCCTTTGATCGAAACCGAGTGGACATCCCCTGCACCTCCGACGTTGCTGATCAAAACCAAGTTAAAATACGAATGGCCATTTATTGTAAACCTCACTCCTCCTTTCTTTCTACAAGGCACCCTACATAAAAAATGTACAAATTAATTAAAATCACACGTTAAAATGTTATGATATCACATACTTTTAAATATAACATTAAAGTAATAAAAATGTTGTACATTACCTTTGAAAGGAAACGGGTACGATTCCTGCTCGGTATTGTGCAATTTGTAGAAATGCGGGTTCAGCCAAATCAAAATGTTGGAGAGGCGGGTTGCACCATCCGCCATCATCGTTAGACTGGCTAGGGTTTGGTGGACAAAAATTAGTCGCGGTCACAATTATGGAACCGGGCAAACACCATTTAGGGTCATCGTTGCATCTCATTTCGTAACATGACCCACAACTTAACCCATTGTTAAAAAGAGCAGTACTTAATGCAGCAGTATTTGTACCATAACCTTGGCTATACAAATTTCCATATCCACATGCACCACCTAATAAAACAAATAGTAAAAAACAATGAGTCATGTACAACATTTTAATTTATTTACGAGTAGTTACAAAAGGTTTGTTATTTTACGTACCCATAGTTCCCGAGGCGTCACCGCCGCCATAAAAGGTGGCATGGGCATTTTCCCAACCTCCATAGACAAGATTGAAGGAGAATAGGAGTAGAGAAATAATGGTGAGTGTTGAAGGTGCCATTGAAATATATTGAAAGATTTAGTGAAGAAAGAAATGTGTTTGTAGTTTAATTGGTACAATATGGAGGGAATGGAACCAACTAACTTATATAGGGAAGTTAAGATTAGAAGGGGGCAAAAGGGTGGGGACCATTTTACCACTAGAAAATGACAATTTTAGCATATGTTGAAGCTACTATATCTTCAATACTCACTCGAATAAACAAATGTAAGTACAACTCTTGCTTTTTAAGATTGAATTATTTTAATAATAATCTAATTATAAAGAAGTAAATAAAATTTTTAAACAGTGGGTAGAGTGTTGATTAACTAATTAACTATTAAAACGGTATTGGAGATGTTATTTAAGTTTTGATAAACTAGATGAATATATTAATATATGGTTGGGTTAAATAAAATTTGATGATTTAGGTTGCATTGGGGAAGGAGTATTTAATATTTTTATTTATGACTTTTGTAAGAGATGAAACATGCGGTTGTTCCAATTGAACTACCAAATTGATAACCCCACCAGCACATGCAATTCTTCAACCGTTTCTTTCATTTCTGCATTTCTGATTCCTCTCGACAGTTTCATTTTGGGAAAGTTTGAACATGATTAAACTTTTATTAAATTCTTATTATTGTGTGTATTCAACTTTCAAATTTTCTATTATATACATCCAATTCATTTAATTGTTTTATTACATGTATTAAGTAAGTTGTAAAGAATGTATCTATTGAAATGATATGTTTAACATGGATGGATTTTGAGTCGTGCAAAGTGTGCAAGCGAACAGGGTTCACAGTTTCAAGGGGCCCAAAAATATAACGCAAAGTTATATTATACGGTTCATTTATTTATAAGGTTTTAAAAAAATTACATATTTTACAGCATCGCTGAATTTATTCTTATATATATTAAAAAAATTTGTATACAAAGGGCCTCGGTTTGCTTATTGAATAGGGCCTTAAAATTAACAAGACGACCGTGATGTTTAATCAATCTAAACATTTTAATCCTTTGTTTAATTTTTAATTTATGAGTTAAGTATATTGCAGGGTTCTAACGGGCATTTGTTGAAAGTTTAAGTTTGATAGCTAAAGTGTTAAAGATGGAACTTTGGTGTTGGACCTGTAAAGTACATATAAGTTACTTGAAGGACCTAGTTCCAATTATAATTTATTACTCGTATATATATAATTTATATTTCTCATTATTTTTATCAATTCATTACCATCATCTGTATCGTAGTCATCTCTTTCATTCATTCGATTGTTTCTGTTGTTATAGTGAAGTTCTTCATGTGACTGGAAGTTTTACCTCATGTGATTGGAGAATTTATAGTGCTTGTTTGTTCAGTATCTGGTTAATATGTTAAAAAAGTTCGTGGGTGATCCCTAGACTTAACGTCCGTTAAATTTTTCCGTTAAGTCTTATCTCATCCTACGACTTACCTCCATTGTTTAATATCCCTTCCACATACCTCCATTATTCTTGAAATTCGAGTTCTTTCAAACTAACAAAACTATCAATCAAGGTTGGAGAACTCGGATCTCGGGGAGATCTCGTTTGGACTTTTTTAAGGAGATCTCGGCATCTCGGAATAATCTCGGGGAGATCTCGGACGTTGACTTACATTGACTTTATAATTTTTTTAATAAAAATATATATAAAAACATAAATATATGTATATTTATATACGTTTTTCCGAGATTTTACAAAAATATCCGAGAAATGAGAGAGAAAATCTTAGAAATTACGAATTTTACAAGAAAATCATACAGATTAGCAAGAAAATCCAAAAAATCGTGGTTTTGACGAAGTTTGAACCCGTTGACCGAGGAATCTCGGGAGATGAACATCTCGTCTCGGTTGCCTTCTAAAAACGAGATCTCGGGGGAGATCTCGGGGAGATCTCGGGGAGATCTCGGGAGATTTACAACACTGCTATCAATACATAAAATGCCATTAAAAATCCCATGTGATTTAAAAGCCAACATTTTCAATTCATAAACACAAGTAAATTTAAAGTAAAAATTTTAAATCAAAAACTTAAACATAGGCAAATTTAAAGTAAAAACCCTTGCATCATATTGAAATTCAATAACTTAAAATCAAACAAATATCAAAATTATACAACAATAAATCAAATATACCACCACCAACGCCACTGACTTAAAACAAACCCGAACTGGGTTTCTATATCGATTTCGTCCAGCAACAATTAATCGAATTCGTTCAAGAAAAATAATCGATGGTCATGTTTTTGAATGCCATCCCCCTTCGGTGATGTTCAAGAGCTATTCCGACTAATGGATCTGAACAACGATTTAAACAAGGAGCGCAGGTGTTGGTGGGAGACAAAATCGCAGGTGAGCAACGGATCTCAGATTTCTCTTTCGTTCAAGAAAAATTGCAAATCAATCTCAAGTCTAATCCGACCGGAGACAAAACTGCAGGTGGTGGTCAGAAACAAAATCACCAAAGATGGTAGTTACGGGTTATGGCGGCGAATTGGGTTTTTCGACTGGTGGTGGTGGTAGATCTCGATTCGTTGATGAAGATGAGCTAAGTTTGGTTCTTTCGATAGGTTTAAGGAAACCTGGATCTGGGCTAAATCCATGATAATGTAGAAAACCTTGATTTGTAGATCCGAGCTAAAGCTTCAAGCATATGGTTTAACAAACAGGTTTTTGTTTTAGTAGTTATTTAAATGTGGAATAACATAATGGAAATGAAAGAAACTATTTGAATGATATTTGAGTTTTAAATCTAATTTGATGAAGAAATAATTAGGGTTCATGATTTTGGATGATGAAGATGAATGTGGATTGTTGGTTGAATGTTGGATAATAAACTAAACGACAAACTTAAGTATGATAATTAACCATAGAATATGTTTTGATGATGACACATACATATGCATAAGTGATGACTGACATCTTAACATAAAACACGCAAGGTCACTAATCCATACTTTATCTTGCAAACGACCAAGTCAAACATAGGTTAAAGAATGAAATTAAAAGTTCAGCTAAACACACGGTCGAGGTACGGTCGACCGCATAGCCAACCGTGAAACCCCAAACTAAATTGCAAGGCAGTTTTATGAAAACAAGTTGCACGGTCGCCACCACGGTCAACCGCAGTGCGACCGCAGTTTTCTCTGTTACCGATTTTGACCAAATAAAGTTTGACTAGTTCCCGACATCTATAATTCATGAAACATTTCTCAACATGCTTAGAATAGATGCTCTCTCCATACTCAATTGAGTTTTGGTCATAAAAACACTAATTGTGGTTAATTACGCCTAATGACATCTTAATGACAAATTAACCAAAATTAGGCATAACACATAAGTGTTAATGAACAACTTGTGATCTTAATTCTTATCTAGATATCCTTAGTATGATCATCAAGTACCAACACACTTAAGCCAATGTCACTAGAACAATAATTATTATTAGAAATGACTTAGTGATTAATTAAGGCTAAATGAGGAACAATGCTCTCAAGGTTAACTAGTAATGACTTGTAATCCTAAAATACACTTAGATTCATTTAGGATGGTCACCAAGTCCCAACTAGAAATTGCTCTTCCCTTGTGCATGTGTTGGACATTAATGTGTGCTTACACATTAATCAAGCAATATGTTATATTGCAATTAAACTTGTTAAAAGCTTGAATTATAAGTTGTGCAAGTATCTATATGATTGATCCTAGAATAACTATCTCTTGCTATGTGTGAGTATTACTTGCTACTTGACAATATGCTTAATACTCATAAACTTGTCAACTTGATTAATATGTTTGCTATGTGCTCACTAGTTAGGATTCAGGTAACTAACCTACTCCAATAGATTAAGTGTAAAATGGTTCACAATGAAAGTATAGTCAATTGTCTATCTGGTCTAGTCTAAGTAACTAAGGGTGATTGCTTATGACTTAACTTTGATATCTCTACATACTTCATGATTATCTTATAGATACATTATTCAATTAATCTTTAACTAAACTCAAAAAGAACATGACTTGTGATTAATTGAAACTAAGAAGTTAATGACATAGTGACTAGTCTTTAGAATTGAACCAAAGGCATTAATGTGACTAACTAAGTCTTGACCAAACTGAGATTTCCCAAAATATCAATCAAGACACTTCTCCAAGAATGTTGGGTTTGCCACTTTTGGAATGTTAAGTCACTTTCATGTAATAAGACCAAATCTCACACACTTAATGCATATAGTACTTGTGTAACAACCCAACCCGTTATCCAACCTAAATACGCAGCAATAATTTTTTTTTAAACAGACAGGTACGCCGAGCGCACCACACCCAGTGCGCGGCGCGCACAGGGGCCTAGGCCAGTTTTGATCAAATTATTCATTTTACGCGAAAAGATCAACCACTTCCCGACACTTTTAGACTAAATGCTTTTAACAACATATTACAATAAGTAAAACTAACACGTTTTGATAATAAACAAGTTTTACGACACTGGACCCACATCGGCCCGTTTTACGAATTAAGTCCGAGATACAATTTTCGACCACAAGTTTTAAACACAAAACAAAGACCGAGCATGGCGATTGGGGATACGCTACCCAATCCTAATCAAATCCAAAAGCGCCATCTTCTAAAACAACCTACGCGAGTCCACTAATTCCCAGGCTTACCCGAGCCACCGCCTCCAATGCAAATCTATAAAAATGTAAACAACGAGAGGGTAAGCTAACGCTTAGTGAATGCAATAATTATACATATACATATATAATATACCTACTTGCATACACATACACAAATACCTCATACACGCTAACTCTAAACCCTTCAAGATCACAAGCTAGCACAACGATAACATATGTATAACTCGAATAATATAATATGTTACACTACAACACATGACCATGGTTAACCAATAACACAAGGGAATGGTACTTCGAATTTCTCACCGGTGTTCATAACAACCGTTAGTGTACAACGAAATATATCACTAACCCCTAGGCTATTCGGACAACGAAATATCCGTTCAAAGCAATCATTAGTGTACAACGAAATATATCACTAACTCTTGGTCGGTTTGGACAACGAAATGTCCATCGTTAGTGTACAACGAAATATATCACTAACTCTCGGTTTGGACAACGAAATATCCATCGTTAGTGTACAACGAAATATATCACTAACTCTTGGTGGTATAGACAACATATACCCGACCCCTCACCCGCCCTACAAATAGATACATTATATACACACATGTATAATCATTCCACTCACCTTGCCGTCTTGATGAATGCTACCGAATAATCTGCAACTCGCCGATGGAATGTACCTATTCCATTATCACAATACAAACAACACACTTAGAGTGGATTTACAAACCAACTCAATTCGACACTTAGTGCAAATTCGACCAATTGCACTTACAAACGCAAAACGCTCCCAAACTAACCAATAATCACTAACACAAGTGAAAATGGTCTTAATATGCCAATTTAACCCAATCTTAAGTGTTAAACACTTATCATTCTCAAAATCATCCAAAACCCTAATTTTGACTCATTTCAAAATTAGTCTTTCAAATACACTATAATGGGTTCCAATACTTCCATAATCACTAAACCTAGTGATTAAACCCAATTACAAGTCCTAATCAAGGCCAATTTGTTCACCAACCCAAAACCCACCAACAACAACCAATAACCCGATTACTAGCATCAATAAACTCACTTCAAGAGTTTAAATGGGTTTCTCAACAATTTAAGTTCAAACCCTAACTTGAATATCAAAATCAAACAATGAAATTCGGAGTTAGAACTTACCACAACAACCAAAACGTAGCTAGGAACGAGGTGAACAACTTTAACACTCAAGCTTTTGATCAAACCAAGCTTCTTCTTCTCCAAAACCCAAACTCTCTCTCTAGAACTCTCCCTCTCTCTCTAGATAGTTGAGAATGTTTGTGGATGTGAAATATGATCCAAAACTGAATCCAAACCAGCTGATATGGTCTCAAATCCGGCCTCAAGTGAAAAGACCAAGATGCCCCTCATTTAAATCAAATTGGAAAAAGACATAATTCTGTCGCTGGCATAGTGCGCGGCGCGCTCACCTAATGGTGCGCGGCGTGCACAACAGTCTGAGCAGATTCTGATCTTTTAATTTTACACTACGCTTCACCCACAATACGTACATCATTTATACTCTAAGTACAATAAATATTTGGGTGTTACAACTCTCCCCCACTTAGAATCGATCACGTCCTCGTGATCCCCGTCACTTAACCACCCGGAACCGCACTCTATGGTCCTCAACAAACATTACAATCCGATTTCCACCCCATTACACATTAACTCGAAGATTAATCCAATAACTAAATACACACTTGCACGCATTCCAAAACGTGCAATACACACAACATCCGAAGTCTATAAGATCACTTAGAATACGCGAAATCGTCACGTATTCTTCCAACTCCTCTAGGCAATCCTTCTCTAAGAGTCACCATTAACAACCAAATTGTCACTCGCAATTTATTAAAGTCCACAATTCCGAGCACAAAAACTTGCTCAATCCCTTATATCGGGAAAAACTCAACCGATCTCGTACCGAGATATCAATCCCTTAGCGTACCCTTACCAAGTACAATGCTAAAAACAACCAAGTCTCAACCTAATGTCAACAACCCAAACGATGAAGACCAAGTAAAAACGAATCCTTACAGATAACACTTACAACCTAACACGGCTAGTACGCAACTATCGTAACATCGTAAGCAAGCGACCAAAACCGCTAACGTCCTAATCGACCATGGCAACACAATTCCCAAGGTGTACAAAAACGGCTATTGTCACACTACTAAAAATATGTGAGCGAAACACGGCTATCGCATCACTATTACCAATGCGTGAGTAAAAATTGGCTAGTATTCACCACCATGTGCACAAAACGGCTATGTGCACAATTCATACGGGCAATTAACATCATAAACCTACCAGTAACGGTTCTTTCCGAAAACCGCTCACTATCAATCACAACCAAGAGTGGTTAACGAAGAGCTAATCCTTCCGGATATCACTCATCACCTATCACTAGTCAAACGCGGTCAACCTAGAGATAACCCCAAATAAATACATACACGTAATCACCTCGTAGTGCACAAAAATGGCTATTGTGTAACTATCACCTAAAGTATACGATAATGAGGCATCGTACCCTTTCTCAAAGTCCCATGACGATATTCCCAAAGGTAACCACACGTCTAACACAATCGATCCAAGAACCACCCATATTGCGCATAGGCACAATCAATAATTCCCTAGAAGAGAATCCGGCACACACATCCCTTAACCGAGGGATCTTACTTCGCTTGTCGAACACGTCCATTGTCTCACAATGAGACTTACCACATTACCACCTCGGTGATAATTTAAACCCAAAAACCACAAGTACAATTTATTCCAAACTATACTTTTACCAAAATCGACCAACGTAGGTCTCAACACTAGCTTCGAATCCATACGAGCATCGTCCAAATATCACCACACTAGAACACCTTCGTGCGAGAGTACAACTCCCCCACTTAGAACTCCGTTCCGTAACCACATTATCGAGTAATAACATCCCGTGGAATGACCACTTATCAACATACACAACCAATATCCGCATTGGTCATAGTCCTCGAATTCTCACGAATTCGTCTTCAGCAATTAATCCCGACGATAAACACATGCTCACTCTCACGGAAAAAGTGACCGCTAATCCAATAACTAATGCGCCATTCGCATTATCATAACCCCTAAAAGAGAGACGAGGTTCACCCGTCTTGCATCTCCTAATATGTACGTCACCCAACCTTGTTCATACTAAGGATTTTAACATATCCTTAAACACCTCGAACGAAGAGTTTACCACAAATTACACAAACTCAAACCTTGCAATGCTCCGATTGCTCTAGCTTGTCAAATTTCCACCTAGTCACTCATGTACCTAAGGGTTTCTCCCCGGTACCCTAAGTACAATGTAACCGCAATGCCATCGGAGTCGAACACCATGCTAGTAGGTATGAAAGAGGCACCTAACGTTGCGTCCCGTAGACTCCATTACTGAAATGTCCCGTTCATATTGATTATAAACGTTCCATATTAATTGATTTCGTCGCGAGGTTTTGACCTCTATATGAGACTTTTTTCAAATACTGCATTCATTTTTAAAACAACCATAACCTTTATTTTATCGATAAAGGTTTAAAAAGCATTACGTAGATTATCAAATAATGATAATCTAAAATATACCATTTACACACGACCATTACGTAATGGTTTACAATATGAATATATTACATCAAAAAATAAGTTTCTTGAATGCAGTTTTACATAATATCATACAATCATGGACTCCAAATCTTGTCCTTATTTTAGTATGCAACAGCGGAAGCTCTTAATAATCACCTAAGAATAAACATGCTTAAAACGTCAACAAAAATGTTGGTGAGTTATAGGTTTAACCTATATATTATCAAATCATAATAATAGACCACAAGATTTCATATTTCAATACATCCCATACATAGAGATAAAAATCATTCATACGGTGAACACCTGGTAACTGACATTAACAAGATGCATATAAGAATATCCTCATTATTTCGGGACATCCATCGGACATGATATAAAAACTCGAAGTACTAAAGCATCCGCTACAACGGATGGGGTTTGTTGGGCCCAATAGATCTATCTTTAGGATTCGCGTCAATTAGTAGACTGGTTTGCTAATTCTTAGGTTACCAAGTAAAAGGGGCATATTCGGCTTCGATGGTTCAACCATAGAAAGTAGTTTCATGTACTTGTGTCTATTTTGTAAAACATTTATAAAGCTGCATGTATTCTCATCCTAAAAATATTAGATTTTAAAAGTGGGACTATAACTCACTTTCACAGATTTTTACTTCGTCGGGAAGTAAGACTTAGCCACTGGTAGATTCACGAACCTATAACAAATATGTACATATATATCAAAGTATGTTCAAAATATATTTATAACATTTCTAATACGTTTTAATGTTTTAAGTTTATTAAGTCGGCTGTCCTCGTTAGTAACCTATAACTAGTTGTCCATAGTTAGATGTACAGAAATAAATTGATATATATATTATCTTGACCCAATTCACGACCAAGTGTATACACATCTCAGGCTAGATCACAACTCAAAGTATATATATTTTTGGAATCAACCTCAACCCTGTATAGCTAACTCCAACATTATTGCATATAGAGTGTCTATGGTTGTTCCAAATAATATATATATATATATATATATATATATATATATATATATATATATATATATATATATATATATATATATATATATATATATATATATATATATATATATATGGGTCGATATGATATGTCAAAACATTTGCATACGTGTCTATGGTATCCCAAGATTACATAATATATTAGAATATATGTATTATACAATATAAGTTAGCTAGGATATGATTAATATAGATTTGTTACCAATTTTCACGTAGCTACAACAAGTAAAAATATCCAATCTTGTTTTACCCATAACTTCTTCTTTTTAAATACGTTTTGAGTGAATCCAATTGCTATGGTTTCATATTGAACTTAAGTTTATGAATCTATACAGAAAAATTATAAGTTTATAGTCGGAAATATAGGTTACAAGTCATTTTTGTAAAGGTAGTCATTTCAGTCGAAAGAACGATGTCTAGATGACCATTTTGGAAAACATACTTTCATTTTGAGTTTAATCATGATTTTTGGATATAGTTTCATGTTCATAAGAAAAATCATTTTTCCAGAAGAACAACTTTTAAATCAAAGTTTATCATAGTTTTTAATTAACTAACCCAAAACAGCCCGCGGTGTTACTACGACGGCGTATATCCAGTTTTACGGTATTTTTCGTGTTTTCAGGTTTTAAATCATTAAGTTAGAATATCATATAGATATAGAACATGTGTCTAGTTGATTTTAAAAGTCAAGTTAGAAGGATTAACTTTTGTTTGCGAACAAGTTTAGAATTAACTAAACTATATTCTAGTGATTTCAAGTTTAAACCTTCGAATAAGGTAGTTTTATATATATGAATCGAATGATGTTATGAACATCATTACAACCTCAGGTTTTGTGGATAATCCTACTGGAAATGAGAAAAATAGATCTAGCTTCAAAGGATCCTTGGATGGCTTGAAAGTTCTTGAAGCAAAATCATGACACAAAAACAAGTTCAAGTAAGATTTCCACTCGAAATAAGATTGTTATAGTTATAGAAATTGAATCAAAGTTTGAATATGAGTGTTAACTTGTATTAGAAAGATATATTAATGTAAATAAGAAAGATTTCTTGAGGTTGGATGATCAATTTACAAGATTGGAAGTAAGCTAGCAAACTTGGAAGTATTCTTGATTTTATGAAACTAGAACTTATAGAATTTATGAAGAACACTTAGAACTTGAAGATAGAACTTGAGAGAGATCAATATGATGAAGAAAATTGAAGAATGAAAGTGTTTGTAGGTGTTTTTGGTCATTGGTATATGGATTAGATATAAAGGATGTGTAATTTTATTTACATGTAAATAAGTCATGAATGATTACTAATATTTTTGTAATTTTATGAGATATTTTATGCTAGTTGCCAAATAATGGTTCCCACATGTGTTAGGTGACTCACATGGGCTGCTAAGAGCTGATCATTGGAGTGTATATACCAATAGTACATACATCTAAAAGCTGTGTATTGTACGAGTACGAATACGGGTGCATACGAGTAGAATTGTTGATGAAACTGAACGAGGATGTAATTGTAAGCATTTTTGTTAAGTAGAAGTATTTTGATAATTGTCTTGAAGTCTTTCAAAAGTGTATGAATACATATTAAAACACTACATGTATATACATTTTAACTGAGTCGTTAAGTCATCGTTAGTCGTTACATGTAAATGTTGTTTTGAAGCCTTTAGGTCAACGATCCTGTTAAGTGTTGTTAACCCATTGTTTATTATATCAAATGAGATGTTAAATTATTACATTATCATGATATTATAATATTTATATATATCTTAATATGATATATATACAATTAAATGTCGTTACAACGATAATCGTTACATATATGTCTCGTTTCAAAATCATTAAGTTAGTAGTCTTGTTTTTACATATGTAGTTCATTGTTAATATACTTAATGATATGTTTACTTATCATAATACCATGTTAACTATATATATATATATATATATATATATATATATATATATATATATATATATATATATATATATATATATATATATATATATATATATATATATATATATATATATATATATATATATGACATCACTTAGTTTTTACAAGTTTTAACGTTCGCGAATCACCGGTCAACTTGGGTGGTCAATTGTCTATATAAAACCTATTTCAATTAATCAAGTCTTAAAAAGTTTGATTGCTTAACATGTTGGAAACACTTAATCATATAAATATCAATTTCATTTAATATATATAAACATGGAAAAGTTCGGGTCACTACAATTACCAACATTTATCTAGGTCAAACACTTGATCCTAAGGGTTCCATCCACCTGACGAACCTCATGGTTCATCAACTTCAACACGAAAGTAAACACGCTCTAACATTCGAACACCAAAACCCATTTCCATGGCTTGGTAGAAATATTTTCCGAAACATTAAGGAATGCTTGGTTGCACCAAGTCTTACGCCCTTCGCCCGTCCATCAAAAGTCACCATAGGGTAATTCCATCAGGAATGTCACCCCTAACAATGATACGTACGACGCAAAGCATTCAACAAACCCAAACTCAAATCGGCACATAATAAATATTTAAAGGACATATTTATTAAAAACGAAAAGTGCCTTAACGTCTTCCCGCCACACCCGTCCCTGCTAACTCGGGACACTCCAACTTTCGATGTCCTTTTCCTTTCAATTGAAGCACACCGTGCCATCGCCCTTTGGTAATGAACATTCCCAAAACTTGTGACCTCTCACACCACAATTTTAACACTTAGACACACTAGAACCCGATACGCCCGTCCGTATACCACCCGTGCTCACACATGCAACCTTAGTTTTCTTACTTGGAGCACCATGTGAAACAACTCTTCTCTTACTCGAAGGTTTACCAATTATCGATCGCAAATGCAATTCGAAGCCCCTAGCCACGGCGTATAACTCCACGAACGAGTTCACTTGACCAATGCTAATTTTGTTCCGCAAGTCATCATTCAAAGTTCGGCGGAAATCTTCCATCAACATACGATCATTCCCAATATACTCCGGGCAAAAATGAGCCTTTGCCATAAAGGTCGTCTTGTGAGTATTCAAATACATGGAACCTTGTTGCATATTTCGCAACTCATTACGCAAATCCGACAAATCAGCTCGAGTCCGAAACTCCTCGAATAATTCCTTCTAAAATCGTCCCACGATAACCCCATAAATGCTTCACCCCCAACAACATCAATCTTACCATCCAACCAATCCCTTGCCCTACCCCGCAACAAGCTAGTAGCGAGCCTCGTCCTCTTCTCGGGAGGGCAATCATTAGTACGAAAACATTATTCAACATCCATGATCCATGTTGTGCTTGTCAAAAGATCCGGTTTCCCGTCATACATCGGAGGTTTAGTCTTCATGAAGCTCTTATGACAACGCTCCATTTCACTACTACTTCGAAAATCGGAATACATCCTACCCATTTGCTCTGCAATGGCGGCCGCAACTCTAGCATTAAACTCAACGTCGTTCATCTCGATCCCATTTCCCATCGCCATTCTAAGGAATGCAAAGATTAGATCATGAACGTATAGAACCATACATGCAACGTCGCCCCATCTTGCTCAATAATCGTCTTACATCACTTGTTAGACATGATTTGCACCCGTATTAATGATAGCTAGTCACTAATATGCGAACACGTCACATCCACTCGTTAGTACCACGACCATCTTGCTCAATGATTTTCTCAAACACAAACATAACACAAAACAACGCATTAGTATATTAATAATATTCGCATGTTAATATAAACGTTAGTCCACCTATAAACTAGGCCACTAATCAAATTCCCATTCCGACCCGTAATCCTACAAGTCCCGCAACAAATTATGCACACACAAAAGTCTAAGTCTAGGTACCTATCTCCAGTCACCTAAATCCCTTAGATCATGATCTGATACCACTTGTAACAACCCAACCCGTTATCCAACCTAAATACGCAGCAATAATTTTTTTTTAAACAGACAAGTGCTCCGAGCGCACCACACCCAGTGCGCGGCGCGCACAGGGGCCTGGGCCAGTTCTGATCAAATTATTCATTTTACGCGAAAAGATCAACCACTTCCCGACACTTTTAGATGAAACGCTTTTAATAACATATTACAATAAGCAAAACTAACACGTTTTGATAATAAACAAGTTTTACAACACCGAACCCACATCGGCCCGTTTTACGAATTAAGTCCGAGATACAATTTTCGACCACAAGTTTTAAACACAAAACAAAGACCGAGTATGGCGATTGGGGATACGCTACCCAATCCTAGTCAAATCTAAAAGCACCATCTTCTAAAACAACCTACGCGAGTCCACTAATTTCCACGCTTACCCGAGCCACCGCCTCCAATGCAAATCTATAAAAATGTAAACAATGAGAGGGTAAGCTAACGCTTAGTGAATGCAATAATTATACATATACACATATAATATACCTACTTGAATACACTTACACAAATACCTCATACACGCTAGCAATTTACATAGCATACCATCGCAAGTATAACTCTAAACCCTTCAAGATCACAAGCTAGCACAACGATAACATATGTATAACTCGAATAATATAATATGTTACACTACAACACGTCACCATGGTTAACCAATAACACAAGGGAATGGTACTTCGAATTTCCCACCGTTGTTCATAACAACCGTTAGTGTACAACGAAATATATCACTAACCCCTAGGCTATTCGGACAATGAAATATTCGTTCAAATCAATCATTAGTGTACAACGAAATATATCACTAACTCTTGGTCAATTTGGACAACGAAATATCCATCGTTAGTGTACAACGAAATATATCACTAACTCTTGGTTGGTTTGGACAATGAAATATCCATCGTTAGTGTACAACGAAATATATCACTAACTCTTGGTGGTATAGACAACATATACCCGGCCCCTCACCCGCCCTACAAATATATACATTATATACACACATGTATAATCATTCCACTCACCTTGCCGTCTTGATTAATGCTACCGAATAATCCGCAACTCGCCGATGGAATGTACCTATTCCATTATCACAATACAAACAACACACTTCGAGTGGATTTACAAACCAACTCAATTCGACACTTAGTGAAAATTCGACCAATTGCACTTACAAACCCAAAACGCTCCCAAACTAACCAATAATCACTAACACAAGTGAAAATGGTCTTAATATGCCAATTTAACCCAATCTTAAGTGTTAAACACTTATCATTCTCAAAATCACCCAAAACCCTAATTTTGACCCATTTCAAAATTAGTCTTTCAAATACACTATAATGGGTTCCAATACTTCCATAATCACTAAACCTAGTGATTAAATCCAATTACAAGTCCTAATCAAGACCAATTTATTCACCAACCCAAAACCCACCAACAACAACCAATAACCCGATTACTAGCATCAATAAACTCACTTCAAGAGTTTAAATGGGTTTCTCAACAATTTAAGTTCAAACCCTAACTTGAATATCAAAATCAAACAATGAAATTCGGAGTTAGAACTTACCACAACAACCAAAACATAGCTAGGAACGAGGTGAATAACTTTAACACTCAAGCTTTTTGATCAAACCAAGCTTCTTCTTCTCCAAAACCCAAACTCTCTCTCTAGAACTCTCCCTCTCTCTCTAGATAGTTGAGAGCGTTTGTGGATGTGAAATATGATCCAAAACTGAATCCAAACCAGCTGATATGGTCTCAAATCCGGCCTCAAGTGAAAAGACCAAGATGCCCTTCATTTAAATCAAATTGGAAAAAGACAGAATTCTGTCGCTGGCATAGTGCGCGGCGCACACAACAGTCTGAGCAGATTCTGATCTTTTAATTTTACACTACGCTTCACCCACAATACGTACATCATTTATACTCTAAGTACAATAAATATTTGGGTGTTACAACTTGTATAGGATGTTTGGTTTCTTTTGCAGATGCTAGAAGGAGTAAAGGTGCCAAAGTGTGGAGTTCAAATTTGAGTCAAACGGCTATACAACGGATACTAAATTTGGACTGGAGCAAGCACGGTCGCACCACGGTTGACCGTGCAGGAAACCGTGTGTCAACGGCTATTTTTTGATGGATTTGGATGGATTTGGTCACTTTGCTCTAATGGCATTTTCTCAGTTAACAGTTTATCGACTTTTCTTAATCTAGTAGCCGCACCAGTTCAATAGAATCTGAATGCACTTGAGACTATTCAGAATAAACTGGTCTCTTTAAAAATCGAATTGTTTGTTTGGATATCGAGGCACAAAAGGCTCCCGACCCGAGTGGATCTTGATTGGTGGTCATTCGGTACTCCACCAACACTTAATATCAATGTGGCCTTCCTTGGGAATGGTTATCCGTTCTCAACTACGTTTGGTAAACTTATTTGGCAAGCAATTGAATGGATAACAAGCTACTTGATATGAAAAAATAGGAACTTGATCGTTTTCTCTAAATCAAGACAAACATGTGATATTATATTCAAAGAGATTCAACTAAGAAGTTTTGAATAATAGAAACGATAAGGTTAAAATCGAGTGGGATCTTTGGACAACTAATCCGCTTGATTTTGATAAGATCCCAACAAATAGAACGGGTATTGGTTGAAGTAAAATGTCTATAATCTACGCGCCTAAAACCTTCTATACTCGAGCAAAAGCTTCGTTTTTTTTTTCATTTTTGTTGTAATGCTTGGGGTGATGCTACCATCAAAGTAGTAAATCAGTTTTGGGCCTAAGTGGATTGAGTTTGTCCCACTCTGTCGCTATTTTTGTTCAGCACTGTGGCCGATCTCTATCCAGCTTGCCTCGGCTAAGTTACCCCCTGTTGCCTTACTTATTTTTGTGCTGCATTATTTTCCATACATGTACATTTTAGCTTTCGTGTGGTAGGTTACAGATTAAAGATGATCGGATTTCCTTGTAATAATGTTTCTTTCTTTGGTTAATAAAAGTTTTCTGGTTTGCCTTAAAAAAAAATTCACACAACGAGAAGCGTGAACAATCTAGTGTGACAAAATTAACTTAACATTCATATTTGTGATTATATGCGGAGAATAAGATTGTACATACCAATAAATGTAAACTTTTTTTTTCCTCGCAATTTTATGTGTGAAACTATGATGATATTTGACACTTATACATGTAACACATTTAGAAACATTTATGTTTTTTTTTAAGGCAAGTAAGTTTTTATTAATATCACAAAAATACACAATAGTTATAGAAAGATAGAAGCAAGTAGAGCCATCTATCAACTATAACAGTACACGATACAGTCTAATACACGAATACAAAATCGGTGGGTTGCAAAGGATGCAATGCCCACACAAGAAAAATAAGGATATCAATACTAACTAGACTTGAGATAAACACTTGGATCATTTAGCCATGTTAGCTAATCGATCCTCTTCCTTATTTAATCTTTTTTTTATATCCATTCGAAGGACTTTACTTGGATTTCGTTCAAGGCCATCAGGCCATTCCACTTGCTTCCTCGAAAGACCATATTGTTGTGGTTTTTCCAAATTAGGTACACACATACCCACTCCACCGCATGCCATATTTTTTAGCCAACCATTGACATTGTAGCTTGTGCATTCCCACAGAGTATTTCATTTTAGCTTAAGTTATTCATGTGACCGAAGCCCCACCATTCAAAAACACGATTCCGCCCGTCCATAGCATTGCTGCAAAAGATTAATGAATGATCAACGGTTTCTAAATCATCATCACATAGCGGGCACCTCACAATGTGGAGATCAATTCCCCTCTTATTGAGTTTGGTTTTAACGGGTAGTCTTTTGTGTAGAGCACGCCATACGAAAAACTCCAGTTTTTTGGTACTAGGTTGCTCTTGAACTGTATTATTACTCGCCAAAACCAATTCGTCAGTGATAGACTGATAGAGGCAAGCTTTTTTAGAGTGAACTTCCCATCCTGAGCAAGTGACCATCGCTAGGGATGACAATGGATCGGATATGGATCGGGTGAGGCCGTATCCATATCCATATCCATTTATTTTTTTTACTTTTCATCCATCTATATCCATATCCGTCGGGTGAAGCGGGTTGATGGATAATTATCCATATCCGTTTAAATTTATTTTATTTTTAACAATTATAAGCGGTGGTTCACTATATACGATCAAAAGTAATATTTTTAATAGTTTATGCGACCGAAAGTCACATTTTACTAATCTATATAACAAATATTCAATAGATAACCTATTAAACGTGTAAAGATATTGACATGTAAGTTACTTACTTTTAGTTACATGGAATCACATTTGAACCACCAAAGTACGATAAATACATTTGATTATTTAAACAAAACAAAATATAAGAAAAAAGTTATATTTTTAGAAAAAATATAAAGAAAGATGAATATGAATATAATTAATGAAATATCACTACATAAATTATACTAATTTGAGTGATAAATTTATATATTTAGTTATTTCGGGTGAAAGCGGGTTCATCCATGGATGAAATTTTTTCATCCACATCCATATCCATATCCATTTAGATCATCCATATCCACGAATAATCGGGTGGATCGGATGGATATCCACTGGATCGGGTATCCATTGCCATCCCTAACCATCGCCATGAGTCTTTTCTCCTGTGATCAAAGTTGAAACATAAAATTAAATTAGAAAGAGCATCTAGTTCACTTCCAGTTCGTCCAGAAGGTATGCGTAACCAACTCCACTTTGTTGTCGGTGTAGTAGCATCCATGTCAATTATATCAGCTATAGTCGCTCCCTTGTCTGTCTCCAGCTTGTATAGCATCGGACTTGTTTTTGACAATCCAGTTGTCATCCCAGAATGATGTCAAAGTACCATCGCCCAATGATTTCTCGAATAAGTTCCTGAAACTGATGCCTTTGTCTTTAGTTCAAGACCTTCCAAAATAATATCTCACCAAGTAGTAGTGTTAAAGGAACAAATATTTTCGCCCTCTAAGTCCAACCCACAATTCGACCCATAAATAGTACGAATGATTTTTACCCATAAGGATTCGGTTTCACTTTTAAACCTCCACCACCACTTCCCTAATAGTGCTAAATTTGTGTTTTTGAATGTGTAGATATTTAACCCCTATTCTCATATGAAGATATAATACGGTCCCATTTAACCCACGGAATTTTTGAATCCGTATCCGACCCGCCCCAAAAGAACACACGCCTTATACTCTCAATTTGTTTTATCACACAGGGGTACGATAGATCGAGAAATAATACAATGGAAGGCTACTAAGAATCTATTTGATAAGAATCAATCTTCCTCCAAAAGACATCGTTCGTATTTTCATATCCGAGAGTCGAGATTTGATTTTTCCAATAGCCGGATCCCAATCATTTGACTTTTTCATTCGAGATCTAATAGGTAGTCCAAGGTAGGTGAAAGGAAAACTGCCAACTTGGCAACCGAAGCTACTAGCAAACAAATTAACTTCTTCAACACTAACCCCAAATCCATATAAGCAACTCTTTCGAAAATTGACTTTTAGACCCGATGCCAACTCAAAAACATTTAAGAAGGTTTCGAAGGCTATGTGCATTTGTCTGACTCCATTCACCAATAAATATGGTATCGTCCACATATTGAAGGTGAGAGATAGGTACCTTGTCGCTCCTAATGTCAATTCCTTTGGAAAGAACTTTCTCCGAAGTAGCTTTTGCCAAAATATATAGACCCTCCACGGCAAGGATGAATATGAATGGAGATAGTGGGTCCCTTTGGCGAACACCTCTACTAGGTTGGAACTCGTTTGTGGGAGATCCATTAACTAGTATGGAAATAGAAGCCGAGCTCAAACACGATAGTATCCATTTTCTCCACTTTATCCTAAAACCCTACACTTCATAGCATCACCTAAAAAATTCCAGTTTAGGTAATCGAAGGCCTTTTCAAAGTCAACTTTAAAAAGAATACATCTACGCCTATTTTTTTTTCAAGAAATATATACTTTCATTCACAATAAGCGCTCCATCTAAAATAAACCTACCCTTTAGAAAGGTGCTTTCTTCCGAACCAACGAGTGCCGGTATGACTTTCTGATCGGTTCATAAATGTCGATCATGATTAATGTTAGGAGGTGAATTTTATGTGTATATTTGAGGTTTAAAAAGCTATTTCATGAGGTTTTTATAACGAGTAACGATTTGGGACGAAAACGTGAAAACGATGGTTAAAACAAGCAAAAAAGGCAAAAACTGAAGCCCAGCCGCAAGGAGGCAGCTGGGGGCGCATGTAGGCGCTTGACTGGTGCCAAAAACACTTTCAGGTGGAAAACTGACAAAAGGAGGTGGCTGGTTTTTGCGGCTGGGCGCATGTAGGCGCCCGGTGAGCGTAATTTAAGGCTGGAACTATTTTTGGATAAAATTTAAGGCCGAATTTGAGGGATTTAATGCTTGGGGGTTACCCTACTTCACCCCTATATAATAGAAACCCTAGGCTACGAATTGAGATCATCTTCCATCAGTTTTTAGAGCATCAAACACACAAAAACACACCATTAATCATCATCATATCAAGATTCAAGCTAGGTTTCAAGGAGTGTTCTTCATGCAACTTCAAGAAGCAACCATGATCATCATCACCAACATGTTTGGCTAGTTTCTTTCACTTTATTCCTTCCATGAACAATTGATACATGTGTTCTTTTCATTCAAGTTTATGTGGTTTGTAATGTTATAATACTTATGTCTTTTGAATTGTGATATTATAAACCAATTGTTTATTGATCAATGCAAGTATTATTGATTGTGATTATTGCAAGTTGAATTATAGTGATTTAACATTGTGTTCTTGATCCAACTTAGTGTTAATTAGATTAAGGATAAAGACATAGTGTCTAGGTTGCATGATTCAATCCCAAGATAGTTAGAATTGATAAGCCTAAGAAATCTTGTCTATGAGATTTGATCAATACTTGATAAACATAATACTTGTTTGAATGAATGCATGTTAGATTGAGATTGTGAAGGGATAAAGACTTCCATCCACTTGATTACAACCTTTTTAATTAGCTCATTGTTTATGCTCTTAAATACTCAAAGTTTACACTTGCTTAGTAATTGTTAATCTAGTCTTTACGTTAGTTGATTTTAGTTAATCACAAACAAACAAATCCTGAAATTGCTTGCTAGTTGACCATAGCTTCCCGTGGAACGAATCCTGCTTACCCTATCTAAAGTAGAGTAATTAGGCTATTTTTGACCGGACCTTCGACACCGATCAAATTTTGGCGGTGCTGCCGGGGAAGTGTGCGCTTGAATTGCAAGCTCTTATTTTATTGCTTTTGTGTTAAATTAGAAAAACCATAAAAATTATAAAACCAATAAAAATCCAAAAATAGTGTTTTGTTTATTTTGTTTTTGTCAGTTTTACGCTCGGTGTTCTTGTTTTTGTTGAAGTGCAGGTTAGTGTATGCAAACTCGGAGTTTGGGAGATCAAAATCTTAAGCCTTTAGACCCGGAAATCGAGAAATCCGCAAAAGCTAATTGAAAAGCTACAAGAATTTTAAAGGGCTCGACAGTGGCTTCAGCATCCACTCAACCACAGTTAGAGTCACATCCGATTGTTCCACCAAACTCTCCTAAATCAGATTCCGACACTGAAGAGGAAGTTTTTGATCAACGAGACGAGATGGCCGAACGACCAAGAGGAGTAGATACTTACTACCAACCGGGTGATTTTGAGGATCACTCACCCATTGTTTATCCTGCACCGGCAGGAGGAAACAATCGATGATTTGAGGTACGACCTCAACTCATTTCGATCTTGCCAACCTATCGAGGTATGGCTAATGAGGAACCATATGAACACATCACTGAGTTTAATGAGATATGTGCTACTAATCAGGTAAATGGTTTCACAGATGATGAGGTACGTTTGCGATTATTTCCTTATTCACTAAAAGATAAGGCAAAACGATGGTTTCTCTCTTTACCCGCCCGGAGTATTAATACTTGGGCGGAGATGAAAAAACGGTTTTTAGAGGAGTTTTATCCCATAAGTAAAACTTCAGACATGCGTACGCAAATAAAATCTTTTAGGCAATTGCCTGGTGAACTTTTTCATGAAGCGTACGAACCTCTGAAGGAATTACTTAGGGCATGCCCACACCATGAGATACTAAAGTGGGAATTGGTTAAAGTTTTCTATGATAGTTTGGATTCCCAAAATAGGCAATTCCTTTTGGCGGCTAGTGGTGTGGCATTTTTAACTCGATCTAGTGATGACGAGTGGACCTTCTTTGAGCAATTAAGCAAGGGTTCAAAAACCCAAGCTTCGGTTAATCGTAAACAACCTAGTACCTCCCGGGTGAATCATGTTTCCGACTTGGGTGGTTCATCTAGGAACTAGAGCAAGAATTAGATGATTTGAAAGTGCTTATATTTAACAACCCAAACCAGGGTCTTGCTTGTAATGTTTCGCAGGTTCAGGAAGTTTGTGAGATTTGTGGAGATCCTTTTCACTTTGCATACGGATGTAGAAATGGGATTCCACCGGTAAATCAACAAATAGTGGAGGAACAAGTTAATGAGGTCCAGGGATGAAGATTTGATCCATACTCCAACACGTATAATCCGGGTTGGAGAAATCATCCTAATTTTAGTTGGAGCAATGACAATGCTCTAAATGCCACCCAAGGGACCCAACAAAGACCGCAGAACAACTTTCAAAACCAAGGGAACTTTCAGAATCAAGGCAACTATCAAAGAAACTATCAAAACCCTTATCCCAACAACCGGAACCAAAGCCAATACAATTACCAAAATCAAGGCCAAAACCAAAACCAAAATCAAAACAATGTCCCACCCAATCAACCATCTAGCTCGGACGCCAAGATCGACGTGTTTATCTCCGAAATGCATAAAATAGTGGAAGTGCAAAACAAGTCAATTGGTGCATTGGCTAAGGAGATTGGTAATGTAGCGGAAAGTAAGGGAAGTCGGGAGCTGGGTACAATTCCAAGCTACACGGTTTTAAATTCGAATCATAAGGATCAAGGAAAAGGGCATAGTGTTAATATGGTAGGTACCTTGCGAAGTGGAAAGAAGTATGACAATAAAGTCGGTGAGAAAGAGGTAACTCAGCGTGATGCACGTAAGTCTCATATCGTTCTTGATGAGGAGGATGAGGTAAGTAATAATAATGACCTTGGGAAGGGGGTGGAAAATAAAGAACCCGTCATTGAGGAAATTGGGAAATCGGGTACGGAACCAAAACCCGTCCCATTTCCCACAACCTTAGAGTCCCCGAACCACTTCCCTCATGGGAAAAAGGGACCAAAAATGGATGATATGTGGAAAACATTTAAACAAGTAAAAATCAATATCCCACTTATTGATGCAATCAAACAAATTCCTGCATATGCTAAGTTTTTAAAAGATTTGTGTGTTCAAAAGCGTAAACTCAACGCATCATTGCCCAAAAAGATAAAATTAACTGAAAAAGTGAGTGCTGTAATTTCGGGTTCACTTCCACCTAAGTTTAAGGACCAGGGGACACCATTAATTTCGGTTACGGTGGGTAATGTTAATGTCAAAAAGGCTTTGTTGGACTTAGGGGCTAGTATTAACATACTTCCATCGAGCCTTGTTGACTGATATGAGTTGGGAACTTTAAAACATACTGATATTTTCGTCCAACTTACGGACCGGTCAATGAGAACTCCAAGGGGAATGCTGGAAAATGTGATTGTGAAAGTGGAAGACTTTTATTACCCGGTAGATTTTATAGTTATGGACACAGAGACCACTTTTAGGGAGACCCAACCGACGATCATTCTTGGTCGTCTATTTTTTGCTACAATTGATGCTCTTATCAATTGTAAAACCGGGGTTATGGACATTTCTTTTGGTAATAAGAGATCACGAATTAATATTTTTAATTCATTACATACACCGGATGTCCAGAATTGTTTTTGTTGGATACTAACCATGAACAGGTTCAAAAGTATGCACCGGATGTGAAAGAGAAAGAAGAGGTAAAGAAATTTAGTGAAGAGGGTATGACGAGTGAATTAATGAAATCTTAAATAAGATCTAATGCGGAAATTTTGATGAGTCAACAAGTGTCGATACAAAATCTTGAGCGCGAGATGAAAAATTTGAGTCAAGTTCTTGAAACCAAGTTGATTTCATCTATTAGCACCACTTGTTCATTACCGATGAAAAAGAACCGTGATGGCAGTATCCACATTTGTTGGGGTAGATGAAAAAGTTTCTAAATGTGAAGAGGATGAATATTTGGTAACCCCAAAGACGATTGAGCCTTACCGACCACCATCCATGAGAAAATCAAATGAAGATGTATCTACTGATAACAAAATGGAGAATATGTGTGTTGGTAATGTGTCTGTTGATACACTTGAAAAGTCTGAAGAATTCGATGGGAATGTAGTCAAAGTAAATGGGGAACCGTAGAAAAACTTGTTGAAAGGTTTGGAGGTCACAAGATCAAAGTGAATAAGAATGTGAAGGTGAATTCTTAAGTTAATTATGAGGTGTCTTCAAATTTAGAGGATCTTGAAGGGCCTAAGTGTGGGAGAAACGAGGACAATCCACCACGTATTTTTGTGAGATCGCATGATAAGGTAGAGGAAGATAAGGATGACCCGGTGATTGATTGTTCCATGAGGAAATTACATAGACGGGTCCATGATGCTAGAAGTAGAGGAGATGAAAGTTTGAGCAACCGTCTTGTGTGTAACTTGTCTCCTAAAGAAAAAAATAAATTGTTTGAGTTAATGCAGGTGGCTAAGGAGAATGATGTGTGGTTGGATTCTAAGTTGAGGAAAGTTAGAGATGGTGAAGGTTCTCATAAAGTGAGGGAAGGAGGAACCTTCTACAGTCCTGGAATTAGCTGAAGTGAAGAAAGAGTCGTGTGCGCGACTCAGAAATAAAACTGCACAAACTATGTGTAGAGTTTGTAAGTCTTCTTTATTTTATTTTTACTTTGTTTCTATTTTATTTTTATTTATTTTTAGTTAAATGAACTTTGTGGGTATGTTCACTGCAAGCCCTCACGAGACAAAACTCGTCCACCCGAGGGAATCGGGTGGTTTAAAGCGGATCCCTCCGAAAGTGGGCTAGTTAGATTTTACACTTTTTCTTTTGTTTTTCTTTTATAAATTGTAATGGAAGGATAAATGTAATCGAATGGAATGTGTGATGATGAATCAAAATGATGTGCGATGGTTACTATTGGATGGTGAACTTGCGAGTATCTCGGTAATGTGTTAGATTTTTCCATTTTATTTTTCACATAAATATTATAATACTCTAAACATGCGTACGAGGGCGTAGCATGATTCAAGTGTGGGGGAGAGGGGAAAATTAAAATTTTCTTTTTGGGATACATTACTTGGGTTTAAAGCTTAAAATGAGTAAAACATTATGATTATTGCGATTGAACAAAATTTTTAATCATAATTTTATAACAAACCAAGTGTGATTTTTGTGAAAAAGAGTTGAAAGAATAAGTGAAGTGGCATGGTATTAATGGATATTTAAAAAAAGTTGGTTGTTAGCAACTAAATTAATAAAGATTTTTTAAGTGGTAAAGTTAAGAAGTAAAGTCTTCTTAGTTGTGTTATCAAGGTGTTTTCAAGAAGGAAGTAAAGTCTTCCAATTTATGTTTCACAGGCACTTTTTAGTGCAGCTTTTTACCCATGAATTGACGAAAGTGAAAGGTACAAAATGTCATTTCCTGTTCATTCACATCTTGTTTCGATACCGGGAACAAATGCTAGTGCTTGAACTTGTTCTGTGTCGCTATCCAAAACTAGGATTAGGTGTGGATGACACTAGCCATACCCGCAGTTCGCTGCAAAACAGCCACTTTAGGGGCTGGATAAATATTCCTAAACGAGAGCCATGCTTGGGGCTAAAACCACAAAACGAGAGCTCGATGGAGCCAAATCCATAAAACAGCCAGTATAGGGGCTGGATAAATATTCCTACACGAGAGCCTTGTTGGGGCGTATAATACCGCTAAAAATAGAGCTAGATGGGGCTAAATCCAAAAAAAAAAATTCTCATTATAAGTCACGTGGGACTTAAATTCCACGACCCTTCGTCGATTGTCCACCCTGCTCTGAGAGTCACCGGAGGAGTCGTTGGGGCATGAGATGAGTGTCGTGATCCTAAAACACCGGGAGAACCAAAAAGGGTGTCTTCGGACACTCTGGCACACCAACCTTTAAAACAAAATATGGAATTGACGGTATATGGTTCTTTTATCTAGTTCATATGGCGGATGGCTCTCATTTGACTTATGTTTTATTTGAAGATCACCAAGTTTGAAGTTTTGTTACATTTTTGAAGTATTTGCTCGAGACGAGATGTTCACATAATCGAGAAGTTAAAGTTGATTAAATGAGAGCCATGTCAGAAGAATTTATGTTCCACATTGAGTTCAAGACGTTGCGGTTTTATACAATCCTTTGAAGATTTATCAGTTGTTGAAAGCTTAATTAAAGGTTTAAAAAGCTATTTCATGAGGTTTTTATAACGAGTAACTATTTGGGACGAAAACGCGAAAACGATGGTTAAAACAAGCAAAAAAGGCAAAAACTGAAGCCCAGCCGCAAGGAGGTGGCTGGGGGCGCATGTAGGCGCCTGACTGGTGCCAAAAACACTTTCAGGTGGAAAACTGACAAAAGGAGGCGGCTGGTTTTTGCGGCTGGGCGCATGTAGGCGCCCGGTGAGCGTAATTTGCGGCTGGAACTATTTTTGGATAAAATTTAAGGCCGAATTTGAGGGATTTAATGCTTGGGGGTTACCCTACTTCACCCCTATATAATAGAAACCCTAGGCTATGAATTGAGATGATCTTCCATCAGTTTTTAGAGCATCAAACACACAAAAACACACCATTAACCATCATCAAATCAAGATTCAAGCTAGGTTTCAAGGAGTGTTCTTCATGCAACTTTAAGAAGCAACCATGATCATCATCACCAACATGCTTGGCTATTTTCTTTCACTTTATACCTTCCATGAACAATTGATACATGTGTTCTTTTCATTCAAGTTTATGTGGTTTATAATGTTATAATACTTATGTCTTTTGAATTGTGATATTATAAACCAATTGTTTATTGATCAATGCAAGTATTATTGATTGTGATTATTGCAAGTTGAATTATAGTGATTTAACATTGTGTTCTTGATCCAACTTAGTGTTAATTAGATTAAGGATAAAGACATAGTGTATAGGTTGCATGATTCAATCCCAAGATAGTTAGAATTGATAAGCCTAAGAAATCTTGTCTATGAGATTTGATCAATACTTAATAAACATAATACTTGTTTGAATGAATGCATGTTAGATTGGGATTGTGAAGGGATAAAGACTTCCATCCACTTGATTACAACCTATTTAATTAGCTCATTGTTTATGCTCTTAAATACTCAAAGTTTACACTTGCTTAGTAATTGTTAATCTAGTCTTTACTTTAGTTAATTTTAGTTAATAAAAAACAAACAAATCCTGAAATTGCTTGCTAGTTGACCATAGCTTCCCGTGGAACGAATCCTGCTTACCCTATCTAAAGTAGAGTAATTAGGCTATTTTTGACCGGCCCTTCGACACCGATCACTTTCCTTAGGCGGTTCGAAAGGATTTTTGCAATAATTTTGTAATAACTACCTATGAGGCTAATTGGACGAAAATCACCAAGACAAATCGGGTCGGGTTTTTAGGAACTAAAGTTACAAAGTAAGCGTTCCAACCTCGTGAGAACTCCGCTTTCTCCCAAAACCATCCTATGTATGTGATGAGTTTTAAAAAAAAAACACTTTTTTAAAAGTGTGTAAAAATATGTGTGAATAAATGTTAATTTGTTGTAGTGTGTCCATGTAAATTTGATTAAATCAATGCGAAACCAGCTCACTTTCCGATATCAACTCGAAACCAGCTCACTTTTCGATATCAACTCGAAACCTGCTAAAGATCTCACACTCATGCATGTAGATTCGCCGGTGACAGTCCCCACTAGTCTAAAGGTGTGACGACCCGGAAATTTCTGACCAAATTTAAACTTAATCTTTATATGATTCCGACACGATAAGCAAAGTCTGTAATGTTGAGTCTCGAAAAATTTGGAACTATGTTCATATATTCAATTACCCTTTTGACTATGCTCTACGATTCACGAACATTTATGTGTATATAGATATGTATATACAATATATAGTTATAGTAATTGAAAACCTTAACAAAGTATTAGATGTATAATACTTATCATGAACGTATTTGTTTCAATATATGTTTAATATATTTATCGACAAAATTTAAAGATAATCTCAAATGATTGAATTATCGGATAAATTATAATATGATTAGGGGTCTCTGTTATGAGGTCAACTGTGAGTTAAGAAATCTGTTTTATTCAGAAAATGATAAAATGATTTACAAGTAAGAACAAATGTGTCAATTAACGGGAACTAGACAAGGGTTAGTAGAGATTCCTATTTGATTTCCAATTCATGCTTTATGTGACGATCGCTCCAAATCCATATGGACGAACACGTCATTCATCGATTTCATTGCGAGGTATTTGACCTCTATATGATACGTTTTGTAAACATTGCATTCTTTTGAAAAGGCACACCATAAATGAATATTTAAATCAAAGGTTTTCGACATCTGATGATTTCTTACATATAGACAATCATCGTAATATAATAGTTTACAATAGCACTTCCGTTGACAATGCAGTCAAAATAAGATACATGGTGATGATTTGGTGAATGCAACGTTTCCTTGAAAAATATGTCATGTATGACTCCATGCACATAGCTTGTCTAACATATAAGCAAACAGCGGAAGACTTCTAGGGAACCTGAGAATAAACATGCTAACAAGTGTCAACACAAAGGTTGGTGAGTTCATAGTTTTAATGTATCGCATAATCTGTATATAAAGGTGGACCACAAGATTTCAGTTGTTTCATCCAGAAACGTTTATAAAAATATTCTACGAAATTGAGTACCCTGGTAACTAAACTTTAACGTTATAATAAGTACCCATGTTTTAACATACATGCAACCAACATGTACAATACACACAATCAAACGTGTACTAAACTCAAATAGCATACGTCTATTTTATAGTTCAGGCTAGGGTTTCTATACCTGGAATAGACGGGGATGTCAAGCCCTATTGATCCATATACAACTACTCGCGCCCACCAGTTCTTATAACTGGCAGTTACTAGTTACCAAAGCTAAGGGATTTTCAGTTCAAACTCAGTGTAGAATTTAGTATGTACTTGTATCCATTGGGTTTAAAATAAAGTGCATGTATTCTCAGCCCAAAAATATAGATTGCAAAAGCAATTAAAAAGGGAGCATATGAAACTCACCTTAGCAGCATATAAAGTCGTTCACCAAAATGTGACCGAAACTCGGATTACCAAATAACCGTAGATCTCAACCTAGAGAACATATGTTGGTCAATAAATGTCTATCATGCTAGGTCAGGTCATAGTGTATCACAAATCCTAATGCTCGAGATCGACATACAAAAGTTATCCAAAGTTGTTTCAAAAGGTCAATTTTGACAATAGTTCAACAAAACGAGACGTGCCTTATATAAGATTTCATTTACTCGGCTGGTAATATTTAAAAATCCATTTTATCAATCTTGTAAACAAGTTGTTTAAATCTTAACTGCAGATTCAAAAGCAATTTCAATTAACGTCAATCATAATTCAGTTGATCATATCTTTTAATCCATTCATCGAAACTATTCGATATCTTAATGAAAAGTTATTGATTTTTCGCCAGCTTTTCAAAAACATGCATATCATATATCTTTTATCAGTAATATATGTATTTACTTCTTGATTCATCATAACTGTTTAACGACGAAATTTAGCATACAAGCATGTATAAATATATATACTCGAGCACTAGACATGGATACACAATTAATATATAAAAGATAAAATATGAGTGCTTACGTATCAATATTGAGATTCAATATTGTAGGAAAGTATGTAGACGTAACGGAGATGATAAACATTAGGTTTGACTTGCGAACATTACCCATAACCTCCATAATTATAACCCATAATTTCCTTAGCTCTATCCCGCTCGAAAACCATTTTGAAAGTGACACGTTCATGACCTCGTCGTAATATTATGTATAATACTAATAATAATAATAAGATTAATAATAATATTAATCTTAATAATAATAATATAAATAATAATAATAATAATAATAATAATAATAATAATAATAATAATAATAATAATAATAATAATAATAATAATATATATAATATAGAGAGAGATCGGGATAGATGAAGAATATATATGTTTAAAACAAACTGATTTCGAACGAATTTATAGTACCAGGCCTCCATTCTGTTCCCATGCGATCGCATGGTTTATGTGGGCAAATGTCATGCGATCGCATGGCACCCATCTCCAGCTCACACTCTTTTGTATTTTTGTTTGTCGACATATTTATTAATAATATATATAATATATATAATTTAAATTAATTAATTATATATTATATTAAATTCTCGTGCCTAGTTAACCTGTAATTTTTGTTCCGATAAGTCGTACGTCATCACTCGACTTATGTCCCGATTTCGGTTTTTCTAATGTCCTTTCGTACACTTAGAAAACTTGCATTTTTTGTTTCGTGACACGTACCTTTGTCAAAATATAGTCTTAAATTATCAATAAACTATATCACTCAAAGTGTATCTTAAACTTTCGAGTGTTTTGGTCATTTACTTCTATAAATCATCGTCTCGTAGTATATACATATACATTTTCATTTTGAAATATTGTTTTACTGTAGCAAAGTTACTGTAGCAAAGTTTTTTTACTTTAGCAAGTAGTGATTTTCGAAAACACTGTAGCTTTTCGGGTACTGTAGCAATTCGAAAATACTGTAGCAAATTAGTGTTTTACTGGTTCATCTTAAACGTTTTAGTTAACTTATCTAAATATTAATCGAATCAATAATCGAATGTTAATATCGTTTACTAAATAACTTGAAATCATATATATATATATATATATATATATATATATATATATATATATATATATATATATGCACATTAAGTTATATGTATATTGTTCATGAATCTTCAAGAACAGTCAAAGAATAATTGATTACATGAATATAGTTCCAAAACTTTGAGACTCAATATTACAGACTTTGCTTATCGTGTCGAAAACATTAAATCATTTGGTCAGAAATTTCCGGGTCATCACAGTACCTACCCGTTAAAGAAATTTCGTCCCGAAATTTAAGTGAGGTCGTCATGGCTAACAATAAAAATGTTTTCATGACGAATATGAGTTGATAAATAGAATTTTATCACCGTTGAATAATATGGATAAAACAATCCAATTACTCGAAGCGTATGAGAGAAGTTATCGTAATAGAGTGAAATGGAGAATAGAGATTCGTCTTATCTCTTGACATAGTAACGATTGATTTCCGGAATTTAAGGAATAGAAAATCTTCATAATTTAAATAAGATTTGATTCTTCGGAATTTAAGAAAATTAGGATTTCCTTTGATTAAATGCGTAATCTGCCTCGATTACTATGTCTGATATTTTGCTATAAATTGACCTCTTCCGTTTTATTTATTTTCACCACTCCTATAATCTTCTTCCTTATTTCATACTTACAAAAGATTTGTGAAAATGCTTCATCCAATTCTGATTCTTGATATTTTCTTGGCTATCATATCATTCATTCTTCTTTTTCATCTGCCACCAGAGGAGGTTGTCTTCTTCTACTATTACCTTGGGGTTATATTGTTTTTCATTCTCACGTGTCTTTATATTGCTATACGCATTGATATACACGGTTTGTAATTTCGGGGTTGTTTTCGGGCTTTATATTTTCCATTATATTTCGGAGCTTCATGCTTTCATTTTCTCTTCCCGACTTTAAGTCAAGTGAATAATGGTCCAGAATTCGTAGGTATGGAGTTTTGGATGAACATAGTTAATGTTCTAAGAAGGTAATCGTAATGGCACAATCTTGATTTGTCAAATTACCAGAGTATCCGGAAAAGACCGAATCATCAAGAAATATATTTTCTTGATATATTTAAAGATTATATGGAATGAAAGAGTTATGTAACATGGTTCATGATGAGGGTGGGATCTGTGAACCTTTATCACGTCCCATTAGAAACTCAGCATGACTTACTGTAATATAATCACGTTGATCAAGTGTCATTATATTATACTAACTCATGCTTCAGTTCCCAACACTACTTCAAAAACATTCATTTTTTGAAATTTTTAGAATTTAGAAACTAAAATAGTTTCTTTTATGATGTAACACAGATAGCGCGAAGAGGTAATGATTTCAGATAAGAATGGTTATGAAAATATCTTCAGAAATATGGAGAATATTTATAATGAGAGATACGATGATATCTTAGAATATTTAAGATAAGAAGAATATTTTCCGCAAAGGTTTTAGAGTAAGGAGCAAGGTATTTGCTAAGGATTTCAGTAGACACTGAATCATTTGGATTCTTTGAAGACAGGATCAGTCTTTGTGATTTATCCACAGCCTCCTTCATACTTTGCTCAATCCATTTTCCAGTTCTAAACCTTCTTTTTTTCTCAGCTTTACCACCATATTATTCTTTATCATCAAACTTTTGACTGTTAAGGTCGTTTAGAGTTTTTGCTGCTTCATCAGCATTGTTCCAATTTCAGAGAACTAGTTCGTAGTTTAGGGTGTTTTTTCAGAAACTTCACATTCGAAGTCTGTAAGTCTTGAAGGTAAACGTTATATGTATATATATATATAACTGTTGGCGAAAAATTGCTATGAAATTCGAAATACTGATTGCTAATTCCCGGTAGTTGGCATGGCAATTACCGTTACAAGATGTGGATGAGTACATGATAGGGTTTCAATGAGTATAATGATTTTTCGGAAGGTAAAGGATCAATGAAGTTGTTGGTAAATTTACTGCTAATGTGGTGGAACATAAAAGGTTCCCCGGTAACAAAAATGTATATGTCAAGGTTATAATAAGACTAATCTAAAAAGTCGAAATTGACTGGTTGAAAGTGTGGTAAAACTGGATACTTTGAAAAGGAATTGCAAGATTATTTTTGGTAATAACAATGCTAAAGGATCTTTCACAGTTTTGAAGTCAAAGTATAGCTTTGAAAGATATAAAGATCTAAGAATGATGTCGCCGGTTCAGAGTTATGATTTGGATTCTGATCCGTCAATATCAGAATATGTAATTGAATTTGTATGAAAACGATTGTATATCATTGTGAGTATTGTTAATAATTTTTGAATCAAAGTTGAAGAATGTACAGTGTAACATATTAATTGCGAACTTAAATATTTTCCGGGTATTACCTACCTGTTAAAGATTTCACAATTAATATTTTGTACAAAAGAATTTTCATTACAGTCTTTATGAAAATATATGTATGTATATTTCTTCAGATGTAATACGGATTTAATGAGTTAATATCATATTAAGCTCATTTGATTTTCGGCTTGACTTAGAAATGATTAATCTCTAAAACATTAAAGATTACATAATCTTTGCGGAGTTTTTCACTAATGAAATCAATACTTCATTATTTAGTCTTATTGATATTCCTCGGTGAAGGATGTTGGTGCTCGTGGAATTTTTGTGAACTTTACAAGGCACAGATGATGTTTTCTGGAAAGTTTCGAGTATATCGAAATTGAAAATGTAAAATCAATTATGTAATTGATTAATACACTTGGTTTATTATGAAATGGAATTCATTGGGCTGAAACAGAGATTGTAGTTAACAATGGTTAAGGTTGTTAAGGAAGGATGTACATCATTGCATATTAGTAATATGAACTAACCGAGTAGTACCTACCAGTTAAGATTCACACGTAATAGCTTAGTATGATTTACTGTAGCAAATAGTGATTTTTGAAAACACTGTAGCTTTTCGGGTACTGTAGCAATTCAAAAATACTGTAGCAAATTAGTGTTTTACTGGTTCATCTTAAACGTTTTAGTTAACTTATCTAAATATTAATCGAATCAATAATCGAATGTTAATATCCTTTACTAAATAACTTGAAATCATATATATATATATATATATATATATATATATATATATATATATATATATATATATACATATATATATATATATATACATATATATATATATATATACATATATATATATATATATATATATATATATATATATATGCACATTAAGTTATATGTATATTGTTCATGAATCTTCAAGAACAGTCAAAGAATAATTGATTACATGAATATAGTTCCAAAACTTTGAGACTCAATATTACAGACTTTGCTTATCGTGTCGAAAACATTAAATCATTTGGTCAGAAATTTCCGGGTCATCACACTTTACAATAATTTCCCCGTGGTTCTTGATAAATAAATTATTTAACTTTCATAATATTTAATGAAAAGTGAAAACATGTGGTATAAATAACTTGGATAATGGATGTCAATCAGACAGACAAATTATCGTGCTACATTAATATGATGTCATACGTTTAATTATCCATTGGACTTTACCCTTCAATTCACGAACAACCATTTGTTAATGGACATGTGTATAAATATATATATATACAATAAATTGGAATATTAATTTTTAGAATTAAATATATAAATAACTTGAGACGTATATTTAAAACGTGTCTATGAATATTGAATATATATGTATTAATAACGAGACAATGATTTAATGAAGCAAATGATCAAAACACTCAAATGTATAAATTACATTTCTTGTAATATAAATTATTGGCGAATAAGTTTAATTATTAGTAAAGGTACGTGTCGCGAGACGTAAAGTACAAGTTTTCTTAGCGTACGAAAGGACGTTCGAAAAACCGGAACCGAGACATAAGTCGAGCGTCAACGTACAAGTTATCGGAACTAAAATTACAAGTCACCTATGCATGAGAATATAATATAATATATAAATACTTATATATATATATATATAATTATTAATTATGTCGACAAGCTAGTGAACAAAAATTTCTGAGCTGGAAATACGCTCCTTTGCGATCGCGGAGCTGTAAGGCACAAAAACTCCGCGATCGCGGCGCAGTCAAAATAAAAAATGTACTATAAAAAGGCCAGTTTGTTCGACGAGTTACACACTCAAATATATCCATCTATCTCCCTCTGTATTATATTTATATAATAATAATAATAATAATAATAATAATAATAATAATAATAATAATAATTATTATTATTATTATTATTATTATTATTATTATTATTATATATATATTAATAATCTTATTATTATTAGTAGTATTAGTATTATTATACATAAAATATTACGACGAGGTCATGAGCGTGTTATTTCAAAACGGGTTTTTCGAGCGGGATAGAGCTAAGGAAATTATGGGTATTGCTTGGGGGTTATGATCGTGAGTCAAAGGTCAACCTAGTATTTATCATTTCCGTTGCGTCTACGTACTTTCCTGCAATATTGAATCACAATATTAATACGTGAGCATTCATATCTTATCTTTTATATATTAATAGTGTATCCATGTCTAGTGCTCGAGTATATATGTTTATACATGCTTGTAAGCTAAATTTCATCGTTAGATAGTTTTACGATGAATCACGAATTTAATACATATACTACTGATATAAGGTATATGATATGCATGTTATTGAAAAGCTGGCGAAAAATTAATAACTTTTCATTTAGAAATCGCGTGATTTCGATGAACGGAATAAAAGATATGGTCAACCGAATTATGTTCGACGTTAATTGAAATTGTGTTTGAAACTGTGAATTAATATTTAAACAACTTGTCTATGAGATTGATAAATTGGATTTTTAGATATTACTAATCGAGTAAATGAATTTCTATATAAGGCACGACTCGTTTTGTTGAACAATTGTCAAAGTTGACTGTCTTATCATGTTTTAAAGCTTTATAAACACTATAATCTGATTCTATAAGTATTCGAAAACTATGTGAAATAATAAAATATTTTCGATTGCCATGATAATTCAAATATAATATAACTCCTGAAATAAATAATATTTTGAGTTTGATAAACTATAAATTCGTTCAATTATCAAGACTTATACTATGTTAATAAACATGTATAGATTTAAAGATCATATTGGGTCAAGTTGACTTTTGAGATGACTTTTGTTAACTTTTGCATGTCGGTCTCGAGCATTAGGATTGTGATACACTATGACCCGACCTAGCTTGTTAGACATGTATTGACCAACATATGTTCTCTAGGTTGAGATCTACGGTTATTTTGCATTCCGAGTTTCGGTCACATTTCGGTGAATGACCTTATGTGCTGCTAAGGTGAGTTTCATTTGCTCCCTTTTTAATTACTTTTGCAATCTATATTTTGGGCTGAGAATACATGCACTTTATTTTAAACGCAATGGATACAAGTACATACTAAATTCTACACCGAGTTTGAACCAAAAATTCCTTAGCTTTGGTAACTAGTAAATGCCGGTTATAAGACTTGGTGGGCGCGAGTAGTTATATATGGAACAATAGGGCTTGACATCCTCGTCTGTTCCAGGTATAGAAACCCTAGCCTGAACTATAAAACAGACGTATGCTATTTGAGTTTAGTACACGTTGGATTGCGTGTATTGTACATGTTGGTTGCATGTATGTTAAAACAGGGGTACTTATTATAACGTTAAAGTTTAGTTATCAGGGTGCTCAATTTCGTAGAATCTTTTGATAAACGTTTCGGATGAAACAACTGAAATCTTGTGATCCACCTTTATATATAGAATATGTGCAACATTAAAACTATGAACTCACCAACCTTTGTGTTGACACTTTAAAGCATGTTTATTCTCAGGTTTCTAGAAGTCTTTCGCTGTTTGCTTATACGTTATACAAGCTATGTGCATGGAGTCATATATGCTTTATTCGAGAAAACTTTGCATTCACAAAATCATCACCATGTATCTTATTTTGACTGCATTGTCAACGAGTGTATTATGGTAAACTATTATTTACGGTGATTGTCTATATGTAGAAATCATCAGATGTCGAAAACCTTGGAATTTGATATTCATTTATGGTGTGCCTTTTCAAAAGAATGCAATGTTTACAAAAGGTATCATATAGAGGTCAGTACCTCACTATAAAATCGATGAATGATGTATTCGTCCAAATAGATTTGGACGGGTCATCACAAAAGGTGTACCTATAAGTTTGATCAATTTAACGCGAAACCAACTCACTTTTAGATATCAACTCGAAACCTGTCAAAGCATTTGATTGTTTGGGTTGACTCGTCATGACGCAAATTGAAGGTAATCCCCTAAATTTGACCTTTTTGATGCGTAACTGACCCTCGAGTTGACATTGAGAATTGTGTATGGGTTGGGTACTTTTAATCCACCAACCCGTTTATCTAATCATACTGCATTCGAGTTAAGTACTTTAGACATGTAACATGTTATAACTTGACTACCTACTTTTTACCTCCTCATAATAATGATTAATTGCATGGATCCGTTCCCTTAAAAAGATACTCTGATTCGTTTTGTTAACATTTGATTTGTTAACGAACTTGATAAGCGTGGGATGGATTTGCGTACGGTTCGATGCCCGGTTTGTGACAACGGGCTTGAATCGGTGGATCACTCCATTATTTTACGTAGTTTCGCTTTCGACGTATGGAGTAAGGTTTTCGATTGGTGGAATCTTGTTTTTTTTTCAAACATGAGTATAAATGAAGCATTTCTCGGGAACGGTCACACGTTTACCACCGATGTTGGTAAACAATTGTGGCAAGCTACTGAATGGGTTACATGGTATTCGATTTGGAAGAATAAAAATGCTTTCACATTCACTAAAGCTAAACCGACAAACGCTTTGGTCTTTAAAGACATCCAACTTAAAAGTTTTGAATGGTTCTCTAAGAGGATCGAAGGTATTAAAATCGAATGGGATGTATGGTTAGCAAATCCACGTGCTTATGATTCGATAGCTTTATCATCAAAGAGATCAGGGATCGGTTAATATGTTGTACTCCACGCAGGTTTTTTGCCCCACTCCTGGAGTAGTCGTTTTGGTCGAGAGAATTTGGGGTGGTTCGGGGTGCTTTGTCGTTGAATTACCAACACTGTGCCCAGTTTCCATTCCAGCTTGTTAAGTTAACTCTTTTCAAGTTCAATCTCGCCCTTAATGATAATGAACGGACTAAGGCGTTTTCCTGCCATTCGTGGAGTCTTTTCATCTCGGTCTCTATGGTTTTCTCGTTTTCGGTTTTATAGATGTAGGTTCTTTTATGTAATTGGAACTTCTTGTAAATGTTTCGTTTTAATATATATAATATATATTGTTTTGCTGTCAAAAAAAAATTGTGTTTTTCGAAGACCAAGAGAACTTTGGTTTTAACTAGTTTTCGAACCCTCGTTTTGCGCCGGGGGATTCGGTTTTCAATATATTTTATTGCGTTTAGTTTGCAAAATTATTTCGTGGCTGACAATGATGTCGTTGAAGCGCAACTCGAGTCGAACTAAATGGTATACCCGTGAAAGATTTAAATGTTATTTTAAATTAACAATATATGTGCATCTCCGCGTTTCGCTATGGAATTGTCGACTTTTAAAAATTTAACGAAAAATCAACGTGTATGAAAAGTACCTCAAATATTTAGCGTTTTTTATAAAGCGTCAGTTTGCATATAATTAGTGACATTGCGTTCCTAAAATTATTTCGAGTTTAACGATGGTGTCGAAAAAATTTAACTCATTGCGAGCGAGAAGATATGACCCGTTGAAAATTTGGGTGGAATTTATTTAAGATTTTTTATGAAAATGGTTATTTGACACTTTACCCCTCTGTTTGAGGAGTCGATTTGAATTTTTGAAAAAAGTGTGGAGGGTTTTGTTGGTTAAATGAAATTTAGTTAAAATAAAAAAAATGTGAAGAATCGAAAAATACTCTTAGTTACTATTCATAACTTTTGTCTAACGTTCCAACAATAACATTTTCCTATTTTTGAATCAAAATAAACCAAAATATAGAATAATAAAAAAATAGAAGGATCCGTTTATTATGGGTTAAGCTAAACTTCCGGGTCACAAAAGTCGAAGGGAAATCAACGGGCCGGGCGGGGTAGAAGAGATGGCGGGAAATAGTGAGCATAACTTTTATTTTAAGAGAAAAGATTTTTAACCCATTATATTATACAGTAAAAATAAATAAATCTATTTATCAAATAAAACAATCTACACGGTCATACGGAGTATTATATAACATTGAGATCCGTTTCAACTTAAACCCTCGATTTTCTCCTAATCCCTTTCAACCCCTCTAATTTATATTTATATAAACTAAATTGATATGTAAATATTTTACAACACGAGTAAGTTATACGGAGTAATAGAGCCGGCATTAATTTGCGGGCATAGCCTAACGGTTCACCTCATGTCCTTTAGTCATGTGATAGACAGAGGTTATGGGTCGATCTTTAGGGATGCTCCTGATTTCTCAAGTTAAATCCCCCCTTAACGATAATGAACGGATTACGGCGTTTTATTACGCGTCTTGGTGGGATTATCTCTGTTAAAGTGCTTTACTCTCGTTTTGGTTTATCCTAGGTGTATATTTCTCGTTTTGTTGAATGACTGTAACCAAGGTTGAAAAGGACGCGAGACGGGGCCGAAACAGTAGCTACTTCAAAATGTCGCAACGGAAAAAACGGGGCCGAGACGGGGTCGAAACGGATGTTGACTAATGTTGACTTTAATATATATGAATATATATTACACATATTTTAGAGTTAAAAAACTTTCGTTGACAAGTTTGTACCTATAATTGTTATTAGTGTTAATATAATACAAAATGGAATACTAAACTAAGTCAATTTTGATTGATTTGATCGACTTATGACCGGTTTTAATCGAATTTCTGACTTTTAACCGGCGTTGACCCAATTTTTCCTGCATTTGACCTGAATTTTGACCGTTGACCGGCTTATAAGAAAATGGGACGGGGTCGAAACGGTTTAGCCACCAAAACGCCGCAACGGGCGTCGCAACGGACGCAACGGACGCCGTTTACAACAGTGACTGTAACTTGTAAATTCTTACCTATATTAATAAAATGTTTATCTTTGCCGTTAAAATAAAAAATAAAATAGTGGTTGGTATATATTGACCCGTAGGGAGTTTTTACCGGCTCGCTCGATGGGATAAAGGCTCGACCACATGCTTGTATAGATTGTGGTTCGATGCGCCCTGGTTAACGGTTTGGGTTTTCGCCCAAACGTGTGCGTGTGTGACAAATGAGAGTATTCGATTTCAAAATTGTCGTTCAAAAAATATAGCCGGCATTTGCTTGTCCCTAAATATTGAAAATTATAACTTGAACTAGAATAAACCGACGACATAAACATCAATACAATTAGGCCGTAATTATCGCCCGAAACTTAGTTTTCTTAATAAAACAGTGCGCTAGATTAATTGTCAACATTAAATCTCTTTTAGACTTACTTGACACGTTGTTTTCATAGATTAGAACATGCATTTGCAACCTCTTAAAAAGGTCGTTAGCATAGATTTAGAATAGTTAAAAGATAACCATCATTCTCTCGTGTGTCGGTTCATAAATTACAATTCTTGAACGATTTAGTTGGTAATCATGTCCGGTTTCTTTTATTTTCAAAGAGTCGTGTTTAAGTATAATTCATCATAAATTAATGATTTCTTATATGAACATATCTAAATGGTTGTCGTTTAGTGCATATGTCACTCTTCTAGCACTGTTTTAGGTCACGCTAAATAAGAATATAATATAATATAATGTGAATATTGAGGTTACGTGTGTGGATTTTATTATTTATTAAGGGATATTATATGATTAGGAAGGTTAGATTATGAATTTGTGAAGGGTTTAGAGAAGTAATTGTCAAAAATAAAAGGGCCTACCACGTTACGAGCACATGCAACTTCCTGATTTTGTGGCCGTATTTCCTAGATACGGAGTATAATCGATTAATCATGACCGTCATTCATGTTTCTATATGTCAAATTTTATGTCTCATTAAATTTTTAGACTAATTTTTCAAATTAAGTGACAAAAAAATTATAATCTAATGATAATGTCATTATGACCAATTTCTTTGTTAAAAAAATGAAAAAAAAAAAAAAAAAAAATTTAAGCATGGTGGGTAATGTTATTAATTTAAACAATTTTGATTTAAAATTAAATCTTATATCTTATTTATTAATTATTATTATTAAATTTTACTAATACATATTTTAATTATTAAAATTAAATAATTTTGAATTGTTTTAATAATATAGTTTGAATTGAGTACGAGAATGTATAAAAGATAAGTAGAAGGAAGCCAATTCTAAATTTATATTTTACTTTACACTTTTAAAATAAAATAACAACCAATATTATCTATTATGATTGAATGTGGATTGTTTAATTAGGTGTTTGATGAAATGTTGAGCTGACGAGTTTCTTAGTCGGACTCTATGATTCCACGGTTCATTAAACTAAATTACTTTAACATTTACGTTCATTTAATACCTAAAATATATTATTAAATTATTTCGTTTAAACAAACTCATGGTTTCACAGGTCATTTCACTAGTTTTATTTACTTGAAAAAAGAGATGAACTATTAAGTGAAAAGTAAATACTCTTAATCTAACTACTAACACGTAGGTTAATTATAATTTATATTAATTATATTATATTATATTATATTATATTACAAAACACTTCTATTTTAAGAAACACACAATTTAAGAAAAAAGTGACACACATATATTTTTTTATCTACTTTCCAGAGCAATAAAATAAATAAATGTGCCATTTTCGATAGTACAGAGTAATAAAAAAAAATAAATGGGACGTTGATTTGATATATTATGCGTATTAAGTGAAATAAATATATTTAATATATAATATATAAATATAAATAAATATCTATTTCACACATAAATCAATTAGAGGAGTCTATTTTAAAAATTAAAGTCACAAACTCATGTATAACACCAAAATAATACTAAAGGATCGTTGGCTCACGGGCTCAGTGGTAACGATGTGCCATTTTCAACCAGCAGGTAGCGAGTTCAAGTTTTGTTACGATAATCAAGTTGAGGTATGTAGTGACCCGTCCTAATCTATCTGGACGAAGCCTTCAGCAGATGGTCCCATTGCGAGGTACTGACCTCTATATGCCATGGACGACTCCATGTAATATCTTTAAAATGAGCAAATGCACAGCGGAAGATTTCTTTCATACCTGAGAATAAACATGCTTTAAAGTGTCAACCAAAAAGTTGATGAGTTCATAGGTTTATCATAAACAATAAAATTCATCATTTTGATAGACCACAAGATTTAAATACACTACACCTATTTCGTGTACAAAACCATTTTTCACAAATCTTAGTAATCGTACACATATCTCGTGCACAAAAACTGATACACATAACCTGTGTATAAAAATCATTCTCTCGATACATAACATTCACATCAATTTGTGGCAATTATCATGTCCACATAATTCAACGGTGGCAATTATCATGTCCACATAATTCAACGGTGGCAATTATCATGTCCACATAATTCATTCGAGGAATGTTTTGCTTGTGTCTATCTCGTCAAACTTTTATAAAAGCATTTCATGTATTCACAGTTCAAAATATATTTCAAAAGCATTTAATAAAGCAGTTGTAAAAACAGCGCATGTATTCTCAGTCCCAAAAATGTAAAGAGTAAAAGGGAATCAAATGAACTCACAATACGATATTTTGTAGTAAAAATATTCATACGACGATACCGAACAATGCAGGGTCGACCTCGGATTCACGAACCTATATCATTTATATATATATATATTAATACCTATAATCGTAATTGAACAATTTCATATATTATAACTTATATTATATATATTTAATTTGTGTATATACATTTATAATGACTAATATTTATATAGTTATATTAATATATATTTGGTTAATATTATATTAAAAATACTTAAGTTGTTATATATGAATATCTATATAAAAATGTTAATGTGTTTAAAACTTACTTATATGTAATATTACTAAAAGTTTATTTTTATATACGAAATGTTTATTTGGTAACATAATATCAATAATAGTAATAAAAGTTGTTTTTGATTATAATGATAATACTACTAGTAATAATAACTATAAAAATAATGATTTTACAAACAATAATAATTCTAATATTTATTTTAATATCGATAATGATAGTAATACTACTAATATTAATACTAGCACGTGTAATAATAAAATAATAATAATAATAATAATAATAATAATAATAATAATAATAATAATAATAATAATAATAATAATAATAATAATAATAATAATGATAATAATAATGGAAATAGAAATACTACCTCAAAGGAGTAGCCCTTAAAATAATGCCCAAGTCCGGGTTTGAACCCGCGACGTCCCGCTAACCCAATAATATCCTTAACCATTGAGCTACTAGTTCGATCTTGGTTTAAACCCCATATTTATTTTATTTAATCCATATTTCTAGCCTTAACTATATCTCTAAAAAAATATGTCGCCCCCAAGTCTCGAACCCTTGACCTCTCGTTTCACAAATACACACACACACACTAACCATTACTTTGCCTTGTATCTTCCTGATTTACTCATACATTAAATCTATTTGACTCGATCTCTGTGTTCTTTTTCTTCATCATCATCTAGTTCATGATTACCCACTATCAGTATGTATATCTTCTCCACTCAAACTGTATCAACACATCATTATCATCTTCCTATTATCTTTATCATTCGTCATCATCAAATTCATTTAGCTCAAGAAAAGAAAAAGAAATCCTAGTAGCCAAAGAACTGAGTTGGGTCTCGGCCCACAACTTACTTAATCAATCCAACAACACAAAGTTTCATGGCCCAATAAAATGCAAGCCTAGTAATCAATTTAATACAACTTTGCATGATGAAATTGTGAGGTGGGGCTCGTCTAGTAAACACAGGAACCACAAGTATAATTGTTCCACTTTCCAGCTCATCCTAGTTTGATTAACTATTAAAAGAAATTTAACAATCAGCCATATTAGGTGACCCCCTTGGTCGGCCACAATTCTTTAATCAAGGAACATGATATACGTAATACATGGGATCCAAGGAAATAAATTTCATCTCACCGTTCCACATGCAAAGAAAAAGGGAGTTGTTTGAGTTTGCATCTTAATCCAAATTTAAAACGTCCAGCTCGTTTCTCAACTTTCCACCAAACACTTTCACATATAGACCCTACAATGATCTTAAATATCCCACTAACTTGTTTCTATTTAAATCGCACGATGAGTATGGTGGTGGGGTTATCAATTTGCTCTGTATTTGTAAAAGAGATAAGCACAAGAATAAATTATATCAAGTGGGTTATCAAATGATAGAATTGTCGGCCACAAGAGGAAGAATAAAGTACGTGGTTGTATCATTGATTAGTTTAAATGAGAATCAAAAAGTAAGGTTGTTTGTTCTTACGGTGTCGGCCATCAACAAAAGGAACATTGCATCCCTTTTATATATATCATACTTCAACCCTAGCATGTAACCCTCATCAATATATGACCCTCTTTATTTTTTTTATTTTTTTTTTTGAAAACAGAAACAACAAAGTTTAACATAGAATTCGAATTGTAGAAGCTAAAACAAATGGGTAGCGTGCAGTAATAGTTGTAGTGTTTTGAAGAGAAAGAAAAGAGGGAAGAACAATATATATACCGAAGGTTGATAGTCTAACACAGTAGCCAAGTAGAGTCTAGGATGGTGAGGGTTTCGGTGGGGATTATTGTGCGGTTCTCGATCAAGGATTTTAGAGAGAGAGAGAGAGAGAGAGAGAAGAGAGTAAAAGAAGGTGATTGCAGGTTTGGTTATGGTGTTTGAATTGAGCTATGGTGGTGATCTATGATCGAATTGTAGCAGAACAAAGTCAAGAACAAAATCAAATGGGTGATTGCTTTATGAGTTAAAATAGCAACGATAGCATAAGGTGATGGTGGTTTCGAGTTTCAAATGGTGATTACCGTGTCGGTTCATCAAGAAGAAAATAAAAGGTATGTACCTATTTATTATGTATGTGTATGTATATATATAGCTTTATAGAGAAAGAGATTGAGAGTGAGAGTGAATTGGTAGCGAGGATGTTGATGAACTATCTTCTCTCCGTCTATGTTTTCATGTATATATCTAAGGATATAAACAAAGATAGATAGTGATTGATATGAATAGCTAACAGAAAGTGGATTTCATAATGTAGGTGGTTGATTGATTCGTAGTAAGTGAAGGATGTCGACAGAAATATTCGAGGCCAGAAGGAAACGAACAAAGAGAACGAAAAGGATTTGATAAAGTTGATGCGTTCGCTAACTGAATTCATTTATCAGACTGTATGATTATAGTGATCGATTTTGTTTGCATTGCGAAGGGATCTGTACGTGTAACAAGAATCAGACAGGAAGTACATGGTTGATTCGTTCAGAGAAAATAATATAAAGCTTGATCACGATGGTTAACAGATTCGTACTACATTTGATATTTATATTCCACAATTTTTGTAATTGACTCTTGTTATCTTGTGAATTGGTATCAATTCTAACAACCCGTCCTAATCCCTCAGGACGAATACATTACATTTGGTTACATCGCGAGGTACTTGACCTCTATATGATACAATTTTACAAACATTGCATTCGTTTTTATAAGACAAACTTTCATTACATCGAAAGTTGACGGCATGCATACCATTTCATAATATAACCAACTATAATTGACTTAATAACAATCTCAATGAACTCAACGACTCGAATGCAACGTCTTTTGAAATATGTCATGAACGACTCCAAGTAATATCTCTAAAATGAGCAAATGCACAGCGGAAGATTTCTTTCATACCTGAGAATAAACATGCTTTCAAGTGTCAACCAAAAGGTTGGTGAGTTCATTAGTTTATCATAAACAATCATTTCCATTATTTTAATAGACCACAAGATTTTCATTATTCATAAACATCCATCTCATATCAGGCATTTCGCAAACTGCATAGAGATAAAAATCATTCATATGGTGAACACCTGGTAACCGACCTTAACAAGATGCATATAGAATATCCCCATCATTCCAGGACACCCATCGGACATGATAAACTCGAAGTACTAAAGCATTCCAAATTCCAGAATGGGGCTTGTTGGGCCCGATAGATCTATCTTTAGGATTCGCGTCAATTAGTAGACTGGTTTACTAATTCTTAGGTTACCAAGCAAAAAGGGGCATATTCGGCTTCGATCATTCAACCATAGAATGTAGTTTCGATTACTTGTGTCTATTTCGTAAAGCATTTATAAAACAGCGCATGTATTCTCAGTCCCAAAAATATATATTGCAAAACCATTTAAAAAGGGAGCAAATGAAACTCACAAAACTGTATTTTGTAATAAAAATACATATGACGACATTGAACAATGCAGAGTTGGCCTCGAATTCACGAACCTATATCAATTTTATTTCTATTAAAATATATGATAGAAATATCATAATTTTCATCTATTAATGTATATTATTTATATATATTTTTTAGTTATATAAGATTTATACTAGATTTTATTTAAAAACAAATACTTTATGTTATATCTTATATTATATGTTTTATGTATTTATCTTGTATATGTATTTAAAGTGATTAATATAGTTATTTTAGTATATATATATATATATATATATATATATATATATATATATATATATATATATATATATATATATATATAAAATATACTTAATTTGTTGTATGTAAGTTTTTATATAAGTAATGTTAATATGATTTATATATAGTTATATGGAATATTAATATAGTTGTAGTATATGTATTAAGTATGTTTTATGTACAAAAATATTTATTTGTTTAAAAAAATGATAGTTTTGATATTAATGATTTACTAATAATAATAATAACTTTATTTAAAAAATGATAATATTAATAATAATATTGATATTGTTAAAAAAATGATACTTTTGTTTAATAAAAATACTAATAATACCAGTAGTTACAAAAGCGATAATAGTACTAATATTAATGAAAACAATAATCTTATTATTTTCATAATGTTAATAATAATAATAATCATCTTTGTAACTATGATCATAATAAAAGTGATATTAATAATAATAATAATCGTGATAATAATATTACTTATGTCAATATTAACACTTCTATTATTTATAAAAAGATATTAATACTAATATTTACGATAATGATAATAATACTAAAGTTTTAAATTTAATTGTAATATCATAATTAATACTTATAATATTAATAATAATAGATATATTACTAATAATAACAATATTGATAATTATAATAATGGTGATCTTAATAATAATAATAATAATAATAATAATAATAATAATAATAATAATAATAATAATAATAATAATAATAATAACACTAATAACAATAAGAATTATAATCATAATTATAACATTAATAACTAATAATAATAATCATAACAATAATAATAATAATCATAATAATTAATAGTAATAATAATTAAAATAGGAATAAATGTGTATACCCTTTAAAGCTTTGTACAAAAAGAATTGCTCCTGACCGGACTCAAACCCGAGACCTCTCGCTAATCCAACATACACCTAAACCGTCTGCTCTACTTGCTTTTTATGTTATTTATCCGTTTCAATTTTTATTTAACCCGTACAAATAATTATATGTTCTTCTTCCTCCTCTCAAACCATAAATCGATCAAAGTTTGATACCAAATACAAAAAAAAAAAAAAAAAAAAAACGTTTCTTATTAAATTTTAGAATTTATAAACAATACAGAAATGATTTGATAGTGAATTAAATTATCAAAAGAAATAAAATAGAACAAACTGCTGTATCTGTTTCGTAAAAAAAAAATATGAAGTTCAAACCTTGAAATCAAATTCTAAGATGTTTTAGGTTACGATTCCTAAATGAAAACAATAAATCACTCCTGGAAAGTTTTGCAATCATTAATTTGACTTGATTCACATCATATAATTCGAATTCGATCAAAGAACCATTGGTTGACTTTTTAAAATAAGAACTTTGACTCTTAAATTCGGATTTAATAACAGGAATTGGGACCTCAAATTTTGAAGATAGTTTGAGTAGAAAGATCCTAACAAGACCACATTTACACATTTTGAAATTTATTTCGTAATCAAACTTTTTGAATATTGAAACACGAACAGAGCAGGAAGCTCGTTCTTTTATTATTTCTGTGATATTTTGGATCAATTTAGAAACTGTAATTGATTTTGTGTGATAGATAATGGTAGTAATGTAATGAATAAATCAGTAATCAAAGGGAAATCGTTTGTCTTATAACTAATTAACCTCGACAAGGGGAATAATCAGGTACCAAAAAAAATATAAAAAGCTGAAGAGGATGGTTAACAGATTTTGGCAGTTATGTGTGTTCAAAGTCGTGATTTGTACTAGAAAAGGAATCATCCACAACTTGATAATGATTTGAAACAGATTACGCATATATTTGTGTATAATTTTTGTATATAACCGCATATATATACATATATATATATACATATATATATACATATACATATATATATATATATATATATATATATATATATATATATATATATATTTATTTGTATATGTATTTATATATATAAATATATAATTGTATTTTATATATATACATTTATATATATCTGATTTTCTATCTGTTCATAAATTTTTATAATTAATATATTAATACTATTACTAATATTACCTAAAATAACATTATTTATAAAAAGACTAATAACAATCAATGATAAATAATAACATGATAATTGATAATTTTAGTAATTTAGTTAATACCAATGATAATAATAATCTTATTAATGATACTATCAATATTACTAGTTATAATAATATTAATACTATTAATGATAATAATATTATCAATAGTAATAATATAACAATTTATTCATATCAGATTCTTTATATATGTTTTATATTTGAAATAATAATATTACTAATACAAATATTGATATTAATATTAACAATAATAATAATAATAATGAAAGTAATGATAATAATATTAATTGTGTGTATATATATATATATATATATATATATATATATACAGATTCATTCTAATAATAGTTTAGTTGTTTTGTATATTACTTTATATTTTCAATTCAAATGATTAAATCGTATCTTATTAATTAATATATACACTTATATTTGTATTTTTATATTTTTTTATTAACAATAATTATTCGTGAATCGTCGGGATTAGTCAAAGGTAATTGAATATATGAACATAGTTTCCAAAATTTTCGAGACTCAACATTACAGACTTTGCTTATCGTGTCGAAACCATATAAAGATTAAGTTTAAATTTGGTCGGAAATTCCCGGGTCGTCACAGTACCTACCCGTTAAAGAAATTTTGTCCCGAAATTTGATCGAGGTCATCATGGCTAACAATAAAAATGTTTTCATGACGAATATGAGTTGATAAATAGAGTTTTATCACCGTGAAGTAATATGAATAAGACAATTCGATTACTCGAAGAGTCTATGTGAAGTTATCACTAAATAGTGAAATGAAAAAGACAAGTTTCATCATAACTTTTGACTAGTCATGGTTGAATTCTAGATTTCAAGGGATTTAAAGAAAATCATCGAAATCTATATAAGATTTGATTCTTCGGTAATTAAGGAAATTAGAATCCTCTTTGATTAAATACGATAATCTATTTCGATTACTCTGTCGGATATTTCACTATAAATCCATTCCCTTCGTTTCCTTTATATTTTGGAGTTCCATCCTTTTGTTTTCTCTTCCCAACTTTAAGCCAAGCGAATAATGGTCCGAAATTCGTAGGTATGAAATTTTGAATGAACATGACTGATGTTCTAAGATAGAAATTGTATTAGCAAGATCTGACTTGTCAAATTACTAGAGTTCAAGGGAAAGATAGGTCTATCAAGAAAGTATATTCTTGATGTGTTTATAGATTAGATAGAATGTAAGAGTCGTGTAACATGGCACATGATGATGTTATGATCTGTGAATCATCACGTTCCATTAGAAACACAGCATGCCTTACTGTAATATAATCATGTTGATTAAGTGTCATTATATTATACTAACTCATGCATCAATTTCCAACAATACTTCGAAACATTCATAATTCAAATTCGAATGTTTACAGAATATAGAAACTAACAGTTTATTATATGATGTAACACTGATAGCGCGAAGAGATAAATAATTTCAGATAAGATTAGTTATGAAAATATCTTCAGAAATATCGAGGATATTTATAATGAAAGATACGATGATATCTTAGAATTTTAGATTCAAATTGTGATGAAGAAATTCATTCACGATGATTTAGAGCGATTAAGGAGCAATGTATTCGCTAAAGATTTCATCAGAAACAGAATCATCAGGATTCTTTGAAGGCAGATTTAGTCTTTGTGATTTGTCCACGGCCTCCTTCATGGTTTGCTCAATCCGTTTTTCAGTTCCAACTTTTCTGAGCTTTGCCAACATACTATTCTTTATCATCAAACTTTTGATAGTTACGGTTGTCTATAGTTTCTGCTGCTCCATCAGTAATTTTCAAAATTTGGAGTATTGATTTGTAGAATGGTTGATTTTCAGTATTTCAGGATTGAAGATTATAATTCTAGGAGATAAATGTTATATGTATACATATAACTGTTGATGTAGAAACGCTGCGAGATCCGAAATACTGATTGATGATTTTCGGTAATGGGTATGACAATTCTTGCTACAAGATTCGGATGAGTATATGATAAGGTTTCAATGAATATAATGATTTTTCGAAAAATCAAAGATCGATGAAATCGCTGGTAAGTTTACTGCTAATGTGGTGGAATATAAAAAGGTTCTCCGGTAACAATAAAAGAGCAAGCACATATATCAAGGTTATAATAAGGTTAATTCGAAATGAACAATCGAAGTTGATTTGCTGGAGCTGTGACAAAATTGGCTACTTTAGAAAGGTATTGTAAAGTGATTTTTGAGAATAACAATGCCAAAGGAGCTAGCACAGATACGTGTTAAACGTTTACTCAGGTTCTGAGTGTTTTCAGGTGCATAACTATATGCATAAATCTTTCCTTCTTTAGATGAAGTGCGGTTGGTTCATCCTCTTGATTGAGGTGTTTTCAAGAATCATGAAAGGTTTGAACGCAGATTATAATCGTCAAGATACAAATGAGGTTTAAGATGAAATCAAGTGTCAAACTTGAAGAATTGTTTAGTTTTATATGTTATAATCAATATTTTAATTTATTTTAATTGTCCAATGTTGGTAGTCCATAGTTAGCAGTCCACAGTTACTAATTTAATAATTTATATATAGTTTATAATATTTGAATTAATTAATACGTATCGTGACCCGTGTACATGTCTCAGACTCGATCACAACTCAAAGTATATATATATTATTATAGAATCAACCTCAACCCTGTATAGCTAACTCGATCATTACTGCATATAGAGTGTCTATGGTTATTCCAAATAATATATATAGATGCGTCGATATAATATGTCAAAACCTTATATACGTGTCCTGATATTTAAAGTGCGTAAAATAAATAACAGAAATTAAATGACGATAAATAAAATTGCGAGAATATAAATTGCGATAATTAAATTGCGATAAATAAAATGTAATCAGTTAGCTAGGAACAGTTAGCTAGGAATAGTTAGCGTGGAATCCAAACAAAATTTCTCATAGTTAATTTGTTTGTTTCTAACAAATTTTATTTTATCCAATGTTTTCTTCATTATGCCACTTGTTGGATTTTGATATGTAAAAATCCAAATATGAAATTGAATGAAAATGGTTATTCTGCGGTGAACGGATTCGTATCTTTGTAAGTAGGTGTCACGACGCTACTTTTTCCGTTATCTTTTACCGTTAATTATTTAACGACCGTTAACTATTAATTGTGCTACGTCATTTCTATGACATATATTATTATTTTTATAATAATATATATATTAATTATTATGTGTTATGTGAATATTTGTATTCATATTTTATATCGTACGTTTCTACGTGTCGCGGATTTCTGTCCGGCGAATTTTCTCGGTTTTCAAACCAACGGTCGAGTTTTTGGGATATTTAAATCCTAATTATTTTAAAATATGATATTTTAAGATCATATAAATATATATGGTATTTATATTTATTTTTCGTCGCGCGTTTGTTATCTCTCCGAATTTTTAATCGCGTGAGAGTGTTTTCGCGTTTCGAGTTTCGTTCGGGCTTTTGGGCCATAAGGAAATTATCATTTAACAAAATTGGACAAGTGGGGTCCACCCCGCTCCCTTGGATCAGCCGAACCAAAGGGGTATACCCCCTCTCACTTTGCAAAATTTTCTCATTTTATTATTTCACTTCAAAAATTCACAAAACCTAAATTTTGGTGCTCTCCTCTTTCTCCCTCTCTTTGCCATTGCCAACCCTCACCATATCATCATCATCATCAACCAAAAATATAGCTTGGATCAAGGATTAAACAACACCAACGCGTTCCTCATTCCGTTCTCTACGCGATTATACTTGTTGATTATTGATTAGGGTATAAACCCTAACCCTAGAACTTTTCATTTTTCATTATTTTTCTGTATTTTGATTATATATTAATAGTATGATGATTACTTGTTGTTGTAATGGTGTTTGTATGCATAGAATTACTCAAATACATATGTTTTCGGTTTGATATAATTGGGACAGCAGCTAATTCTTGTATTTCTGATATTGTGACTGTTATAAAAGTTAAAATAAAGTATCTAGATGAGTTCCTCTCATCAAGACATTAATTTTAGACTCCGGATTCATGTCGTTTCGATTTCCGGAGCCCTAGATATGATCAAAATGGTATCTTTGTTAAAATTGAAATGTGATATTGATATGAACCAGGTTTTGTTCGACTTTGTGACCATATTTGGTGACTTTAGGGTGTTTTAGTGTGTTAGGATTAATGGTGGGATGAACTTTCATGTTCGGGTCATCTAAATCCGAGCCACGAATCACCCGTTATGGCTAAAACACGATTTTGATTGAATTGAAGTTCCAAGTGGTGTCATGGCTGATCACTACGACTTGTGGCCTGTTCTTGGTGTGTTCTTGAGTGTAACAAAGTGTCGGGTGGTTTGATTAGGCGGAGATATATGTAAGGCTCGCCGAAAACCGACACCCGGGGCTCAAGATACGACCCGATGAACTTTTGATTTAAAACTTATGATTAATTATTAAACTTTTGATATAAATAATGAATTTCATTATCATTTAATTACTTATGATATAAAAAGTAATTATTAAATTTTAAGACTTATGATATATACATTTATTATATCATCTAATTATTACTTATGATTTAATTAACATTTTCATTAAACTTATGATTAATAATACTTTTATTATTAATGGAAAATACTTATGATAAGTATTAAACTTATATTATAAGATTATTATTATAAGACTTATAATAAGGATTAATTAATTATTTAATTATTATAAGGCTTAGTTATTATTTAATTATAATTTAATTATTAAATACTTATGATTTAATAATTATAATTAGAAACTTATGATATGATTAATAATTCATTATTAATTAATAATACTTATGATATGATTTAAAATTTATTATTAATTAATAATACTTATATTATGACTAATATTTAATTAATTAATTAAATACTTATGTTATATTAATTATATCATTTAAATTTATATTAACCTTAATAATTCATTTTAATTTAATTAAACTTATGTTATGACATAATTAGACATATTTAACTTTAATAAACGTTATAACTTACATTATTATTACAACTTACACTTTTAAAATTAACGTTGACTATGTTTGACCAAGGTTGACTTTTGAGTTGACTTTTGGTTGACTTTGACTTTCAGCTGACTTTTGTTGACTTTCTAATTAAGGAAACTTTCCTAACTTATAAACTTTCCTAAAATAGCAATTTTCTAAATTTGGAAACTTTCCAAAAATAGAAAATTTCCAAAAATAGAAACTTTCCAAAAATGAAAACTGCTAAAAATAGAAACTTTCTAAAAATAGAAAGTGTGCTTCCGTACGCTGTTTCGATCAAACTGATGCATGCTGAGTATTGTTTTATGACTACTTACAACATGTACAATAGCTATCATACTAAGACTTGACCTAAGTTAGTTATTTATATCGACCTGCTTTATTTATAGGTCGGCGTTGTGATCATTCCTGATCACTGTACTTCATTTGAAGTTCGCTTATTTGTAGAAGTAACTAGTAAGGTGAGTTATGGTCCCGTTTTTGCATACTTTTCAAAGTATATTTTTGGGATGTGATTACATGTATTTTATTTCACGTTTAGACACAAGTGACAATTAAATTTAAATTATTCATTGTGAGTTGGACAAAAATATTCCCTAGTCTGGCAACTGTAATCATTGGTTTCTATCGGTGAACGCGAATCCTACGGATAGATCTATCGGGTTTGATAACCCCATTTCGAGCTAGTCGCGCTAGCAATTTATAATCGAAATGTTTAGTACTTCGTATTTTGTTGTAGATACACTGTCTAGTGTTTATTATTATTGTGTTTGGCAAGGGTAAATAAAGGGTTAAGTGGTTACCAGGTGGCTCATTGATAATGAAATAATGTTTAATGTTTTCTAACATTTTTAAATCCTGTGGTCTAAAGTTTATTCAATTATTTAAACCTATAATTCACTCAATCTTTGTGTTGACAGTTTACTCGCATGTTTTCACAGGTACTTGAGTTTATGTGATGCTTCCGCTGTGTTTAGAAGAGTCTGCATGCATTTGGGCAGATGTTAATGAAACAATTTATGAAACTTAAGCTTGCATTCTGTTTTTGGATAATTTAAATTTGTGGGTTTGTTGACAATCTTTTGTGTCAACTTTGGTTAATTAATATGTTGGGTTACTTTTAAAGTACATATTTTGGTATGCTTTCCTTTTTGGGAAACTTTTGAAATAAAAGAATGCAATGTCGTTTGTTAAATTCATTTAAGTTTGATCAAGCTGTGGGACCAAGTGACGGAGCCGTTAAGTGTTTTGACGGGGCCATCACAGTTGGTATCAGAGCTCTGGTTGTAGGGAACTAGGCAGTCTTAATGTGGTCAACCCGTGGTTCTTAGGGTGCATTAGAGTCTAGTATACAGCCCGACCCTTTTGCTATAGCATTATTATGCATTTCATTTCGTATGTGATATATCGTAAGCATTTATTCCTATTTGTTATATGGTTTGTGGTTTTACTGTTTGCAGATGTAGACTTCGAGCAACAACTCCGTTCATGCTCCTGCTCCTTCGGCTGCTGAAAGACGCCGTGCTGATCAACCTTTGATCGATGATCCCGTTCACTACTACTTTTCCACTCGCACTCACATGAACAGGGCTTACACCGACAAGACGCGTATTAATGCGCTTAGTGATTGTATGCGTACTTTGCCACATAACGAGATGATGGACCAGATTCGAGCTAGTATGGATTCGTTTGTTAGTTTCAAGAATAATGTTGGGTTCGAGAATTGTAAGCGTAACCGTGAAGTTGACGCTAAGTTCGAGGCTCTCGAGAGCACAGTTCGTAGTTTGAAGGCAGAGTTGGAAGAAGTGAAAGGAAAGTTGCGGATGTATGAGCCTCCTGCCAAGATTCATGCTGGCCCAGCTTATCACACCCGCTCTAAGCAGATGTGATATGATGACTCATGATTGATTACTTATTTCATAAGACTTAATGTCCTTTCATACATACATTTTTGGGTTATGTACGGCGTTTTGCCGAGGATTTTATTAAGGTTTTGTTATGGGATGTTTTTCATCATGTATGGATGGTTATTTTTATGACATCTATTATCATTATCACATTTTATTTCTGAAGTTGTGACTCTTGGCATGTTATATTATGCGTAATGTAGATCATGTATGTTAGGTGCTATGTATGTTGTATGATGTTATCATAAAATATGTATGCATGTGGTGGTTATTTCTATAACAATCATAACTGTCATGTTATTACTCATAGTGTTTACTGACTACTATTTTAATGGTTAATCTTTTCGTGTTCGATCTATTCCTTTATAACACTGGTATTATTCTTAGTACTAACGGTTGTGTTATTCTGTTTTGAAGATCTTGCCTCCTAGAGAGTCCAACGAAGCCCGTATGCAACGTCTTATCACCGAAGGGATAGCTGCTGCTATGGCAGCAAATGCTAATGCTAATGCTAATGCGAATAATAATCAGGTGGGATGCTCCTACAAAACGTTCATGGCAAGTCGTCCACAGGAATTCAGTGGTACGGAAGGACCCATAGGACTTACCCACTGGTTCGAGAAAATCGAGTCTATTTTTAGGGTTAGTCGAGTCCGAGAGGAGGACAATGTTAGTTTTGCTAGCTGCACTCTTAAGGATAGTGCATTGACCTGGTGGAAAAACTTGGTTAATAGTTTGGGAAATGATGTGGCTTATGGTTTAACTTGGAATAATTTCAAAGAAAGAATGATCACCCGCTATCGTCCCCGGGGTGAGCTTAAGAAGTTAGAGGTTGAACTTAAGAACTTGAAAATGAAGGGCACCGAATTAGATGCCTACGAGCAAAGGTTCTTTGAGTTGACTTTGTTATGCCCTAATGTTTATGCGGATGAGAATCTTAAGATTGAAGCTTACATCAATGGGTTATCTGAGAAAATCGAGCATGGGGTTGAGTCTAGTGAGCCCCAAACTATTGAGGCCACGATGTCAATGGCTCATAAGTTGAATGATAAGATCTTGAGAAAAAGCAAGGCTGCTGTAACCGAACCCAGTGAAGAGACCGTTAAGAAAGCTGATAATGGGAAGAGAAAGTGGGATAATAACCGCAATCAAAGCCAAGGTCAGCAGAAAAAGCAGGATACTTCTGGTTCGAATAACCGCAGTCAGCGTGTATGTCCTCGATGTTACAAAGCTTGTGTCCTCGATGTTACAAAGCTCATGATGGTTAATGTACCGTGACTTGCAAGAGGTGTTCCAAACAGGGACACATTGCTAAGGATTGTACGGTGCTTCTGCCGGGTTCTGCTACTCCTGCTGCAGGTGGTAATAATGGTAATAATACTGGTAATAGAGGTGGGAATGGTAATGGTAATGGAAAGTCGAATAATGGTGGTAATCAGAGAGTTTGTTACGAGTGTGGGAAGCCAGGGAATTTTCGTGATGCCTGTCCTAACAAGAAGACTGCAGAGACTGCACGTGGTAGAGAGTTCAACATTAACGCCAGGGATGCTGAGGAAGATCCTAAACTTGTTACGGGTATGTTCTCGGTCAACGATTTATCAGTTTATGTACTATTTGATTCAGGGGCTGATTTGAGTTCTGTGTCGAGTAAATTAAGTCCAAAAATCAAAACACCGTTAAATCCTTTAGACAATACTTATGTTATTGAAATAGCTAATGGTAAAGTGCTTACTGCTAAGACTGTGCATCGTAAATGTAACATTAGTTTGGCTGGTAGAGATTTTGAGGTAGATTTGGTACCGATTGAACTTGGTAGTTTTGACATTGTTATTGGGATGGATCGGTTATCTGCGAATCGTGCTGAGATTGTGTGTTATGATAAAGCTATTCGTATTACTAATGTGGTTGGAGAGCCGCTGATGGTTCTTGGAGATAAGAAATGCCGACAGTTAAATCTTATTAGCTGTTTGAAAGTTCTTAAACATCTTCGCAAAGGCTGTCATGCTATTCTAGCCCATGTTGTTGACTCCGATAAAGAAACGAAGAGCTTTGAAGATGTTCATATTGTTAGAGATTTTCCCGAGGTATTTCCCGAAGAGTTACCTGGCCGTCCGCCGCAACGCGAGGTAGAATTTCAAATTGATCTTGTTCCCGGTGCTGCTCCTGTAGCATGTGCTCCTTATCGTCTTGCGCCTTCCGAACTTCAAGAATTGTTGAGTCAACTCCGTGAGTTGTTAGACAAAGGTTTTATTCATCCAAGTTCGTCCCCTTGGGGAGCACCTGTTCTGTTTGTTAAGAAGAAGGATGGTTCTTTTCATTTGTGCATTGATTATCTTGAGTTGAACAAGCTTACTATCAAAAAACCGTTACCCCCTTCCGAGAATTGATGATCTGTTCGATCAGCTTCAGGGTTCATCTGTTTATTCAAAAATCGATCTTCGTTCCGGCTATCATCAGTTGCGTGTTAAAGAATCTGATGTTTCGAAAACTGCTTTTCGCACCCGTTACAGTCACTTTGAGTTTCTTGTTATGCCGTTCGGATTGACAAATGCACCTGCTGTGTTCATGGACCTCATGAACCGTGTGTGTAGACCCTATCTGGACAAGTTCGTTATTGTGTTCATCGACGACATCCTTATTTATTCGAAGAGTGATAAAGAGCATGAAGAACATTTGAAGTTAGTGCTCGATCTGCTGAGAAAAGAAGAGTTGTACGTTAAGTTCTCTAAGTGTGCATTCTGGTTACGAGAAGTTCAATTCCTTGGACATATTGTTAGTAAATAGGGAATACAAGTTGATCCTGCTAAGATTGAGGCGATTGAAAAGTGGGAAACTCCGAAAACTCCTACACATATTCGTCAGTTCCTAGGATTAGCAGGTTACTATAGAAGGTTCATTCAAGATTTCTCCCGTATAGCGAAACCTCTGACTGCTTTAACGCACAAGGGGAAGAAGTACGAGTGGAAGGATAAACAAGAGACTGCTTTTCAGATTTTCAAGAAGAAGTTGACTACCGCTCCAATATTGTCACTACCTGAGGGTAATGATGATTTTGTCGTTTATTGTGATGCTTCACGTCAAGGCTTTGGTTGTGTTTTGATGCAACGAAAGAAAGTTATTGCGTACGCGTCACGTCAATTGAAGATTCATGAGCAGAACTATACAACTCATGATTTAGAGTTGGGGGGCTGTTGTTTTTGCGCTTAAGATTTGGAGACATTATTTGTATGGGCTCAAGAGTACTGTGTACATAGATCACAAAAGTCTTCAACACATCCTCGATCAGAAACAGTTGAACATGAGACAACGAAGATGGATTGAGACGTTGAATGATTACGATTGTGAACTTTTATATCATCCGGGTAAGGCCAATGTTGTGGCGGATGCATTGAGTCGTAAAGAAAGGGCTGAACCTCGCAGGTTTAGGGCCTTGAATATGACAATTAGAACAAACCTCGCAAGGCAGATTCTTGAGGCACAACAAGAAGCCTTAAAGGAAGAGAATTTTGTGAATGAGAACATAAGAGGTATGGCTAAGAAGTTTGAGGTACGAGCAGATGGTACTAGATACTTTGCAGGACGTCTTTGGGTTCCGAAGTTTGGCGAACTGCGACAACTTGTTTTAGATGAGGCTCATAAGTCTAGGTACTCTATTCATCCTGGTTCAGGAAAGATGTATCATGATCTTAAAGAACTGTATTGGTGGCCTAATTTGAAAGGTGATGTGGCTACGTATGTGGCTAAGTGTTTAACCTGTGCTAAGGTTAAAGCTGAACATCAAAAACCGTCCGGACTTTTGGTGCAACCTAAGATTCCCGAGTGGAAGTGGGAAGGGATTACGATGGATTTTATTACTAAGTTACCGAGAGTTGTGGGTGGCTATGACACTATTTGGGTGATTGTAGATCGACTCACTAAGTCAGCTCACTTTTTGCAGATTAGGGAAACACATTCAATGGAGAAGCTTACTCGTTTGTATTTGAAGGAGATTGTCTCTAGACATGGTGTTCCTGTATCTATTATTTCGGATCGAGACAGTCGATTTGTATTGAGGTTTTGGCGATCTTTACAGGAAGCCTTGGGAACTAGGTTAGATATGAGCATCGCTTATCATCCTCAAACAGATGGTCAGAGTGAAAGGACCATTCAGACGTTAGAAGATATGTTACGAGCGTGTGTTATTGATTTTGGTAATGGGTGGGATAAATATTTGCCGCTAGCTGAGTTTTCTTATAACAACAGTTATCACGCAAGTATTAAAGCCGCACCGTTTGAAGCTCTGTATGGTAGAAAGTGTAGGTCTCATGTCTGCTGGAATGAGGTTGGGGATGCTCAACTCACAGGTCCAGAACTTATTCACGAGACTACCGAGAAGATTGTACAGATTAAGGAGAGGTTGAGAACCGCTAAAAGTCGGCAAAAGAGTTATGTCGATAGGGGAAGGAAATATGTAGAATTTCAAGTTGGTGATCGTGTTATGTTAAAGGTTTCACCTTGGAAAGGTGTGATCCATTTTGGTAAAAGGGGAAAGTTAAGTCCTCGTTTTGTTGGACCGTTTGAGATTGTTGAGAGAGTTGGACCGGTGGCTTATCGTTTGAAGTTGCCACAAGAACTCAGTGCTGTTCACGAAGTTTTTCATGTATCGAATTTAAAGAAGTGTTTGGCCTAAGCCGATAAAACTATTCCTTTGGAAGAACTTCATGTTGATAAGCAACTTCACTTTATTGAGGAACCCATTGAAATTATGGATCGAGAAGTTAAGACTCTTAAGCAGAGCCGAATTCGTATTGTCCGGGTTAGATGGAACGCCAGACGCGGTCCCGAGTTCACTTGGGAGCGTGAAGATCAGATGAAGTAGAAGTACCCGCATTTGTTCCCAGATGCTGAGTCAACCCCTGCACCTGCTTAAATTTTGGGACGAAATTTCTGTAACGGGAAGGTACTGTCACGACCCTACTTTTTCCGTTATCTTTTACCGTTAATTATTTAACGACCGTTAACTGTTAATTGTGCTACGTCATTTCTATGACCTATATTATTATTTTTGTAATAATATATATATTAATTATTATGTGTTATGTGAATATTTGTATTCATATTTTATATCGTACGTTTCTACGTGTCGCGGATTTCTGTCCGGCGAATCTTTTCGGTTTTCAAACCAACGGTCGCTTTTTTGGGATATTTAAATCCTAATTATTTTAAAATATGATATTTTAAGATCATATAAATATATATGGTATTTTTATTTATTTTTTGTCGCGCGTTTGTTATCTCTCCGAATTTTTAATCGCGTAAGCGTGTTTTCGCGTTTCGGGTTTCGTTCGGGCTTTCGGGCCATAAGGAAATTATCATTTAACAAAATTGGACAAGTGAGGCCCACCCCACTCCCTTGGATCGGCCGAACCAAAGGGGTATACCCCCTCTCACTTTGCAAAATTTTCTCATTTTATTATTTCACTTCAAAAATTCACAAAACCTAAATTTTGGTGCTCTCCTCTCTCCCTCTCTTTGCCGTCGCCAACCCTCACCATATCATCATCATCATCAACAAAAAATATAGCTTGGATCAAGGATTAAACAACACCAACGCGTTTCTCATTCCGTTCTCTACGCGATTATACTTGTTGATTATTGATTAGGGTATAAATCCTAACCCTAGAACTTTTGATTTTTCATTATTTTTCTGTATTTTGATTATATATTAATAGTATGATGATTACTTATTGTTGTAATGGTGTTTGTATGCATAGAATTACTCAAATACATATGTTTTCGGTTTGATATAATTGGGACAGCAGCTAATTCGTGTATTTTTGATATTTTGACTGTTATAAAAGTTAAAATAAAGTATCTAGATGAGTTCCTCTCATCAAGACATTAATTTTAGACTCCGGATTCATGTCGTTTCGATTCCCGGAGCCCTAGATATGATCAAAATGGTATTTTTGTTAAAATTGAAATGTGATATTGATATGAACCAGGTTTGGTCTGACTTTGTGACCATATTTGGTGACTTTAGGGTGTTTTAGTGTGTTAGGATTAATGGTGGGACGAACTTTCATGTTCGGGTCATCTAAATCCGAGCCACGAATCGCCCGTTATGGCTAAAACACGATTTTGATTGAATTGAAGTTCCAAGTGGTGTCATGGCTGATCACCACAACTTGTGGCCTGTTTTTGGTGTGTTCTTGAGTGTACCAAAGTTTCGGGTGGTTTGATTAGGCGGAGATATATGTAAGGCTCGCCGAAAACCGACACCCGGGGCTCAAGATACGACCCGATGAATTTTTGGTTTAAAACTTATGATTAATTATTAAACTTATGATATAAATAATGAATTTCATTATCATTTAATTACTTATGATATAAAAAGTAATTATTAAATTTTAAGACTTATGATATATACATTTATTATATCATCTAATTATTACTTATGATTTAATTAACATTTTCATTAAACTTATGATTAATAATACTTTTATTATTAATGGAAAATACTTATGATAAGTATTAAACTTATATTATAAGATTATTATTATTATAAGACTTATAATAAGGATTAATTAATTATTTAATTATTATAAGGCTTAGTTATTATTTAATTATAATTTAATTATTAAATACTTATGATTTAATAATTATAATTAGAAACTTATGATATGATTAATAATTCATTATTAATTAATAATACTTATGATATGATTTAAAATTTATTATTAATTAATAATACTTATATTATGACTAATATTTAATTAATTAATTAAATACTTATGTTATATTAATTATATCATTTAAACTTATATTAACCTTAATAATTCATTTTAATTTAATTAAACTTATGTTATGACATAATTAGACATATTTAACTTTAATAAACGTTATAACTTACATTATTATTACAACTTACACTTTTAAAATTAACGTTGACTATGTTTGACCAAGGTTGACTTTTGAGTTGACTTTCGGTTGACTTTGACTTTCAGCTGACTTTTGTTGACTTTCTAATTAAGGAAACTTTCCTAAAATAGCAATTTTCTAAATTTGGAAACTTTCCAAAAATAGAAAATTTCCAAAAATAGAAACTTTCCAAAAATGAAAACCTGCTAAAAATAGAAACTTTCTAAAAATAGAAAGTGTGCGTCCGTACGCTGTTCCGATCAAACCGATGCATGCTGGGTATTGTTTTATGACTACTTGCAATATGTACAATAGCTATCATACTAAGACTTGACCTAAGTTAGTTATTTATATCGACCTGCTTTATTTATAGGTCGGCGTTGTGATCATTCCTGATCACTGTACTTCATTTGATGTTCGCTTATTTGTAGAAGTAACTAGTAAGGTGAGTTATAGTCCCGTTTTTGCATACTTTTCAAAATATATTTTTGAGATGTGATTACATGCATTTTATTTCACGTTTAGACACAAGTGACAATTAAATTTAAATTATTCATTGTGAGTTGGACAAAAATATTCCCTAGTCTGGTAACTGTAATCATTGGTTTCTACCGGTGAACGCGAATCCTACGGATAGATCTATTGGGTTTGATAACCCCATTTCGAGCTAGTCGCGCTAGCAATTTATAATCGAAATGTTTAGTACTTCGTATTTTGTTGTAGATACACTGTCCAGTGTATATTATTATTGTGTTTGGCAAGGGTAAATAAAGGGTTAAGTGGTTACCAGGTGGCTCATTAATAATGGAATAATGTTTAATGTTTTCTAACATTTTTAAATCTTGTGGTCTAAAGTTTATTCAATTATTTAAATCTATAATTCACTCAACCTTTGTGTTGACAGTTTACTCGCATGTTTTCACAGGTACTTGAGTTTATGTGATGCTTCCGCTGTGTTTAGAAGAGTCTGCATGCATTTGGGCAGATGTTAATGAAACAATTTATGAAACTTAAGCTTGCATTCTGTTTTTAGATAATTTAAATTTGTGGGTTTATTGACAATCTTTTGTGTCAACTTTGGTTAATTAATATGTTGGGTTACTTTTAAACTACATATTTTGGTATGCTTTCCTTTTTGGGAAACTTTTGAAATAAAAGAATGTAATGTCGTTTGTTAAATTTATTTAAGTTCGATCAAGCTGTGGAACCAAGTGACAGAGTCGTTAAGTGTTTTGACGGGGCCATCATAGTAGGACAGTAAATGAATGTTGAATCATATTTGAAGAATGTACATTGTAACTTATTAATGTGAAATCTAAATATTTCTCGGGTATTACCTACCCGTTAAAATATTTTCACCATTAACAGTTTATATGAAAGAATTTTTAATTACAATCCTTATGAAAATATACTTACATATATATTTCCTTCAGATGTAATCATGGATTTAATGAGTCAATATGATATTAATCTCATTTGATTTATCGTTAAATCTAGAATACATAATCTCTAAAACATTAGAGATTACATAATCGCCATGAAGAACGAAGGTAATTGATCTAGAAGGATACGTAGAACTATGATTATACTCGAGATACAGAATGAGATGTTGAGGCATGGATTGTTGAAACTTGGGTTGTTGGTGGTACTGATGTTGATGTTGGTGGTACTGTTGGTGCCGGTGATGTTGCTGAAGCTGGTACGTTTTGCACCATATTTTCCAAGGCTATAACTCGGGTGCAAAGCTCGTTGACTTATTCTATTATTCCGGGATGATTGACAGTTGGAACGAACGGATGAATAATGTTTAGAATTATGGTTATTATGTAATTTTTGCGAGATATTCTGGAAATGAGGGTGAAAATGGTGTTTCAAACAGGTTTGCTGGTAATTGCTTCAGGTTCATTACCAAGAGGGAAATGTGGTGAATGAAAGGTATCGTTTCTTCTTGTCTCCAATGATTAAGTAGACTACGAACCCTTCAAATGAATTGGGGATGGCTGATTGATTAATTCATTCTGGTGACGCTGCTTCCGGAGCTTAGGTGAATATCCATGTCGGAATAGCTGTCGGAATAGCTGTCGGAATAACTATCGGAATAGCTATCGGAATCTGAGGGACTCGAACTGGTTGAGGGATTCATCTCGTATGATCAGATGAAGGATTTTCGATAAGAAATAGATTATAGGATGTAGATTAGTACCCTGCAATACATAGTTTACATATGCATATATAATACTAAAATCCAATAAGTTACGGAGGAATCTACGGAAGCTGTCAGGCAAAGGTAACAATAATAGAAATGCTAAGATATGAATTTATCTATACACTGTCTATGCAATAGAGGCATTAAGACGTGTCTAGACTTTAAGGATGATAAGCAAATAATTTTCGACACTAAATGACAAGCAAAACTTTTGACATGCAGACACGGTCGAAGTCCAGACCCACTAATGCATCTAAACAACTATCAGTTAGACACACTAATGCAAGACCTGGTTCGCTAAGACCACCGCTCTGATACCAACTCTAACGACCCATCCTAATCCATCAGGACGAATACATTATATTTGGTTACATCGCGAGGTACTTGACCTCTATATGATACAATTTTACAAACATTGCATTCGTTTTTATAAGACAAACTTTCATTACATCGAAAGTTGACGGCATGCATACCATTTCATAATATAACCAACTATAATTGACTTAATAACAATCTTGATGAACTCAACGACTCGAATGCAACGTCTTTTGAAATATGTCATGAACGACTCCAAGTAATATCTCTAAAATGAGCAAATGCACAGCGGAAGATTTCTTTCATACCTGAGAATAAACATGCTTTCAAGTGTCAACTAAAAGGTTGGTGAATTCATTAGTTTATCATAAACAATCATTTCCATTATTTTAATAGACCACAAGATTTTCATTATTCATAAACATCCATCTCATATCAGGCATTTCGCAAACTGCATAGAGATAAAAATCATTCATATGGTGAACACCTGGTAACCGACCTTAACAAGATGCATATAGAATATCTCCATCATTCTGGGACACCCATCGGACATGAAAAACTCGAAGTACTAAAGCATTCCAAATTCCAGAATGGGGATTGTTGGCCCCGATAGATCTATCTTTAGGATTCACGTCAATTAGTAGACTGGTTTATTAATTCTTAGGTTACCAAGCAAAAAGGGGCATATTCGACTTCGATCATTCAACCATAGAATGTAGTTTCGATTACTTGTGTCTATTTCGTAAAGCTTTTATAAAACAGCGCATGTATTCTCAGTCCCAAAAATATATATTGCAAAAGCATTTAAAAAGGGAGCAAATGAAACTCACAATACAGTATTTTGTAGTAAAAATACATATGACGACAATGAACAATGCAAAGTTGGCCTCGGATTCACGAACCTATATCAATTGTATTTCTATTAAAATATATGATAGAAATATCATAATTTTCATCTATTAATGTATATTATATATATATATTTTTTAGTTATATAAGATTTATACTAGATTTCATTTAAAAACAAATGCTTTATGTTATATCTTATATTATATATTTTATGTATTTATCTTGTATATGTATTTAAAGTGATTAATATAGTTATTTTAATATATATATATATATATTTAGGATTATATATAAAAAAATATACTTAATTTGTTGTATGTAAGTTTTTATATAAGTAATGTTAATATGATTTATATATAGTTATATGAAATATTAATATAGTTGTAGTATATGTATTAAGTATGTTTTATGTACAAAAATATTTATTTGTTTAAAAAAATGATAGTTTTGATATTAATGATTTACTAATAATAATAATAACTTTATTAAAAAAAGATAATATTAATAATAATAATGATATTGTTAAAAAAAATGATACTTTTGTTTAATAAAAATACTAATAATACTAGTAGTTACAAAAGCGATAATAATACTAATATTAATGAAAATAGTAATCTTATTATTTTCATAATGTTAATAATAATAATAATCATCTTTGTAACTATGATCATAATAATAGTGATATTAATAATAATAATCGTGATAATAATATTACTTATGGCAATATTAACACTTCTATTATTTATAAAAAGATATTAATGCTAATATTTACGATAATGATAAAAATACTAAAGTTTTAAATTTAATTGTAATATCATAATTAATACTTATAATATTAATAATAATAGATATATTACTAATAATAACAATATTGATAATTATAATAATGGTGATCTTAATAATATTAATAATAATACTAATAATAATAATAATAATAATAATAATAATAATAATAATAATAATAACACTAATAACAATAAGAATTATAATCATAATTATAACATTAATAACTAATAATAATAATCATAACAATAATAATAATAATCATAATAATTAATAGTAATAATAATTAAAATAGGAATAAATGTGTATAACCCTTTAAAGCTTTGTACAAAAAGAATTGCTCCTGACCGGACTCGAACCCGAGACCTCCCGCTAATCCAACATACACCTAAACCGTATGCTCTACTTGATTTTTCTGTTATTTATCCGTTTCAATTTTTATTTAACCCGTACAAATAATTATATGTTCTTCTTCCTCCTCTCAAACCATAAATCGATCAAAGTTTGATACCAAATACAAAAAAAAACATTTCTTATTAAATTTTAGGATTTATAAACAATACAGAAACGATTTGATAGTGAATTAAATTATCAAAAGAAATAAAATAGAACAAACTGATGTATCAGTTTCGTAAAAAAAAAATATGAAGTTCAAACCTTGAAATCAAATTCTAAGATGTTTTAGGTTACGATTCCTAAATGAAAACAATTATAAATCACTCTTGGAAAGTTTTGCAATCATTAATTTGACTTGATACATAGCATAGAATTTGAATTCGATCAAAGAACCATTGGTTGACTTTTTAAAATAAGAACTTTGACTCTTAAATTCGAATTTAATAACAGGAATTGGGACCTCAAATTTTGAAGATAGTTTGAGTAGAAAGATCCTAACAAGACCACATTTACACATTTTGAAATTTATTTCGTAATCAAACTTTTTGAATATTGAAACACGAACAGAGCAGGAAGCTCGTTCTTTTATTATTTCTGTGATATTTTCGATCAATTTAGAAACTGTAATTGATTTTATGTGATAGATAATGGTAGTAATGTAATGAATAAATCAGTAATCAAAGGGAAATCGTTTATCTTATAACTAATTAACCTCGACAAGGAGAATAATCAGGTACCAAAAAAATTATAAAAATATAAAAAGCTGAAGAGGATGGTTAACATATTTTGGCTGTTAATGTGTGTTCAAAGTCGTGATTTATACTAGAAAAGGAATCATCCACAGCTTGATAATGATTTGAAACAGATTACGCATATATTTGTGTATAATTTTTGTATATAACCGCATATTTATATATATATACATTTATATATATATATATATATATATATATATATATGTATATATATATATATATATATATATATATATATATATCTGATTTTCTATCTGTTCATAAATTTTTATAATTAATATATTAATACTATTACTAATATTACCTAAAATAACATTATTTATAAAACGACTAATAACAATCAATGATAAATAATAACATGATAATTGATAATTTTAGTAATTTAGTTAATACCAATGATAATAATAATCTTATTAATGATACTATCAATATTACTAGTTATAATAATATTAATACTATTAATGATAATAATATTATCAATAGTAATAATATAACAATTTATTCATATCAGATTCTTTATATATGTTTTATATTTGAAATAATAATATTACTAATACAAATATTGATATTAATATTAACAATAATAATAATAATGAAAGTAATGATAAGAATATTAATTGTGCATAGATGTCATATATATATATATATATATATACAGATTCATTCTAATAATAGTTTAGTTGTTTTGTATATTACTTTATATTTTCAATTCAAATGATTAAATCGTATCTTATTAATTAATATATACACTTATATTTGTATTTTTATATTTTTTTATTAACAATAATTATTCGTGAATCGTCGGGATTAGTCAAAGGTAATTGAATATATGAACATAGTTTCCAAAATTTTCGAGACTCAACATTACAGACTTTGCTTATCGTGTCGAAACCATATAAAGATTAAGTTTAAATTTGGTCAGAAATTCCCGGGTCGTCACATCAATTTGCAGACATGAAAGGATTTTATACAGTTTGATGTAGATATGGAACATATTTTGATTCTCTATAACTGAAGCTGATATTATAATCCTTCTGTTAATTGAAGTTGACGGAATGTTCGATCAGACAGAAGAGAATAATATAAAGATGATTTTAATTTGTACTAGGTTTTGTTTGTTATTGAGACTAATTGGGTTATTGGGTTTAAATTTGCAGATAGAAACAATTTGGAATACAGTTTGATGGATATGTTGAACTGATTAGTATCCTTTTTCCTTTATCTAAAAGTTTATATAATATTTACTAGTAATTAGTAAATATATTAGTAATAAATAATAATAATAATAATAATAATAATAATAATAATAATACTGATAATAGTAATTAATAACAACAATATTTATGGTACTAATAATGTTGATAATAAAAATATTAATACTAATTATATCTATATTAATATTATTAAGGATGATAATAATATTAATAATAATATATCAAATATCATATTTGTATCATAATATTAATAATCCTGATATTAATATTAATATTTATTTTAATAATAATACTGAAAGTAATAATTATATTTTAACTTGTATTATATACATATACATATATATTATTATTACTTTATGTGCTAATCATATGTTACATTATATAATAACTTTTATTGATTATCAATTTACATAAGTAACTCAAATGGTTGAATTGTATTTTATTATTTCAATTATTATATGTACTTACATTTATATATATATATATATATATATATATATATATATATATATATATATATATACATATATACATATTTATTTACAAATAATTATTCGTGAATCGTCGAGAACGGTCGAATGTTAAATGAATTCATGAGAACATTTCAAAAATTTTGAGACTCAACATTACAGGCTTTGCTTATCGTGCTGAAATCAGATAAAGATTAAGTTTAAATTTAGTCGGAAATTTCCGGATCGTCACAGTACCTACCCGTTAAAGAAATTTCGTCCCGAAATTTGAGTGAGGTCGTCATGGCTAATAATAAAAATGTTTTCATGACGAATATGAGTTGATAAATAGAGTTTCATCATTATTGAGTAATACATATAAAATAATTTGATTACTCGAAAAGTATGGGTGAAGTTATCACAAAAGAGGGAAATGAGGTAATAGAAATTCGTCTTAACTTTTGACGTAGTCACAGTTGAATTCCGGAATTCAAGGGATTTAAAAGAAAATCTTGGAAATCTATAAGATCCGATTCTTCGGGATTTATGGAAATTAGGATCCTCTCTAATTAATGCGATCATCTGTCTCAATTGATTTGTCTGATATTTTTACTATAAATTTACCTTTTCCATTCCATTAATTTTCACCACTTCAATAATTTCTTTCTTGATTCACACTTTCAAAGAGCTTGAAAATGCTTAATCCAGCTCTGGTTCTTGACCTTAATTAAAGCGATCAGGATGTCTCGGTTTGTAGGTATGAAGTTCGAAGGAACGTAACTAAGATTCTAAGTAGAAAGGAAAGGTAATAACACGATTTGATTTTCAAATTACCAGAATTACGGAAGATAGAACTATCAAGAATATATTTTCTTGATATGTTCAGAGGTTAAGCAGAATGAAAAAGTTATGTAACATGGCACATGATGACGGTATAGTCTGTGAATCATCATGTTCCATTAGAAATTTAGCATGACTTACTGTAATATAATCACGTTGGCCAAGCGCATTATATTATACTAACTCATGCTTCAATTTCCAACACTTCTCCAGCAATCATTCATAATTTAAACTCAAATTTATAGAAGGATAGAAACTAAAATAGTTTCTTTTATGATGTAACATAGATAGCACGAGGAGATAGATAATTTCGGATGAAAATATTTATGAAAATATCTTCAGAAATATCGAAGATATTTATGATGATATTTTTGGGAATTTCTAAGTTCGATGGTTTATGAAGAAAAATTTTCCACAAGATTTTAGCATGACTTCGGGGCACGATATACGCTGAAGACTTCATTGGATACAGAATTACCTGGATTCTTTGAATATAAGGTATGATCTTTCTATTTGTCCTTGATCTCCTTCATGGTTTGCTCAATCCGTTTTTCAGTACCAAATTTTCTATCGAGTGTTCCCAACACTCCATTCTTTTATCATCACTTTTGGCCATTAAGACCATTTACTACATGCTGTTTCCTCTGCATTTAATGCTACCATATATGAATCATCGGTTATCAATCCGAGGTGGTTTCAAGAGAATTGTGTTTTTAGATGATTAAACGCTGATTTCTGGTAATTGGTATGGCAATCCTAGTTACAAGGTGCGGATGAGTTCATGATAAGACTACAATAGATAAATATAGTGATTTATCAGAGAGATTTAAGCCAAGGAGCAACGAGGTTGCTGGTACGTCTGCTGGTGATGTGGTGGAGTAGAAAAGGTTCTCCGATAAAAGAGCACACATATATATCAAGGTTATAATAAGGTTGTTTCGAATGAAAAGTTGAAGTTGACTTGCTAGAGCTGTGACAAAATTGGCTAATTTGAAAAGGGATTGCAAAGTTATTTTTGGTAATAACAACTCCCAAAGAGTTAGCACAGATACGTTTTAAACATTTACTCAGGTTCCGAGTGTTTTCAGGTGCATAACTATATGCATCAATCTTTTCTTCCGTAGATGAAGTGCGGTTGGTTCATCCTCTCGATTGAAGTGTTTTCAAGAATTATGAAATGTTTGAAAATAGATTGGAATCGTCAAGATACAAACGAGGTTTAAGATGAAGTCAAGTGGCAGACTTGAAGAATTGTTTAGTTTCATATGTTATAATTAATATTTTAATTCATTTCAATTGTCCAATGTTTTCTTCATTATTCCACTTGTTGGATTCTGATAAGTCAAAATCCAAATATGAAATCGAATAAAAATGGTTATTCTGTGGTAAACGGATTCGTATATCTGTGGATGTAAGTAGGATAGTAAATGTCCGTTGAATCAGATTCGAAGAATGTACAGTGTAACTTATTAATGTGAAACTAAATATTCCTCGGGTATTACCTACCCGTTAAAATATTTTCACCATTATCAGTTTGTACAAAAGAATTTTTAATTACAATCTTTATAAAACATATATACATATATATTTTCTTCAGATGAAATCTTGGATTTAATGAGTCAATATAATATTAAACCCATTTGATTTTCCGTTAAAACTAGAATACATAATCTCTAAAACATTAGAGTTTACATAATCGTCAGGTAGAATGAAAATAAATTACGTAGAACGATAGGTAGAACGATGATTAGGTTCGAGGTATAAGTTGTAATGTTGAGGCATGTGATGTTGAAACTTAGGTTGTTGGTGGTACTGTTGGTGCTGGTGATGTTGCTGAAGCTGGTAAGTTTTGCACCATATTCTCCAAATTGATTACTCGAGCACGAAGCTCGTTGACTTCTTCCATTATTCCGGAATGATTGTCGGTCAGAACTAGCGGATGAATAAGATTTAGAATTGTAGATAGAATATAATCATGACGAGCTACCCTGTAAATGAGGCTGAAAATGGTGTCTCGAACAGGTTCGCCAGTATGTGCTTCAGGTTCTTCACCAAGAGGTGAATTCGGTTGGTGGAAGGGATCGCCTTCTTCGCGTCTCCACTGATTAAGTCGACTACGAAACCATCCCCAATTCATCCAGAATTGATGATGGCTGATTGGTTGATCCATTCCGGTTATACTACTTTCGGAGCTCAGGTAGAAATTCATATCGGAATAGCTTTCGAATTCGAGGAACTTGAACTGGTTGCAGAATTCATCTTGCCCGGTTAGATAAAAGATTTTCGATATGAAATGATTTTCCGGCTATCGGATGGTATTCTAATTATATAGAATATATATATATATATATATATATATATATATATATATATATATATATATATATATATATATATATATATATATATAGAACAAAAGATTTCGTAGATTACGGAGGAATTTACAGAATATGACAGACAAAGTTTACAGTAACAGATACGCTAAGATATGAATTTTGTCTATACACTATTCATGCAATCAATGCAGTAAGATGTGTCTAGACTTAGAATGATAAGCAAGTGATTCCCTAAGAATGATAAGCAGGTAATTTTCGATACAAAATGATAAGCAAATCTTTTGATATGCAGACACGGTCGAAGTCCAGACTCACTAATGCATCTAAACAACTATCAGTTAGACACACTAATGCAAGACCTGGTTCGCTAAGAGCACCGCTCTGATACCACCTATAGTGACCCGTCCTAATCCACCTGGACGAAGCCTTCAGCAGATGGTCCCATTACGAGGTACTGACCTCTATATGCCATGAACGACTCCATGTAATATCTTTAAAATGAGCAAATGCACAGCGAAAGATTTCTTTCATACCTGAGAATAAACATGCTTTAAAGTGTCAACCAAAAGGTTGGTAAGTTCATAGGTTTATCATAAACAATAAAATTCATCATTTTGATAGACCACAAGATTTAAATACAATACACCTATTTCGTGTACAAAACCATTTTTCACAAATCTTAGTAACCGTACACATATCTCGTGCACAAAAACTGATACACATAACCTGTGTATAAAAATCATTCTCTCGATACATAACATTCACATCAATTGGTGGCAATTATCATGTCCACATAATTCAATGGTGGCAATTATCATGTCCACATAATTCAATGGTGATAATTATCATGTCCACATAATTCAAGGTGGCAATTATCATGTCCACATAATTCAACGATGGCAATTATCATGTCCACATAATTCATTCGAGGAATGTTTTACTTGTGTCTATCTCGTCAAACTTTTATAAAAGTATTTCATGTATTCGCAGTTCAAAATATATTTCAAAAACATTTAATAAAGCAGTTGTAAAAACAGCACATGTATTCTCAGTCCCAAAAATGTAAAGAGTAAAAGGGAATCAAATGAACTCACAATACGATATTTTGTAGTAAAAATATTCATACGACGATACCGAACAATGCAGAGTCGACCTCGGATTCACGAACCTATATCATTTATATATATATATATATATATATATATATATATATATATATATATATATATATATATATATATATATATTAATACCTATAATCGTAATTGAACAATTTCATATATTATAACTTATATTATATATATTTAATTTGTGTATATACATTTATAATGACTAATATTTATATAGTTATATTAATATATATTTGATTAATATTATATTAAAAATACTTAATTTATTATATATGAATGTCTATATAAAAATGTTAATGTGTTTAATACTTACTTATATGTAATATTACTAAAAGTATATTTTTATATACGAAATGTTTATTTGGTAACATAATATCAATAATAGTAATAAAAGTTGTTTTTGATTATAATGATAATACTACTAGTAATAATAACTATAAAAATAACGATTTTACAAACAATAATAATTCTAATATTTATTTTAATATCTATAATGATAGTAATAGTACTAATATTAATACTAGTAAGTGTAATAATAATAAAATAATAATAATAATAATAATAATAATAATAATAATAATAATAATAATAATAATAATAATAATAATAATAATAATAATAATAATAATAATGGTAATAGAAATACTACCTCAAAGGAGTAGCCCTTAAAAATAATGCCCAAGTCCGGGTTTGAACCCGCGACGTCCCGCTAACCCAATAATATCCTTAACCATTGAGCTACTAGTTCGATCTTGGTTTAAACCCCATATTTATTTTATTTAACCCATCTTTCTAGCCTTAACTATATCTCTAAAAAAATATGTCGCCCCCAAGTCTCGAACCCTTGACCTCTCGTTTCACAAACACACACACTAACCATTACTTTGCCTTGTATCTTCCTGATTTACTCATACATTAAATCTATTTGACTCGATCTCTGTGTTCTTTTTCTTCATCATCATCTAGTTCATGATTACCCACTATTAGTGTCTATATCTTCATCACTCAAACTGTATCAACACATCATTATCATCTTCCTATTATCTTTATCATTTGTCATCATCAAATTCATTCAGCTCAAGAAAAGAAAAAGAAATCCTAGTAGCCAAAGAACTGAGTTGGGTCTCGGCCCACAACTTACTTAATCAATCCAACAACACAAAGTTTCATGGCCCAATAAAATGCAAGCCTAGTAATCGATTTAATACAACTTTGCATGATGAAATTGTGAGGTGGGGCTCGTCTAGTAAACACAGGAACCACAAGTATAATTGTTCCATTTTCCAGCTCATCCTAGTTTGATTAACCATTAAAAGAAATTTAACAATCAGCCATATTAGGTGACCCCCTTGGTCGGCCACAATTTTTTAATCAAGGAACATGATATACATAATACATGGGATCCAAGGAAATAAATTTCATCTCATCGTCCCACATGTAAAGAAAAAGGGAGTTGTTTGAGTTTGCATCTTAATCCAAATTTAAAACGTCCAGCTCGTTTCTCAACTTTCCACCAAACACTTTCACATATAGACCCTACAATGATCTTAAATATCCCACTAACTTGTTTCTATTTAAATCGCACGATGAGTATGGTGGTGGGGTTATCAATTTGCTGTGTATTTGTAAAAGAGATAAGCACAAGAATAAATTATATCAAGTGGGTTATCAAATGATAGAATTGTTGGCCACAAGAGGAAGAATAAAGTACGTGGTTGTATCATTGATTAGTTTAAACGAGAATCAAAAAGTAAGGTTGTTTGTTCTTACGGTGTCGGCCATCAACAAAAAGGAACATTGCATCCCTTTTATATATATCATACTTCAACCCTAGCATGTAACCCTCATCAATATATTACCCTCTTTATTTTTTTATTTTTATTTTTTGAAAACAGAAACAACAAAGTTTAACATAGAATTCGAATTGTAGAAGCTAAAACAAATGGGTAGCGTTCAGTAATAGTTGTAGTGTTTTGACGAGAAATAAAAGAAGGAAGAACAATATATATACCGAAAGTTGATAGTCTAACACAGTAGCCAAGTGGAGGCTAGGATGGTGAGGGTTTCGGTGGGGATTATTGTGCGGTTCTCGATCAAGGATTTTAGAGAGAGAGAGAGAAGAGAGTAAAAGAAGGTGATTGCAGGTTTTGTTATGGTGTTTGAATTGAGCTGTGGTGGTGATCTATGATCAAATTGTAGCAGAACAAAGTCAAGAACAAAATCAAATGGGTGATTGCTTTATGAGTTAAAATAGCAACGATAGTATAAGGTGATGGTGGTTTCGAGTTTCAAATGGTGATGGACGTGTCGGTTCATCAAGAAGAAAATAAAAGGTATGTACCTATTTATTATGTATGTGTATGTATATATATAGCTTTATAGAGAAAGAGATTGAGAGTGAGAGTGAATTGGTAGCGAGGATGTTGATGAACTATCTTCTCTCCGTCTATGTTTTCATGTATATATCTAAGGATATAAAAAAAGATAGATAGTGATTGATATGAATAGCTAATAGAAAGTGGATTTCATAATGTAGGTGGTTGATTGATTCGTAGTAAGTGAAGGATGTCGACAGAAATATTCGAGGCCAGAAGGAAACGAATAAAGAGAAAGAAAAGGATTTGATAAAGTTGATGCGTTCGCTAACTGAATTCATTTATCTGACTGTATGATTATAGTGATCGATTTTGTTTGCATTGCGAAGGGATTTGGATGTGTAACAAGAATCAGACAGGAAGTACATGGTTGATTCGTTCAGAGAAAATAATATAAAGCTTGATCACGATGGTTAACAGATTCGTACTACATTTGATATTTATATTCCACAATTTGTGTAATTGACTCTTGTTATCTTCTGAATTGGTATCAATTTGCAGACATGAAAGGATTTTATACAGTTTGATGTAGATATGGAACAGATTTTGATTCTGTATAATTGAAGCTGATATTGTAATCCTTCTGTTAATTGAAGTTGACGGAATGTTCGATCAGACAGAAGAGAATAATAGAACTTGATTTTAATTTGTACTAGGTTTTGTTTGTTATTGAGACTAATTGGGTTATTGGGTTTAAATTTGCAGATAGAAACAATTTGGAATACAGTTTGATGGATATGTTGAACTGATTCGTACCCTTTTTCCTTTATCTAAAAGTTTATATAATATTTACTAGTAATTAGTAAATATATTAGTAATAAATAATATTAATAATAATAATACTGATAATAGTAATTAATAACAACAATATTTATGGTACTAATAATGTTGATAATAAAAATATTAATACTAATTATATCCTTATTAATATTATTAAGGATGATAATAATATTAATAATAATATATCAAATATCATATTTGTATCATAATATTAATAATTCTGATATTAATATTAATATTTATTTTAATAATAATACTGAAAGTAATAATTATATTTTAACTTGTATTATATACATATACATATATATATTATTATTACTTTATGTGCTAATCATATGTTACATTATATAATACCTTTTATTGAGTATCAATTTACATAAGTAACTCAAATGGTTGAATTGTATTTTATTATTTCAATTATTATATGTACTTACATATATATATATATATATATATATATATATATATATATATATATATATATATATATATATATATACATATTTATTTACAAATAATTTTTCGTGAATCGTCGAGAACAGTCGAATGTTAAATGAATTCATGAGAACATTTCAAAAATTTTGAGACTCAACATTACAGGCTTTGCTTATCGTGTTGAAATCATATAAAGATTAAGTTTAAATTTGGTCGGAAATTTTCGGGTCGTCACAAGGTACCGAAATGTTTATGTGATATTTATAATTCATACTTAATTTAATAAGTAATAAAATTAATTATTAATTAAAAATAATTCGAAAAAATAAACTAATTATTCTCATGTTATTTATGTTTATAATAAATAATTTTAAATATAATACTAACATAATATAATAATAATAATGTAATATATAACAAAAGGTATAATTTTGTCATGTAGAACAATGTAATATATATATATATATATATATATATATATATATATATATATATATATATATATATATATATATATATATATATATATATATATATATATATAACTGCCACAGATCGTGCGATCTATTTGAACCTACAACATCGTTCTACAGAACGATACTTACAAGTACAATCATTACAACCCACAGTTGATTACCAATCAACATACACTGTAAAATAGAACCAAAAGATAATTCAAAGTTAATTAAAATTGTAACAAACAACCACATCAAATCGAATCTGAACAGATTCCTGCAACCCAAGACCCCCACAAGACACTCTGACAATCGAACATTACCTAAATTTGTCCATGAAACACCGAAACACCCGCCGAGAAGCCCAAGAACACCCTACTCGACATCGCAACCAGTAAATCGAAAAGAACACCCGATAGCCTAAATCCTAAATGCAGTCGCAATCTAAACATACTACCTAGATACATTAGTTAGACGAATCCCCACATACGGATTTTCCAGAAGCTACCGAGAGAACTCTCCTGAAAACATAGCTTTGTTAGCTAAGTTGACAATGACATCGTTCCCGTACGAAAAGAACCGACGATGGAAACGCGCAAAAAACGTAACAATGAACCGGAAAAGGCGAGGCAAGAGTTATATGACTAAAGCCAGTTGAAACGAAAACACTGTCCACATTTCAATCAGAATTCGACAGAGTTTTGGCCAGCATCTCGGCGAAGCTTAGGTCGAGATGACATAATGCATATGGACCAGGAAATTCAAGAACCAAAGAAGAAAATAAGGTGCGCCGGAGAGAACTCCAGAAGCCAAAAATTGACGGGAACCAACAACAAACTCCGATACAAGTATAATTCGCCATTTTTATAAGAAAAAAAGAGATGAAACTGACATAAGCTTCAATAGGGAAAATAAGCTATTTTGATCGTGACATTCTCATGAACAATGCTATTTTAATCGTTATTATTATATACATATGTAATTATAAAGAAAATTTACTGCTCAAGAGGGTAATTTCATCATTTTATATTAATTTTTTACCTTTTGATCGTTTTTTATTTTATAAATAATAAACAACTAGGAAGTGGCCGGTTGGCCCACTCCGTTGGGCCAAAAAATTTGGGCCAACAAAACAATCTTTCGTCAAAAAGAAAAAAATCACTAAATGACAAAATTGCTGACTTTATGATGATGCCAGCAAGGTACTATTCATTCTTGTTGGCTATTATATGTATTGTTAATTAACTAAACACAATGGATGCTTTGCCTAGCTGGTTTAACCCTTACACCTCAAGGGTGATGTCAAGGGTTCATTTCCCCCACCTCAGTGACCTCACAACCCTTTTTAATTAATACTATTTTCATTTAAACTCTTCAAGTTATTGATTTTATAATTTGTCCTCTCAAATTTTTATTTTTCACTTTCGCCTTTAAGTTCTACCTTTCACAATTTCTCCCATCAACTTTTTTATTTTTTAATACTCAATTTATAATATACGCTTCTTTTTTATTTCGTCGAGGTGAAAGTTCCCGCATCGAAGCCGGGTAAAAAGCTCTCATTATATATCATTTACTATTGGCTTATATTAAAAGGACAAATAAGCTTCACAATATTGACTTGTGCTTAATTCACAATACTTATTAATGGGACTATTCCTCCTCTACAAAGTTGAAATTAAGTTGAACCATAGTACCGGTTAAAAGTATTTTCATAGGTCTCTTTTTACTAAACTTTTTTTAGAAAGTCAACCATACTATTTAATACATATGATAATCATTGTCTTAAATAACATTTGAACCCTGACCTCTTAGTTGAAAGTTCTTTTTAAACTATTAGGTCAAGATGGTTTGCAAATTTTGGTGTAATGAAATTTATATGAGATCAAATTATAATAATAAATCTCACGGTAGTTACATAAATATTAGTCACAAAAGTAATATTATAAGTTAAGATGTTCCCATAATTTGATTCCAAACATGGCTGGAATCAATATATCTATGAGACTGAATTTCGTAAAAGGAGCACCAAACGTATGCAAGATCATTTCAGTGTCAGTATTCGGTGAAATAATGTCTTCAAAGTTCAAAGTAAGATGCTTAACTCCTGACTGAAATAAAAACGTTTTTTCAGTGCTCCACTACTATACATGAATAACGTGTATAGAGTATTGGGGTAAAACTAATGGTATATGGTACAATATATAGGAGATACATATAACAAACTATCTACAATGTATGAGCTGATTAGAAAACAAATATATGATATATACAAAGGAGATACGGTTAATCTTTATCCTTAATATGGCCCCGTAAGACGGGCGACCTAGATTTGAGTCCGATCTTGGACATGAAATAATCAAATTGAGCCCGTGATAATGCTTTTTGTCAATGGATTTGAAAGTTGATCATTGGTAGACACATGAGTGATCCGAATAGTACCCATCTGAACCTGTTCTAGAGTAAACTGATAAGTGAGTGCCAGATGTTGGATTATTGAATAAAAGATCGGATTAGCACTAAGTAGATGAAATGCCCCGTTCATATTAATTATAAAAGTTTCATATTAATTGGTTTCTTTGCGAGGTTTTGACCTCTATATGAGACGTTTTTCAAATCTTGAATTCATTTTTTAAAAACAACCATAACCTTTATTATTGAATAAAGGTCTTAATGACATAATTTAGATTGTCTATCAAAGACAATCTCCTCAAATAAATAAGTTTTTACACAACCCATTACAATATGATCAAATATATTACAACAAATACTCCGAATGTAAGTTTAAACAATATAAACAATTATGCCGACTCCAAATCTTGACCTTGGGTTGGCATACGACAGCGGAAGCGTTTTTAATATTCACCTGAGAATAAACATGCTTAAAACGTCAACAAAAATGTTGGTGAGTCATATGTTTAATTTCTACATAATAATCATAACATTTAATAAGCCACAAGATTTCATTTAATTAAATGCGCAGGATCATTACAACTGCATAAATCATTCATACGATGAGTCACCTGGTAACCGACCTTAACATAGAGCACTTAAGATATCTGGCATCATACATTCCACTATTCAAATGTATGACAAGAACCCTTCGAAGTACTAAAGCATTTCCACTATTCAAAAATGGGGGTGGTTGGTGCCCGTAGATCTACCTTTAGGATTCGTGTCAATTAGTGTTTTTCACTAATTCTTAGGTTACCAAGCACAATAATAATAAGTACAGATATTCGGTATAACAAATCAATCGTAGAATGTAGTTCTATGAACTTGTGCTTATTTTGTAAAACATATATAAATTTTGCATGTATTCTCATCCCAAAATAATTTAAATAGTAAAAATGGGACTATAACTCACTTGTGATGATTTCCGAATAGATGGTGATAAGACTTGGCCTTTTGACAAATTCACGAACCTAATAATAATATTCTTACGTCAAGATATATATATATATATATATATATATATATATATATATATATATATATATATATATATATATATATATATATATATATATATATAATTAATATTCCATACTTATGATACTTGTGATAATTTTAATTGTCCATTATTAGTAGTCCAACGTTTGTAGTCCAATAGTCCAACAGTATAAATATATATATAAATATAAATGCGTATATTGTGTTAGAATTCACTAACACTATAATATATTGTCTTAATATAATAAGACACATAATATGTATATTGTCTGAAGCAATACATGACCCATTGTATACATGTCTCAGGCTCGATCACAACTCAAAGTATATAATATTTTGGAATCCACTTTGACCCACAGCTAACTCGAGATTACTGCCAATGGTGTAGTTCGTTCCAATAATATATATAGAAGAAGTCAAAATGATATGTCAAAACTATGTATACGAGTCCACGGTGATCAAGTCATATATATATATATATATATATATATATATATATATATATATATATATATATATATATATATATATATATATATATATGGTGCCTTACGATCTTTATTAAGACTATAATATATTGTCGTAGAACTTAATCACGACTATTATAAATTGTATTTCCATAAGTTCGGGAACAAGACATGTATAAATACATGTAGGATACAAGGTAAGTTAGCTAGGATAAGGTTAACATCCATTTTTATAAATCATGTCCGTAGCTAAAAGTTAAGAAAAATATCCAATTTTGTTTTACCCATAATTTCTTCGTTACAAATCCGTTTTGAGTGATTCGAGTTGCCATGGTTTCGTATCGAACTCAACATTATTAATCTTAACAGAAAAAGTATAGGTTTATAGTCGAAAATATAGCTTAGGTGTCAAATAAGAGAAGATAGTCATATCCGTCGTAAGAACGACATCTTGATGACCCTTTTAAAAAACATACTTTCACTTTGAGTTTAATCATGGATTTTGGATATATTTCATATCCATATTAAATAAGATTTTTCACCAAAGGAAATCTTTTAATTCAAAGTTTAAGATAGGTTTTTAAAATTAAACCCAAAACAGCCCCCGTTCGACTAAGACGGCGTATATTTGATTTTAAGGTGTTCTTCGTGTTTACAAGTTTTATATCCTTATGTTAGCTTGACATACTGTCATAATACATGTGTTGAAGTATTTTAAAAGTCAAGTTAGAAGGATTAAGTTTATTTGCAAACAAGTTTAGAAATAATCTAAACTATGTTCTTGTTGTTATTAGTTATAACTCAAAATAAGATAGCTATATGAATACGAATCGAATAAGATTATGAATAAGGTTACTACCTCAAATCAAATGAGTAAAGTTGTTAGAGAAATAAGGAGAATATCTTGAGTTCAAAGATACCCTTGATGGCTTGGAATTCTTGAAGTGTTCTTGATCAAGCTTTGTTATGATGATTATAACTTGGATTATGAGACCAATACTTGCTGAATTGAATGGAGGTTTGAGAGAGTGTTTGAGTATGTGTTTAGAGAGTAAAATGATGTAGTTAATTGGAATGAAATGGATGGTTATTTATCCTACATGTTGGCATCAAAATGGGGACAACAACATGGCTCCATGGTTTGTAATTTTATGCATTTAGTCATACTAGTTTCCAAGTCATGGTTCCCACAAGTCTACATCATGTTTATACATGTATCACAACTGATTGAGGGCTGCTAAGATCAATGATTTAGTATGTATATACCCATAGTAAATACGTATAGAAGCTAGGTATTATACGGGTATAAATACCGTATGAATACGAATAGGATTCTTGATAAAATTGAATGAGAAAATGAGTATAGCTATCTTTATTGAGTATAAATATATTGATATATATTATTAAGTCTTTCAAAAGTGTATTAATACATATTAATATAATACATATACATACATTTTAATTTAGAAGTTATTACAACGTTAATCGTTATATATATGTATATAGTTTTGAAGTCTTTAAGTTAGTAATCTCATTTTATGTATATAACCAATTGTTATTATATATAATGAGATGAGATACTTAAATATCATTTTAACAAATCATAAGTATATATATATATATTCATATATACATCATTATATAATTATTTCAAATTATGATGTTCGTGAATCGTCAGACAGACTGGGTGGTCAAACATTTGCATAAAATCCATTCCAAATATATATATCTTGACAAGTTTGATTGCTTAACATGTTGGAAACATTTAATTATGTAAATATTAATCTTCAATATATTAGCGGAAAAATCCGGGTCGTTACAGTAGAGTAGCACCTCGACTGTCACAATAAATTATCGGTTTTCGAGGAAGAGGAACTTGTATTTCACGTTTCAGATTGCATAACCATAGTACTTCAGACGTGGTTGCAGCAACAACTTTGTAGTCTGCTTCAGTAAATGATTGTGACAAAGACCTTTGCTTTTTGGAACTCCATGAGACTGCATTACAGCACGGAAATACAATGTGACCCATAGTAGAGACATAATCATGTTTATCTCCCACCCAATCTGCATCAGAAAATGCATGTAGATGGAGTGGAGAGTCACGGTATAGAGCGATTTCATGTTCAGGAGACCCTGCTAGATAACGCAACGAACGTTTTAAAGCTGCCCAATGATACGAACGAGGAGCATGCATGATTTGGGACAATTTGTTAAATGCAAGTGCGACATCAGGACGAGTAAGAGATAAATATTGCGGGCTTCCAACTAGTTCACGATACTCTTTTGAATCTGTTATCAAAGTTCCAGAGTGAAAATGTTGAGGACAATTCGTGACTAGAGGTGGGGTAGCAGGTTTGGCATGTAACATCTTCGTGCGTTCGAGAATATCATATATGTACTTGCGTTGACTTAGAAATAGGCCATTTATATTATGGATAACATCTACACCGAAAAAATAAGATAACTTACTGTCACGACCCTACTTTTTCCGTTATCCTTTTCGGTTAATTATTTAACGACCGTTAACTGTTAGTGTGCCACGTCATTTCTATGACCTATATTATTATTTTTGTAATAATATATATATATATATATTAATATATATTAATTATTATGTGTTATGTGAATATTTGTATTCATATTTTAAATTTATACGTTTCTACGTCTTGCGGATTTCCATCCGGCGAATCTTTTTGGTTTTCAAACCAACGGTCGAGTTTTTGGGACATTTAAATCTTAAATATTTTAAATATGATATTTTAAGATCATATTATTATATAGTGTATTTATATTTATTTTTCGTCGCGCGTTTGTTATCTTTTCGAATTTTTAATCGCGTAAGTGCGTTTTCGCGTTTCGGGACTCGTTCGGGCTTTCGGGCCATCAGGAATTAAACATTTAAGTGAGATGGGCCAAGTGGGGCCCACCCCACCCCTCATTTGGCCGAAACTCCAAGGGGAGGGAGTAATACTCCCTTGATTTTTATTTTTGGTTCATTATTTCAATTCCAATATTTATCAAAACCTAATCTTCTATTTTTGCTCTCCTCTCCCTCTCCCCTCTCCTTTGGCCATCGCCTAGCTCACCACCATCATCATCATTCTTCAACAAAAAGCTTGCTTGGATCATCAATTAATTAACACCAACGCGTTCCTCTCTTCGATCTCTACGCGATAACATCAATCGTTTCTCGGTTAGGGTATAAACCCTAACCCTAGAATTTTCAATTTTTCATTTATTTTCTGTATTTTGATGATTATTTAGTAGTATGATGTTTGTGGATTATTGTAATGATGTTTGTATGCATAGATGTACTCATAATTGCATGTTTTCGGTTTATAAAATTCTGGACAGCAGCTATTTTGTGTATTCTGGGTTTGTGACTGATATAAAAGTTAAAATAAACTATCTAGATGAGTTCCTCTCATCAAGACATTAATTTTAGACTCCGGATTCATGTCGTTTCGATTTTCGGAGCCCTAGTTATGATCAAATTACTATTTTGTTAAAATTGAATTGTGATATTGACATGAACCAGGTTTGGTCCGACTTTGTGACCATACTTGGTGTCTTTAGGGTGTGTTAGTGTGTTAGGACTGATGGTGGGACGAACTTTCATGTTCGGGTCACCTAAATCCGAGCCACGGTTCACCCGTTATGACTAAAACACGGTTTTGAGAAAATTGAAGGTCCAAGTGGTGTCATGGCTGATTACCACGACTTGTGGACTGTTCTTGGTGTGTTCTTGAGTGCACCATTGTGTCGGGTGGTTTAAATAGGCGGATATGCATATAAGGCTCGCCTGAAATCGACACCCGGGGCTCAAGATACGACCCGAGGAACTTTTGAATTAAAACTTATGATTAATTCTAAAACTTATGATAAAAATAATAAATTTCATTATTAATTAATTACTTATGATAAAAGAATTAATTATTATTATTTAAGACTTATGATATAAATATTTATTATATCATTTAATTATTATTTATGATTTAATTAACATTTTAATTTAACTTACGATTAATAATACTTTTATTATTATTGGAAAATACTTATGATAAGTATTAAATTTCTTTTATGAGAATATTATTATAAGACTTATAGTAAAGATTAAATAATTATTTAATTATTATAATACTTAATTATTATTTAATTATGATTTAATTATTAAATACTTATGATTTAATAATTATAATTAGAAACTTATGATATGGTTAATAATTCATTATTAATTTATAATACTTATGATATTATTTAAAAATTTATTATTAATTAATAATACTTATATTATGATTAATATTTAATTAATTAATTATATACTTATGATATATTAATTATATCACTTCAACTTATATTAACTTTAATAATTCATTTTATTTAATTAAACTTATGTTATGACTTAATTATACACTTCTAACTTTAATAAACATTATAACTTATGTTATTATTATAATTTACACTTTTCAAATTAATGTTGACTATGTTTGACCAAGGTTGACTTTTGAGTTGACTTTCGATTGACTTTGACTTTCAGTTGACTTTTGTTACTTTCTAAATAAGGAAACTTTCCTAACTTAAAAACTTTCTAGAAATAGAACTTTCTAAATTTGGAAACTTTCCAAAAATAGAAACTTTTCAAAAATAGAAACATTCCAAAAATAGAAACTTTTCAAAAATAGAAACTTTCCAAAAATGGAAACCTGCTAAAAATAGAAACTTTCTATAAATAGAAAGTATGTGTCCGTACGCTGTTCCAGTCAAACCGATGCTTGCCGAGTATTGTTCTATGTCTACTTGCAACATGTACAATAGCTATCATACTAAAACTTGACCTAAGTTATTTATATCGACCTGCTTTATTTATAGGTCGGCGTTGTGATCGTTCCTGATCACTTTACTCTATTTGCTGTTCGCTTGTTTGTGTGATTTCTTCAGTTGCTTTTAAGGTGAGTTATAGTCCCATTTTTACATACTTTTCAAAGTATATTTTTGGGATGTGATGACATGTATTTTTATTTACGTTTAGACACAAGTAACAGTTAAATTTAATTATTCATTGTGAGTTGGACAAAAATATTCCCTAGTCTAGTAACTGTAATCATTGGTTTCTACCGGTGAACGCGAATCCTACGGATAGATCTATCGGGTTTGACAACCCCATTTCGAGCTAGTCGCGCTAGCAATTTATAATCGGAATTTAGTACTTCGTAATTTGTTGTAGATACACTGTCCAAGTGTATATTTTTATTGTGTTTGGCAAGGGTAAATAAAGGGTTAAGTGGTTACCAGGTGGCTCATTGGTAATGGAATAATGTTTAATGTTTTCTAACATTTTTAAATCTTGTGGTCTAAAGTTTTCTTATTATTTAAACCTATAATTCACTCAACCTTTGTGTTGACAGTTTACTTGCATGTTTTCACAGGTACTTGAGTTTTGTGATGCTTCCGCTGTGTTTAGAGGAGTCTGCATGCATTTGGGCAGATTTTATGAAACAATTTATGAAACTTAAGCTTGCATTCTATTTTTGGATAATTTAAACTTGTGGGTTTGTTGGCAAGGTTTTGTGTCAACTTTTGGTTTATTACTATGGTTGGTTGTTTTCAAACTACATATTTTGGTTTGTTTCCTTTTTGGGAAACATTTGAAATAAAAGAATGCAACTTTGTTTATTTAATTCATTTAAGTCTGATCAAGCTGTGGGACCAACTGACGGATCTGTTAAGTGTTTTGACGGGGTCATCACATGTGGTATCAGAGCGTTGGTTGTAGGGAACTAGGCGGTCTTAATGTGGTCAACCCTTGGTTATTATTGTGCATTAGAGTCTAGTCTACAGCCCGACCTTTTTGCTATAGCATTATTATGCATTTCATTTCGTATAAGTTATATTATTAGCTTTCATATCTTTTTGGTATGTGGTTTGCGGTTTTGCTGTTTGCAGATGTCGACTTCGAGCGATAACTCTGTTGCTGCTCCTGCTCCACTGTCTCCTGCTAGACGTCGTGCTAATCAATCAGAGATCGATGATCCTGTTCATTACTATTTTTCTACCATTACTCATATGAACCGGGCTTATAATGAGGTGACACGTATTAACGCCCTTAGTGATTGTTTGCGTACTTTGCCACATAATGAAGTTATGGACGAGATCCGTGCCGACATGGGTAACTTTATCACTTTCAAGCATAGGGTTGAGGATGCGAACCATAAGCGTGATCGAGAAGTTAATGCTAAGTTCGAGGCTCTCGAGAGCACTGTTCGTGTGTTGAAGGAAGAGTTGGATGTTGTGAAAGGGAAGTTGCGTAGGTATGAGGATCCTGCTGAGACTCATGCTGGACCAGCTTATCACACCCGCTCTAAGCGAATGTGATGTGATTATTCATAATGATTATCTATTTCATCAGACTTAATGTCCTTTTTATACATACATTTTAGGTTATGTACGGCGTTTTGCCGAGGATTTTATTAAGATTTTGTTATGGGATATTTTTCATTATGTATGGATGGTTATTTTTATGACATCTATTATCATTATCATGTTTTATTTCTGATGTTGTGGCTCTTAGCATGTTATATTATGCGTAATATATGTTCATGTATGTTAGGTGCTATGTATGTTGTATGATGTTATCATAAAATATGTATGCATGTGATGGTTATTTCTATAACAATCATAACTGTCATGTTATTACTCATAGTGTTTGTTAACTATTATTTATGATGGTTAATCTTTTCGTGTTTTGATCTATTCCTTTATGACACTAGTATTATTCTTGGTACTAACGGATGTGTTATTCTATTTTGAAGATCATGCCTCCAAGAGAGTCCACTGAAGCGCGTATGCAACGCCTGATCAATGAAGGAATTGCTGCTGCTATGGCAGCAAATGCTAATGTTAACGCCAATGTGAACAACAACCAGGTGAGATGCTCCCACAAGACTTTTATGGCTGGTCGACCCCAAGAATTCAGTGGTACTGAAGGACCAATAGGGCTTACACGTTGGTTCGAGAAGATCGAATCTATTTTCAGGGTCAGTCGAGTCCGTGAAGAGGACAAAGTTAGTTTCGCTAGTTGCACTCTCAAGGATAGTGCCTTGACATGGTGGAACAATCTGGTTAGTAGTTTGGGAAGCGATGTAGCTTATGGTTTGGCCTGGAATGATTTTAAGGAAAGATTGATCACCCGCTATAGACCTCGGGGTGAGCTTAAGAAGCTAGAGGTTGAGCTCAAGAATTTGAAAATGCATGGCACCGAGTTAGATGCCTATGAACGAAGGTTTTTCGAGTTAACTTTGCTGTGTCCTAGGGTTTATGCGGATGAGGACCGCAAAATTGAGGCTTACATTGATGGTTTGTCCGAGAAGATTGAACACGGGGTTGAGTCTAGTGAACCCCAGACTATTGAGGCGGCTATGTCTATGGCCCACAAACTTAATGACAAGGTGTTGAGAAGAAGCAAGACTACAGTTGCTGAAACTAGTGAGGAGGTTGTCAAGAAGGCTGATAATGGGAAACGAAAGTGGGATAACAACCGAAATCAAAACCAAAATCAGCAGAAGAAACAGGATACCTCAGGTGCTAACAACAGAAATCAGCGTGTGTGTCCTCGTTGCTATAAAGCTCATGATGGTTACTGCACAGTTACTTGTAAGAGGTGCTCCAAGCAAGGGCACATTGCTAAAGATTGTACAGTGCTTTTGTCGGGTTTTGCTACTCCCGCGGCTGGTGGTAATAATAATAATGTTGGTAATAGAGGTGGTAACGGTAATGGTAATGGGAAATCTAATAATGGAGGTAATCAAAGGGTTTGTTATAAGTGTGGGAAGCCGGGGCATTTTCGAGATGCTTGTCCCAACAAGAAGACTGCTGAAACTGCATGCGGCCGATCGTTCAACATTAATACTAAGGATGCGGAGGAAGATCCTAAGCTTGTTACTGGTACGTTCTCAGTCAACGATTTATCAGTTTATGTACTATTTGATTCAGGGGCTGATTTAAGTTTCGTGTCGAGTAAATTAAGTCCGAGAATCAAAACGCCGTTAACTCCCTTAGACAATACTTATGTTGTTGAAGTAGCTAATGGTAAAGAACTTACTGCTAAGACTGTACATCGTAAATGCAACATTAATCTGGGTGGTATGGATTTTGAGATAGACTTGATACCGATTGAACTTGGTAGTTTTGATATTGTTATTGGTATGGATTGGTTATCTGCGAACCGTGCCGAGATCGTGTGTTATGATAAGGCTATTCGTATTACTGATGTGATTGGAGAGCCACTGATGGTCTTTGGAGATAAGAAATGCACACAGTTAAATCTTATTAGCTGTATGAAAGTTCGTAAACATCTCCGTAAAGACTGTCATGCTATTCTTGCTCATGTTGTTGATCCTAGTAAGGAAGTGAAGAATGCTGATGACGTTCACATTGTTAGGGATTTTCCCGAGGTATTTCCCGATGACTTACCTGGCCTTCCGCCGCAACGCGCGGTAGAATTTCAAATTGATCTTGTTCCCGGCACTGCTCCTGTAGCACGTGCTCCTTATCGTCTTGCGCCTTCCGAACTTCAAGAATTGTCGAGTCAACTCCGTGAGTTGTTAGACAAAGGTTTTATTCATCCTAGTTCATCCCCTTGGGGAGCTCCCATTCTGTTTGTTAAGAAGAAGGATGGTTCTTTCCGTTTATGCATTGATTATCGTGAACTGAATAAGCTCACTATTAAAAATTGTTATCCTCTACCGAGAATTGATGATCTGTTCGATCAGCTTCAGGGTTCTTCTGTTTATTCAAAAATTGATCTTCGTTCTGGCTATCATCAGTTGCGTGTTAAAGAATCTGATGTTTCAAAAACTGCTTTTCGCACCCGTTACGGTCACTTTGAATTTCTTGTTATGCCGTTCGAATTGACAAATGCACCTGCTATGTTCATGGACCTCATGAACTGTGTGTGTAGACCCTATCTGGACAAGTTCATTATTGTTTTCATCGACGACATCCTTATCTATTCTAAGAGTGATGAAGAGCACGAAGAACACTTGAGGTTAGTGCTTGATTTGTTAAAGAAAGAAGAATTGTACGCTAAGTTCTCTAAGTGTGCTTTTTGGTTAAGAGAAGTTCAGTTCCTTGGTCATATTGTTAGTAAACAGGGAATACAAGTTGATCCTGCTAAAATTGAGGCGATTGAAAAGTGGGAAACCCCGAAAACTCCTACTCAGATTCGTCAGTTCTTAGGGTTGGCAGGTTACTATCGAAGGTTCATTCAGGATTTCTCTCGTATTGCCAAACCTCTGACTGCTTTAACGCATAAGGGGAAGAAGTATGAGTGGAAGGATGAACAAGAGGATGCTTTTCAGATTTTGAAGAAGAAGTTGACTACCGCTCCGATTTTGTCACTACCGGAGGGTAATGACGATTTTGTTGTTTATTGTGATGCATCACGACAAGGCTATGGTTGCGTTTTGATGCAACGAAAGAAGGTTATTGCGTATGCGTCACGACAGTTGAAGATTCACGAACAGAACTATAGAACTCATGATTTAGAGTTGGGGGCTGTTGTTTTTGTGCTTAAAATTTGGAGACACTATCTTTATGGTGTTAAGAGTACTGTGTACACCGATCACAAGAGTCTTCAACATATCCTCGATCAGAAACAGTTGAACATGAGACAACGAAGATGGATTGAGACGTTGAATGATTATAATTGTGACCTTTTGTATCACCCGGGTAAGGCTAATGTTGTGGCTGATGCATTGAGTCGTAAAGAAAGGACTGAACCTCGCAGGGTTAGGGCCTTGAATATGACAGTTAGATCAAACCTCGTTAGGCAGATTCTTGAGGCATAACAAGAAGCCTTAAAGGAGGAGAATTTCGTGAAGGAGAATGTAGAAAAGGTAGCTAAGAAGTTTGAAGTACGAGATGATGGTACTAGGTATTTTGCGGGACGTCTATGGGTTCCAAAATTTGGAGGTCTTCGACAACTTGTTTTGGATGAGGCTCATAAGTCTAGATACTCTATTCATCCTGGTTCAGGAAAGATGTATCAGGATCTTAAGGAGCTGTATTGGTGGCATAATTTGAAAGGTGATGTAGCTAAGTATGTGACTAAGTGTTTGACCTGTGCTAAGGTCAAAGCTGAACATCAAAAACTGTCTGGACTTTTGGTGCAACCAGAAATTCCCGAGTGGAAGTGGGAAGGTATCACTAAGGATTTTATTACTAAGTTACCAAGAGTTTCGGGTGGCTATGATGCGATTTGGGTGATTGTAGATCAACTCACTAAGTCGGCTCACTTTTTGCAGATTAGGGAAACGGATTCGATGGAGAAACTCACCCGTTTGTATTTGAAAGAGATTGTTTCTAGGCATGGTGTCCCCGTGTCCATTATTTTCGACCGAGACAGTCGATTTGTGTCGAGGTTTTGGCGATCTTTACAGGAAGCCTTGGGTACTAGGTTGGATATGAGCACCGCTTATCATCCTCAAACGGATGGTCAAAGTGAAAGGACCATTCAGACATTAGAAGATATGTTGCGAGCGTGCGTCATCGATTTTGGAAATGGGTGGGATAAATATTTGCCGCTAGCTGAGTTTTCTTATAACAACAGTTACCACGCAAGTATTAAAGCCGCACCGTTTGAAGCTTTGTACGGTAGGAAATGTAGGTCTCCTATTTGTTGGAATGAGGTTGGGGATGCTCAACTTACAGGTCCAGAGATTATTCACGAGACTACTGAGAAGATTGTACAAATTAAAGAAAGGTTGAGAACTGCTAGAAGTCGGCAAAAGAGTTATGCCGATAAGGGAAGGAAAGACGTTGAATTTCAAGTTGGAGATCGTGTTATGTTAAAGGTTTCGACTTGGAAGGGCGTAATCCGTTTTGGTAAAAATGGAAAGTTAAGTCCTCGTTTCGTGGGACCTTTTGAGATCATTGAAAGAGTTGGACCGGTGGCTTATCGTTTGAAATTCCCACAAGAACTCAGTGCTGTTCACGATGTTTTCCATATTTCGAATTTAAAGAAGTGCTTGGCTGAATTTGATCAGACTATTCCTTTGGAGAAACTTCAAGTTGATAAGCAATTGCATTTTATTGAGGAGCCTGTTGAAATCATGGACCGAGAGGTTAAGACTCTTAAACAGAGCAGAATTCCTATTGTTCGGGTCAGATGGAACGCTAGACGCGGTCCCGAGTTCACTTGGGAGAGTGAAGACCAGATGAAGCAGAAGTACCCGCATTTGTTTCCAGATGCTGAGTCAACCCCTGCACCTGCTTAAATTTCGGGACGAAATTTCCGTAACGGGAAGGTACTGTCACGACCCTACTTTTTCCGTTATCCTTTTCGGTTAATTATTTAACGACCGTTAACTGTTAGTGTGCCACGTCATTTCTATGACCTATATTATTATTTTTTGTAATAATATATATATATTAAATTTATAAGTTTCTACGTCTCGCGGATTTCCATCCGGCGAATCTTTTTGGTTTTCAAACCAACGGTCGAGTTTTTAGGACATTTAAATCCTAAATATTTTAAATATGATATTTTAAGATCATATTATTATATAGTGTATTTATATTTATTTTTCGTCGCGCGTTTGTTATCTTTCCGAATTTTTAATCGCGTAAGTGCGTTTTCGCGTTTCGGGACTCGTTCGGGCTTTCGGGCCATCAGGAATTAAACATTTAAGTGAGATGGGCCAAGTGGGGCCCACCCCACCCCTCATTCGGCCGAAACTCCAAGGGGAGGGAGTAATACTCCCTTGATTTTTATTTTTGGTTCATTATTTCAATTCCAATATTTATCAAAACCTAATCTTCTATTTTTGCTCTCCTCTCCCTCTCCCCTCTCCTTTGGCCGTCGCCTAGCTCACCACCATCATCATCATTCTTCAACAAAAAGCTTGCTTGGATCATCAATTAATTAACACCAACGCGTTCCTCTCTTCGTTCTCTACGCGATAACATCAATCGTTTCTCGATTAGGGTATAAACCCTAACCCTAGAATTTTCAATTTTTCATTTATTTTCTGTATTTTGATGATTATTTAGTAGTATGATGTTTGTGGATTATTGTAATGATGTTTGTATGCATAGATGTACTCATAATTGCATGTTTTCGATTTATAAAATTCTGGACAGCAGCTATTTCGTGTATTCTGGGTTTGTGACTGATATAAAAGTTAAAATAAACTATCTAGATGATTTCCTCTCATCAATACATTAATTTTAGACTCCGAATTCATGTCGTTTCGATTTCCGGAGCCCTAGTTATGATCAAATTACTATTTTGTTAAAATTGAATTGTAATATTGACATGAACCAGGTTTGGTCCGACTTTGTGACCATCCTTGGTGTCTTTAAGGTGTGTTAGTATGTTAGGACTGATGGTGGGACGAACTTTCATGTTCGGGTCACCTAAATCCGAGCCACGGTTCACCCGTTATGACTAAAACACGGTTTTGAGAAAATTGAAGGTCCAAGTGGTGTCATGGCTGATTACCATGACTTGTGGACTGTTCTTGGTGTGTTCTTGAGTGCACCATTGTGTCGGGTGGTTTGAATAGGCGGAGATGCATATAAGGCTCGCCTGAAATCGACACCCGGGGCTCAAGATACGACCCGAGGAACTTTTGAATTAAAACTTATGATTAATTCTAAAACTTATGATAAAAATAATAAATTTCATTATTAATTAATTACTTATGATAAAAGAAGTAATTATTATTATTTAAGACTTATGATATAAATATTTATTATATCATTTAATTATTATTTATGATTTAATTAACATTTTAATTTAACTTACGATTAATAATACTTTTATTATTATTGGAAAATACTTATGATAAGTATTAAATTTATTTTATGAGAATATTATTATAAGACTTATAATAAAGATTAAATAATTATTTAATTATTATAATACTTAATTATTATTTAATTATGATTTAATTATTAAATACTTATGATTTAATAATTATAATTAGAAACTTATGATATGGTTAATAATTCATTATTAATTAATAATACTTATGATATGATTTAAAAATTTATTATTAATTAATAATACTTATATTATGATTAATATTTAATTAATTAATTATATACTTATGATATATTAATTATATCACTTCAACTTATATTAACTTTAATAATTCATTTTATTTAATTAAACTTATGTTATGACTTAATTATACACTTCTAACTTTAATAAATATTATAACTTATGTTATTATTATAATTTACACTTTTCAAATTAATGTTGACCATGTTTGACCAAGGTTGACTTTTGAGTTGACTTTCGGTTGACTTTGACTTTCAGTTGACTTTTGTTGACTTTCTAAATAAGGAAACTTTCCTAACTTAAAAACTTTCTAGAAATAGAACTTTCTAAATTTGGAAACTTTCCAAAAATAGAAACTTTCCAAAAATAGAAACTTTCCAAAAATAGAAACTTTTCAAAAATAGAAACTTTCCAAAAATGAAAACCTGCTAAAAATAGAAACTTTCTATAAATAGAAAGTATGTGTCCGTACGCTGTTCCAGTCAAACCGATGCTTTCCGAGTATTGTTCTATGTCTACTTGCAACATGTACAATAGCTATCATACTAAGACTTGACCTAAGTTAGTTATTTATATCGACCTGCTTTATTTATAGGTCGTCGTTGTGATCGTTCCTGATCACTTTACTCTATTTGCTGTTCGCTTGTTTGTGTGGTTTCTTCAGTTGCTTTTAAGGTGAGTTATAGTACCGTTTTTACATACTTTTCAAAGTATATTTTTGGGATGTGATGACATGCATTTTTATTTACGTTTAGACACAAGTAACAGTTAAATTTAATTATTCATTGTGAGTTGGACAAAAATATTCCCTAGTCTGATAACTGTAATCATTGATTTCTACCGGTGAACGCGAATCCTACGGATAGATCTATCGGGTTTGACAACCCCATTTCGAGCTAGTCGCGCTAGCAATTTATAATCGGAATGTTTAGTACTTCGTAATTTGTTGTAGATACACTGTCCAAGTGTATATTTTTATTGTGTTTGGCAAGGGTAAATAAAGGGTTAAGTGGTTACCAGGTGGCTCATTGGTAATGGAATAATGTTTAATGTTTTCTAACATTTTTAAATCTTGTGGTCTAAAGTTTACTTATTATTTAAACCTATAATTCACTCAACCTTTGTGTTGACAGTTTACTTGCATGTTTTCACAGGTACTTGAGTTTTGTGATGCTTCCGCTGTGTTTAGAGGAGTCTGCATGCATTTGGGCAGATTTTATGAAACAATTTATGAAACTTAAGCTTGCATTCTATTTTTGGATAATTTAAACTTGTGGGTTTGTTGGCAAGGTTTTGTGTCAACTTTTGGTTTATTACTATGGTTGGTTGTTTTGAAACTACATATTTTGGTTTATTTCCTTTTTGGGAAACATTTGAAATAAAAGAATGCAACTTTGTTTATTTAATTCATTTAAGTCCGATCAAGCTGTGGGACCAACTGACGGATCCGTTAAGTGTTTTGACGGGGTCGTCACACTTACCAAGGTCCTTTAATTCAAATTTGCTAGATAACTGTTGTACAAACACATCAAGAGCATGTGAATCCGAACTAGTCACGACTATGTCATCTATATAAACGATGAGATACATATGGGCTAACCCCGAGCTGTTCCGGAAAAGAGAAGCATCAGATACAAATTGAGTAAAACCGCAACATTGTAAGAACGAAGTTAGTTAAGTGTACCACACCCTTGGTGCCTATTTAAGTCCATAGATAGCCTTTTGAGTTTACACACATGTTGAAACCGTGCATAAGCAAAACCAGGAGGTTGTGGAATGTAAACTTATTCATGTAAGGTACCATTAAGAAACACATAATATCAAGTTGTCTAAGCGACCAACTATTAGTGACAACAAGTGCAAGAAGCGTCCGAGTTGGTGTCGGTTTGACAACGGGGCTAAAAGTCTTACTGTAGTCAGTGCCAAGACATTGTTGAATGGCAACAAGCGGGCACGATATCCGTCAGTGGTGCCATCTGAATGATATTTGATACGAAAGACCCACTTGCACTTAATTAGATTATGAGATGTACCAGGGGGAACCAAGTCCCACGTTCCAAGGTTATGTAAGGAATGAAGTTTAACTTCCATTGCAGCTTTCCAGAGAGGATCAGTGAGAGCCTGCTTGACCAAGAACGCGATCTGTAATGTCTTCGGATGGGACAATGCTACCAAGTAATGTCAGGTGATCCATGCAGGCCTTTATGGCATGCATATACGCAGTTATAGACTGAGTACCCTTGTTGATTTGTCTAAACCGTGCCTTGAGTTGTATCATATGATCACGAGACGAGCTTGCATGGGTGCTTACTAAGGTGACCCAAAATTTTTTTAGTCATGGTGGTTAAAGAATAACGGGACAATATGATAATCAAGGGTGCCAATGAGGGCACCAAACAAGAGTCAATCTTAAAGAGTCCAGGTTAAGTAGGCTAGATTGGGATTTGTTGAAGATGCTTCAGTTGTGGTGGATGTGTTCGCACAGTTGCAGGTGGTGCATGAAAGGTTCCTGTTAGATATTTAAACAAATAGTATCCATCTAGTGTAGCTTCAATTTGAAGTTTCTAGAAGGTGTAATTGATAGATGTAAGTTTGATAATATTCGCGAGATTAATGATGTTGATGATTGAGGTTTATGGATCCATATAGTTTAGGATTGTATGCAATGACATGAAGATGATATGATTGTGATCGAAGAAGCTGTTGATGGCAGGTCGAAATAGCATAGAAATAATAAGGTAAAACTCATATATTATCGAATGGTATATGGTACAATATATCGGAGATATATATAACAAACTATCCACAAGGTAGGAGCTAATTAGGAAACAAATACAAGAAATATACAAAGGAGATACGATTAATCTTTATCCTTAATATAAAGAACAACTAATTATGATTTTTTTATGTTTAATTATAATAAATCGTTTTATAACCACGATGGATCACTTGCATCTACACATAAGTCACTTTTGAGTGTCTAAAATGTTAGATAGTACTATACATGGTATGTAAAGAGACAATCTGGATTGACTTCACAAAATCTTAACAGTAATAAGACAAGAACAATATACAAATTTAATATACACATTCTGTTACTAATAAAATTTGAATATACAAATATTCAAGAACATTATTTTAAGTAAAAAGATAACAAAATTTGTATATTAGAGTGTTTGAATATTTTTGTATGTTTGGTTATGAAAGCAAACCCGAAGTAGAACCGAAATTCATAATTCAACTGTTTTTTAGATAAAATTAAAAGAGTACAACCCTTTGCTTTGGCGGAAAATACCAAATCAATATTTTGACGTAAAAATCAATTGGGGCAACCTTTCAGGAGACGGGTATGGTAACTACACCGTTTGGGTTGACGCACTACCCTCGCGAGACGGGTATGGTAAATAATAAATAAGTAAAAATGATTGTTAGATAACCGATTAATCATTGATGATGTCTTGAACGCATGATCTGTAACATCCCAGGTAAACGATCCCCGTAGCATGATATTGTTCGCTTTGCCCGTAGGCGCACGGATTTTCTTGGCAACCACACACGACGAGCACTTTCCCAGGAGGTCACCCATCCTGATAGTGCTCTCGCCTGAGCATGCTTAACTGCAGAGTTCTCATGAGATCTGCTACCCTTGTGGTCCCAAAACGCGTCATGCTAGGAAAGGTCTCCACACCCTTATAAGGCATGCTTCGTTCCCCTCTCCAACCGATGTGGGGCGGATGTAACACGGATGTTACAATCCTCCACCCTAATGGGACACAGCGTCCTCGCTGTGCACGTTTGGTCCGGGGCCTGGCTCTGATACCATCTGTAACATCCCAGGTAAACGTTCCCCGTAGCATGATATTATCCGCTTTGTCCGTAGGCGCACGAATTTTTCTTGGCAACCACACACGACGAGCACTTTCCCAGGAGGTCACCCATCCTGGTAGTGCTCTCGCCTGAGCACGCTTAACTGCAGAGTTCTCATGAGATCTGCTGCGCTTGTGGTCCCAAAACGCGTCATGCTAGGAAAGGTCTCAACACCCTTATAAGGCATGTTTCGTTCCCCTCTCCAACCGATGCGGGACGGATGTAACATGGATGTTACATGATCATTTCATTAACATATAAATCAAAGATTAGGTATTACTATAAAACACAAGACCAATGCAATCTTGTTCTAGTTTAGTGCAGTTTTGTCAATGTTCAAAAAGTTCAAGAGTCAAATGTGTAAATTTCTATACTTGTAGGGGATTAAAGTGAACATAATCTGTTATATCCGTTATCAGAATTTGGGAGTATATAGCTATCTACCGTGATGGTGTACGGTTGATTCAGTTTTTCCATTTCCTAATTCATTCAATTTCCTTTGTAATTGTGTAATCAAGTTCATCAATAAGGTTTGGCTACAATTTCTTTTTCATTTTTTCTTTGCGTTAATCTTTAATTATAACGAATCTTCTTATTTATTCTCTGATTTTTGAGTTCGTTGAATTAAGCTCAAGTGATACTCTAAATTATGTAATTGACGATTTCGTGTAACTTAAGACACGGTAGATTCGAAATACTTCAATTTAAAATATATCACAATTCAAAGTACATATTCATATGCGAAATGATATACAATATTGAACTTTAAACATCAATTGTACTCGTTTCATTGACTAAAAATATGGTCATTTTTTTTTTTTGAAAGACAATTTTATTAGACTTAACAATACAATGTACACTGAATGGGTTGCATAGAAAAGTAGAAGCAGACCCCTATTACACGAAATAGACTACACATCCACAACAAACTCGAAAATGAAGCTAAACACACTAGGATGCTAAGATAGTAACCTAATATGACTAGCCACATTTAGTCATTCACAAAAGAGTGTGGATCATGTAACCAATTATGCAAATCGATGTTCTTCCATTTGCACCTCTTCGTGATCCATTCATAACTTGTGACGTGGATTTCGTTTAGTGCTATCGGAGAGTTCCAGCATTTTTTTTTTTTTTGAAAACTTGTTGGTTACGGTTCTTTCAAAATAGGTAGCCACATGTCCATATTACCGCTTGTCAAATCTTTGCACCTATGACCGACATGTTATTTGTTGAACTTTCTCCAATGGTTCCCCGATACTCGAGCTAGCCGCACCATTTAGCCCCCACCGATCAAATACTTTTGGCCATACATCGAAGGCACACCTACAAAAGAGAAAGGAATGATCGACCGTATCAATGTCATCATCATAGACCGAACATCGGGTTCTAATTGGACCTCATGGCTCCTAAAGCCGTTGTAATTTGTTTCTTTTTCCATTCTTAGCATCTTGCTAGGGAGCGTGTTTTAATATATATACTTCCGGTCGTTAAAAAAAAACTCTTGTTGCTCTGGTCCATAACGGTTACGTAGACAGATACAAGTCTGACAGTATCTTGTTTTCACGAATCTTAAAAGATATATTTTGACAAAAAAACATTTAATTTTGGGGATTTAAGAAAAATGGCAGCCACAAGGAAAAAAAAAAGTGTATCCAAATTGTGGATTGTATTGGGTCCAGTGAAAGCTTTGCTCACAATCTCTTGTCTGCCTTTGGATTGTTGATTCCCATTTGAAGAGAGGGTAAACTTCGTTTCATATTGCATCAGATATATTAAGTGGACCCATCGAGTTACGATTTATTCGATTTGATCCTTTTGGTTTTAAAACTTTTGGGAGAAAAAAAAAATTGAACTGAAGACCAAATATATATGTCAAAAGCAAACCTAAAATCGAATGTAAATTCAGTTTTCGGTTAAAATTGAAAAACCAACAAAGTTGAAATTTTGCCAAAACACCTTCAACATGCGAAAGCTACAAGTTATGCAAAATTGTATAATACAAACTACATATTATAATTATATTATAATTATAATTATAATTATAATTATATTATTATGTTATAATTATAATAATTATATTCAATAGAAAATGCATTTTTACTGTTCACACGATTATTAAATTATAAAAGGGTATTTTCGTCATTTTACAGCAACATCTCAGGGGTAGTTTAGTCTCACTTCTTGAGATATTTAAGTCCCACCAACCTTCACCCTTTCCATTCTAGCTTCTTCTGGAAACCCTCGAGCGATTATCTCCCTTATAGCCCTATTAGTGTTTCTCTCTTCTGCCACCGGTTGCAATCGTCACCACCGCTCGCGTACCTTCAACCACCATCGTGACACTATCGCTGAAACCATGTTTTGTTTTCTATGGTTCGTATTTAGGGATTTTTTTGCTTCTTCATTGGTATCCAATTCGTGCTACAGGCTCAGGTGGGTTTTTTTTTTCATCTGTAGTTTCACTATGTAGATTTATTATATAGATACTTTTAGTTCCTCTTATATATATATATATATATATATATATTTGAAGCTCCGTTTTTGTTGTTGTTGTTCGATGAATTATCAACGGTAGTGGCTTAATATCGTATGTAAATCGTTTGGTTTAGATTATTGTGTTGATGGTTTTTCTTTCTTTTGTAGGATTGCTTGGGTTGGTTCTTTCGTGCAAGCATCTTGGATATTTAAAGCTTTCAATATTGTGCAGTAAGATTTTTCTTAGTTGTTTTTATATATGGTTATGTTTATTCTTATACTGTAGTTAGCTATGTTTTATTATTAGAATCTTTACTTTATTTGCTTTAAGCAGAAGCATAGTAGAAGAAATGTTAAAAACAGTGGCTGTCAAAACAATGGTTTATTTCTTTTTATATATTGTTAGATAACTAAGAATATTTGCTCTTAAAGCCCATCCGTACTTAAATTAATGTCAAATTGCAGATTTCTTAAAAGATCTAAACGGATAAGAAATCGTGTACTCATTCTTACCTTTTCTTTATTTTCAGGGATAGCTTTCTAGGAAGTCCAGATAATGCAATTAATTATTTTGCCAGTACCTCCTGTGCTCCTAATCATGTTGCTTTGAATGGTATATTAATGTGTATATACTTTGTCATTTCGTCGTTATTATTTTTTATCGTTACATTTCATATATAGTTGTCATTTGTTTGTTAATAATTGCAGTGGTTACATCCCAATATAAAACTGAATTGCCGATCAAATATGTCGACCACCTACTGACCATGAATCTGGGGTGTTGAATTGTGAAGCTATGGTTTGTTTAACGTTCTTCAAATATGTATGTGTGTTGTATATTAGGCCTCCATTCATAATGATGGTTCAACTCATATACTTACCTGCAAGAAAAACGCCACCTGCACAACTTCATATGATGGCGACACACTAGGTAATTCCACATTTACTAAATCTGCAATGTTCCCATGTTAATTAGGTGATGGTACGTGAAGATAGAATTGATATGATTGGAAGTGTGCAATTGATACGTGAATTTTGTGACCTCCTTATAATACCAGAAAAGGCTACACGAACAAGAATAGTATGTTTCTAACTTATCTCTCCGTTATTTGTATAAAATTCATGATATACTTGGAGAGTAATATGCATTTTTCTTACAAATGAATTACTTAAAAAAAAAAAAAACTAAACATTTTTGTTATGAAAATATAAAATAAAAATGCCACTTTTTTAACTACACAAGTGGCAAATAGATTCATAGTTGCGAGTCAAAATATGTGGGTTCGATTAAATAAAACGAACAACTTTTGTAATAACTGAAAAGCCTTCATTCTTTCAAGGTTTTGGGTTTGTTGAAGCGATCCAGTAATGCTCCAGGTAATTACGTTACATTGGTTTCTATACAATGTTACGTTAGTCTTTATACTCTCCAAGCGTCATTTATATTATTACTTAACTATGATAAATTATGAAAATTTGTAGTTATAAACACCTTTAAGATATGATTTTAGAACTAGCTAACAACTTCACTAACGGCAAACTTATTAAACTATACAGGTACAGAGAACAATACAACGCAAATCCAACGCTTCGCCTAAACTGGACACGATACAAAAAATGCCGATCAAGAAAAAAGAAAGGAAGGGAGACGCTGTAATACTTGGTGGCTTAAAAACCCCAGCTTCATATTAAACTCCATAAACAATAGACTGTGGTGCAACAGTTCTAACACCTAAATATGTCTCTCTTAAAAAAATAGCATATAGTTTTGGATGTAAAAAAAACCAAATATAGTAAAATCACTCCAACTTCCATACCTTACACATACACCACAACTTTCCTTCAACTTCAATAAGAATCGGCACTTAAAAACGTTATATGTAGATGTGGTCCGCCGCCGCAACGCGCGGATGACCACGTGCTTGTTATTAATCATTAATAAGTGTTACAATCTAGCTAAATTCAAGTTCACAAAGCATAAAGCTATTATGTATGTGATTTTATAAGTTGAAACAAAACATTTATATTTCACAATATATACTACACTAATATACTAATATGAATTTAGTAAGTCGAATTCAATTTTTGATTTAACAAAATCCGAAAACATAAAAACCGAATATGTAGTTGGTTTTGATTTTAATGGATCTAAATTTTTCACATTCATTTTGATTTTAGCGGGTTCAATTTTCGAACTGAATAGTTGAAACCAAATATTCAAGCCACTCCTAACTAAAAGTCATTTTAAAAGCCTTAGTTTACAACTACATCCTAATAGCCAAACATGTATATGTTGTGATTTTTAAGAAACTACAATAGAGATAACAAAAAGTTAGACTTTAATGAAATAGCACTACAACAAAATAAATTGCTCAACTTTTATTTATTTTAGAATTAATTAATAAGATCAGAAATGATGCGGATAATATTGAGGTAAAACTGAAAATGGTCCATTTGACAAGAAAAATCAAATAACGACATATTGTGGGTGAAACAAGAAACAAGAGCCATCAAGGGGTAGTCATTAACATGGGTGTTGTATATTTCTTGCAACTAACCACAGACACATATAGCCCCCCCACTTGTTGAACTTTCAAATAAGGTGCAACCTTCACATCAATGTTGGATATGCAAGTGTTACTGTGCCATGTGCATTTATAATGGTTCAGCCTCAAGGGACCATGTTCTGTGACTAACTGGAGGCAACATAGTCAATTTAGCCACCTTCTTGGTCTAGCTTCTAACATCTCCCAAATACTTTCTTTTTTCGACAGTTTTTGGTTAGCTCATAAGTCATAACTGAACCGCCCATAACCATAAACTAAAAAATACATACAGAGTAACACCATTCCCAATTTTGGAACCATTGAGTCCCAGTTTTGCAATAAGTTTTTTTCTTTTTTTTTTCGGCGTAAAAACAAAAAGCTTGTATAGCCAAGAGTGAATAAGCCCACAATAGTCACCATAATAATGACAAAAAATAACAAATTAACAATGTTGGATCCCTAAAGGGGAATTGTTAAAAAAATAATGTTAAAGAAAATGAAATTTCCATCACTAACAAGGTGTTAGTCTATTAACAATTAAAGAATGTAATGGAACATAAAAGTGGAAAAACAATAATAATTAAAATGTACTGCTGCTTTCGCTGGCGGAGATTGAAGGGACTTCAGATTTGATAAGATGAGGATTGCCTCTGGTGCTGATATCGAGTCCCTGAAAACGGCCAAGTGGGTCTTGTTGTAGTGTTTCAGATAGAGCCTGAGCCTGAGCCGCTGCAAATAAAGGGTGAGGTTGGTGGTGTTGGTATTGTAGCTGCTCCGATTGTTGATGGCTTGTGAAGATGTTTGATTGGTTGTAAGGAACCTGGTGCATTCCAAAATTGTAAGCGTCTGAACAGCTTGCTATTTCGCCAGTCGCCATTCTGAGTCTTTCTACTTCTTGCTTCAGAGCTTCATTTAGAGCTGTATTCCAAAAAAGGTTAAAAAGTTATATCATTTTGTTGGATCCTTATTGGGAACATAAGTCTCCAAAAGTTACAATTGATATTTGAGCAGAGTACACAAATTTGAGAGCAAGTTTTTGGGCACCTTGTCTTTTTTTTAATTAATATTTTTTTTTAAATAGCAGTTTTGGGATCACCCAGCGGGACTAAACCACCCACGCGATCATCTCTTGCAGTTGCATAACCCGCCCCCAACTGCTGCCCTAGAGGAAATCCGGACCAATCTGAGGGCATGGATGGTAAAACCCCACTCCCCACTGCCCTCGCAACGCGATGTGTGGAAGGCGACCTTGGGTGGATTTCAAGATCAGGAGAATATCGTTGGGCGGGATATATTATGATAATTATGTTTTAGAAACTTTACCATCACGTAAATGAGCTTGTTGTTCCATAGCTTGTAACCGAAGCTTAAGATCCGTGTTTTCAGAAGAGAGACCCGTTGTATCTCTCTATATAAAGAAAAACATAAGCTCACAAATTAAAGGTCGTACAACTGATAATAATGTTCAAATCGTGCCTACAGAGTTACCGACATCTAAAGTTGGAGTACGTTTAAAGTGCAAATATAATTTGATACTGTAATAGGTTCCTTCTCGTATATGAAGCCGTATGTCATGCCATGGAGTTATGAAACATAATTATGTACATGGACACACTAAAGACGAAAAATTGAGATAAAACAAGAGTAGGAGGTTTAGATATTGACCTGAAACAATGTCAATTGTGCTGAAAGGGTGGTTGCTTCTGTTTGCAGGGTCTGAACTTTCCTTTCAAGCTCAGACATATAGCGTGCCTTTCTCTCTTTTGAGCGAGCAGCAGATTGTCGATTTGCCAAAATCCTGAATACTAAAAAGAATTAGATGATCTGAAACTCTCAATGCTTAATGTTTTAAATGACAAACTAAATCATGAATGCACTATACGGCTCCTTATCTTGATATAAAAATTCACTGCTGAAGGTTTACTACTGCACCTTCACCAGTTATACAATCGGTCGGACCATTTTTGGTTATGTTTTCTCTAGCAACTTATGCTTTGACAACAAAAAGGCTTTATGTTTTTAACTTGTTGCCCATACCTTTTAAGAATATCACACGAATATAAAACTATTTGGGTAGTACGTATCCATGTAGCCTACAAGTCTTCATATTTTGTCCCCAAAGTCTCAAGATTTTGCCCCAAATCCTTCAATGTTTGCTCAAAAGCCTTCAAATTTTGCCCAAAAACCTTCAAATTTTGCAAAAAAACTTCAAATTTTGCTACGCTTTTAAAAAAATTTCGCCCCTAGTGAAAAAAGTGTCTATTTCCGCCACATGATGTAGGTCAGCACTCGGTTGCTAGTGAACTTGAATTAAGTCCAAAAACAAGCTTATTTGACGGATTCATTCATATTCATATGTAAATTATAGTACTACACTATCATTCTGTCATACAAAAGGACTAACTTAGTGCTATAAGCTGCTTAATCTGTATATTGGTGAAGCAAAAGCACTATTATATGTACTAATAATTATCATAATCATAAAGTCTTCTCTTACATTTAAATCGATGCATTTAAGTCTTAACTACAAAAACGTCCCTATTAACAACTGCATTTAGCAAACCATTTATCTTCACAGCAACTTAATTATCTGGCAGCTAACTAATACAAAAAAAAAAAAAAAATTATAATATTTTCTAACAGGTTTCTAAGTTAGTTCTATATCAAACTAAAGCATTGAATTTGTACAGATCCATATCACATAACTAATAACAAAGCATAAGTTGTGATACATATAAATTTGTAATCATACATAATGTTACTATGAGTAACATACCTCTTAGCTCGCTTGGGATCAAGTGTCCACAATTCAGCAAGTTTTTCAGGAGCCATAGCCTTCTTAGCTTCAATACTTTCATTTAAATAACTCGAACTATCAACCGAATTACTATGCCTATGTCTAGGTCTACTATTACTCTTATCTCCGTCAACGTCGTCGCCGTCACCGGCATTATTATTCAAAACGGCGTCGTCGTTCAAGCTAGATCCTAGTTTCTCAATATCCATGTAAGTACAAAACAGATCTTCTTCTGAACCTAATTCTTCGAAGCTTCCAGAAGGTCCGTCGTACGGATCTGATGGCAGATCTAAGTCGTCCGGTAACCGGAAGTTCATTTCGGAATGTGCTCGTCGGTGATGAGACGGCCTGAACGGAAACGACGCCGCATTATTCGTTTTTGAAGGATCTTGCATTTTTAATTACAGTTGCGTATAGTTTTCTTCTTCAGTTTCTTATACTCTATAAAAACGCGTATGTATATGTCTTTTCAGTGGTTTATTTGTCTGATGGAGAATAAGGAAGGGGATGTCTGGAATCTGGATCAAGTTTCGTAATTCGGGTTGACGCGTTTATGACCCGTTTCACCTGTTTGGGTTAGTTTACAATTTCATTGGGCTTCAAACTACTATTCGAAATGGGCCATTAGCGGGCTTCGTACGAATGGATATGTTGACTCAAGGTGGACTCAAGGGTAGGGTTAAAGGAACCGATGGATGTAAATCTGCGTTTTATTTGTTGAAAACGATTTGTGTTAACGATTAAGGGTTTATTTGCAGTCATTATTAACGAAGGTGAACCATTTTACTGAATCTGTATTCTCGCAGTTGGAAAATTGTTGGCTTGCAGAATGAAACTCCATTTAATTTGGCAAATCGGTGACTCGGTTTAAATTAGAATATGAATCAACCAGTATATGGTTGCCTAAAGCACTGGTAGTCAGTGTCACTTTGCCAAAGTCCATTTCGGTGTCAAAAATGGACATTGAAATTGACTAAAGTGGGGGTGTCGTTCGGTATTCATTTCAGGGTCGATTTTAGTCGTGGACCAATAAGAAAATAGAATAATTAAAAAAGAAAAAAAAAAGAAAAGAAAAAAAGGTAGAAATCACCGTCGCAACGATAACGCGGGGAAGGGATGACGAAATTGAAGCTGGGGCGGTATCCATGTCCTTGCAGCGTCGGTGATGGACGGCAAAATTGAAGCCGGACACCACGTGCTCTTAATTGTAAATATACATAGTAATATAAATATCGTATCATTTTTCTCATCATTTGTTAAATTAATTGATAATCGATTATAAGTGTCTACTTGTTTGCACACAGTTTTAAGAAATTATAATATAAAAAATTGGGACATAACAAAATAATAGGTAATAGTAGTGTGGATAGGAAGTACGTCTCAAAATACTAAACGTTAAGCCCATGTAAGTGTTAAATGGGCTCAGGCCCGTGAAATGAAACCGAGCCCTAAGCCTTGACCAAAATCAAACAGATGTAGAATTGCAGGTGAGCTTTGTAATCACAACGACGGCATCTGTTAGCAATGGCGTGATTGCTGAAAGAAAACGAGCAATCGTATCGGCTCTCTGTGACTCAAATCAGTGAATGCTGTAAGTTACATTTCAGTCTTATGCACAAATTTCACCTCACATGTTTCATCTGATTTCAGCTATTTATGCTCCATTTTGTTATATAGATATTGATTGATGTTTATTATTGTTGTAATTGTATAGTAAAAGTTAATTAGCTCTAGATCTCACAGTATGTGCGATTTATCAACATAATAAGCACTTCAGTGCCTATGCTTAATCAAATAAAGTATCTTATTAGGGAAAATTACTTAAAAAAACTTATTCTACGTCCAATTTAACTGATAGACTTTATTTTTCTTATGCGGTATTATGTGCGCCTTTTTTTATTTTTATGCTAGATTTTGCTTTTTTTTTTATCTGAGACATTTATGGTAAATTTTGATATTTGCTAACTTTTTTGTTGTTGATTAGTTGCATTGGCATTTTAGATTTGTTGATTAGTTGCATTGGCATTTTAGATATTATTGCAACAATTTTATTGCTGTCTTGTGTCTTTACGCCCTTTTATGTGTCATGAATCATGATATATAGAGTGTTAAGTCTTTATTTTTTCGAGTCTCATTATATTTGTATGTGTTAAAATCAATGCATGAATCATGATGGTGTGAATTCGGTCATTTGAATTCAATTTTCCTTTTATTTTTTGTTTACATATTATATTCAGTTTAACACTTTGGGTGATCTTAAACAATCATTATTTTTCTTTATCGGCCAGACTTGTAGTAAGAGTTTTTGTGGTTGTATCATAGATGGTTATGATTTATTTTATGTTGACTTAAGATTTATGATCTATTAAGTATATCTTGAATCTCCATTCAACATCTTTTACACAGACAAAATTCATGGATGATGTGGTGAATGACCTTAAAAGCTTGATTATTAACATTGCAAAAACTGCTCTTGAGAATGAGTACAATGAGGAGGTGAGTATCAATTTTGGCATTGTGTGATTGTGATATTGCATCCATAAGCTACATTTAAGAGTTAACACCATAATATTGTTTTCTTTTTGAGTCACATGAATGGCTTCCATTATGTGTTTTACATGGTGAAATAAAATACATTCGTAGCTTATATGTTAATCTTAATGGCAGTTCAACAAGTGGGTAACTTTTGTAGAGAATTTCCATCAGATCCCGAGGGATGCTCAAAGGGTCTAAACGAGTTAAATGAAAACTTGAGTGTTAAATCTAATAGTGGGTGGTGGATACCAACTTTCTGATGATGCTGATATAATTGTTTTCCAACTGTTCATCCATATGTGGTATGTAACTTCATCTTCTTTGAAGGATCATTTCACCATGGTTGAAATAAACACCTCTGTATCTTCACTCTCAGTCAGTCAATCTAATAGATGACGAGCTCCCTGAAAATCTATACTAGTAATAGGAATAGGCTTTAAAGTCAAATAATTCATATAAACCAAGTGAGCGATCCCCTCCCATCAAAATTTCCAGTTACATCACACGTTTATCGATCTCCGACAATTCTCCCTTCTCGATGGATTATAAGTAAATGTCAGTAGTAACAGATAAAACAGTATAGCCGAGTTTCATTCGGCCTGTATATTGTTCAACATAAACCTTAAGTTATACGGAGTATTTCTCTTCATTAAAACAGTAACGTTTAATACAAGATATATCCCTGAACTCTTCGCTTACCATAACTCATGATTATATTTTTTAAACGATCAATCAACTGAGGGAGACTAAACAAAAGTGATGAGTTGAACTAAAGACTACATATTACCAAAAATGTAAAGTAAAACAAACTAGAGAAAAAAATGGGAAAAATAACGAAGCCTGTAATTAATCTAAGAGAATGTACAATCATAACCGAAACAAGGCATTTAACTAATCAAAACGAATCATTTCTTTCAACCTGACTAAAGTACTTAAAACAACATTGTCCACTTAACTCGCGATTCAGCTACTCAAACTAATTCCTTTATTACTGCCTCTTTCATCATCCTCTCTTAGTTTTGCAAACTCAATCTTTAGTTCATTGATCATCACCTACAGTATATTCACTTGTTCAGTCACTTTGATTTGACTACAGTGCTCCATGTAAGGAGATGACTGACTATGTTTTTCGTCACCTCTGGAGTACTAAAAACAAAGGTTGCATTCTTTAGAGGAGATGAAGAACTGAGCTGAATATCCTTACATGGCGCACTAGTGGAGATATCAAAGGTGATTGAACAAGTGAATAAACTAAAGGGGAAGATCAATGAACTAGAGATCAAGCTTGAAAAACTAAGAAATGATGTTGAGAGAGGCGTTAATGAAGGGAGTAGTTTGAACAGCTAAATCGCTAGTTAGGTTGACAGTGTTCTTTTAAGTACTTTACTCGGGTTTAAATACATGATTCGTTCTGATTAGTCACTTGCCTTATGTAATTGTACTTTTCGCTAGATTAGTTACAGACTTCCTTTTTTTTCCATCTTTTTCTCTCTGCTTTGCTTTATTTTAATTTTTTATTAATATGTAGTGTTTAGTTCAGTTCATCACTTTGTTTACTATCCTTTAGTTAATGGATCGTTTAGGAAATATAATTATGAGTTATGGTAAACAAAGAGTTTCAGGATATATCATGTATTAAGCGTTATTGTTTTAATGAAAATATAACTTAAGGGTTAAGTTAAACAATAATTATACAGACCGGATGAAACAAAAAATTCTTGGTGGACCAGAAAGAAATTTACAAGAGTTTACGCTTTGAAAGTGAGGCAGCCCTCGGGGACGTGTACAAGGAGGTCTTTGCCGACTTCTCATTCAATTTGTGGGAATTTTCTGATACTCGCACTGGGACCTAATCTACATCACACCTAGAAAGAATTTCATTTGGTTTTGATTTGGTTATTGGTCTATTTTACCTGATACTTACTTATAATTCATCGAGAAAGGAGAATAGTTGGAAATCAATAAATGTGTGTTGGTAACCTGAAATTTTGATGAGACTAATGAAGGCGTTACCCTTGATTATCTTTCACTATGAAGGTGTTGCATGGCTTGTTCACTTGGTTTATATAAAGTATCTGATACTTTAAGGCATATTACTGGCAAAGGCATATTACTGGCTGTAGTTTTTCCGGGAGCTCGTCATCTATGTGACACCCCATCTTTTAAAGGATTTATTTATTGTTTGTTAACCTTACAAAAGTTAGTAAAAGGACTCTAAGTACAAAGTTTTAAGTTGGGCAGGGTAAATAGTGTAAATATGGATAAATAAGTTAATAAATATGGTTTAGAATCTCATAGCTTCTCTTGAGCTGAGAAAAAAAAAAAATGGTTTAGAATCACATAGTGCAAAGTTCTTCTTCAATTGGGTGATTTTGGGGATTTTTGTAACCCTGGAATTCAGGTATGAGTTTTATTACTTTTAATTTCGATTTTTATGTGTTTATATGGTTTAGTTAGTGTTAGAAATGGAGTTTTTAACTACATCTAAACCTTAATTCGAATTTGACAAGTTAGGGTTTATGAGTTAATGGATTGAATGAGGATGAACTTGTAAAGAATGGAGATTTTTAGTTAGTAACTTGTTTAATAAGTTGAAATCTGTCGAAAGTCTTGTTTGACAAGGTTTTAAAAAGGGTAGGTTGTAATTTGATGAGCTTGGTATGAATTAAGAAGACTTATGGATCATAAGTCTTGTGTTTTGTCAAATTTTGGTTGAAAATGGGTTTTGTGGGTCAAATTGAGTTTTAGTAACTAGACTTAACAAATTGAGTTTTGTGAATTGGGAAGACTTATGGTTATAAGTCTTGGAACTAATCAAATGATGTTTAGAAATGTGTTTGAGGCTTAAATGATGAGCCGTTAGTGCAATTAATGTGAATGAATATCAATGGCGAACCTACCTCTATAGTCGTGGGATCCCTTGACACCACTAGTTACGGAATTTATGTTACAATTGATTATTTAAAATTTTAGAGGACACCACTAAATATAATTGTAGGATCCCATATATTTTTAATGTTTATAATTTTTGAGTATGAGCCACTAAAAATATTTATACTTGGTTTACTACGATCTTATAATATGAACTACTAATAAATTTATAAAGAAAAAGTGACCCCTTTTTTTGTTTTCTCATACACGGTAACACAAACACACTGTTCACGCTTTTGTTCAACACGAAAACATCTAATGCGCTTTGTTCTTCAAATTTTTGCCAAAATTGTGGAACTACAATTTTAATCGGTCATTCATCAATATATGGTATGGTTCATTTGTCCTATTTTTATTCTAATTTTGCAACTCCTAATCCCAAAATGGTAGCTTCTTTTTTTGGAATGTGTAGTGTGGCTAGTTATTTAAGGTTTTTTAACTTGCTTACTGATAAAATTGCCGATTTATATAATATAGTTTTTGTTTGATACTTGATTGTGACACTTAGATTGTAATATATTTGATTGTGACACTTCTTTTGGAAACAACTACCTGTAATATGCTACTGTACTTTAATTTTTTTTGGGAAATCTAGAAATTCCGTTAGATGGTATTAGCAATGATTGTCTAATTTCGTATATGCGTGTTAGATAGTATTAGCAATAATGCAATTGTTGATGAATTTTATCGTTTTGGAATCGCGTAGACAAAATTAAAAGTTGCATTTAGTATTTAACAAATTCAACATAAAATATATTTGTATTAATGATATGCTTTTGTTTGATGGTGTTGGTAATGACCCGATCCGACACATTCAATTTTTTGTTCAAGTAAGTTATCGGGAAAAAAATTTAGGACCTCATTGAGTTACGAGACTAGATTCTCCACCATGAATATTGATGAAATTGTATGTGTACGCCTATTGTTTAGGTGATTGTGCTTGAGAACGATTGTGTTGATTATTTGCTTGGAATTGAGATGAGTACAACTTTTATAAATGCATATATGTATGTGTATGGGGTTTTCGTTGCAAGAACCATTAATTTGATTGTATGTGTATGTGGCTCTTCGTTTATAGGGACCGACCACTTGATTGTAATGGTATGTGCATGCAGCTCTTCACAAGGGCGGATCTACACTATATTCAGTGGTACCGCACGGGCTACCACTATATTCAGCGGAAAATTTTCGGGGATTGTAACTAATGATACCACTAGATAGTGTAATTTTTGTGTGTGACACCACTTGACAGTGTAATTTTTTTTAAACTTTTAATTAGTGACACCAGTGACTACGAAACCTAGATCCGCCACTGGCTCTAGGGTCTATAGGACCGGCCACATGATTGTATGTGTATGTGGCTCTTCGTCCATTGGAATCGACAACTTGATTGGATGTATATGTGGCTCTTCGTCTATAGGATCCACCACTTGTTTGATATGGCTCTTCGTCCATCGGGACTGGCCATGAGTATTGACATGTTGTGGCTAATGATGATATACGTATATATATGTATATGTATTTGTACTAGTTGTTCTTGGTAAGCGATTTCTCGCTAAGCATCGCTTACCCGTTGTTGTTTACCTTTTTATAGGCTCCGGGTGGACAAAGGCAAGGGTATGACAGATGACTAGCTTGTTGATGTGAAGATATGCTTTCGGGATGTCATGCTTGTCTTGTTTGTAGCTGAATTGTTAAATGCCTTTGGGTGGGATAGTGATATCTTTAGAATCATGCTTTGATCTTTTGTTGTAGTTATGTAATTTGGGTCAAATTAACCACATGTCTTTGTAATGGGTAGTTTAATACTAGAGGTAGTTTGTGAATATCTAAACTTGTTGAAAATGTTGACTTGTATGTATTTGAGGCTAACAGCGAGTTACTTTGAAATGTCATTGTTAGAGTTTAAATTGGGTCAAGTATTATTTTGGTCGGAAAAAAAAAAAAAAAAAAAAAAGAGCTGCAGGGCTGCGCTCCGTGCACTGTTGTTTGCAGCTGAAACAGAAAACTTGGAATTTTGGGGTGCGCTCCGTGCATAGGACTGTTTATTTGAGACATGTGATTCATAAAAAAGATAAAGTTGTTTTTTCGAGAATCGATTTGTGGCCGTTTCAATCTATTAGATTGAGAATAGAGATACAAAAAGGTGTTTATTTGAGACATGTGATTCATATGTACTTGTAGATCATTTAGTGCCTGAACTGCAATGTTGCCTGTTGAGTAAGGAGTTATGCATCTAGTGTCTGGATCTATACCTATTTACTGTTGATATTTCATGATAGGTGGCGTGATGTCCAACATATAATTTGTAATGAATTGATTTCGATGTTTGGAATATCCGAATATGCCAAACACGCCTATTATAGTTAAGCGCATTTTCTAAGATCTCTAAAAGTCATCGCTTGCTTACTCCCGCATTGTTTCTATCTTCTTTTTACCCATTATGTTTGTAATTTTACTTTAATCGTTAAGCTTTATATATGTCATGCCTAATGTTTGCTCTCTGTTGATTAATCTTCCAGATTCAGACCATAATAAACTCTCACATCTGTTTAAATGGATGGATTACATACAGGTAATAGGTTTCTGTTGCATTTAAATAATGTTTTTTGAGTCATGATCCTAGCACCACATTTAAGTGATGGTCATTGTTTGTATCGGCATTCGATTTCTTACTTGCTAAATACAGTAACTGTAGATCTCTTATTCTTCATGACAATCTTTCTGTGGATTTCAACTCTCAATGCTTTTTAGCCTCGTTAGTTAGTCTGCCTTTTCTATATCCCTGAAATGGGGAACATTAGGTTTTCGCCTTTCTTTTACTTTGTACTAATGCATCAATGATATCTTGCATAGTACGCATGATTTTAGAGAGCTATTTAAAGCAATTGTGCTAAAGAAAAGCCCATTTCGATCCTCATGTGAGTACCGAGTAAACTCGCTATAAATTTTAATAATGAAATGTGTCATATGTACATTGTAGATTATGCATGTGCTGAATATCTTATAGTAGTGGTTCACTTATAGCGGTCATTCCAAATGAATATATTTTCTGTCCCTGTAAATTATATATTTTTCTCTCAGTTGGCGAAACATTACAAATTGAAAATTGTTGAAATACGATCTGGATTTTTTTCTTATTCTTCAAGCTTGCTGTAGTAAATCTATTTGCATTTTTCTTGTAGTCGAACAAACCAGTCCAGGGAAAATTCGAAGCTGCAACCGAGTAGAAGAATGTGACTGAAAAGGTAGCAGATGAAAAAGACAAAGAATTAAGTGTCACTCTTTAAAAAATACAGGTTGGGCTCATTTGTAAGGCATCCAAACATCCGTAAGCTGACAGGTAAATATCATTCTTATGCAATCTATGTCTGCATAGAACTTTTAAATAACATATGTTTGCATATTAAGTGGCAATATAGGCAGTTTGGGTTGAAATTGACCATCTTTACGTACGGAACACATCAGGTCAGCTTGGGTTGAACTTTAAATATCTTCATGTTTCACGAATTTACATTTTCATTGTACACATAGAAGCACAAAGTTGATCTTTACGTCATGTCTTGCTCCATTTATTGTCAAAATATGTTCTATTGGATCTTAAGTTAAAAATTATCAAAAATTCTGACATCAAAATTGCTAAGTAAAAGGTTTGACCTTGAAAGTAAAAGTTCACATCCGGTGATTCTTAATGAAATTCAAGTTAAATCATTCGAATGGATCTCGGCTAGGATCAAAGGTGTCTCCATTGATTGGCTTAGTTGGTTAGTTAATCCTCATATGTATGTTGTTTCGTAGGGAATTAGGTGGCAATCTTTGCTCCCTTAAAATGTAAATAAGTTCGTGTTTTGTTTCGTTTTGGTTCATCCGGATCTTTTGGATGTTCCTTGATGTACTCTTGATTGTTATAATATAATTACCCTGCCTTTCAAAAAAAAAAAAGTATGTTTAGTACAAACTTTAAAGCGTTTAAAGTTTCATTTAACAGTTAAAGATTGAAGAGGTGAAGCCCAATACTTTCGGATTTCACATATTTGGATAACTTTTAATTATGCTTGTACGTATGTACATGTCCACACATGGATGATTAAAAGCGGATCCATGATTCAGGACAGATGCGTGCATGTATGTATTAACATGAATGTTTGTTTGATGGGTGCAGTATCTTTTCACTGATGACAAAGGTGTGGCTACATTCAAAGGAGCTACTGGGCCATGCACATCTATAATGTTACTCCTCAATAATGTTAGTCTTGAACCAGTTTTAAACCAAAACTGTACTAATTTATGTCTGGTTTGGTTGTGGATTTGTGTGTGTCATACTGTCATGGTGTAATGATAATCTAAACGGGTAAACGGATACAGTTTTTCATATTGAAGCTATCTGGGGAGAGGACTATTATTTTTATTCAGATATACACGGCTTAACTGGATTATTCCGTGACCGTTTTTGTCCTTTTCGTGATCACCCCTAACATATACTCTTGTGAGGATATTGGGACCCTTATGTGTGCTTATCTGTTTTTGCTTTTTGCTAGCCAATCCAGTAATGAGGGTACAGTTGGCTGAATCTTTTGCATTTGTACCTCACAAAGTCACAATAAGCCAAGAGTTAGAGTTGAATTAGATTACACCTACGTGACTGTGAGCTACAACTCTAGAGTGCTTCAAGTGTTTGTACAAAGTGTATGCAGTAGTTTGGTTGTGCATCATGGGGTTGTACGTGGTACCACACCTGTAAATATGGATAAATATGGGCATGTGGGAAGTGGATAAATATGGATCCCAAGCTCCAATGTAAAATAGTAGACTGTAGATCTAAAGAAAGAAAAGGGGATATATTATCGAATCCCCATGTTCCATAAAAGCCCACCACTCACCTAAAAGATTTTGTTCCCTAACCCACCCACGACTACACGAAATGTTTTCCCATTCTGTAACAAGATATACATGATTTTGGTCATTTATATATATATATATATATATATATATATATATATATATATATATATATATATATATATAGGGCAGGATCAATGGGGGAAGTAACCAATCGGGGGAAGCAAAAAAAAAAAAATTCGTTTTTTTTGAAAAAAAATTTTCCGGCATCAAGATCACACGAAAATATTAACATTTAGAAGAGACACTTCGTGATGAATGTTATTATTTAGGCGGGAAAACGGTCGACAAAAATAACATTCAAGATAATATTGTTCGTGAAGAATATGAACGTTTTTTTTCTTCATGTTTTGTGAAGTAAAAATTTAGCCCGATTTAGAGTTTAGGGTTTAGGGTTTGGTGTTTTGGGTTTATGGAATAAACCCAAAACACCAAACCCTAAACCCTAAACTCTAAACCGTTCATGTTAAAAACTCAATCTAAATCCTAAATCTAAACCCTAAATCTAAACCCTAAACCCTAAATTTCTAAACCCTAATATCTAAACCCTATAAACCCTAATATATAAACCCTAATATCTAAACCCCAATAGCTAAAATCTCAAAATACGCTCGAAAAACACGATAATTGTTATATATTACTTCATCGAGCTTTTTTTCCGCCAAAATAAAAACATTTATCACAAAGTGTCTCTACTAAATGTTCATATTTTCATCTCATCTATAATGTTCGTGAACAAAGTTTTTTCAAAAAACAAAAAAAAAAAAAAAAATTTGCTTCCCCCCGCTTCCCCCGATTGGTTAACAAACTCGGATGTATATTACTATTTTTACATATTAAATATTTTATGTTTACTAGTTTCAAATAAGAATGTGATATATATACATCTCTTCAAAATAGAAATTATTAAATAGCTATAAATATTTACCAAATATGAGTGTTGAATAACACACATGCGAGATTCGATGGTTTTAGGACCATTGTTGGGAGAGATGTATAAGGATAAAGTATCATAGTTTTATGGACTTTGGATCTATAATTCGAATATGCTGTACTACCATCTTGAATAAAGTGCTTTTGTAACATCCCAAAATTTTACTGGCAAATTAACATGATAAATTTATTATTTTTGTTTGACAAGTTACGAAGTTTAATTTTAGTAAACATAGGCGAAATATATTTTCACTTCAAATTATCATTCTCACATTTCTCTTCCACATATACGTACAACTATAATTAGAAATATTGAAGTTAAACTTTTTTTTATTAACGGCAAACAAAAATTTTTTTTATACAAAATTCAATCCCCTAGTAGGCTAGTAACACTAGAGGAAGAGGTTCAACGAACTTACACGGGCTTTGAAAGCCAATCATCCCATCTACTCATCTACGGTTACATTTGCTTCTACTTTTCAACTAATTAAAAGAATAATTTTTAATAGACTCAAATAGTCTATCTTTCTTCAATTGGGGACCAAAAATGACACTATTACGATGTCTTCAAATATGCCACACTAATGAAGCAATAATAATGTAAATGCGAGTCTTCACCTCAGTCACGCAATGATATGCATCGAACCATTCCATCAACGAAAGCCACGAGTGAACAATCAGGATGCCTACGTCCATCCATACTCGAACCGACCTCCATAAGTCCATACCAATCGAACAATCAAAAAATAAATGATCGGTTGATTTAATTTGGCCATCGCAAATCGGGCAACCAATATCGATTATCTCCATACTACGTTTAGAGAAGTTCAACCTTGTCAGCAACCTATCCGGAGCAAGATGCCATACAAAAATGTTGACCTTCTGAGGGATTTGTTTAACCCATCTTGTGACCAACTCCACATTCGGTAAAATATCATCATCCAAATATACTCTCGTGTTTGGTAAAATACCATTCAAATATTGAACTTACATTGGGTTATAGAAATATTGAATTTAGATTGGGTTACAGACTTACAGTACAACGCAAATAAGTTGGAGTTCTAAGCATCTTAAGCATGATATACGGTCGTATTGTAATTGTTATCGTGATATTTAAATCAGATTGTACTCCATAATTGTTATCGTGTTATTCAAATCAAACTGATATATTTGCTATTATGTGTTAGTTGCTACTTCATTTGATACTGGTTATGTGAATTTGATTACGAGCATTGCATTGGATATGATTTTGATTATATTATGTATATATAGTGAAAGGAGCCAGAGCGAACTTTCGATAAACGCGAACTCAGAGAACCAAAGAAAAAACAAAAGCTCGCTTGATGAACGATGAACATGAATTCAATTCATCAATCCAATTCGTTTTAGATGATGATTCCAGCATGAAAGTTTGCTTAAAATGTGCACCTAATGCTCGTCAGTCATTATTACAACCTGAAACATCATATAGATTATGAATTTGAGATATGAAGAAAGTGTTGACTTTTCTCCTCAAGTCTTTGACTCACTAATTTGAGCTCGAATCTAAGAGTTAGAATCTGAAACTTTGTATATAGATTCACGAGATGAATCCCAACATATATGCGTTTTTAATTTTCGTTATAAACTTGATTTTGTGAGATGCATCTACCATCTTCATCTAATTTTGCACGTACTGTTGCTTTGGCCCATTTGAAATAGAACATCACTCAAATTGACCCACCTCTAGTCATCATTAACAATTCATTAAGTAGTTTTTTGTTCTTTATTTTTGCTTATACACGTTCTTCATTTTTTTTTTATGAAATCGAGATTAGAGTCTTTTCCAAGTTTTATACATAGTAGGTGCATATGGTAGCTGAACTCAATCTGTATACATGCTGAAATAATTTTTTTTTTTTATAAATTAAATAAAGAAGTTCTAGTCTGTATACAGATTGAGTTTAATTTGTACACATGTTGAGTTCAATTTGCACACACATATATTGAGATCAATCTGTAGCAGATTGAGTTTAATTTGCACACAGATTTAGTTCAATATGTACACATATTGGGTTCAATTCAATCTGTACACAGACTGAACTTTAATCAATATACAGGTTGAAAAAAATTATTTATATAAAAAAAAGTCAATACTTAAGTTTAGGTGGGGGTAATAGGTGCATATGGTATGTGCATATGCATTCATATGTGAGTTTTCTGAGTTCTCTTTTACCATTAGTTCTCTCTGAATCATATATATATATATATATATATATTAAAATCTTTCTTGTCTTGGATTATGAAATCATAAATTATACTTTAATTTACAAATAATTTAGTTTAGACTTAGTTTTAAATTAAAATAAAACATACTACTCCGTATATTTTAAGCACGTGAAATTAATTTTTATACAATCATGCCACTATGTCAGTAATACTATGTTAACATAATCAACCCCTTAATTGCTACAGAACATTAAGAAGTACTCCATAGCATTTTAAATTCAAACTACTTCTATTGTAGATTCAAATTCCTTTGAAACTTAAAGAAAACCATAAAATCACGAGAAAATTATGACAATGCTTTTTAATTAATTTAGAAAAGTACGTATCAAGCTAAACTTTAATCTCTCACAATAGCCTCACGATGCTCTCATCTTGCCTCTTCATCTTCCATCGCCGGTAACCTCACAGGCAACCTGCAACCTGCAACCTTCTTTTCTCATCAATCGTTTACGTTTTTAGCATTAGATTTAGATTCCCTTCTTCTTTTTTAATTATTTGCAAACATGCCCAACATCACCCTATCTCCTTTCACACCCATATCACAGAATAACCAGCAACAATCGAAACCCTTCATCCCCAATAATAACCACAACATCTCATACAGACCGATCAATGAAGGCGTGTGGGTTAAGGTGGACGGAAAAAAGCAACATTCATCGGCCAAAAACCCTAACCCTAATGCCCAAAACCTGCACCACGATGTTCCACATCACAGCCGTCACCCCTCCAATCCTAACCCTAATTTTCCTAGACTAAACACATCGTCACATCAGATTTACAATAACTTTAAACACCGGGAAACATCCGTCAATCTCATTAAACGTTTTGGAAACCCTAGCTATGTTTCAACAAACCCTAACACAAAACATATCACTGAACCGATCCATAAGTCCAGAATAACCTCTTACCTATTCCATAACTTCCCCGATAATTGGCGTTCCTTTGATTTTTGGGACATATTCAAAAAATACGGCAATATCCATGAGGTTTACATTCCTAAGAAGACTTTAAAAAGTGGTAGAAAATTCGGTTTCGTTAGATTCCTTGATGTCCCTGAATTTCACAAAGATTCACTTGCAAGGAGACTCAATCTTATCGTGGCCGGTGACTACATGCTTAAGGTGTACAAAGCCCGTGATATCGATGTCAAGAAACCTGATGTACAACATAAGGCAACGAATGCATCCCCTGGTAACAATACTCCTGTTCCCTCCTATTCTAAGGTTGATGATAGAAAATTCAATGATGTGATACTCAACAGGCAGGCTACGAACAATCAAATTCCATCGATTAAGGTAAACTCTAACGCCGAACTTATTCAAATCCTTGGTCAAGCCGTCATTGCTAAAGTAAAAGATCTTGAATATTTAGAGTACTTTAGCGAAATATGTGAAAGCGAGAACCTTAGTGGCTTTACAATCAAATACTTAGGTGGACATGATATAATGCTTATATTCGATGAATCCGATCCTGCCCTTGATTTGATTAACAACTCAAAACACCCACTATGGAAATGGCTTGAGGATATTAACCCATGGGACCCCGAGATATACAAAACTTCTGGTAGAATAGCTTATATTAACATTCTTGGGGTTCCTATTACTTGTTGGTTGGAAACCACCTTCATCGATATTGCAAAAAATTGGGGTGATGTTATTGAAACGATTAATTGCTCGATCACTAACGAGAATAATCAAGACTTATCGCACGGTTCGGTTATTGTCAAAACTAATAACTTCTCACCGATAAATGGTCAAGCTATTATTAATCCAGGCGACATCAACCAAACTACGGTTTATATCACAGAAGTTCAAAACTTTTCAATGTTTAATTTATATGGGGATATCGATGATTCTTCAAACTGGGATGATGAAAGTCTTTCGGATGATCAAATCTCAGATGAAGAGTCCCATTTGGACTGTGATAATCTTGTTGATGGAATAAATGTTATGAACTATTATGCAAGCAACCACAACTCTGAACGATCACATACCACCACTCCACCTGAAAACCACACCACATCCACCTCCTCCAAACGCATGGATACCATACAACTCCAAAATAAAGACGACAACCTGTCCCAAAACCCACCTATCACCTCGAATCGCATCATTTCTGACGACACCATAAACACACCCACACACAACACACCGGACACTACAACCGAACCTATAGTGGACGAGCCACCCCCCATTCCCAACTTTCCTGTCCACGAACCCTATCCCAACAATCCTAGTACATCAGTTAATGAATTGACCTCTCCTAAGACCATGAACACTCCACAGACCACTAATGTCGAGCCCACCCCAAATACCCAACCACTACGGACTGAAGTTTCACCTAGGCGCAATAATCTATCAGTTAATGTCGAGCCCACCCAATCTACCAAACCCCTACGGAATGGAGATTCACCTGGGCCCAATAATTTATCTTCTGATCACCCCGTTTCCAAACAGAACACAAGAGATGGTGTATTTTGTGACATCTTGGAACCTAATCACGAGCCAGATAGCTCCCAGAATACTAAAGATGACCTAATTGACACCTCTAAACCACTTGAAACTCCCAAACCGAACTCCCCGATTAATTTTATGCCCGCTCCAAATGTCACACAACAAACCAACTCCGATCCATTCGATTTAGATGCATTACTCTTTACCGGTAACGTTATTGCTAAAAAGAAAAAAAACATTCATAACGTTACCAATCCTATCCCTAACCCAAAAAATACGTCACACACATTCAAAAGGGTCAGAAGAGAAGACACTTCCAAATCCTCGTCTGACGATTCCCTCATCCCCGATAAAACAAGACCAAGATCCAACATGCTATATATTAATCACCTTGCGAGAAGTGGTCAAAAACTTAGAATCTCACACTTGGCTAAACGTTGTAAATCATCATCTACTATCGGTGGTAACTCGTCACTTTATTCTAGAGGACCTAACAATGATAGGACGCGGGCCAAAATTAATAATAATACAGGTTCCTCTAAAAGCAGCAGTTTGGACACAAATGAATTCGGAAAGTGTATCGGGATCCGTCGCAACATCCAATGATTTCATCCTCCGTTGCATCGTTAATTGTAAGTTTTCTCATGTGTACGATCTCTTTAAACATTCGGGGTATTGGGCAAACGGGTAAAATAAGTTGGCTTAAACGTATTTGTAATATCGAAAAACCTACGATTTTAGGACTCCAAGAAACCAAATGTGGACAAACACGTGACAACACCATTGAATCCTTCTGGGGTAATTCTGATTTTAAATTCGTCCAAAAGGATTCAGTTGGTGCATCCGGTGGTATAATAACTATTTGGGACACTAATATCTTCTCATTCAAATATGCTATCGAGGGTGAATTCTTCTTAGCAATATGCGGATCATGGGCGGGATATGATTCTGAAATTGCTTTCGTTAACGTATATGGTCCTCATTCCATCTCGAAAAAACAAAGACTCTGGTCCGAGCTTTCATCTCTAACTAATTCCCTCAACATCCCTCTCATCTTCTTTGGCGATTTAAATGAAGTCAGAAACAAAACAGAACGTATGAACACTGAATTTAACCAACACTGCGCAGATAACTTTAATAACTTCATTAATAACTTAGGCTTAATTGATCTCCCTCTAGGTGGTAAAAGATTTACAAGAATATGTGAAAAAATAATGAAGTTTAGTAAACTCGATCGATTTCTTGTCTCCGATGGTATATTTTCAATTTGGCCTAACATATCCTCCAAAACTTTAGATCGTGACCTTTCTGATCATTGTCCCATCATCCTAAGAAACAACCTCTTCGACTTCGGTCCTAAACCTATACGGGTGTTTGACACATGTCTCGATCTTAAAGATGCCGATACCGTCATTGAAAGGGCTTGGTCGATCCCGATAACCAGTAATAGACCTGATTGCATTTTCCGTAATAAGCTAAAAAATGTTAAAATGGAACTTAAAAAACATAGTAATCACCTTGTTAACATAGACTCACAAATCCGCGAGCATCTAACCGAATGCAATAATCTGGAACATACCGCTGAAAACAGACCATTATCTGAACTAGAAAAACAAAAATGGATTGAAGAAAAAATGCAATATATGGCTAAAGAAAAAAAGAAAACTATTATGCTTAAACAAAAATCAAGAATTAAATGGGCACTTGAGGGAGACGAAAATTCAAAATATTTCCACAATTATATCAAACGACGAACAAGTAAAAATAATATTCATGGTTTGTCATTAAACGGATCATGGTCCGAAGATCCTTCCTTAATAAAACAAGAAGCATACTCATATTTTAACAACCTCTTCCAATCCAAACATCTCCGTGAGGAATGTCCATTCGATAATGTTTCACATCTCGAATATATTACTTCGTTGGACAATCAGATCTTAGAGTCTAAATTTAGTGAAAAAGAAATATGGGAAGCTATTAATAATTGTGATTCTTCCAAATCACCTGGCCCGGACGGTTTCAATATAAAATTCTTTAAAAAACACTTGGAACTAATCAAAAACGACCTCATTAAATCCCTCGATTGGTTCTGGTCCAACTCTGAAATATCCAAAGGATGTAATGCTTCCTTCTTCACCTTGATCCCGAAAAAATCTAATCCTATCGGTCTAAACGAATACAGACCAATATGTCTTATAGGTAGTTACTACAAAATCCTCACCAAAATACTATCCAATCGCCTTGCCAAAGTCATTCACAAAGTCATAGGTTCCGAACAAACCGCTTTCCTCAAAGGCCGCAACATCCTGGATAGTGTCCTAATTGCCAATGAAGTAATTGATGAATTAAAATGGAAAAAACAAAAAGGTCTAATCTTCAAAGTTGACTTCGAAAAGGCATTTGACTGCATCGAATGGGATTTTCTATTTAAAACCATGCAACACATGGGCTTTGGTTCAAAATGGATTAGCCTTATTCGAGCATGTCTTTCTTCTTCTTCTATTTCCATTTTAATCAACGGCTCACCCACCAGAGAATTTACCCCCGAAAGGGGAATTCGACAGGGTGATCCCATATCGCCGTTTCTTTTCATCATCGTCGCCGAAGGTCTTAACATACTTGTCAAAAGAGCATTTTCCAATGGTCACCTGCAAGGTTTAAAAATTGGCCATGACAATCTCGTCATCACACACCTACAATACGCGGATGATACAATCTTTTTTGGTGAGTGGAATAAAAGAAATGCCAAATACATCTCCAAAATCCTAAAATGTTTTGAAAACATATCAGGCCTCAAAGTCAATTTTCGCAAAAGTAAACTTTATGGTATTGGAACATCCACCATCGAAACCGAACAAATGGCCAGCTATATTAACTGTTCTGTGGGTTCTACCCCGTTCTCCTATCTCGGTCTCCCTATTGGTGTACCCACCTCACATGCATCCTCTTGGCAGCCAATCATAGAAAAATTCGACAAAAGATTATCGGATTGGGCTGCCAAATCTATCTCCTTCGGGGGTCGTCTTACGATCATCAAATCCATCTTAAGTAGTATCCCATTATACTACTTCTCACTATTCCATGCACCCGCCGCTATCCTTAAGGTTCTTGAATCTAAAAGACGGAAATTCTTCTGGGGGGGTTCTTCAAATGATAATAAAATTAACTGGATTAAATGGGATCAAATAATTTTGCCATATGAAAATGGAGGTCTAAACGTGGGGTCCCTCTTTGCTAAAAACATTTCACTACTATGCAAATGGTGGTGGCGCTTTAAAAACGAACATAATGCTCTCTGGGTTAAAATCATAAAAAGTATTTATGGGTCGGGGGGGGGGGGGGGTTGGGGTTGGATACTAATGTTTCATGCAGGAATATTTCAGGTCGCACTATTTGGAAAGAGATCATTAAAGCCGGGAAAGTCGCAGACAAACTAGGCACCTTCTTTACATCTTCGATTTTAAAACGTATCGGAAACGGCGCATCGATTAGTTTCTGGCACGACATATGGATCGGATATGAAAGGCTCAAAACACTATTTCATAGATTATTCATGTTGGAATCTCATAAAGACGCAACTGTTGCTGACAGAATTTTAAATGTCAACTCGATTTCAATCGGAAATTGGGAGTGGTCCCGTTCACCTGGTGGTCGGGCATTAGATGAACTTACGGAACTCAATAATCTAATTTCATCCGTAAGTATTACGGATCGCCCTGACTCATGGAAATTCTCCCTTGACACATCCGGCACCTTCACTACATCGTCATTATCGAAGTTAATTAACAACCTAAAATATGGCATCCACTCTCGAAACATACTACTACCCCGCAACAAATTCGTCCCACAAAAGGTTTTCATATTCTCATGGAGAGTCATCCAACTAAAAATCCCGGTTAGAAGTGAACTAGATAAAAAAGGAATTGATCTACACACCATCTTATGTCCCTTATGCGACCACCATATCGAAACCATTGATCACGTTTTAGTTAATTGTCATCATGCGTCTTCAATTTGGACACAACTGCTCGACTGGTGGAACCAAAATAACACAACAATCTCTAGTATCAACGATGTCATCATCTCCGACCAAGGATTTTCACATAACTCCATTGGATCTTCCTTATGGAAAGCTACCAAATGGATTGCGTGTTATATAATATGGAAACATAGAAACTTAAAAGTCTTCTCAAGTAAAGTGTGGAATCCCGCCATGATTATCTCCGAGATACAATCTCAAACCTTTAGTTGGATCTCAACCCGTTCTCGGAAGAAAAAATCTATCGATTGGTATCAATGGCTCCTTAACCCTTTCTTTTATGTGGCATCACCTCCAAATCGCATGGGTATCGGTTAACATGACATTATATAAATCGGGTAGGGCTCGCAGTCCCTTCTTAGCTTATGTGGGTTAGATTAAAAGAGATGGATGTTTGGCAACTTTGTCGCCGCTTGATCGGTACTGTTGTCTTCTCCTTCCCTGCTTGTTTTTTCAAGTTCGTTCCCGCCTAACGTTAAGTTGGCTTCGTCGCTCCCGATCTTTAATTCACTATTGTTTATAATCCAATTTCTCTGAATGTTCCGATAATTCTCTTTCATTGTATAGATGTGTGTAGGGATTTGTAATATTATATTCCAGATTATAATAAAAATACTTTTTGCTTTTCAAAAAAAAAAATTCCTTTGAAATCAAAGCCCAATTTGGATTCATCCCGCTTTCAAATTAAAACAACTTTCAATATGGATAGTATTCTTTCTGATTACTTGTTTGATGTTGTGAATGATACTACAGTCTTTTTTAAAAGTCAGAATATGTTTTGAATATGTAATATTTAAAGGATTTCTGTTAAAAAATTTGGTACAAAAGATTTATATAAATGCAAGCTTAATAGTAAAAGATAATTAACCACAATGTTGTCCAGACTTTTTTTTATATTAAATTAAATAACTTGAATAATTTAGCTGTACTCCACCCATCTCAATGTTGAAAGCTTCGACGAGTCCAACACACCCACTATAGAGGATCTATGTTATAATCACTCACTGCACCAACACTTTAACGTTAGTTAGCCTTTAATTTTATAAATATTTAGTGCACAATAATACTTAGGCGACAATGTCGACCATATATCATTCAGGCGGTATAACCGACCATATATCACTTAGGCGGCAGAGCCGACCATATAATAAAAATAACACAAGTGCACTAAGAACTTAAACACGAACTAAGGCTTAACCGGGAAACTTAATAAAGAACACTTTTATTAATACAAAATACAATTACAATATTACTTACTTATAAGTTTTCTCTTCTCTAACTCACAATCTTCTTACTTCCTCACAACTCTCACACCTTCCACACAAATGAAATCCTCAACACTATTTATACTACTCCATGGAAGTTTTTAGATGCTAGATATTTCCATGGATATATAAATATCTAGATATTTCTACAACCTACAAATATCTAGCAATGGGTTCCATCAGCCCGTAGTATGCTATTGTCCGCTTTGGACACAAGCCGATCACCGACGGGCTACCCGCGCACGAGTACAACCCCGGATCGCACTTCTACCTCACGGATTTGCTTCTCGGGTAAACACCCTCAAAACGCGTCTTACCAGAAGAGGTATCCACACCCTTATAAGGAGTGCTGTGTTTTCCTCTCCCACCGATGTGGGACGAGTTTGTTACAACTCTCCCCCCTTCGGGACACTGCGTCCCCGCAGTGCACATCGATGCGGGCCCCAGCTCTGATACCATAAGTAACATCACCATCAGCCCGCAGTATGATATTGTTCGCTTTGGACACAAGCCGATCACTGACGGGCTACCCGCGCACGAGTACAACCCCGGATCGCACTTCTACCTCACGGATTTGCTTCTCGGGTAAACACCCTCAAGCAAATAGTGACACTGTAGCAAATAGTGACAATGTAGCAAATAGTGACACTGTAGCAAATAGTGACACTGTAGCAAATAGTGACACTGTAGCAACTCGGTACTGTAGCGAACTGGGTTTCGAACCAATTCGATGATTTTGTGATTTTTTTCCCCAAAAAATCGATTTCTAAGTGTTTTTGACCAAATTTTAAGCACAAGAAAGTTACTAAACATATATACAACCTATTTCTAACATCAATTGATGTTTTTTATACATCAAACAACTAGATTTAAGCTAATTTCTATCAAAAAACCCATTTAATCAAGAAATCAAACAATGATTCAATCTTACAAACCTGGATAGATGATCACTAAGAAGTAACAATTCAATCCTTAAAGCTTCTTGATCCAATTCCACACTTGAATTAGATTAGGGTTTGAGAGTGATAAATGTTAGGTACGGAGTACTTGATTTATTTTGGGGAAAATGATGCTAGTAATATTTGAAATAAAAACAATAAAGGAACACCAAGATTTAACGTGGAAAGCCCCAATAGGGTAAAAACCACGGGAAAGGAAAGAAACGTTTCACTAATAAGAATAATAAGAATTACACTTCTCACTAATTACAAGGATAAGCACCAATCTTTATATCTCTTGTGATTAGGAGATTAACACTCACTAACTCTCTATAGACTCTTTTAGTATACAAGAACACTTGTGATTTTGGGATGTATAAATGAGCATGTATGATGCTCTATTTATACTACTTGAAAATGAAGAAGTTGTGTACAATTTGACCACCATATGCTAGTTGTAATCAAGTTGTCATATTTTTCTATCATATTCTAATATCTAGATATTTTCTTATACATATTAATATCTAAATATTTTACATATATACATCTACTAATTCCATATTATTTTATAATACCAAATTTGCATTGTATTTTAACACTCCCCCTCAATGCAAATTTTCTTCCAACGATGTCTTGCAGACCATTCCAAGTGCTTCTCTGAATTTTGTAAACTTCGTTTTACTTAGGCTCTTGGTGAATATATCTGCAACCTGTTCTTCTGTCTTTGTTGGCATCATCTTGATTTTCCCTTCAAGGACCTTCTCGCGAACATAATGATAGTGCACTTCTATATGTTTTGTTCTTGCATAAAAGACTGGATTCTTTGCTAGTCGGATAGCTGATAGGTTATCGCAAAGAAGATTTACTTGATAATCTGTTGATTGATGAAGATCTTCCATTAGTTGTTTCAACCATGTAATTTCTTGTGTTGCTGATGATGCCGATCGATATTATGCTTCACTGCTTGACAAGGATACTGTTGGTTGTCTCTTGCTGCACCATGATATTACTCCCGATCCAAGACTAAACATGTATCTAGTTGTTGACCGTCGTGTATCATAGTCTCCAGCGTAATCGGCGTCACAATATCCAGTCACGTGACATTCTTTTGTTTTCTTGTATAAAATACCAAAGTTAATAGTGCCTTTAACATACCTTAAGATGCGTCGTACAACATCAAGGTGAGGCTTCTTCGGATTGCTCATGTATCGACTAACCACTCCAACTGCATAGGATATGTTTGGTCGGCTTAATGTGAGATAAATAAGACTTCCGACCAACTTTCGATAAAGGTAACATCTTCTAGACTTTTTCCCTCATCTGCTTGTAGTTTTATATTCGGATCCATAGGAGTTGAGATAGGTTTTGCAATTAAGCATTCCGTACTTTTGTAAAAGATCTCGCGCATATTCTTGTTGTCCAAGAAATAATCCTTCTCTTTTTCGCTCTATTTCGAGTCCAAGAAAATGTTTGAGTTGTCCAAGCTCCTTCATATGAAATCTGATAGAGAGATTCTCTCTTGTTCTTTGGATCTCCTCACAATGATCTACTGTGATGATTAAGTCATCCACATATACTAGCACTATGGCTAGTTTTTCTTGATTTTGTTTCACAAATAAACTCGAGTCTAAAGGAGCAACTGTGAAACCACTATATACCAAGAACTCACCAATTTTCCCGTACCAAGCTCTTGGAGCCTGCTTCAAGCCATATAGTGTCTTCTTTAATTTGCAGACATGTTCAGGATGAATCTTGTTCTTAAAGCCTCTTGGTTGCTCCATATAAATGTTTTTGTCAAGATCTCCATGTAAGAAAGCGTTCTTGACATCCATCTGCCACAACTTCCAAGATTTTCTAGCAGCTAAAGCTAGTAGAACTCAAATTGTTGTGATCTTTGCCACTGGACTAAATGTTTCTTCATAATCCAGCCCATATTGTTGAGAAAAACCTCGAGCAACAAGTCGAGCTTTATACCTTTCAATGGAGCCATTTGATCGAGTCTTCACCTTGCAAACCCACTTACAAGATATTGGTTTTACATCTTTTGGCTTTTGAACTAAATTCCATGTCTGATTTTCTGTTAGTGCATTAATTTCTTCTTCCATTGCTTTCTGCCACTCTTGACTTTGTGTTGCTTCTTCATAAGTGGAAGGCTCAATAGGTATTGATTCATCCACATGAGCAACATTGGCATACCTCGGATTAGGTTGTCTCGGCCTTGTTGATCTCCGTAATTCTTGTGCATGCTCCTCGACATCCATTTGGCTTGGACGAACCTCTTCGGATGTAGATTGATGTACCCCTATTTTCCATGGACTCGTTTCCTTAGAGTACAACACATCTCCTTTTTTAATTGGATCCGATATGTGCTCTTTACGTTCTTATTTTTCTTCTTGAACTTCTTCTAATCCATGAGATTCTGGAAGCTCTATCTTTTGAGGTGACCACCATGAGGAAGATTCATCAAATACCACATTTCTTGAAGTATGGCACTTTCCAGTATTTGGATCACAACATCTCCATCCTTTTCTTGATTCATCATAACCGACAAAAATGCACCGAATTGCCTTTTTATCAAATTTGCTTCGTAGATGATTTGGCACGAAGACGTAGCATACACATCCAAAAACCTTGAGATGGTTGATGGTTGGCTTGATCTTCCATAATTTTTCATAAGGTGAAATATATCTCAACTTTTTTATTGAAGCCTATTAATCACGTATGATGCCGTCCTCATACATTCGGCCCAAAATCTTCCTGGTACATTCTTACCATGAAGCATACTTCGAAAAGTTTCAGCAAGTGACGATTCTTGCGTTCTGCCACTCCATTCTGTTGTGGAGTATTGGGGCAAGTTAATTGCCTTCTGATCTTGTGCTTCTTAAGATAGATATCGAACTCAGTCGATAAATATTCTCCTCCATTATCTGTGCGTAAGCACCGGATCTTAGTATTAAGCTCACTTTCTATCTTCTTCTTAAACTCTTTAAACTTCAGAAAAGTCTCCGACTTCTCCTTCATGAAGTAAACCCACACATACCTTGAGAAGTCATCAATGAATGTCACCATATATTTCATACCTCCAAGTGATGTTTGTTTCACTAGACCAAAGACATCCAAGTGTATGAGCTCTAGTGGTGTCTTGGACTGATGCTATGACTCCTTGAATGGCAATTGGTGAGCTTTGTTAAATTGACATCCAGCACAAATTGTATCCGTTCGGATATCAAATTGAGGAAGCCCTTTTACTATGTGTTTCACCATCATCTTATTTAACCTGTTGTAGCCCACATGTCCAAGATGTTCATGCCAAAGATCAGCCGTCTCATTCTTTCGAGTCTTATCCACATATGCTGTTTCTGCAGATAGTACATAGACCGAATCTATTCTTCTTCCTTGCATAATTGGATTGCCAACCACCTTCAATCTCTTGAATACTGACACATCTTCTGGTCCAAAGAGCACATAATTTCCTTCTGCTGTCAACTGCGGTACTGACAGTAAATTCTTCTTTAGGCCAGGGACAAGATACACCTTCTCGAGTTGGAGCTTATGAGGGTCACCTTTATTTGGAATTATTGTCTTTCCAATGTGAGAAATAAACAACCTTGAATTGTTGGCTGTCAACAAGACTCTCCTTCCTTTGTAATCCTCCATTTCTTGCAGCTTCGTTCCATCGTTGGTCATATGATTTGAGCACCCAGAATCGATGATCCAATCATATTTGTAGTTTATTTTTGACTTTAAAGTTGTTGTAAGAGCTTGATCATCTATGTCAGCTTCAACAGAGAGTCCAGCTTCTGCATCCCATGTTTCCTCATTAATGGTTGCTTCGAATGTAACCTCTTTCTTCTCAACTCTTACGGCGGCCACATTTCCTTCGAAAGTTCACCTTCTGGGGAATCTACAATCTCGAGCAAAATGACCCTTCTTACCACAATTGAAGCATTCACCATTCTTTCTCTTATCATTTTCCCCGTATTTTTAGCGATGATCTCTTCTTCCTTGTTGAGCTCCCCCTGAAGCGTTGCCTTTTGATTTTGGGTGACCCTTCCACCCATATGTCTTACTTTCTTTCATTGCCTCTTGTCTTCGAGATGTTGCTTTCTTCTTATTGGTGAAGAGTGCATCTTCTCCGTCTTTTATGGTTACTTCATTCATCTGCTTGGCTAATGTCTCTTGATTGGCCAATAAATTCTCCAGCTCTATTAATGATGGTTGAGTAGGCCATCCTCTCACAGCGGCTATAAATCCATTATACTCGGATCTTAAGCCGTGGATGATAATTCTCTTCATCCTTGCATCACTCACTTTCTCTTCAGGAGCAAGTTGAGATATCTCACGACAAATAGATTTCACCTTGGTGAAATATTGAGAAATATATAGACTTCCTTGTGTGATACCCGCAAGCTCATTTTCCAAGAGCTAGAGGCGTGCTTCATTCTTCTTTGAAAATAATTTTTCAAAAATTTCCCAAGCTACCTTTGGCGTTTTCTCGTCACGGATGTGCTCTAATAGATCCTCCTCGATTGTAGTCTTCAATATAAATAAAGCCTTCCCGGCCTTGATGTTCCATTTTCTCAAGGCTTCGGCATTTTCTTTCGGTGGAGGCATTGTGTCACTACCAGCAACTATTTCCCATAAATCCTGTCCTTGTAGGTAAGATTCTATACAAGTTCGTCAATAACCATAGTTGTGGTTATTGAGACTCTTGATTCCACTTCTCGTACTTGCAAGATCTGCCATCATGACATCCAACGTCCAATAAGCTTGGTCCGTTACCGATGAGCTTTCACAGTTCCTAACTGTGCTCCGATAGAATCTCCCTTAGAGCCTTGGTGAAAACAAGTCGATGTAAACGTCCAACGTTTACCAATTTCGTCCACTAGAAATGGTCCCGAACGACCCGCTCTGATACCAATTGTTGAAAGCTTCGATGAGCCCAACACACCCACTATAGAGGACCTAGGTTATACTCACTCACTACACCAACACTTTGACGTTGGTTAGCCTTTAATTTTATAAATCTTTAGTGCACAATAATACTTAGGCGACAGTGTCGACCATATATCATTCATGCGGTATAACCGACCATATATCACTTAGGCGGCAGAGCCGACCATATAATAAAAATAACACAAGTGCACTAAGAACTTAAACACGAACTAAGGCTTAACCGGGAAACTTAACAAATAACACTTTTATTAAGACAAAATACAATTACAATATTACTTACTTATAAGTTTTCTCTTCTCTAACTCACACTCTTCTTACTTCCTCACAACTCTCACACCTTCCACACAAATGAAATCCTCACCCCTATTTATACTACTCCATGGAAGTTTCTAGATGCTAGATATTTTCATAGATATATAAATATCTAGATATTTCTACAACCTACAAATATCTAAATTTTTCTTTTACATTTCAATTTCTAGATTTTTCTTTCATATTCTAATATCTAGATATTTTCTTATACATATTAATATATAGATATTTTACATATATATATATCTACTAATTCCATATTATTTTATAATACCAAATTTGCATTGTATTTTAACACTCAAGATAAGTACTCGGATGAAAACAAGCTATTGAGTGGGTATGAGGCAACTTAATTTAAATTCTAAATCAAAAGGTATTTAGAAACAAAGTTTAATCGGGACCAAGTTTATTAAATGGGCCACTGTTATTAAAGCATTTACAAGAGGAGCGTGGTGTTGGAAATCAACTCACAACTCAATTCTAAGCAAAAAATCACTACATGAGTTGTCGTTAGAAATTTTGGCAGGAACATGGATGCGTTAGGAATTTCTTTTTCATCATCTGTTATAAAATGAATTGCAGACGGTAAAACAATTTACTTTTAGGATGACTTGTGGTTCGGTAACTCCAAGTTAAAAGATAAATATAATCAACTTTATAGATGATCGTGCATATATTTTCCAAGAGGTTAATATGCATGTTCAATACGTTTAAAAGAGGTTTAAGAATCTTAGAACTTAGCTCTCCGGTCCGGCTACCGTGAATAACCCTGGCCGACATGATGATGTCGGCGGGGTGGCTAGGTGATTAAGTCCACCTTCGATGACAGTCGTCGATCAAAGGCCCGAATAAGGTTGTAGGAAACTGTCGAGAGTGACTAACCTGTTAACCTTTGATGATGATAATGATTATGTATTATGAGCCATGTAAATGTGATGGAAGATGAAAGTGATGATTTTTTATCCGAGGATGAAGATGCATTCGAAAGGGTCAATAATGTACATGAAGCTGGGAAAGACAAAAGAGAAAATAAGGTGTCCGATGATGGCGACGGTTGTAACTCCGGTGGGTTTAATAAGGTTTTCGGCGATGGCGATGGTTGTAATTCCGGTGGATATCAGAAATGGTCCAAGAAGTGGAGTGAAGACAAAGAGTCGGCATGTTTGGGAAGTTTCCAAGAAAACATTAATGATTGTGTGGCGCATGATGTTGATGGTCACTATCCCAAGAACCCTAATCACAACGACAACGTAAACGTTTCTCCTTCTCCAACGGACGACACTTATATCAAAAAAGATACGAATGTTTGTGGTAACAAGGGATTGGGCCCAAACAATAGTTCCAGCCCAATTATAGATTCTCACTTGAAAAATGATGAATTGTCATGCCATTCCAATTTCTGGCCCAACAGATGGTTTATTAAATGATGAGAAGGTTGGTGATACGGCCCAAGCTGCAACAAGCCCAACAGATAGGCCAGATGGTTTAGATGATGATGAGGATGCTAACTCGTCAAATGCCTTTGTTAGTCCAAATTCTTGTAATGGTGGGCCCAATGACTTGTATCATAGTGTTGAGATAAACGGTGGCTGTGGAGACAAAATTGGGGGAAATACAGATAAAAAGGAGGAGGTGAAATTGGATGAAAATTCTAGGCGTAAACCAAAAATCGGTGTTCATAGCAGGAAATTGAAGGATGGCGATATGAAAAAAAGCAATGCTGCTGGTCGAACATTCGCAGGTGGAAGTCGTCCTCAAGAATGTTGAATATTAAGAACACTGCTTGTAGGATCAAATCGGATGAACAACCGTTGCGATCCAAATGCTCTTCTTGCGCAGAAAAGTGTAAGGTTCCTTATTCAAGCACTTCTGGTAACAGCTCCTCGTTCCAGTCTGAAGAAATTCGTAGCTATGGGACGAAAATTGGTCTTAAGTGGAAGGAGAAACAACCTTCCAAACAGTAATCCTTTTTTCCTTTTTCTCATATTCGTCTGTCAATATTTTTTAATGAAGGTTATTTCCCTTAATATTAGAGGGTTTCGGCTTGCGAATGGGAAGAGTAAATTTGGTTGGGTTCGGGGTATTCTGAAGAAAGAATTGCCATGGTTCATGGGACTTCAAGAAACAAAATTAAACACAGTAAATGCTAGATGGATATGCTCACTTTGGGGTAATCCGGATTGTGATTTCTTACAAAAAGAAAAGGTTGGTCAATCGGGGGGACAAATCCTAATCTGGGACACCAATAAATTCGTGGCAAGTGATGTATATTGTTTTGATTCTGTCATTAGAGTTCAAGGTAAATTACTTGATTCGGGGCTCTTTGTAAATGTTATTAATATTTACGGTCCACACGATGATGCCAAAAAGCAAACACTATGGGATTCACGGTCGAATCTCCTACGGGGTAAATGTGATGAATCTTGGTTGTTATGCGGGGATTGCAATGAGGTAAGGGAAAAGGGAGATAGACTCAACTGTGAATTCATCGAGGCCAGAGCTAAAAGATTCAATAATTTTATAGTAAATAACAACCTGATGGAAATCCCATTAGGTGGTAGATTGTTCACTCATGTTAGCGACGACATGCTTAAGTTTAGTAAATTGGACATGTTTTTGGTCTCGGAAAGCTTTTATGCAGAGTGGAAAAGCCTATCGGCTATTGCAATGGATTGGAAACACTCCGACCATTGTCCAATTATGTTGTCTGATATGGAAAAGAATTTCGGCCCAAAACCTTTTAAGATCTTCGATGCTTGGTTTGATGAAGACGATTTCGAACAAATTATTGTTGAATCATGGAAAGACCCTGTTTTGGTTAATATGTGTAAAGATTGTCTTTTCAGGAACAAGCTCAAAAAGGTTAAAGAGGCACTGAAAGTTTGGAGTCACAACAAATTTGGGCATATTGATGGGGAGATAGAAGTGTTGAAGTGCACCGCAAACAACCTTGAACTAAAAGCAGAAGGGGGGCTGCTGGACAAAAATGAGAAAAAACTATGGTTTGAAACTCGAAAGATGTGGCTGGAAAAGGATGCAATTAAAACGAAAATGTTGAAGCAGAAAGCTCGGGTGCGATGGATACTTGATGGTGATGAAAATACTAAGTATTTCCATTCTTTAATTAGGTGAAAGAATAATAAAAGCAATATAAGAGGCTTAAACATTGGTGGAATTTGGAATGATAATCCGAATGACATTAAAAATGAGATTTTCGAGCACTTCAAACATATATTTGAAGAACCTGACATGGACAGACCAAGCCTCGAAGAGCTAAATTATCCCACTCTTTCGGCCGATGATGCAGAGAAACTCGAGTTACCATTTAATGAGAAAGAAATTCATGATGCGATTCTAGAGTGTGGTAGTACTAAGGCTCCTGATCCAGACGGGTTCAACATGCGTTTCTTCAAAAAATATTGGAATATCATCAAAGTGGAACTTATTGAAGCCATTGTGTGGTTCTGGGAAAAAGCTGAGTTTTCGAAGGGTTGTAACGCTTCTTTCGTCACTTTAATACCTAAAAAGAAAACCCCATCGAACCTTGGAGATTTCCGACCGATTAGCCTTATTGGTAGCTATTACAAGATCATCGCGAAAATACTTTCAAATAGGCTGAAAAAGGTTGTTCCTTATCTTGTGGGACCTGAGCAAAGTGCTTTTCTAAAAGGCAGGTTCATTCTGGACGGCGCGTTAATCGTAAACGAATCCATCGATTATTTGAAGGTAAGGAAACAAAAAGGCGTTATTTTTAAAGTCGACTTCGAGAAAGCGTTTGATTGTATTAACTGGGAGTTTCTTATGGAGGTTATGAAATGTATGGGTTTCCGGAACAAATGAAGGGATTGGATTTTAGCTTGTATCAAATCAGCAACTATCTCCGTTTTAGTTAACGGTTCACCTACAAAAGAGTTCACATTAGGAAGGGGTATACGGCAAGGCGACCCATTGTCCCCTTTCCTATTCATACTTGTGTCCGAGGGGTTGAATATCATGTCAAAGGCTGCAACAGAAAGAGGATGCTTCAACGGTGATGAGATTGGCAATGATAAAGTGGTTGTCTCGCATCTACAATACGCGGACGACACAATCTTTAACGGGAAGTGGAGTAGGCATAACGTGTATAATTTGCAAAAGCTTCTTAAATGCTTCGAATTAGCCTCCAGATTAAAAGTCAACTTTCAAAAGAGCTGTCTGTATTGTATCGGGGTAGGTATTGAAGAGATAAATTATATTGCTAATCGTATCGGTTGTCAAGTCGGGAAATTTCCGTTTACCTATCTCGGAATACCTATCGGCACAAAGATGAATAAATTAAAAGAGTGGGAGGTTGTGGTTGATAAAATTAAATAGAGATTATCGGATTGGAAAATGAGAACGTTTTCATTTGGAGGAAGAGTAACTCTTATTAAATCGGTTCTAAATAGTCTCCCATTGTATTTGTTCTCGCTTTTTCGTGCGCCCCAATCTGTGTTATAATTACTTGAGAGTGTGAGACGTGGGTTCTTTTGGGGCGGGTCCGATTCGGGTTCTAAATTGGCCTGGGTCAAATGGGATTGTGTCATTTCACCTTTTGGGAATGGGGGATTAAACTTGGGGTCATTAAAAAGTAAAAATTTAGCGTTATTGTGTAAATGGTGGTGGAGGTTCAAAACCGAAACCAACTCACTTTGGGTCAAAAGTATCCGTAGTATCTATGGTTCGGATGAGGGTTTGGGATTTGAGGGGGAACCCCCTCGATCTCAAACTTTCGGTATTTGGCGTAATATAGTTTTGGTAGGAAAATATTTGGAGTCTTTGGGCATTCCATTTCGAGCTTCTTTCAGCAAGTCAGTACATGATGGGTCGATAACAGCTTTTTGGGATGACATTTGGATTGATGGGGTCAAGCTAAGTCAAAGATTTCGTAGACTCTACAAATTAGAAAAATTCAAAGATGTTCGTGTCAAGGATCGAGTGAAAGTGGTAAATGAAACTGCTTCAGCAAATTTTGAATGGTTGAGGGAACCTTCTGGGCGCACAAAGACAGAATTGGAAGCACTCGTGCAGTTAATTTCAGACTACAAGTTCGAAGATGGCATGGAAGATAAATAGAAATGGTCGCTTTCCTCTAATGGTCAGTTTACAGTCAAACAACTATCCTATATCATTGATGAACATGTATTGCCAAGTAATGTCACTGTACAGGAGACTATGAGGAACAATTTAGTGTCTAAGAAACTAGGAATATTCGTATGGCGGGTTGGTAAAAAAAGAATACCGGTTAGGATCGAGCTTGATAAAAGGGGTATTGACCTAAATAGCGTTCGATGCCCCTTATGTGACGAAGATATAGAGACGGTGGACCACACTTTAATATTTTGTGAGTACTCCATGGAGGTGTGGAATCGAGTATTCAAATGGTGGGGTTTCGGTAATTTCAATAACCTTAGCTTCAATGAGATTTGATGTGTGCAGCGGTGTATACGAAATAGTTATATTTTTATTGCGAAATACTATTAAATACGATACAATTTTACACAAGTTATTTATTTATTAATAGAGTGGATATACCTAAACCTTGCTACAACACTATAGGCAGTGTACCTAATCGTATAGTAGTGTAATTTTTAGTAAGTTCGGTTCGTTCCGCAGGGAGCTAGCCAAGTTTAACGCTATATATTTTTAAACTATATTTGTATATATATATATATATATATATATATATATATATATATATATATATATATATAAGTATTAATATTATTATTATAAAAGGGGGGTTTTTACCGTTTAATGACCGGTTTGTTGATTTTATGTCTTAAGTCACAATTAAAACCTAATGTAAAATATTAAATATAAATATAAATACAACTTAAATTAAAGCGTAAAGTAAATGACGGTAAATAAAATTGCGATAATAAAAGTGCGATAAATATGAAATAAAGGAATTATGCATATTTAAACTTTCATAATCATGATGTTTGACGTGTTGATTTTAATTTATTACCATGGGTTAATTGTCCTTTGTCCTGGATTATTCGATATGCCCATCTAGTTTTTGTCCATAATAGTCCATCAGTCATAAATATAAAGTGCGAGTGTCCTCGTCAAATTATCCTTATATCCGAAGTCAAATATTCCAACTAATTGGGGACTTAAACTGTAACAAGGTCTTAATACTTTGTTTAATAATTACACCAGGATATCGACTGCGTGTAACCCAAGGTTATAATACTTTGTTAACAATTACGCCAAGTTTCCTTGTACATAATCCACCCCTGTTTTAATGAGTCTATTGAATTGACTATTAATCCATTCCCGTATCTGGTTAAATGAATGATTATTAGTACTTATAAATATCACGCCCATCGTTTCTGATCGAGTGTATGTGGTTATTTATAGGTACGTCCAATTGTAAATCTTTATATTAAATTAACGAACTATCATTCAATTAAACAAATATAAAGCCCATTAATAGTCCATAGTCCAATTTTCACAAGTGTCGGTCTTTTGTCCAAACCCCAATTATGGTACAAAGCCCAATAACCCCGTCTTTAATATTTAGCCCAACATCACGATTACTTTGATTTAAACAAGCATAATAAGAACATAGCTACGAGACATTAATTTAAAAAGGTTGAACATAACTTACAATGAGTATTAATAGCGTAGCGTTACACGAACATAATTTCGACTTACAAACTTAAAACATTCGCTAACATAACCTTATTATTATTAAACTTTAATATTAAAATTATAATATAAATATAAATATATATTTTGAGAGTAAGAGATAGAAAAAGATGTACATAACTATTCCGAAAAACTCACTTTTTATAGAACCTGGCCAGCTATAATAACTCATGCTAGTGCATGAGTTTTGTGCCTTCTGGCCATGCGATCGCATGGCCAGCTGTTCAAGCTCACATTGAGTTTTAAACGTGGGCTGCGCGTATTTATTTAATATATAATATAATATATATAATTTTATATAATTAATTATATATTATATTCTTGTGCATTGTTGACTTGTAATTTTAGCTCCGTTGCGTCACGCGTTGATAGTTGGTTCATGTCCCGGTTCCGGATTTTCGAACGTCCTTTCGTACGCGGAGATATCTTGTACTTTGCGTTCCGCGGCTCATACTCTTGTAATTTTTAGACGTTTCTCATCAATAATTCGAACCACTTGGATTATACTTTGTACTTTTTAGCTTTTTTGATCATTTTCGTCTTTAAATCTTCGTTTTCTTCTTTTGTCTTCGCACTTATTTATTTAAACGAATATTATATAAAAATACAACAATTACAACTAAAAGCTTTACATATTGGAAGGATATTGTGCCTAAATATATGTTCATTTGGAGCACTATCAAATATCCCCACACTTGAGCGTTGCTTGTCCTCAAGCAATACAGAACTTAAAATAAAATCACACTTCACCCGAATCACTTTTTTTTTATTCTCACACTTTATACATCAGTGATTTTGATACAGCGGTATAAACAATGATAGTAACAATATGGTTTATAGTCCCACATGGCTATAAAAATTTAGATCCTTTAAGAAAATTGGATCTTTATGAAAACATTTGATCTTTTGAAAATTCATTCTAGCTTTTATCCTAGATAAGTTTTCCGGAATAACCCTTCACCGGTGTTTGCAAATTATTTTTGTGGGTTTTGTGGGTTTCAGTTTTGAAAATTTTAGCTCAAAAACTTGTGGTTTTGTGTCACCCACTTGCTAATCCTTGTATTAGGAAAGCAACACGTCCAGTATACTTGCTCCATAAATTACCTTTCGGTAAACTACCGTTCAGTTGTAAAAGAAAGCGTTGAACAAGCAACTGTTAAGGCAATGTCCCGTGACATGCTTTTGATTATGGTTTATATCGTGTCGGGTGCAATTACTATCCTTTGTAGGAGCAATAGTAAAGATCACCCTATAGTTTTTCGGTCTGGCACAAGGTCCTGTCTTCGACCATGCTATGCAACCACCGTTCTTACGGTTGACACCCGATTTGGTTCAGGTGACCTAATGAATTCCAGGTGAATTCCTAGGATTTTACATTCAATGGTAATGAACGCATTGAAAATAGGTTTTCAGAAAACAATTCGGTTTTAATTTGATCAAAAATATTTTCTCGTTCAAGCTCAAGTTTAGATATCATTGAATTCCATGAGTTTGTAATTCTCAATCTTTAAGGTCAATCTCAAGGATTGAGTAATATCAAGCTTAAATGCCGATTTTTAATCTTTAAGGAGATTATCTTTTTTGGGGTTCTGATTCATTAGTCTTATCAAGCTAATTTGCACGGCGCCCTCCCCATTTTATGAGACAGATCCTCTCATGGTTAAGATAAGTCTGACCACTTGGCGACCCTGTTTGATGCTGAGGTCCGTGGATTTCCTGCTGATTTTCGAGAAAACTTTTCAAGGTTTTTCGTAGACTCTACAACTGGTCTGGACGACAACTTTCTGACCTAAATCAAGAAGCGCGTGTCTTTTTCGGAAGACTTTACTTCCTTTTAATGATGGAATTGATTCATCGTGTAGATCCATCTATTCTTTCAAAGGTATTACAATAAATCGGGTAAAACTGATTAGTTTAGTCCAAAGCAAAAGTACTTGCAATAATCTGTACCAAATATGTGATATGTGTTTTAAAGAAATTAGTAAATTGTTCCCACACTTAACTTTTATTTATTCTTTTCTTTGCCTTTTTATTCTCCTTTATTTCATTTTAAATGAATTTTAACGTTTTGGGTTGTTTCTCCATTTATGTTCTCTCCGAGGTAACAATAATTTCGGCATTAACACCTAGTTTTATCGTTCATAAATATGTATAAACATGATTTTGAATTCATTTAGTTGAAATTTTTTTAAATTTTCACAAAATTTGGCAATTAAACTAAGTGTAAACCCGAGAGAATTTATAACCCTTCCCCACACTTGAGATCATGCAATGCCCTCATTTGCATGAAATCAGACTATAATTATAAATTCATGAGGGTGATTAGTGTAGAAAAGTGATTAAAAATACCCAGTTTGTAATTACTAAGGTCGTCGAATGATAGATGGCGCGCCTCATCGTTCATTCCTTTTGTTGTAATTTCACATATGTTTTGCGTCTTATCGTCAAAATTAGTAGCTTTTGCTGAACTTTAATGTCAGTCTTTGAAAATGCGCTGTTTTACCCTGTTTTGTACATAAGATAAACTACAAACATATAATATATATATATATATATATATATATATATATATATATATATATATATATATATATATATATATATATATATATATATATATATATATTTATAAAAACCTTTATTTATTAAAACAATTTGAATAATTTTTTTTAAAATTTTGTTTCCTTTTACTTTAGGTAGTTTCGGTATGTTTACCTAGTCCATCCCTCTACAAAATTTAAAATTTATCGTTTTTAAAGCTATTGTTTTATAAGCAAAGATTTTTTGGGTTTTTTAATTTTTTTGGTATACTTTAGATCAATAAAATTAAATATAATGATAACAAAATTTTTCGCCCCGCCCTCGGATAAAGCAATTTCGGTTCCATGACCCAGTCTTCAACTCACGATGAATTTTATAAATCAATTTTTAACTTGATGAAGTAAAGTATATTTTTGTTTTTAAATTCACACAAACTTAAATTTAAAAATGCATAAAAATTTCATATAAAACCTATAAAACAAAAAATTTAGAATAGGGGGATAAAACTAACTCTTTAGTGTCTGCTAGTGGAAAAGACCAATCGGATTCCATTCTCGGAACTACACGAGAACAGAACAACTAACTCTAGACAGCATTATTTCTTTTTAGAACATTTGAATCTCCCCACACTTAGGTAGCTGTGGTGTCGAAATTGTGATAAACTTCATCGTCAATTTCTCTTGGACCATAATCAACTTGCATATCTGTGACTTTTGCTTTAAGCCATTGGTCGGATTCCTGTGTAATATCCACAAATTCAACTAGTTTTGCCTTTTCTTTAGGCGATAGATTGGATACTAACCGGTTACATAACTTAAAGTTCCCCTTGATTCTAGCATCGCGAATCCGTTTAATAAGTTTCTTCATTGAACTGTTAATAACGGAGTCATTTAATTTCGTATCAACAATGGGGTTATTTGTTATCAGGTCATCATTAGGTTTTACTTCATCTTCCCCACACTTAGGCGTTTTATTATTGTTAAGCACTACCGTTGGAGTTGGTAAAACAATATGGTTCTTACCAATCGTTTTTGTTAGTTCAACGGTTTTGGTTGGTGGAGATTTAGACTTTCGACTTACAAATGTGATCGATTTTTCATCATTACTAAGTGTCATTCTACCCTCTCTTACATCAAATAACGCCCCGGTGGACGCTAAGAATGATCGACCTAAAATTAGAGGAATGTTTGAGTCCTCTTCTATGTTAATGACAATAAATTCAACTAAAAAGGTTAAATTACCCACTTGAACGGGTAGGTTGTCAGCAATTCCAACTGGGTAACTAATTGTTTGATCAAAGATTCGAACACTCATCTCTGTTGGACTTAACTCACCTACTCCTAATCTCTTATATAATGAAAGAGGCATAACACTCACACTCGCACCTAAATCTGCTAGTGCATCATACATGACACAATCACTAAGTAGACAAGGAACAATAAATTCACCCGGATCACCCACCCTGGGTGGAGGTTTTGGTGGAACTGTCTTCACCGGGTTTATTTTTACGGTTTTTGTTTCTTGTACTTTTTTATTCTTCTTCTTCTTTCCAGAGGTATCACAAACTTTATTACCTATCACTTGCTCATACTCAACTCCTTTTCTTGGAAACGGGATGGGTGGTCTGTATGGTGCCACCACTGGCTTTACATACTTGGGTGGTGGTGGTGTTGTAACTTCTTCATTGTTACTCACATCAAAAACCTTCCCATCTTCTGATGCTGATTTTTCAGAATTCGTTGAAACCATATTAACATTCTCATTCCGAGGATTTACTTCAGTATTACTCGGTAGCTTTCCTTGTTCCCTCTCACTCATCATGCTAGCAAGAGTACCTACGTGTTTTTCTAGATTCAAAATGGAAGCTTGTTGAGTTCTTAATGATTGATCAAACCTCTCATTTGTTTGGGTTTGAGATGTAATAAATTGTGTTTGAGATTCCATTAGCTTTGCCATCATTTCTTCCAGATTTGACTTTTTCTCTTCGGTTTGTTGTGGTGGTTTATACAAGCTAGGTCTTTGTTGATTGAAAGTATTGTTTTGAGTTGGTTGGTTATTCGGACCTTGTTGGTTGTACGAGTTATTGTTGGGTCCATTTGGATTGTAAAGAATGTTTTGATTTCGATTGAAGTTTGGCCTTGGCGGTTGATAATTATTTTGATCATTATTTCCCGGCCTTTGGTTCATGTAGGAAACATTCTCTCGTTGTTCCATCGTTTACTCAATGTGACAATCTTTCGTTAAGTGTGGTCCACCGCATTGCTCACAACTGATTCGAATTGCGTGAATATCTTTAGTCATCTTTTCCATTCATCTCTCGAAAGCATCTATTTTTGCGGAAACGGAATCAAAGTCATGGCTAGAATCGGCTCTAGCCGCTTTAGATGAATGAAAGATATCTTTTTCCTGATGCCACTCATGTGAGTGGGAGGCTGTTTTATCAATAATTTTGTAAGCTTCGGTTGCGGTTTTCTTCATAATGGAACCACCAGCTGCTATGTCGATGTCTTTTCGTGTAGTAATGTCACATCCTTGGTAGAATATTTGTACTATTTGATAAGTATCTAAACCGTGCTGAGGACATCCTCTCAACAACTTTCCAAATCTTGTCCACGCCTCATATAATGTTTCATTTGGCCTTTGCGCGAATGTAACAATTTCTCCTTGAAGTCTCACGGCTTTAGATGCCGGAAAGAATCTTTTAAGAAATTTCTCAACTAAGACATCCCATGTATCAATCGCCCCTTCAGGTAACGATTCTAACCAATCTTTGGCTTCTCCCTTTAAAGTCCAGGGAAATAACATGAGATAGATCTGTTCATCCTCAACTTCTCTGATTTTAAATAAAGTACAAATCCTATTAAAGGTTCGAAGATGTTCGTTTGGATCTTCTTTTGGCGTACCACTATATTGGCATTGATTAGTTACCATGTGTAGGATTTGTCCCTTGATTTTATAATCTGGTGCATTGATGTCTGGCTTAATAATGGCGTGACCTTGGCCCGTGCGTGTGGCTCTCATTCGGTCTTCCATACTTAGAGGTTCTGTTACTTCCATAATTGAATTTGTTGAATCCGAATGACTAGAAGATTCTGATTTAACGGTTTCTTCCTCGACAATCTCTGGATGAGTGATTTGTGGTTCCGTAGGAATGATTAGTGGTTCAGGATCTCTGAATTGTCCCTGAATATCCTCCGGATTCTCAATTGTGAGGTCGGGTTCAAAAAATGGATTATCGGAAATTTGAATCGGAGTACTTGGTCGACTAGATGACGATTCTAAAGAAAAATCAACTGCGACAATATTGGCTAGATGTCTTGATCGAGTTACAGGTGGTGAATGTATGAAAGGTGGTGAACGTTTTGCTCGGTGCATTCACAGAATATCCTATTAGTTATAAAAGATAAAAATTATATAAGTTATCAATCAAATTAATAGACTTTTCTGATTTTGCCCACGTTTCGAATAGCCAATAGATGCAGCAGGTAGCCAGGACCCTTTAAATCGGAAGCCCACAACTCGCCACTAACAAATTCAACTATTACTACGAACCAGAAAATTTTGGATGTCTATCAATTTAACCGCTTAAAATAATTTTTCGTCGAAATTTAAAGAAGATAAAGAAAATTCTATGTCCTAAAAACTTGAGCGTCGAGAAATAAGAAAGAAAAAGAGCGCGTCGAAAAATGTCGAAAAATAAAAGGTCGAAAAATAAGCGTTAAAAAATAATAAAATGCAGCGTCGAAACTTAAAAGTCTAAAAACTAAGAATTAAAGTTGCGTCTAAAGGTATTAAAGCTTAAAAGGAATTCTATATCCAAAACGGCAATAACTTAAAAAGCACTAAAATCTATAAAATATTAAAGCGATAAGCGACGTCGTAAAATTCTAAAGCGCCTAAATCTTAGTCTAAAGAAAAAGCACTTAAGGGATTTTACGGCAAAACCTTAAAAAAATCTAGAAATAAAAATAACTACGGCAAAAACTATATCTTAAAACTAGTTACGAATGATAAAAGTACAAATATTACGAATAAATGCTTAAAAAGATACGTAAATATAAAAATAAAACTAAAGTTATAAAAATACAATTTTTTATAAAAATATTATTTTTATATTATATTTTATAAAAGTATTAATTTATATAATAATAAAACTAATTAACACTTAAAATTAATTAAAATTAAACTTAAACAAATTATATTAAATTAAAACCCTAATTAACTAATTAAATAATAATAATAATATTAAACACAAACCCTAATCGTACTGTACGAAAATCAGACGTGTCAGATCATCTCATGCGAACGCATGAGTTCTATGTACTGCAGCCATGCGATCACATGGCTTGCTGGTTCAGTTTATATGCAGGGCAAAATCGTGCAGGCTCAGATTTGTTTTTTTTTTTTTACTTTTTACTCTATAATTTTACAAAATTTAAAATAAGTAATTAAAATACACTTATATTTTTAAGATTTAAAAAAAATACTTTTATACTTTATAAAATATATATTTTCGTTTTACTCGTTTTTTTATGTTTTAAATTTTTATAACTTAAAACGTATTTTTACAAAAATAAATTAAACTTAATAAAAATCTTTTTTATAGCGTTTCGCTTCGGCGTTTAAGATGATCCCCGGCAGTGGTGCCAAAAATTTGATGTGTGCAGCGGTGTATACGAAATAGTTATATTTTTATTGCGAAATACTATTAAATACGATATAATTTTACACAAGTTATTTATTTATTAATGAAGTGGATATACCTAAACCTTGCTACAACACTATAGGCAATGTACCTAATCGTACAGTAGTGTAGTTTTTAGTAAGTCCGGTTCGTTCCGCAGGGAGCTAGCCAAGTTTAACGCTATATATTTTTAAACTATATTTGTATAAATATATATATAAAAGTATTAATATTAATATTATTATTATAAAAGGGGGGGTTTTTACCGTTTAATGACCGGTTTGTCGATTTTATGTCTGAAGTCACAATTAAAACCTAATGTAAAATATTAAATATAAATATAAATATAAATACAACTTAAATTAAAGAGTAAAGTAAATGACGGTAAATAAAATTGTGATAATAAAAGTGCGATAAATATGAAATAAAGGAATTATGCTTATTTAAACTTCCGTAATCATGATGTTTGACGTGTTAATTTTAATTTATTACCATGGGTTAATTGTCCTTTGTCCTGGATTATTCGATATGCCCATCTGGTTTTTGTCCATAACAGTCCATCAGTCATAAATATAAAGTGCGAGTGTCCTCATCAAATTATCCTTATATCCGAAGTCAAATATTCTAACTAATTGGGGACTTAAACTGTAACAAGGTCTTAATACTTTGTTTAATAATTACATCAGGATATCGACTACGTGTAACCCAAGGTTTTAATATTTTGTTAACAATTACGCCAAGTGTCCTTTTACATAATCCACCCCTGTTTTAATGAGTCTATTGACTATTAATCCATTCTCGTGTCCGGTTAAATGAACGATTATTAGTACTTATAAATATCCCGCCCATCATTTCCGATCGAGTATATGTGGTTATTTATAGGTACGTTCAATTGTAAATCTTTATATTAAATTAACGAACTATCATTCAATTAAACAAATATAAAGCCCATTAATAGTCCATAGTCCAATTTTCACAAGTGTCGGTCTTTTGTCCAAACCCAATTATGGTACAAAGCCCAATAACCCCGTCTTTAATATTTAGCCCAACATCACGATTACTTCGATTTAAACAAGTATAATAATAACTTAGCTACGAGACATTAATTTAAAAAGGTTGAACATAACTTACAATGAGTATTAATAGCGTAGCGTTACACGGACAGAATTTCGACTTACAAACTTAAAACATTCGCTAACATAACCTTATTATTATTAAACTTTAATATTAAAATTATAATATAAATATAAATATATATTTTGAGAGTAAGAGATAGAAAAAGTTGTACATAAATCATCCAAAAAACTGACTTTTTATAGAACCTGGCCAGCTACAGTAACTCATGCGAGTGCATGAGTTTTGTGCCTTCTGGCCATGCGATCGCATGGCCAGCTGTTCCAGCTCACATTGAGTTTTAAACGTGGGCTGCGCGTATTTATTTAATATATAATATAATATATATAATTTTATATAATTAATTATATATTATATTATATTCTTTTGCATTGTTGACTTGTAATTTTAGCTCCGTTGCGTCACGCGTTGATAGTTGGTTCATGTCCCGGTTCCGGATTTTCGAACGTCCTTTCGTACGCGAAGATATCTTGTACTTTGCGTTCCGTGGCTCGTACTCTTGTAATTTTTAGACGTTTCTCATCAATAATTCGAACCACTTGGATTGTACTTTGTACTTTTTAGCTTTTTTGATCATTTGCGTCTTCAAATCGTCGTTTTCTTCTTTTGTCTTCGCACTTATTTATTTAAACGAATATTACATAAAAATAGAACAATTACAACTAAAAGCTTTACATATTGGAAGGATATTGTGCCTAAATATATGTTCATTTGGAGCACTATCAAGATTCTCAAAGGTAATGCTCCGGTTTCAATGTCCGTCCTCGGGAAGAAAATATGGCAAGCGGTAGAATGGGTTTGTGCTTATTTCATTTGGAAAAATCGAAACAATATGGTATTTCATGGTAAGTCATGGAACGCCCCGGTAGCTCTAAATGAAATTCAACTCAAATCATTCGACTGGATCTCGCAAAGAATTAAAGGAAAAAAGATGGATTGGTACACGTGGCTAAGCAACCCTTGTGTTTATCTTAATTCGATCTAAATCGAGTTGTATTTAGCATGCTTAATTTTTTCTAAATCGAGCTGTATTTAGCATGATAGGTGTTTGCTAGCTCGCAAACAATCTGTAAATTTCGTGTAGTATGTATTTTTTTCGTGTAATTGGGCTGGATGCACTTGGTAACAGCTCAACTGACTTTGTATTCTTATTGTTTGAATAATTCATGCTTGCTTTTCAAAAAAAAAAAAAAAAAATGTGATGTATCCTGGAATGATAATTAGGGTTAGTATATATAGGCAAAACCCTAATTCTAGAATCATCCAAGATCATGATAATCCTTTCCATAACAAATTTCCCGAATACCGGATATAATTATGTAAAAGATATTTAGGCTTGATGGCCAAGTAACCGCCATTCCGGGAACAAAGGGATTCAATACGCTACCGCATGCCGCATACCTCATATAGAGTACATGCGTACGCACGCTAGTGATTACCCGCATACGTATATAATGTGTATGCGGGTTGCGGTATCATTATGTCCCCCCAGTTTGATGTTATGTGACGCAAGCCATATGATATCAAACTATAAAGCTCAAAATAAAAAATAAAAAAGAAAAAAGAAAACATCCAGCATTAAATTTTCCGCGTGCGTTTCAATGTCATTAAATGCCTGTCACTGTCGCAGAAACCCATTCGGCTGACAAGACATAAAGTGACAGTCGGCAGGCGCGTGTGGGCCACGCCCTCAACATTGGGTACAACAAACAGAAACCCACGCGTGTATAAAAATGTCGACCGTCGGTTGTGTTACACGTGTACGGCTACGATGAAACCGTTTCACCCCACTACACCCATTCCTCACTATAAATAGACCCGATTCATCCTCATTTCTATTTTTTCTGCCTAAAGCTTCTCCGATACGCTGCTAAATCAATTCCGATCAAATCTCATATATTCCGGCCAACTACAAAAGGTTAGTTACTCTTCGATCACTCTTAGAAAATGTAACGACCCGGATTTTTCCGATCGTTTTACATTTATAAGATTAATATTTACATAAATTAAACCTTACCAACATGATAAGCAATCTAAATTGTTAAGACTTATGTTTTTGAAAAGAGTTTTACACAACGTTTGACCGTCCAATTTGACCGATGATATCACGAACTATATAACATACGATAATTATACGTTTGTGTATATATATGTATTTTTATATATTTAACATGATCTAAGAATGTTTTAACATCTCATTGTGTACTAATAACAATGAGTTATAAGTATATTTTGAGACTACTAACTTAAGTTTTCAAAACGATAACTATATGTGACGTTCTTCGACTTAAATACTTAAAACTTATAATGCTTATACATGTATCGTATAGATATGTATTTTATCACTTTTAAAGGATTTATATACATAAAACAATATAAGTATATTTACAAAAGATAGCTATATTTGAATCCTCGTTCCGTTTTCTCAAGATTTTTATACGTATATCTAGGGTATATGTACCCGTATCATACCCAGCTTCTATACGTATTTACTATTGGTATATACGCATCACAATCACTTTATTAGCAGCCATGAGTCAGCCAATTTTGGATCTTAGCATGCATTATTAATCAATTTGGCATATTACAAGACTTTTGCACAATATTACAAATTTATACATCTTTTCACCACCATTTATACTCCATTCCATTTTCATTTTTACTACACATTTTCTCTAACCAAAAATACACTCTTAGGAACCTTAAGTGTTCTTCACAATCTCAGCAAATAACCATGAAGATCTAGCTTCAAAAATAACCCTTAATCATCATAAGAAAATCCATTCAAGAACACTTCAAAAATCCTTCCAAGTAAACAAGTTTACTTCCAACCTTTCAATCCAACTCCACCACTCTTTTGATTCTAGGATTTTTCTCATCTCTTACAGTAACTTTGTCCAAGTAACTTGAGGTAGTAACCTTATTCATAATCTTATTCAATTCATATTCATATAGCTATCTTATTTTGTGGTATAAAATTTTAACAACAAGAACATAGTTTGAATGATTTCAAACTTGTTCGCAAACTAAATAGATCCTTCTAGCTTGACTTTTAAAACACTTCAAGACCTGTAATATATCATAATGATATGCTAACTTAACAAGATATAACTTGTTTTTACAAAGAACACCTTAAAAACTGAATCTACGTCGTCGGAGTGCAACCGGGGGCTGTTTTGGGTTGGATAATTAAAAACCATCTTAAGCTTTGAATTGGAAGTTTATATTCTGGAGAAATGATATTTCTTATGAATATGTTAACACATAAAAATTTCATGGTTTAACTCAAAGTGTAAGTATTTTTAGAAAAATGATCATTAAATGTTGTTTTTATGATGGAAACTGATCACTTTTATAAGTTTCACCAAAGTTTGACCTATAACCTGTGATTTCGAATACAACCTAAGGTATTTTGAGTTTATATTCTTAAAATTCGACTCGATCCAAGGAAGTGGCAAGTTGAACCAACAAAAACGGAGTTGTAATGAAGAAACTACGACTAAAACAAGATCGGGTATGCGAAGCTAGTTTAGCTACGAAAATATTTGGAGAAAAATTAAATTAATCATATATTTTTAATTAATATGATATTTCATATATATTTACTTATGATTTGATTTTATATATTTCAGGACCACCCATAAACAACACGAGAAGATTAATCATAAGACCTCATGATTGTACGCAACACGTCATTTGACAACATGGTACTTTATGTACGCAACACGTCATTTGACAACATGGTACCATGGGTCGAGATTAATTCTGATCAATACGAATACGATGGGGTCTTTATTTATTTTATTTAAGCAACTAATTGTGGACCACTAACATCGGACTGCTAACTACGGACTAAGAAAATATTAAAAGTATATATATATATATATATATATATATATATATATATATATATATATATATATATATATATATATATATATATATATATGTAACGATTACTTAAAAAGAAAATATGTTGATATATTATATATATGGTTAGGTTCGTGATATCTATCGGAGACCAAGTCGTGATAAACACCTTCAAGGCAAAAGTGAGTATATAGTCTCACTTTTAAACTCTAAATATTTCGGGATGAGAATACATGTATTTTATGATTTACGTTATGGACACAAGTGATTAAAATTATATATTCTACGTTGAGTTGTACCATTGGCATATCTCCCTGTAACTTGGTAACTACTATTTACATGCGGTATTGTAAACGCGAATCCTGTTGATAGATCTATCGGGCCTGACAACCCCAACCGGACTGGACGACCAGTATTCAACGGTTGCACAGTACTTCGTTTCGGTGACTACACTTGGTATGGTGTAGTAAGATTTCATAATAAAGGGAATATGCGACGTTGATTAAATGTTAAGTATGGTTATCAAGTGCTCAACAACTTAGAATATTTTTATTAAAACGTTTATATATGAAATCTTGTGGTCTATATTCATAACGCTGCCGGCATTAAACCTATATCTCACCAACTTTATATTGACGTTTTAAGCATGTTTATTCTCAGGTGATAACTAAAAGCTTCCGCTGCAACATGTTGAATTTAAGCAAGATCTTGAGTATGCATATTTGTGTCAAAAATAAAACTGCATATCGGAGGATTTGTAATGTAAAATATGTTGGAAGTCGTACTGTTATTATCACATGTAAAGTTTGTAAGTCTAAGATTATCGCTAAACGATAATCATTATTATCTTGTTTAAACCTTGTATTTGTAATAAAAGTTATGGTTTGTATTGTAAAAACGAATGCAGTTTTTGAAAAACGTCGCATATAGAGGTCAATACCTCGCGATGAAATCATATGTTATTGTATTCGTCCTTATGGTTAAGGTCGGGTTATGACATGTGGTATCAGAGCGTTGGTCTTAGAGAACCAGAAAATTTGCATTAGTGTGTCTTATCGAGTTTGTTAGGATGCATTAGTGAGTCTGGACTTTGACCGTGTTTGATTTCGAAAACTATTGCTTATCCTTGTTGGTTAAAAAAAAAAATTAATATGTAAATATTATGTGGTACTAACGTGCTAGTTGTTATGTGATAGATGTCTGGCTTAGAACTTGTTATCACATTCAGCGACTCCGAACCAGAATCTTCAGATGGTGTTCAAGTCATTAACCTGTCCGATGATAAAAACGATACCTTTGGGGAAGACTCAAAATTTTCGGATGAATCAATTGAAGAGGAACTGGAAAGTGATCCTGAGGAGGAAGAAATACAGGAAATTACGAAAGACAAGTTTGAAAGAGGAAAGAAACGAAAGGCTACTGAATTGGAAAATCCAAATCCCAAGTTTAGTGACGATGTTGTGGCACCAACTCCACCAGACACTTCCACCCCTATTTCCGCTATTCCTATTAGTTCTATCCCGGAATCCAGTTCTTCAGCCCCTCCACCAAAACGCAGGGAGACAGTCAAGATAACCTATAAGCGATTTCTTTGAACACAAACGTTTTGGGTTAAATGATGCGCTGTTGTTTTAAACCATGGGATCATATAACGTTTTGTATAATATTACTAGTGTGGTTTGCTTAATGTTTGATGTAAGATAAGCATATGTAAAATAGTGAAGTGTGAAATGCAATAATTTTCCATGGTTGAGTATTATTTGGGTGATAGTAATTCATTTCCGTACTAAGCTATTAAGTATGAACTTTAACGGGTAGGTACTACCCTAGATATAATTATAAAACGCTAATAAGAAGAAAAGGCTTTTATAATAATATCTGGTTCATATTATTAATAAGCTACGATGTACTGTAAATACATACTACATCTATAATATTCCATGTGAATAATTATTTTTTCATTCTTATTGAAGATTATGGCGCGATTGAACCGAATGACGGAACAAGAAATCCAGGAACTCATCAATCAGCAAGTGAACGACAGAATGTTATGGGTTGAGGCTGCAAGAGGTGCTGCAGTTAACCCAAATCCTCGTGTGGGGTGCACTTACAAAACTTTTCAAGGTTGCAAGCCCTCATCATTCAGTGGAACAGAAGGACCGGTCAGTTTAACCCGGTGGATCTAAAAGATTGAGTCTGTGTTTAAAATCAGTGGTTGTATTGAGAAGGACATGACCAAGTATGCATCGTGCACCCTACAAGATAGTGCACTCACATGGTGGAAAAACTATGTGAAGGCCGTAGGAGGAGATGTAGCTTATGATACTCCTTGGGAAGAATTCAAAACAATGCTAATCAACGAATATTGTCCAAGGAACGAGGTTAGGAAGTTGGAAGCTGAATTACGAAGCCTGAAAGCTGTTGGTACTGAACTCACCAACTACAATCAGCGATTCATGGAATTAGCTTTGCTATGTCCCGAATTGGTACCAACCGAAGAACGGAAGATTGAACTGTACAAAGACGGTTTGCCTAAAAAGGTCAAGGCAAAAGTTAAAGCATCCAAACCCAAGACTATTCATGAAGCTATCACCATGGCGAACGAATTGATGGACCAGATTATTCTGGATAAGAACACCGATGTCAAGACATCGGGAAACAAAAGAAAGTGGGAAGGTAATCATCAACAATCCAACAAGAAACAAGAAACCACGCAAGGTGCGGGTAGCGGTTCAAACTCAGGTTACAAAGGACGAAATCCTTTATGTAACAGATGCCACAAACATCACTCTGGTTATTGTAATGTGGTGTGCAACAATTGTAATCGAAAAGGTCATCTTGCTGAAGATTGTAGGGTTCCCGCTACAAATACAAATGGTACCAAGACTCCTGCCACCAATGCAAATAGAACTGCCTTGGCCACTGTTACCTGTTATGGGTGTGGGAAACAGGGTCATTATAAGAGCCAGTGTCTGAATCCAGAGAAGAATAATGGATCTGCACATGGAAGAGCATTTGGTATTAATGCTAGAGAGGCGTGTGAAGACCCGGAGCTTGTTACGGGTACGTTTAATATTAATAACTTATCCGCATCTATTATATTTGATACTGGTGCCGATAGAAGTTACGTGAGTAGAGACTTTTACACTAAATTGAATTGTTCATCATTACCTCTAGATGCTAAGTACATGATTGAGTTAGCTAATGGTAAACTAATTAAAGCTGATAAAATTTGCCGTGATTGTAAAATAAATTTAGCCGGAGAAATATTTAAGATTGATTTGATACCCGTAGAATTAGGAAGTTTTGATGTAATAGTCGGCATGGACTGGATGTCCAAAATAGGAGCTGAAGTTGTGTGTGCCAAGAAGGCAATTCGCATTCCTTGTAAGGATAAAACGTCAGTAATGATTTATGGAGAGAAGGGTAACTCAAAGCTAAAACTCATTAGTTGTTTGAAAGCTCAAAAGTGCTTGAAGAAAGGGTGTTATGCTATCTTAGCACATGTTAATAAAGTCGAAACGAAGGAAAAAGTGAAGAGCATCAATGGCGTGCCTGTGGCAAGAGATTTTCCTGAAGTCTTTCCGGAAGAGTTGCCGGGATTACCTCCATTTGGATCTGTAGAATTTCAAATAGATCTAGTACCAGGAGCTGCACCAGTGGTTCGTGCTCCATATAGACTTGCACCGTCTGAGTTAAAAGAACTTCAGAGTCAGTTAAAAGAATTACTGGACCGTGGATTGATACGACCAAGTACTTCACCGTGGGGAGCTCCGATTTTATTCGTCAAGAAGAAAGATGGATCTTTTAGGATGTGTATAGATTATCGTAAATTAAATAAGTTAACTATCAAGAATCGGTATCCACTACCGAGAATTGACGAGTTATTTGATCAACTGCAAGGATCATGTGTGTACTCGAAAATCGACTTAAGATCGGGCTATCATCAATTACGTGTCAAAGAAGAAGATATTCTGAAAACTGCTTTTCGGACACGTTATGGTCATTACGAATATTTGGTTATGCCGTTTGGGTTGACTAATGCGCCAGCTGTATTCATGGACCTCATGAATCGAGTTTGTAGTCCGTATTTAGATAAGTTTGTTATCGTTTTCATTGACGATATTCTTATCTATTCCAAGAGTGAGCAAGAACATGAGCAACATTTAAGGTTGGTATTAGAATTGTTAAGAAAAGAACAGTTATACGCCAAATTTTCTAAGTGTGCATTTTGGTTGAAAGAAGTGCAATTTCTTGGCCACGTTGTTAGTAGCAAAGGAATTCAGGTTGATCGAGCTAAAATTGAGGCCATTGAAAAATGGGAGACTCCTAAGACACCAACGCAGATACGCCAATTTTTGGGTTTATCTGGTTATTATAGAAGGTTTATTCAAGATTTTTCCCGAATAGCTAAACCATTAACAACGTTAACGCAAAAAGGGAAGAAGTACGAATGGACTTCTGAGCAGGAAAGTGCATTTCAATTACTGAAGAAGAAGTTGACTACATCACCTATTTTATCGTTACTTGAAGGGAACGATGATTTTGAGATATATTGTGACGCTTCGCGACAAGGTTTTGGTTGCGTCCTTATGCAACGGAAGAAAGTTATAGCATACGCATCTCGACAATTGAAGATTCACGAGCGGAATTATACGACGCATGATTTAGAATTGGGAGCAGTAGTGTTTGCATTGAAGATATGGAGACACTATTTATATGGGGTTAAATGCACTGTGTTTACTGATCATAAAAGCCTTCAACATATTTTTGATCAGAAGCAGCTGAACATGAGGCAACGTAGGTGGGTCGAGCTGATAAACGACTATGATTGTGAGATTCGCTATCATCCCGGGAAAGCGAATGTAGTGGCCGATGCTCTAAGTAGAAAGGAACGGGAACCAATTCGAGTACGAGCGATGAACATAAAAATTCGCATGAATCTCAACTCACAAATCAAAGAGGCACAACGAGAAGCTCTTACTAAAGAAAACATAGGAAATGAAATAATGAAGAATTATGGAAAACAACTCGTTATACGGGAAGAAGGAATTCGATATTTTACAAACCGTATTTGGGTACCAAAGTTGGGTGGATTAAGGAAGTTGATATTGAACGAGGCACATAAGACAAGATACTCGATACATCCTGGAGTTGGAAAGATGTATCAAGATCTTAAGACGCATTATTGGTGGCCTAATTTAAAGACAGATGTTGCAACATATGTTGGGGAATGTTTAACTTGTTCCAAAGTCAAAGCAGAACACCAGAAGCCATCAGGGTTACTTCAACAACTAGAAATCCCAGAATGGAAATGGGATGGTATTACCATGGATTTCATCACAAAGTTACCTAAGACTGCCTAGGGTTATGACACCATTTGGGTAATAGTTGATCGTCTCACCAAATCTGCACATTTCTTGCCTATAAAGGAAACAGATAGAATGGAGAAACTATTACGATTATACATAAAGGAAATTGTTTCAAGGCATGGAATACCTATTTCCATTATATCCGATCGTGATAGTAGATTTACATCAAAGTTTTGGCAATCACTACAGGAGGCCCTGGGAACTCGTTTGGATATGAGCACCGCATATCATCCACAAACTGACGGGCAGAGTGAAAGAACAATTCAGACTCTTGAAGACATGCTCAGGGCATGTGTGATTGATTTTGGAAACGGATGGGATAAGTATCTACCATTAGCAGAATTCTCGTATAATAACAGTTATCATGCGAGCATTAAAGCTGCACCATTTGAAGCACTGTATGGAAGGAAGTGTAGATCCCCTATCTGTTGGAATGAAGTAGGAGATCGACAATTAACTGGTCCCGAGATCATACACGAAACGACTGAGAAGATAGTACAAATCAAGGAGAGATTGAAAACAGCCCGTAGTCGCCAAAAGAGCTACGCGGATGTCCGAAGGAAACCATTAGAGTTTCAGATCGGTGACATGGTTATGCTAAAGGTGTCACCTTGGAAAGGTGTAATACATTTTGGAAAAAGGGGTAAACTGAACCCAAGGTATGTAGGCCCGTTCAAGATCATCGAACGCATCGGACCGGTAGCTTATCGACTCGAGTTACCACAACAACTCGTCGGAGTACATAATACATTTCTCGTATCAAACCTTAAGAAATGTCTTGCAAAGGAAGATCTCACCATTCCTCTTGAAGAAATCCAAGTCGACGAGAAACTACAATTCATAGAAGAACTAGTCGAAATCATGGACCGTGAAGTTAAACGGCTCAAGCAGAGCAACATACCAATCGTTAAGGTTCGTTGGAATGCTCGAAGAGGTCCCGAGTTTACTTGGGAACGAGAGGATCAGATGAAACAAAAGTACCCACATTTGTTTCCCGAGAACGCAAAATAGGTACAACTTTAAAATTTCGGGACGAAATTTATTTAACGGGTAGGTACTGTAACGACCCGGATTTTTCCGATCGTTTTACACTTATAAGATTAATATTTACATAAATTAAACCTTACCAACATGATAAGAAATCTAAATTGTTGAGACTTATGTTTTTGAAAAGAGTTTTACACAACGTTTGACCGTCCAATTTGACCGATGATATCACGAACTATATAACATACGATAATTATATGTTTGTGTATATATATGTATTTTTATATATTTAACATGATCTAAGAATGTTTTAACATCTCATTTTGTAGTAATAACAATGAGTTATAAGTATATTTTGAGACTACTAACTTAAGTTTTCAAAACGATAACTATATGTGACGTTCTTCGACTTAAATACTTAAAACTTATAATGCTTATACATGTATCGTATAGATATGTATTTTATCACTTTTAAAGGATTTATATACATAAAACAATATAAGTATATTTACAAAAGATAGCTATATTTGAATCCTCGTTCCGTTTTCTCAAGATTTTTATACGTATATCTAGGGTATATGTACCCGTATCATACCCAGCTTCTATACGTATTTACTATTGGTATATACGCATCACAATCACTTTATTAGCAGCCATGAGTCAGCCAATTTTGGATCTTAGCATGCATGATTAATCAATTTGGCATATTACAAGACTTTTGCTCAATATTACAAATTTATACATCTTTTCACCACCATTTATACTCCATTCCATTTTCATTTTTACTACACGTTTTCTCTAACCAAAAACACACTCTTAGGAACCTTAAGTGTTCTTCACAATCTCAGCAAATAACCATGAAGATCTAGCTTCAAAAACAACCCTTAATCATCATAAGAAAATCCATTCAAGAACACTTCAAAAATCCTTCCAAGTAAACAAGTTTACTTCCAACCTTTCAATCCAACTCCACCACTCTTTTGATTCTAGGATTTTTCTCATCTCTTACAGTAACTTTGTCCAAGTAACTTGAGGTAGTAACCTTATTCATAATATTATTCAATTCATATTCATATAGCTATCTTATTTTGTGGTATAAAATTTTAACAACAAGAACATAGTTTGAATGATTTCAAACTTGTTCGCAAACTAAATAGATCCTTCTAACTTAACTTTTAAAACACTTAAATACCTGTAATATATCATAATGATATGCTAACTTAACAAGATATAACTTGGTTTTACAAAGAACACCTTAAAAACTGAATCTACGTCGTCGGAGTGCAACCGGGGGCTGTTTTGGGTTGGATAATTAAAAACCATCTTAAGCTTTGAATTGGAAGTTCATATTCTGGAAAAATGATATTTCTTATGAATATGTTAACACATAAAAATTTCATGGTTTAACTCAAAGTGTAAGTATTTTTAGAAAAATGATCATTAAATGTTGTTTTTATGATGGAAAATGATCACTTTCATAAGTTTCACCAAAGTTTGACCTATAACCTGTGATTTCGAATACAACCTAATTTATTTTCAGTTCACATTCTTAAAATTTGACTCGATCCAAGGAAGTGGCAAGTTGAACCAACAAAAACGGAGTTGTAATGAATAAACTACGACTAAAACAAGATCGGGTATGCGAAGCTAGTTTAGCTACGAAAATATTTGGAGAAAAATTAAATTAATCATATATTTCTAATTAATATGATATTTCATATATATTTACTTATGATTTGATTTTATATATTTCAGGACTACCCGTAAACAGCACGAGAAGATTAATCATAAGACCTCATGATTGTACGCAACACGTCATTTGACAACACGGTACTTTATGTACGCAACACGTCATTTGACAACATGGTACCATGGGTCGAGATTAATTCTGATCAATACGAATACGATGAGGTCTTTATTTATTTTATTTAAGCAACTAATTGTGGACCACTAACATCGGACTGCTAACTACGGACTAAGAAAATATTAAAAGTATTAAAAGTATGTATATATATATATATATATATATATATATATATATATATATATATATATATATATATATATATATATATATATATATATATATATATATATATATATGTAACGATTACTTAAAAAGAAAATATGTTGATATATTATATATATGGTTAGGTTCGTGATATCTATCGGAGACCAAGTCGTGATAAACACCTTCAAGGCAAAAGTGAGTATATAGTCCCACTTTTAAACTCTAAATATTTCGGGATGAGAATACATGTATTTTATGATTTACGTTATGGACACAAGTGATTAAAATTATATATTCTACGTTGAGTTGTACCACTGTCATATCTCCCTGTAACTTGGTAACTACTATTTACATGCGGTATTGTAAACGTGAATCCTGTTGATAGATCTATCGGGCCTGACAACCCCAACCTGACTGGACGACCAGTATTCAACGGTTGCACAGTACTTCGTTTCGGTGACTACACTTGGTACGGTGTAGTAAGATTTCATAATAAAGGGAATATGCGACGTTGATTAAATGTTAAGTATGGTTATCAAGTGCTCAACAACTTAGAATATTTTTATTAAAACGTTTATATATGAAATCTTGTGGTCTATATTCATAACGCTGCCGGCATTAAACCTATATCTCACCAACTTTATGTTGACGTTTTAAGCATGTTTATTCTCAGGTGATAACTAAAAGCTTCTGCTGCAACATGTTGAATTTAAGCAAGATCTTGAGTATGCATATTTGTGTCAAAAATAAAACTGCATATCGGAGGATTTGTAATGTACAATATGTTGGAAGTCGTACTGTTATTATCACATGTAAAGTTTGTAAGTCTAAGATTATCGCTAAACGATAATCATTATTATCTTTTTTAAACCTTGTATTTGTAATAAAAGTTATGGTTTGTATTGTAAAAACGAATGCAATTTTTGAAAAACGTCGCATATAGAGGTCAATACCTCGCGATGAAATCATATGTTATTGTATTCGTCCATATGGTTAAGGTCGGGTTATGACAGAAAATGACCAAGGCAAATGAGACTTATGTAGATAGCATAGTTTCGATTATAGAGCAAAAACATATAGATTCTTTAGTTAAACAATACCCTCTGTTAGCACAGTACAATCTGGTGCCACCCATTTCTAACTAGCGTGCTCATACACCACCGGAGAAGAAGGTAGTGATATACGAGCATGCGTTTAAACATGGGAATTTTAGGGTTCCACCCTCAGACTTCTTTCTAGGTGTACTAGATCATTTTCACGTAGGGTTAGGGCAATTTCACCCATACGCCATAGGGAAAATAGTGCTATTTGAGATGTGGTGCGCCGTTCTAAACAAGGTACCACTAGTGAAGGTGTTCTGCCATCTATACCGCCTAGCTACCCACCATAAGTCCTGGTTTACTTTCTTCGCCCAGCAAAACTTCACCAAAACCCCTAAATCGAATGCGGGTCATTGGAAAGAAACTTTCTTTTCATTGACCAATCAGTTGTTGGAGCCAACTTTCCGCAAACGCTAATTTGGTGCGAAAGTCTGGCAAAGGACGTAAACAAGACCCCCGTCCTGGATGATGAGGAAACAAAACTGTTAGCGGAGTGCGCTAACGCACAGCTTGTGCACCGGTCGTATGGAAATGTTATGCTGCGGTTAGGAAAGATATCCGCACACTGGCCATGGGAGAACATGCGGCCAGCCATAATCTCGCCGAATGGCAAGGGTAGGAATAGTATAAATGCATGTGAATATATAACCGCTGGTGCATACATATATGTTCTAACTTTGCGCGTATGTTTGCAGAGATGAAGATGAAGAAAGTCCTCACCGCGAAGGAGATTGCAAGTATCTCTTTCCGCAAGCAGAATGTTAACGAACCGCTTGAACATGAGAGGACCGGTGAGAACGAGGTGGCCACACCCGCGACCTCAGCCAACAAGCGTAAGACAACCGAAACCCCTCAAACAAATCAAAAGAAGAAGAAGCTCACTCCAAAACAAAGGGAGGACATGCGGAATGACAACTTTGTCCCCGTGGAGCAAGCGTCTGCGGATCTGCCTCCCCCCATTACTGGTAAGCGTCTCTTGCTTTGTTTATGTTAGTACCGCACAAGTAGCTTCTGTGTGCTAACGAATCACTATTTCGCAGAGCATATTGAGGAGACGCATCAGACGCCGCCGTAGGGAAATCCGGACCTTGAAGCTACCGCCACGTCCAGAGACAAGGCGATACATCTTGACTCTGATTCCACACCAACCCCACCACACGGTAGCTTTCGATTGGTGAATCTGGCACAGCTCACCCAGTCCTCCACCGAAAATGCTGTAGAGCAGTCCGCTTTTCTGCAATAGATTTTCCCGGCTGAGTTCCGTGATCAACTGGCTGCGCTGCCCTTCCACCAAGCGTACAACGCCTTTGGCCAAAACGACCTTGTGTTCTTTGGAATGTTTGCGGATCTAGCACGTCGTGCCACCAATTTGTACCAAGTGGCCGTGCGGAAAGAAATAGAGTTGGGATTGCTGTAGGCAGGTGTTGATCAGGTGAAGAAAGACATAGATGCCGCGGAAGAGGCGCGCAAAGCGATGGAGGCGACTGCGGCGGAAACAAAGACCGCATTGATTGAGGAGAGGAAGAAAAACCGCGAGCTAGTGGGGGCTGTGGATCAGGCAAAAGGGGAGACCGAACGTATGCGGTTAGAACTTGAAAAGGTGCGCCGGGAAATGGATGACGCGATGACCTGCCGCGAGCTGGCAGAGGCGAACCTATCGAAGCTTTGCACCTCCCTTCCCACCATTGCGCAAAAAGTGATGGACTCGGGACCCGTAACCGAAAAGTTCAATGCCTACGTTGATGCGGGGAAGGAGCATGACCGCAACAAGGTGATGCTTGAGGTGATCAAAGGCTGCGACCTCACGCCACCGTACCCTGACATTATACGGAAATATTTGAAAGAGGGTACAGCTGAGACGCTTCTAGAAGCTGAGCAGTCCATCCAGTCCATCCCAATCCCCTTAATAAACGATTTCACTGCGGATCCGAACATGCCACTTGATGGCTTCCTCAAGGAAGAATTTTAATCTGAACACTTAACCATTTGCGCCGTAAGTCTTATGCTTAGGCAGGCAATTGTAATTATAATTTTTGAGCCCTAAGTCCAGTGTTGGGCAGGCGTATGATTGTAATGGTACATTTGTTAATCGTTTATATTATATTTGTATCTTTTGCATGCGTCTTTGTCACATTGTTTGTATATCGTGAATCAAAACAAAATTTATGCGGCATGCCTATGCCGGTAAGTTAACCAAAACTCACGCGCATACGTGGGTGCTGCGCAAAATAAACCAATACTTCAGCGATTACACCCTTAGTTGTATGGACTCAAAAGCTACTATGTTCTTGCTTTGTCATGTGCTAGAGGTGCACTTTAGCTGTATGGTAAGCAACGCAACTAAAAACAAACCAATGCTTTTACACTCGAGTTCCTCAAGCAAACCAATGCGAGAGTAAATACGCACAAGCAAACCAATGCTTGTATTTTTAAGTCGACTTGGCAGCCATCTAGTCTGCGTAGGCTTGGTTAGGGGAAAACCAATTCCCTTCACCTGCCATTAGTGTCTAGCCTTATAACCAAACAGGCTTCTGCCGCACGGGGGCTAGAGGACACCCCTTAAGTAGGCAGGAACCGCATACAAAAAAGAAAGATAAATACAAAAACAGTATGCGCGAGTAAATATTTTAATTGGCATTAATCATGATTACAACCGTGACACATCCAAACGGACAAAAATTACATAGGAAAAAATAATGTGCTAAAATATCTGGATTGATCAGGTCCAACCAGCTACATGTAACATTTTTTCAACAATGTCGCGTGCCAAGTGCGTTTCACAGGTTTCCCATCTAATGTCGCGAGATGGTATGCCCCGATGTTGCTTGCTCCCACTACCTTGTATGGACCTTCCCAACGGGGCCCAACTTCCCAGTATCTTCCGCATGACTCGCATCATTCTGACACCAAACTAAGTCCCCGCACTTATGAGAGCGCGAAAGCACACGCTGATTATAGTACTTTGCGATTTTCTGTTTATTATTAGCTTCGTTAACCGCCGTAGAGAGTCTGCGTTCTTCCAGCAAATTAAGATTCTCCCGCAAAGCTTCTGAGTTGTTTTGTTCATCGAAATTTTGTACACGGAACGTTGGTACCCCAATCTCTGCGGGTACAATAGCTTCTGATCCATAGACCAAACTGAACAGAGTCTCACTGGTGCTTGCTTTGGGTGTTGTTCTATGCGCCCATAATACCTTTGGTAATTCGTTCACCCAACCAATGCGACCGTGACCTAATCTAGCCTTAATTTTAGCTACTATATCCCGGTTAGTGACTTCGCACTGGCCATTCGCTTGCGGATGCGCCACGAATGTGAAAGTTTGCTTAATATTAAGCTCTGCGCACCAACTGCAAAAAGGATCCCCCACAAACTGCGTTCCATTATCGCTAACATTTTCGTTCGGTATGCCGAATCAACAGACAATGTCTTCCCATACAAAATTTCGCACTCTTTTCCCTGAAATTATTGCTAGCGGTCTTGCTTCTACCCACTTTGTGAAATAATCAATTGCAACAATCAAAAACTTGATGTTTCCTTCGTATGCAGAGTATGCGTAAGATACTGATGTAAGTAGCATATGGTAGAAAATAAATGGTTATATTACCTTGGCCTTTTGAAAATGGTCCGACTATGTCAATAGCCCATTTACAAAATGGCCATGGTGAGGAGACTGGAATCATTGGATGCGCAGGTGCTCTGCTGATAGGTGCATGAATTTGGCAGGACTCGCAGTGTTTAACTATGCGTGCGGTATCTACGTACATGGTAGGCCAATAATAACCCAACCGCATAATCTTTGACACGATAGATCTATGCCCTGAATGAAGAGCGCATGCACCCTCATGCACTTCGCGTATAACCTCCTCTGCTTCGTTTGGACCAATGCACCTTAAATGTGGTCCTAAATAATTCTTTCAATACAGGACGTCACCCTCAAGGGCATACATTGGTGCCTTGGTAAGAACTTTCTTTGCTTCGACAGAGTCTACGGGTGATGTGCCATCCCGCAGGAAAGCAATGATGAGCGTCATCCACGTTGAACTGGATTCCTCAACAGGTGCCACTAAAGGCATCATAACAATGGATTTCGGTTGTAGTTCTTCTATAAGAACTCTTTTCCCCAGATGATCAAAGGCCAATGCAGCCAATTTACTAAGCGCATCCGCCTTTTTGTTTTGCCCTCGCATTACATGGGAAATTTGAAAAGCCTCGAACTGGTCAGCGAGATTATGAACAAGCGATAGATATTGCTGCATGGCTATGTCATGCGCTTCGAAATCACCACTAACTTGGCTGCATAGCAACTTTGAATCCACATAAGCGTGCAACACTTTAACATTTAATTTATGTGCAATCCACATACCTGCTAACAAAGCTTTGTATTCTGCTTCGTTGTTTGTAACAGCAAAATTAAACCGCAGCGCATATGTATGCTCTTCGACCTTCGGGCCAGTTAAAATTATGCCTGCACCTGCTCCAGCGGCGCGACAAGCACCATCGGTGTATAACTCCCATGGTGTTAAAATTGGTGCGGGTATATCCTGATGTTCGGCCGATGCCTCAACGTCCGCGGGTATCTCCACTAGGTAATCCTCAAGTATCTGGCCTTTAACCGCGCTTCGCGAAGAAAAATTTATTTCATGCTCTCCTAATTCAACTGCCCATTTAGCCATTCGGCCAGAAATCTCAGGCTTATATAGCACCTGAAAGAAAAATGATTGCGTTAGTCAATGCGGTATTCCCGGACATTGCCGCAAAGTAAGTAGTTACCAACCTGTTTGATCGGCTGATCAGTTAGAACTACAACTGGGTGCGCCTGAAAGCACCGACGTAAACGTTGTGCTGTGTGAACTAGCGCATACGCTAGCTTCTCAATTGGTGAATAGTTTACTTCGCTTGCTGTCAGCGTCTTGCTTACGAAGTAGACCGGCACTTGCGTCTGAGAAAAATTCAGCATTATTTGACCACGAAATAAATAATTCACATGTATAAATAAAGTAGAATGCCTTACCTTTCCGCGATCTGCGATAAGGACCGAGCTGACAGCTTCTTTGGACGCCGCAAGGTACAGCGTAAGCGTTTCGCCTGCTATTGGCGCAGTGAGTGTTGGTAATTCAGCAAGCACCTTCTTCATATCTTGAAAAGCTGATTCCGCTTCCTGAGTCCATACAAAGTCTTTTTTCTTTAAACAATTCTTCAAAGTATTGAAGAACGGTAACTGTCGTTTCGCGACTTTTGACAAGAACCGCGTGATTGTCGCGAACTTCCCAGTTAGACTCTGTACATCCTTCTTTGTCTTTGGAGATGGTAATCTGTCAATGGCTTCAATATTTTTGGGATTCGCCTTGATTCTACCCGCCGCCACCACGTGACCTAGAACCTTGTCTTCCTCTTCCCCAAAACTACATTTGAGCGGGTTAAGCTTCATGTTGATCCTGCGTAAAGACGCAAATGTTTCTAGGATGTCCGCAAGAATTTCTTCTTCGGTGTTGCTCTTAATTACCAAATCATTGACATATGCTTCAAGATTTCTACCAATTTGGTGCTTGAAGGCTGCGTCAATTACGCGCTGATAGGTAGCTCCTGCGTTCTTTAAGCCAAAGGGCATCTTAGTATAACAATAAATACCCTGCGGCGTATGAAAAGCAGTTTATCCTCATCTTCCGCAACCATGAGGATTTGGTGATAACCCTTATACGCATCCAGGAAACATTTGTATCGAAAACCCGATAACGATTCTACCTTCCAGTCAATCTCCGGGAGAGGGTAGTTATCTTTAGGACACGCTTTGTTAATGTCCTTAAAATCAACGCACATCCGCCAGTTACCGTCGGCCTTTTTCACCAACACGGGGTTAGCAACCCATGTTTGGTACCGCACTTCCTGCAAAATATTTGCTCTAACTAGGTTATCAACTTCTGCGCATAACCAATCACTGCGCTCAAGGGCCATGTGCCGCTTCTTCTGCCTAACGGGTGTGAGTAACGGACTAACATTCAACCTATGTTCTGCAATATCACGCGGAACCCCAGTCATGTCTGATTCTTGCCATGCGAAAACATCTGTGTTAGCGGACAATATACCATGCAATTTAGCCTTAGTCTCGGCTGACAAGCCTGAGCCAATTTTGATTCGCTTGTCCGGATGCAAACGGTTAGCTATGACTGCACTGCTTTTAAGTTGTTCTCCCACGCTGGGAATGCTTACGGGCACAACTTGTAATGACCCGGAATTTTCCGACCAAATTATACTTATGAGATTAATATTTACATAAATTAAACCATACCAACATGATAAGCAATCCAAATTGTTGAGACTTGTGTTTTTGAAAAGAGTTTTACACAACGTTTGACCGTCCAATATGACCGATGATATCACGAACTATATAACATACGATAATTATACGTTTGTGTATATATATGTATTTATATATATTTAACATGATCTAAGGATGGTTTAACATCTCATTGTGTACTAATGACAATGAGTTATAAGTATATTTTGAAACTACTATCTTAAGTTTTCAAAACGATAACTATACGTAACATTCTTTGATATATATACTTATAATCTATAATGCTTATACATGTATCGTATATATAATGTATTTAATCACTTTTTAAGGACTTAAATACATAAAACAATATAAGTATATTCACAAAATATAGCTATATTTGAATTCTCGTTCCGTTTCCTCAAGATTTCTATACGTATATCTAGGGTATATGTACCTGTATCATACCCAGCTTCTATACGTATTTACTATTGGTATATACACATCAAATCAACATCCTAATCAACATTATTACTGCCCTAGATATGAGGTAACTAGAATTTTTCAAGTAGTATGAATTATTAGTAAGAAAATAAAATTAGGAATCCTTTTCTTTCTTTATAAACTAAAAACGTTTTTATAAATGAACACCATTTCTTCACTCCATTTTCTCATACCTACACCCTCATTTCTCTCTCAAAATACTCCTAACTTCATACTTGATCATCTCTAAGCATTTTCCCCATCATTTAGCTTCAATTACAAGCCTTAAACACCATAAGAAAACTCTTTCAAGAACATATCAAAATAACCACCCATTTGAAGAAGTTTACTTCCAACCTTTTGATCTAACTCCACCACTCTTTGATTCCAAGATTATTTCTTATCTTTTGCAGTAACTTTGTCCAAGTAACTTGAGGTAGTAACCTTATTCATAATCTTATTCAATTCATATTCATATAGCTATCGTATTTTGTGGTATAAAATTTTAACAACAAAAACATAGTTTGAATGATTTCAAACTTGTTCGCAAACTAAATAGATCCTTCTAACTTGACTTTTAAAACACTTCAAGACCTGTAATACATCATAATGATATGCTAACCTAACAAGATATAACTTGGTTTTACAAATAACATCTTAAAAACTGAATCTACGTCGTCGGAGTGCAACCGGGGGCTGTTTTGGGTTGGATAATTAAAAACCATCTTGAACTTTGAATTGGAAGTTCATGTTCTGGAAAAATGATACTTCTTATGAATATGTTAACACATAAAAATTTCATGGTTTAACTCAAAGTGTAAGTATTTTTAGAAAAATGATCATTAAATGTTGTTTTTATGATGGAAAATGATCACTTTCATAAGTTTCACCAAAGTTTGACCTATAACCTATAATTTCGAATACAAACTAAGGTATTTTTAGTTCATATTCTTAAAATTTGACTCGATCCAAGGAAGTGGCAAGTTGAACCAACAAAAACGGAGTTGTAATGAAGAAACTATGACTAAAACAAGATTGGGTATCCGAAGCTAGTTTAGCTACGAAAATATTTGGAGAAAAAGTAAATTAATCATATCTTTTCTAATTAATATGATATTTTATATATAATTACTTATGATTTGATTTTATATATTTCAGGACCACCCGTAAACAACACGAGAAGATTAATCATAAGACCTCATGATTGTACGCAACACGTCATTTGACAACACGGTACTTTATGTACGCAACACGTCATTTGACAACATGGTACCATGGGTCGAGATTAATTCTGATCAATACGAATACGATGAGGTCTTTATTTATTTTATTTAAGCAACTAATTATGGACCACTAACATCGGACTGCTAACTACGTACTAAGAAAATATTAAAAGTATTAAAAGTATATATATATATATATATATATATATATATATATATATATATATATATATATATATATATATATATATATATATATATATATATATATATATATATATATATATATATGTAACGATTACTTAAAAAGAAAATATGTTGATATATTATATATATGGTTAGGTTCGTGATATCTATCGGAGACCAAGTCGAATTAAATACCTTCAAGGCAAAAGTGAGTTTCATTTGCTCCATTTTTAATTGCTTTTGCAATATATATTTTTGGGCTGAGAATACATGCGCTGCTTTTATAAATGTTTACAAAATAGACACAAGTACTTAAAAATATATTCTACGTTGGGTTGTACCACTGGCATATTTTCCTGTAGCTTGGTAACTACTATTTACATGGGTATTGTAAACGCGAATCCTGTTGATAGATCTATCGGGCCTGACAACCCCAACCGGACTGGACGACCAGTATTCAACGGTTGCACAGTACTTCATTTTGGTGACTACATTTGGTACGGTGTAGTGAGATTTCATAATAACGGGAATATGCGACGTTGATTAAATGTTAAGTATGGTTACCAAGTGCTCAACCACTTAGAATGCTTTACATACACTTGCGAGTGTATTATGTTTATGATTAAGAAATCTTGTGGTCTATTAACATATTGAAATGATTGTTATGATAAACCTATGAACTCACCAACCTTTTGGTTGACACTTTAAAGCATGTTTATTCTCATGTACGAATTAAGTCTTCTGCTGTGCATTTGCTCAATATAAGGACATTACTTGGAGCCGATCATCGCAATGGGACCAAATGTTGATGACTTCGTCCAGGTGAATTAGGACGGGTCCTTTCAGTTCGTATCAGAGCTGGTTTAATGCCGTTTATTAGCGGGTTAATCGTAGAGGGGGTTCTCACAGTGTTACCTGTGACGAAGCATTGGCTCTTACTCCTCGCGGTCCCTATTAGGGTTGGCTGTACTGCCGAGAGGCGGGCCGTAAAATCAGTGTTTGAGGTACGCTCAGTGGTCACAGGCGGTTAGCTGAGAAGGCACTGAGTGGGATGCGTCCCCAACTTTCAGTTGGTATCAGAGCGGTGGTCGTAGCGAACCAGGTCTTGCATTAGTGTGTCTAACTAGTAGTTGTTAGGATGCATTAATGAGTCTGGACTTCGACCGTGTCTACATGTCAAAAGTTTTGCTTATCATTTCTAGTCGGAAATCATCTGCTTATCATCCTTAGGAAATTACCTGCTTATCATTCATAAGTCTAGACACGTTTTACTGCATTTACTGCATTGATAGTGTATAGACGAATTCTTATCTTAGCATATCTGTTATTGCGAACTTTGACTTATATCTTTTCAAAGATTCTCCGTAATTTACGGGATTTTGGTATTATATATACATATGTAAATTATGTATTGAAGAGTACCAAATCTAACTCCTATAATCTATTCCATACCAAAAATTCATTTTCCCCATTATACAAGATGGATTCCGCATCTAGTTCGAATTCTTCAGATTCCGACAGTTATGCCGATATGGATTTCCATTGGGGCTCCGAAAGCAGCGTCACCGGAATGGATCAACCAATTTCCCATCATCTATTCTAGATGAATTGGGGATGGGTTCGTAATATACTAAATCACTGGAGACAAGAAGAAGGTGATCCATTCCATCCATCAAATTGCCCTCTTGGCGATGAACCTGAAGCACTTACCGGCGAACCTATTCGAAACACCATTTTCTCTCTCATTTCTAGAGTATCTCGTCACGATTATATACTATCCCATATTACAAATCTTGTTCATTCGCTCGCTCTAACTGCCAATCATCCCGGTGTACTAGCAGAAGTTAACGAACTTCGCGCTCGCGTGACAGCTTTGGAGAACATGGTGCGAAGGTTGCAAACACCAGCACCAGTAGCATAATCAGCACCACCATCAATAACATCAACAATACCATCATCACCACTAACAAACAACATTCGCATCACACGTCTCGACATCATAATCTGTCCCACAAACATCAACATCATATGCACCATAGGTACCAAGGAGTACCAACAATAATGAACGATGAAGTATTGATCCATAACTTCATTGATATTCTGCAAAGAATATGTGGTTTCAAAAAGTTTTAGAGATTTCTTATTCTAGCTCAAACCGAAAAGCAAATGAGATTAATATCATATTAACTCATTAAATTCATGATTTCATCTGAAGAAAATATATATGTATATATGTTTTCATAAAGATTATAATTAAAAGTTCTTTTGTACAAAATATTAATGGTGAAATTTTTTTTAACGGGTAGATAATACCCGAGGAATAATTAGATTTCATCTTAATAAGTTACATTGTACATTCGTCGAAGCTGATTCAACAGTCATTTACTATCCTACTTACAACCACCGATATACGTATCCGTTCACCGCAGAATAACCATTTTCATTCAATTTCATATTGGGATTTTTACTTCCCAGAATCCAACAAGTGGCATATGAAGAAAACATATGACAAAATAAAATCTGTTAGAAACAAACAAATTAACTATGAAAATTTTTGTTAAGAATCCACGCTAACTGTTCCTAGCTAACTGATTACATTTTATTTATCGCAGTTTATTTATCGCAATTTAATTATCGCACTTTTATTTATCGTCATTTAATTTCTGTAATTATTTTACGCACTTTAAATATCGGGACACGTATACAATGTTTTGACATATCATATCGACGCATCTATATATATTATTTGGAATCACCATAGACACTCTATATGCAGTAATGATCGAGTTCTCTATACAGGGTTGAGGTTGATTTTACAATAATATATATAGTTTGAGTTGTGATCGATTCTGAGACGTATACGGGTCACGACACGTATTAATTAATTCGTATATTATATATTAAACTATATATGAATTATTGGACTGTTACTGTGGACTATCGACTGTGGACTAATGACATTGGACAATTAAAATGAATTAAAATATTGATTATAACATATAAAATTAAACATTTCTTCAAGATTGCCACTTGATTTCATCTTAAACCTCATTGTATCTCGACGATTACAATCAGCGTTCAAATCTATCATGATTCTTAAAAACACCTCAATCGAGAGGATAAACTAACCGTACTTCATCTACAGAAGAAAAGATTGATGCATATAGTTATGCACCTGAAAAACCCTCGGAAACTGAGTAAACGTTTGACACGTATCTGTTCTAGTTCCTTTGACATTGTTATTACCGAAGATCGTTTTGCAATCCCTTTCCAAAGTAGCTAATTTTGTCACAGCTCCAGCACGTCAACTCCGACTTTTCATCTGAAACAACTTTATTATAACCGCGATATATATGCGTACTCTTTATTGTTACCGGGGAACCTTTTATATTCCACAATATTACCATCAGCGATTAATCATTCTAAAAACACAATTCTCCTGAAACTACCTCGGTTTGATAACCGATGACCCAGATCAGTTAACTTTGAAAATGCTGACGAAGCAGCATGTTGTAGATGATCTTAATGGCCAAAAGTTTGATGATAAAGAAAGGAGTGTTAGGAACGCTCGATAGAAAATTTAGTACCGAAAAGCGGATTATGTGAAACTATGAAGAAAGCCGTGGACAAATCACAAAGAATAAGTTTTCCTTCAAAGAATCCAAATGATTTTGTGCCTGCTGAAATTGTTAGCAAACATCTTATTTCTCATTCTAAACCTTCACAGACAAATCTTCTTCATCATCCATTGATATTAGAAATTCTAAGATATTCTCGTATGTTCTATTATAAATATCCTCCATATTTCCGGCGATATTTTCACATCTATTCTTATCTGAGATCATTTATCTCTCCGTAATATCTGCAACATAAAAGAAACTGTGTTAGTTTCTAGATTCTGAAACCTTCGAGTTTAAAATATGAATGTTTTGAAGTAGTGTTGGGAACTGAAGCATGGATTAGTATAATATAATGACACTTGATCAACGTCATTATATTACAGTAAGTCATGCTGAGTTTCTAATGAAGCATGATGATTCACAGTACCGTCATCATGTGCCATTTACACGACTCTTGCATTCTATCTAATCTCTAAACATATCAAGAGAATATTTTTCTGGATGACTCGGTCTTCTCCAGGGTATTCTGGTAATTTAACAAATCAAAATCGTTCTATTACCATTTTCTTCTTAGAGCATTAGCTATGTTCATTCTGAATTTCATATTTACGAATTTCGGACCATTACTCGCTTGACTCGAAGTCGGGAAGAGAAAATGAAAGCATGAAGCTCCGAAAAATAATGAAGAATATAAACTCCGATAATAACCCCGAAATTACAAACCGTGTATATCGATGCAGATAGCAATATAGAGACACGGGAGAATTAGAAACACTATAAACACAAGAGTATAGTAGAAGTAAATAGATTCTTCTGGTGGTAGATGAAAAAGAAGAATGACAGATATAAAAGTTAGGAGTATATCAAGAATCAGGACTGGATGGAGCCATATTGATGAATGCTTTAAAGTAAGAATCAAGGGAGAAATAATAGAAGGTGTGAGTCATGGAAAATAAGGAAACGAAGGGGTGAATTTATAGTGAAATATCCGACAGAGCAATCGAAACAGATTATTGCATAAAATCAAAGAAGATCCTGATTTCCTTAATCACCAATGAACCAAATCTTATTACGTAAGATTCTCTTTAAATCCCTTAAATCCCGGAAATCAATCATAACTACGTCATCGGTTAAGACGAATATATTTTACTCATCTAACTCTTTTACGATAGTCTCATTTATATTCTTCGCATAATCGGATCATTTTATCTACATTACTCAATGATGATAAAACTCCATTATCACCTTATATTTGTCATGAAAACCTTTTTATTGTTATCCATAACAACCTCTATCAAATTTCGGGGACGAAATTTCTTTAACGGGTAGGTACTGTAATGACCCGGAATTTTCAGACCAAATTATACTTATGAGATTAATATTTACATAAATTAAACCATACCAACATGATAAGCAATCCAAATTGTTGAGACTTGTGTTTTTGAAAAGAGTTTTACACAACGTTTGACCGTCCAATATGACCGATGATATCACGAACTATACAACATACGATAATTATACGTTTGTGTATATATATGTATTTATATATATTTAACATGATCTAAGGATGGTTTAACATCTCATTGTGTACTAATGACAATGAGTTATAAGTATATTTTGAAACTACTAACTTAAGTTTTCAAAACGATAACTATACGTAACATTCTTTGATATATATACTTATAATCTATAATGCTTATACATGTATCGTATATATAATGTATTTAATTACTTTTTAAGGACTTAAATACATAAAACAATATAAGTATATTCACAAAATATAGCTATATTTGAATTCTCGTTCCGTTTCCTCAAGATTTCTATACGTATATCTAGGGTATATGTACCTGTATCATACCCAGCTTCTATACGTATTTACTATTGGTATATACACATCAAATCAACATCCTAATCAACATTATTACTGCCCTATATATGAGGTAACTAGAATTTTTCAAGTAGTATGAATTATTAGTAAGAAAATAAAATTAGGAATCCTTTTCTTTCTTTATAAACTAAAAACGTTTTTATAAATGAACACCATTTCTTCACTCCATTTTCTCATACCTACACCCTCATTTCTCTCTCAAAATACTCCTAACTTCATACTTGATCATCTCCAAGCACTTTCCCCATCATTTAGCTTCAATTACAAGCCTTAAACACCATAAGAAAACTCTTTCAAGAACATATCAAAATAACCACCCATTTGAAGAAGTTCACTTCCAACCTTTTGATCTAACTCCACCACTCTTTGATTCCAAGATTATTTCTTATCTTTTGCAGTAACTTTGTCTAAGTAACTTGAGGTAGTAACCTTATTCATAATCTTATTCAATTCATATTCATATAGCTATCTTATTTTGTGGTATAAAATTTTAACAACAAGAACATAGTTTGAATGATTTCAAACTTGTTCGCAAACTAAATAGATCCTTCTAACTTGACTTTTAAAACACTTCAAGACCTGTAATATATCATAATGATATGCGACGCGGTACGTTATCTACGGTCCCACAGCGAGGTTTCGACCTCTATATGATACGTTTTGATAAAACATTGCATTCATTTAAAAAAAAACATACTTTCAATACATAGAAAGTTTACCAAAATATAGACATATCCCAAATATATATGACAACTTATACAAAATGACTAAATCATCAATTTATTTAATAACAGATTATAACATTAATATTTGAATGCAATGTCTTTTTGAAAATATGGCATAAAAGACTCCATGCAGCACCTTGAGCAAATAGCAAGCAAACAGCGGAAGCACTTTTGAAAGACTTGAGAATAAACATGCTAAAAGTGTCAACCAAAAGGTTGGTGAGTTCATAGGTTTATCGTAACAACCGTTATCAATAGTTTCAATAGACCACAAGATTTCATAATCATAAACATAATACACTCGCAAGTGTATGTAAAGCATTCTAAGTGGTTGAGCACTTGGTAACCATACTTAACATTTAATCAACGTCGCATATTCCCTTTATTATGAAATCTCACTACACCGTACCAAGTGTAGTTACCGAAACGAAGTACTGTGCAAACGTTGAATACTGGTCGTCCAGTCCGGTTGGGGTTGTCAGGCCCGATAGATCTATCAACAGGATTCACGTTTACAATACCCATGTAAATAGTAGTTACCAAGCTACAGGGAAGTATGCCAGTGGTACAACTCAACGTAGAATATATTTTTAAGTACTTGTGTCTATTTTGTAAACATTTATAAAAGCAGTGCATGTATTCTCAGCCCAAAAATATATATTGCAAAAGCAATTAAAAAGGGAGCAAATGAAACTCACCTTTGTAGCCCAATAAATAATTCACGTAGATGTAATCAATACTCGGAATGCAAGTAACCGTAGACCTCATCCTAAAGAACATATGTTGGTTAATAAATGTCTAACAAGCTAGGTCAGGTCATAGGGTTCGTATAGTCCTATTGCTCAAGTCCGACTCATAAATTTATCAAAATTTAGCAAAAGTCAACAAAAGTCAACGCAAGTCAAAGTAAGTCAAATGTAAGTCAAATGCAAGTCAAACACAGTCAACATGATTAACACAAGTCAACAACCGCATAAAATTACACAAGTCGATCAAGTAGTCAAACATAGGTCAAACTTAAGTTATTCATTTTTACTTAGAAAAATTTATATTATTTACATATATGTATTTTTTAGTATTTTACAGCTGATTCCGGGTCCCATAAAATTTGATATAATACCTTAGGTCATGATCATTGGAAAGTATGTCATCCCACCTTTCTATAGACAGTTTATTTGACAAAAATGGAGTTACGGTTTTAAAGTTATGACCTCGCGAAAACAGTCTCCCGAAACATAAAATGCTGATAAAATTTTTGTTGTGTTCAAAATCAGCAACGATTGCCCATTTTCTCGCTTGTTTTATACCTGTTTAAACTCAACAAAATTATACAAATAATATATCGTTTTAAAGCTTGTCGCAAATACTTTCAATACCAAATAATAGTTTTTATCAAAACTTAACTGATTTCAACTTGCGAGTGCTCAAAGTAGGTCCGAGAGTCATTTTGACAATTTTGTTAAAATACTAAAATTTTCGGTTGACGATCCAAATTTGAATCCGGCTGACCCGACTTAACCAAATTTTTATCACAGCTCAAAAATGACATTTTAGATGTGTTGGTGACTTTTGTTTTCCAAAATTATGCATATGGGTCAATTTATGCACGTTTGACCCGAATGAGTCATAAAACTTTCTTTAAACCAAATTTGACCCAAACTCATTTTTAAAGCACCAGAACTTGCAAACATACTTAAATCAATATACGGGATGTGTTACATACCTTTGGTTCTCAAAATTTCGCATATGGGTCAAAGTAGGCTCGTATGACCCAAATGGGTCATAAACACCCATTTTGACCAAAACATGCCACAACTTATTTTTTAAACACCACAACCTTTAAACTTACTTAAATCAAGGTTTGGGACTTTTCTACACTGACCGTTACCCATTTTGACCCATTAAACCCATTTGGTCAAACAAAGTCAATTGCACATATTATTTAGCTTAAATAATGTAGTCAACTTCCAGAATTTTTATAAAAATAAGTACAGGTCCATTTGACTTGAAATACGCGCCAAAATCTCCAAAATTTAGTCGACTATAACATATCCGAAGCAGAACCTCTAACCCTAAACAGAAAGCTCGCAGTGACTAAAAATGTACCAGGCTTTAATGCTGAATCGTTTCGGTACTCATGTATAAACTTTGAAAAATCATATCAAATCCAAAAAGTATCCAAATGACGCGTTTCTGGAGTCTAAACTTATTAATTTTTCGATACGCACGCAACCGCGAACCCAGAATTCTGAGATCAGGTCGCACGCATCCCAATGAAACTGTTCTGTCCGGTTTTAAATAATATAAAATTCTAACTTTGATTTGGCCATAGATTTTGACTCTTTTATCGGAATTGGACAATATCTAAATGAAAACCAAATGTTTTTTTTTCGCAAGCAATACAACTATATACCTCTCCGGACCTGAATATATAGCATACTTTCCCAGATTCACAGTTTCAATTACGAATTTTTTAAACCGAAATAAATTTTTAAGCATCAAAATCACAAACCTTTAATTAACCATAACGAGGGCTATACATATCCGATTAACATGAATCTTAAGTCTATCTTGGGTGTTTTTCAATTATCTATACATCTAACATCAGTTCACAAACTCAATCATAAAGAATTCATCTCAGAAAATTCGGATTCATAGCAAGATCACATGAAAACTTCAATTTAACATATCGGGAGCATACGATAACGAAATCAATTGATTCTTGAGCCTAAAATTAGTAGTTTTTCAATAGTAATCCATCTACATACTTATATTTACAGATAACAAAGTCAAAATTCCAGACACATGGCAAAACAATTCGGATTTCATGTAATATCATGTTAAACTTCAATTAATCATACCGGAAGCAATTCTAAACGAAATCAAGTGATTCTTGAGCCTAAAATTAATAGTTTTTCACAAGGATTTCATTTATAAGTATTTCATAAACTGAAAATATCATGTTCATATCAGTAGCATACCATTCAAATTCGTGATTCATCAACAAGTCAACAAATGATCAAATTAACGAACAATATCATGCATACATACAAGGACTTGAGCACTAGACACTATATCTACCCTAATATGTAACAAAAATATGAAAACTAGAAAATTAGAGTTTTTAAAACTTACACAAATCAAGAAATTGTTGGTATGGCTGAGTAGAGCTCTTCGAGAGGAGTCCGAATATGTAAACGATTTTAGGATCAAGTGATTTCTTGAAGGTGTTTATAAGGAAAGAAGATCGATGATGATGATAAATAGTAATGGGTATTTTAAGGAGAGAGTCTATGTACGTGTGTGTTAGATGAAATGAATTAGGTTTAATAATATAGATGGGATAAAGAGTCACGGGTGATAAATCTATCTCAATTATTGATTTCACGGACGTAATAATGTGTAGTCACAGGTATAATAATTAAACACGGGTATTACTATGTAATCACGGGTTATAATTAAATTTTTATCCGATATCTAAAACCCAATGTATTTTATTTTAATATGATTCAATAATTGATAAATTTTTATATTTATAAAATACATTTACATATATATTGTTCGAAACCTTTTAAATTCTAGACATCGTACCTAGTTGATGTTTTTCATAAATACTTATTTAATATATTTTTAAACTAAATAATATATGTCTTTTATTGAAAATATAAGTGTTTAAAATAATCCCCCGAGTTTAATTTAAGAGTATACTAATTAATTAAAATGATTTTAGAACTCAATTATTGTAAAATATAATATTTATATTAAGTACTCATACGTTTCGTTCTCTGGAAAAAAAATATTATTTTATTTATTTATTATTTTTTTTTCTGGTTACACTAATTGTAGTGTTTTATTTAACACCTATAAAACTTATGTAATAATATATATATATATATTTAAAAAAAAAATTTAGCGTGGAAAAACGTTGAATTTAACAGACAGTTGTTAAGTTTTTAACGGAAAAAGTCGGGTTGTTACATTACCTACCCCTTAAAGAAAATTTCGTCCCGAAAGTCTTATAACGACCCGCCAAAATCGCTATTGACGCAGTACGTTATCTACGGTCCCACAGCGAGGTTTCGACCTCTATATGATACGTTTTGATAAAATATTGCTTTCATTTTTTTTTTAAATACTTTCTATACATAGAAAGTTTACCAAAATATAGACATATCCCAAATATATATGACAACTTATACAAAATGACTAAATCATCAATTTATTTAATAACAGATTATAACAATAATATTTGAATGCAATGTCTTTTTGAAAATATGGCATAAAAGACTCCATGCAGCACCTTGAGCAAATAGCAAGCAGATAGCGGAAGCACTTTTGAAAAACCTGAGAATAAACATGCTAAAAGTGTCAACCAAAAGGTTGGTGAGTTCATTAGTTTATCATAAACAATCATTTTCATTATTTTAATAGACCACAAGATTTCCGTCTATAAATATATGTACACTCGCAAGTGTATAAAAGTATTCTATAAGTTGTAGGCACCCGGTAACAAGCCTTAACGTTCATGTTTTACCCTCTGAAGTACACCAGATCAGGTGTGTTTAAAATAATCTCGAAGTACTAAAGCATCCCATAGTCAGGATGGGGTTTGTCAGGCCCAATAGATCTATCTTTAGGATTCGCGCCTACCGTACATATACAAGTAGTTTAATGTTACCAAGCTAAGGGTATATTTCTGGTTTAAACCCACGTAGAATTAGTTTTAGTACTTGTGCCTATTTCGTAAAACATTTATAAAAACAGCGCATGTATTCTCAGTCCCAAAAATATATATAAAAGGGAGCAAATGAAACTCACCTTTGTAGCCCAATAAACAATTCACGTAGATGTAACCAATACTCGGAATGCAAGTAACCGTAGTGTAAGACCCGTGTAATTATATTATATATAATGCTTAAATAGTAAACCGGGTTGTGGAGTTTTGTTATGTAGTTTAAAATGGAAAAGTAGCTGGAAACAGGGGGTTGCGCGCCGCGCAAAGGGAGGGCGCGCCGCGCAAAATGCTGGTGATAGCTCTCCTTGTTTTATTTAATTTAAACGATGGGCATTTCGGTAAATTCATTTCAAGGCCGGATTTAATGCTTGGATCAGTAGTTTGGGAGTTCAATTACTCCCTTGTTCACCAACCTTATCCTCCCAATTCATTTTAGTGAGAGAGAGTGGGATATTAGAGAGAGAGATCCCATTTTGAAGAAGAAGAAGGAGGTTTCTTGCTAAAGTTCAAGTTCTAAAGTTGTTCATCTACTTCCTAGCTACATTTTGATTGTGGTGGTAAGCTCTAATCTTGATTTCCTAGTATAATGTTGTGAAAGGGTTAGAGTTAGGGTTTATGGTGAACATCAAACCCATTTATTAGTGATTTTTGGGTGTTCTTGGGTAATTTGAGTCATGAAGACTAAATGGTAACTAACCTAGGGTTTCAAAGTATTAATTGATGTTTATGAACCCTAATTAGCTAGTAAATTGCTAGAACACTCTAATGATGTGTAAAGGGGTGTTATTTGGGTGTGGATGACCCAAAAGGGGTGTATTGACTTTTAATTGGGTCAAAATGGACCAAGGTTGGTTAATGTTAGTGTTTTGTGTTGGAACCTAGTGATTAAATGTGTATGAAGACCTTAAATGTTAAGAGTTAGGGTTTTTGGTGAAGTTGACCCAATTTTAGGGTTAAGTATTAAAATGGGTCAAGATGGGTAATGTTGACCTAGTTTGGGTTAAATTGGTAAAAGATGACCCAAAGGGTGTTAACCTAGGGTTTATTCATGTGTTTGAGGTTTTGTAAGTGTTGAATCGAGTTGCTAGTCATTAGCACTCTTATAAATGATGAAAAACTTGAAAATGGGTCAAATGAGTCAAGGTTGACCTAATGGGGTGAAATGGGCATGAAATACCCTAAGTTTATGCTAGTTGAAGTTAATAGACTTTAATTCACTAGCTTTATTGATGTTAGTTGAGTCTTGGCCATTTATGGGCGGTTTTGGTATAGTCGAGCTATTTAATGCATATTGGGTCATTAAATGCTCAAGTGTAAGTATTGTGGTTAATTCCACTAGCTGCGTAATTGAATGTGTACTTATGTATTAGGTACGATTGCTTTGAAGATCGGAAGTGCATAATCATCATCTTGGCGCTAAGGTGAGTGGAATAATTATGCGTGTACGTATATAATGTATTTATTTGTGTGTACGAATGTGGAATTGTCGCGGTGTTTAAGACACCACATTCTAGGTAACGAGTAGTATTGTCGCGGTGTTTAAGACACTACTCATAGTATGTTTGACGAGTGGTATTGTCGCGGTGTTTAAGACACTACTCATTGTTTAATTGACATGTGGTATTGTCGCGGTGTTTAAGACACCACATTGTCATGGGAGTGGAATTGTCGCGGTGTTTAAGACACCACTCATTGTATTGAATGAAGTGTGGATTCGTCGCGGTGTTTAAGACGCCACATTGTCGTAAGGGTGAGTTAGTCGCGGTGTTCAAGACATCACCCGGGGGATTAGTGATTACGCGGTGTGTAAGTAACACTAGTGGATGTTATGAACTCCAACGGTCTTGTAAGTACCGTTTCCCTTGTTCGAATTGGTTAACCAAGGTTGCGTGAATTATGTATTGAATGTATTTAATTATGAATCGTATGCTATTGTATTATTAGCTACTCGTGGATTTGCGGTTTATGGTATATGCATAATATTGTTGTATGATTGTCGAAATGTTAAACCGAGTATGATGTTGTGTAAGTGATGCAAGTAGGTAGATTATATATGTATATGTATAATTATTTTGCTCACTAAGCTTTGCTTACCCTCTCGTTGTTTACCTTTTTATAGGTTCGTGTGTGGATAAGGGTAAGGGCATTACCTTGGATTAAGTTTCCCGCTTTGATGATTAGGAAGCGCTTTTGGCTTTGGCTTGGAGTTTGACCGAGACTTGGGTAGTTTAACCCCAAACACCATGCTCGTTGTGTCGTTTGGCAATTAAACTTTTTGTGGTCGAAACTCTAATTTGTATTAAATTTGTATTTTTACACTTAGCGGCGTTTTGGGCACGTGTGGGCCCCACTTTGTAAAACTCGTTTAAACCTTAGTTATGTGTTAGTTTTACATATATAAATGTTCGGTTAAAAGCGTTTTGGCTAAATGTGTCGGGAAGCACCTAATCTTTTTCGCATTAAAGCGCACCGGGGACAGCCCCCTTTTTGCGCGGCGCGCAAGGGTGTCCGCGCGGCGCGCAACCTGTCATCCAGCAAATTTTTTTTTTTTGTCTCGAAATTTGATAGGTTTAGTCGGCGGTTGGTTTGGGTTGTTACAAGTGGTATCAGAGCATGGTCTAAGGGATTTAGGTGACTTGAGATAGGCGCCTAGACTTAGACTTTTGTGTGTGCATTGTGCGGGACTTGTAGGACTTTGGGTCGGACCGGGACTTGGTTAGCACATAGATTTATATGAACTAATCATGCGTTATTTGTTTGTGTTGTGTAGCGATCATCAAGCGAAATGGACGTTGTACTAGCGAGTTAACGCGACGTGCTCGCGTAGTAATGATTAGCTACCCTTACTACGGGTGCAAATCGTGTCAAACAAGCGATGTACGACGATTGTTAAGCAAGATGGGGTAGTGTGGCATATGTATATATATATATATGTATATATATACATACGTGTTATATCTTTTCGTTTCATTGGTTAATCTATTTTGTTTCTTAAGAATGAAGATGGAAGATGAATACGGAACGGAAGGGTCTACTAATGAAAAGAAGAACGAATTAGCGGTAATGGTTGAAGCCGCGATTGAACAATGTGTCTCGGGTGTCGCCAACGGAGTTGGCCAAGTATTCAAAGAGTCAATCGAAGGACGGGTAACCGAAATGGTCCGAGACCAAGTGACGAAGGTCGTAAGGGAAGAGTTTGAGAAGAGGTTTCCTAAACCTCGAGGTAGGGGTGACGAAGAAGTACATGCAAGGCTAGAGCCACATGGTACTTCGGGTAAAAGGAAAAGAGGTACGCCTGAAGGCGTAGAGTATGTGAAAAAGAAGAACAAGGGAAGTTACACATCTAGACGTTTCAATTGTGGTGTTAGGGGCCACAAGATATGGGAGTGCACGTTGCCGAGAAACGAAAACAGAATGTGCTACCATTGCCATAAAGAGGGACACCGAAGGTCGGAGTGTCCCGAGTTGCTCAATGATCAAGGTAGAAGAGTAAATGAGGCGTCTAGTAGCATGAGGAAGGTAGTAACGGGCTCCGGTGGGTCTAAGTGTTACAATTGTGGGCAACGGGGACATAAGTCTCGCGATTGTCCGTCGGGCAAAACTGTATATTTTTATTGTTGGAAGGAAGGGCACCAAAGGTCTGAGTGTCCCGATTTAGCTAGTAATCAGACTAGGAGGTTTGGAGGTTGGGTGCTTACGTGTTTTAAGTGTGGAGGACGAGGCCATTTGGCACGGGATTGTACGGGTACACCTTTGAGCACGATCAAGTGCTTTGCTTGCCAGAAGGAGGGACATCGAAAGTCAGAGTGTTCGGAAGCGTTTGCCGATCGGGTTAAGAGGTTAGAGCGCGAGTATTCGATGGGTGGTGAAGCACCGAGCGATGTTGTTTCAGGTACCTTCACTTCTCGATGCAAATATGCCTTACTATTATTGATGTTGTGTGCCAATGTATTCGGTTATGAAATTGAGACCTAAATCTCATTACCAAACCTAATAAGTTTTAAGCGAACGTATATTTTAACCGTACCCTTACGGGCGCGGGGCTAGTGATAAGATGACAGCGCACTAGGGTAGCGTTTGAGTCATTGACTCATGTGAATGCGACTTGAGGGGCGAATGCATTAGTGTAAATACGTGGTATTGTTACGGGTAGCATTCCTAACGGAATTACCCTACGTTGGAGTTGGGATCGTCGACCGCAGGGCGTAAGACTTGGTGCAACCAAGCATTCCTTAATGTTTGGAAAATGTTTTCTACTAAGCCATGGAGACGGGCTTTGGTTTTGGATGTTAGGGCGTGTTCGTCTTCGTGTGGAAAATTGATGAGCTATAGCAATGGGATTATTGCAAGTGCAAGGTTGTGTATATCGTGGTAAACTCTACGTTTAAAGAGTTTAAGGTTAGGTTAAATTCCTTCGTATGCTCGGGGTTGAAGCAAGGTTTTGGTGACGTGCGTATTAAGAGATGCAAGACGGGTGAACCTCGTCTCTCTTATAGGAATTACGATAATGCGATTTGGCGAATTAGTTGTTAGGTTAGTGGTCACTCTTTCTGCGAACGCGAATATGTGTTTATCGTCGGGATTTATTGTTAAGGATGAATTCGCGAGAATTCGAGAACTATGACCAATGAGGACATCGATTGTGTATGTGGATAAGTGGACCTCCCACGGGATGCTATTATTCCACGATGTGGTTACGGAACAGAGTCCTAAGTGGGGGAGTTATACTCTCGCACGAAGGTGCTCTATTGTAATGTTATTTTGGATGACGTTCGTATGGATACGAAGCTAGTGTTGAGACCTACATTGGTCGACGGTGGCAAAAGTACAATTTGGAATAAATTGTGCTTATGGTTTTGGGTTCAAATTACCACCAAGGTGGTAATGTGGAAAATCTCCTTGGGAGATAATTGATGTATTCGACGAGTAAGGTAAGGTCCCTCGGTTAAGGGATGTGCGTACCGGATTCTCTTCTAGGGGATTATTGTTGCGCCTATGCGCAATATGGGTTGTTTTTGGCTCGATTGTGTTAGCCGTTTGGTTACCTTGGAAATGGCATAATGGGACTTTGAGAAAGGGCACGATGCCTCATTATCGTATACTTTGAGTGATAGTTACACAATAGCCATTATTGTGTATTACGAGATGGTTACATGTAAGTATTTATTTGGGGTTATCTCTAGGTTGACCGCGTTTGACTAGTAATAGGTGATGAGTGATATCCGGGAGGATTAGCTCTTCGTTAACCACTCTTGGTTGTGGTTGGTGGTGAGCGGTTTTTGGAAAGAACCGTTACTCGTAGGTTTATGATGTTAATTGCCCGTGTAAATTGTGCACTTAGCCGTTTTGTGCACATGGTGGTGAGTAATAGTCGTTTTCGACATCAGCGGTTTTTGGTCGCTTGCTTACGATTTTACGATAGTTGTGAACTAGTCGTGGTTGCGCTCTACTAAGAATGTTAAGTAATAGGTGTTATCCGTAAGGATTCTCTTTTGTCCGGTCTTCATCGTTTGGGTTGTTGACCTTGGGTTGAAATTTTGGTTGTTTTAGCATTGTACCAGGTAAGGGTACGCTAAGGGTACGTGGCATTCTCGCGTATTCTGAGTTATCGTTATAGACTTCGGATATTGTGTGTATTGCACGTTTTGGGATGCGTGCAAATGTGTATTTACTTTTGGGTCAACCGGTGGGTTAATACATTTTGTGATGGAAATCGGATCGTAACGTTTGTTAAGTACCATAGAGCGTGGTTCCGGGTGGTTAAGTGACATGGATCACGAGGACGTGATCGATTCTAAGTGGGGGAGAGTTGTAAGACCCGTGTAATTATATTATATATAATGCTTAAATAGTAAACCGGGTTGTGGAGTTTTGTTATGTAGTTTAAAATGGAAAAGTAGCTGGAAACAGGGGGTTGCGCGCCGCGCAAAGAGAGGGCGCGCCGCGCAAAACGCTGGTGACAGCTCTCCTTGTTTTATTTAATTTAAACGATGGGCATTTCGGTAAATTCACTTCAAGGCCGGATTTAATGCTTGGATCAGTAGTTTGGGAGTTCAATTACTCCCTTGTTCACCAACCTTATCCTCCCAATTCATTTTAGTGAGAGAGAGTGGGATATTAGAGAGAGAGATCCCATTTTGAAGAAGAAGAAGGAGGTTTCTTGCTAAAGTTCAAGTTCTAAAGTTGTTCATCTACTTCCTAGCTACATTTTGATTGTGGTGGTAAGCTCTAATCTTGATTTCCTAGTATAATGTTGTGAAAGGGTTAGAGTTAGGGTTTATGGTGAACATCAAACCCATTTATTAGTGATTTTTGGGTGTTCTTGGGTAATTTGAGTCATGAAGACTAAATGGTAACTAACCTAGGGTTTCAAAGTATTAATTGATGTTTATGAACCCTAATTAGCTAGTAAATTGCTAGAACACTCTAATGATGTGTAAAGGGGTGTTATTTGGGTGTGGATGACCCAAAAGGGGTGTATTGACTTTTAATTGGGTCAAAATGGACCAAGGTTGGTTAATGTTAGTGTTTTGTGTTGGATCCTAGTGATTAAATGTGTATGAAGACCTTAAATGTTAAGAGTTAGGGTTTTTGGTGAAGTTGACCCAATTTTAGGGTTAAGTATTAAAATGGGTCAAGATGGGTAATGTTGACCTAGTTTGGGTTAAATTGGTAAAAGATGACCCAAAGGGTGTTAACCTAGGGTTTATTCATGTGTTTGAGGTTTTGTAAGTGTTGAATCGAGTTGCTAGTCATTAGCACTCTTATAAATGATGAAAAACTTGAAAATGGGTCAAATGAGTCAAGGTTGACCTAATGGGGTGAAATGGGCATGAAATACCCTAAGTTTATGCTAGTTGAAGTTAATAGACTTTAATTCACTAGCTTTATTGATGTTAGTTGAGTCTTGGCCATTTATGGGCGGTTTTGGTATAGTCGAGCTATTTAATGCATATTGGGTCATTAAATGCTCAAGTGTAAGTATTGTGGTTAATTCCACTAGCTGCGTAATTGAATGTGTACTTATGTATTAGGTACGATTGCTTTGAAGATCGGAAGTGCATAATCATCATCTTGGCGCTAAGGTGAGTGGAATAATTATGCGTGTACGTATATAATGTATTTATTTGTGTGTACGAATGTGGAATTGTCGCGGTGTTTAAGACACCACATTCTAGGTAACGAGTAGTATTGTCGCGGTGTTTAAGACACTACTCATAGTATGTTTGACGAGTGGTATTGTCGCGGTGTTTAAGACACTACTCATTGTTTAATTGACATGTGGTATTGTCGCGGTGTTTAAGACACCACATTGTCATGGGAGTGGAATTGTCGCGGTGTTTAAGACACCACTCATTGTATTGAATGAAGTGTGGATTCGTCGTGGTGTTTAAGACGCCACATTGTCGTAAGGGTGAGTTAGTCGCGGTGTTCAAGACATCACCCGGGGGATTAGTGATTACGCGGTGTGTAAGTAACACTAGTGGATGTTATGAACTCCAACGGTCTTGTAAGTACCGTTTCCCTTGTTCGAATTGGTTAACCAAGGTTGCGTGAATTATGTATTGAATGTATTTAATTATGAATCGTATGCTATTGTATTATTAGCTACTCGTGGATTTGCGGTTTATGGTATATGCATAATATTGTTGTATGATTGTCGAAATGTTAAACCGAGTATGATGTTGTGTAAGTGATGCAAGTAGGTAGATTATATATGTATATGTATAATTATTTTGCTCACTAAGCTTTGCTTACCCTCTCGTTGTTTACCTTTTTATAGGTTCGTGTGTGGATAAGGGTAAGGGCATTACCTTGGATTAAGTTTCCCGCTTTGATGATTAGGAAGCGCTTTTGGCTTTGGCTTGGAGTTTGACCGAGACTTGGGTAGTTTAACCCCAAACACCATGCTCGTTGTGTCGTTTGGCAATTAAACTTTTTGTGGTCGAAACTCTAATTTGTATTAAATTTGTATTTTTACACTTAGCGGCGTTTTGGGCACGTGTGGGCCCCACTTTGTAAAACTCGTTTAAACCTTAGTTATGTGTTAGTTTTACATATATAAATGTTCGGTTAAAAGCGTTTTGGCTAAATGTGTCGGGAAGCACCTAATCTTTTTCGCATTAAAGCGCACCGGGGACAGCCCCCTTTTTGCGCAGCGCGCAAGGGTGTCCGCGCGGCGCGCATCCTGTCATCCAGCAAATTTTTTTTTTTGTCTCGAAATTTGATAGGTTTAGTCGGCGGTTGGTTTGGGTTGTTACACGTAGACCTCATCCTAAAGAATATATGTTGGTTAATAAATGTCTAACAAGCTAGGTCAGGTCATAGGGTTCGTATAGTCCTATTGCTCAAGTCCGACTCATAAATTTATCAAAATTTAGCAAAAGTCAACAAAAGTCAACGTAAGTTAAAGTAAGTAAAATGTATGTCAAACGCAAGTCAAACACAGTCAACATGATTAACACAAGTCAACAACCGCATAAAATTACACAAGTTGATCAAGTAGTCAAACATAGGTCAAACTTAAGTTATTCATTTTTACTTAGAAAAATTTATATTATTTACATATATGTATTTTTTAGTATTTTGCAGCTGATTCCGGGTCCCACCAAATTTGATATAACACCTTAGGTCATGACCATTGGAAAGTATGTCATCCCACCTTTCTATAGACAGTTTATTTGACAAAAACGGAGTTACGGTTTTAAAGTTATGATCTCGCGAAAACAGTCTCCCGAAACATAAAATGCTGATAAAATTTGTTAAGTGTTCAAAATCAGCAACGATTGCCCATTTTCTCGCTTGTTTTATACCTGTTTAGACTCAACAAAATTATACAAATAATATATCGTTTTAAAGCTTGTCGCTAATACTTTCAATACCAAATAATAGTTTTTATCTAAACTTAACTGATTTCAATTTGCGAGTCCTCAAAGTAGGTCCGAGAGTCATTTTGACAATTTTTGTTAAAATACTAAAATTTTCGGTTGACGATCCAAATTTGAATCCGGCTGACCTGACTTAACCAAATTTTTATCACAGCTCAAAAATGACATTTTAGATGTGTTGGTGACTTTCGTTTTTCAAAATTATGCATATGGGTCAATTTATGCACGTTTGACCCGAATGAGTCATAAAACTTTCTTTAAACCAAATTTGACCCAAACTCATTTTTAAAGCACCAAAATTTGCAAACATACTTAAATCAATATACGGGATGTGTTACATACCTTTGGTTCTCAAAATTTCGCATATGGGTCAAAGTAGGCTCGTATGACCCAAATGGGTCATAAACACCCATTTTGACCAAAACATGCCACAACTTATTTTTTTTAAACACCACAACCATTAAATTTACTTAAATAGACGTTTGGGACTTTTCTACACTGACCGTTACTCATTTTGACCCATTAAACCCATTTGGTCAAACAAAGTCAATTGCACATAATATTTAGCTTAAATAATGTAGTCAACTTCCAGAATTTTTATAAAAATAAGTACAGGTCCGTTTGACTTGAAATACACGTCAAAATCTCCATAACTCAAAGTCCTAAAATATATCTGGAGATCAGACTCTAAGTCCTAATAGAAAAATCGCAGCAGTCTCAAATGCGCCCGACAGTTTTTCAGAAAATTTTCAGCGCGCGCCAGTTTTGTAAATTCTGCCATTTATTCTAGAAGAATGAAAACGACGAACGGCCAATTGAAGATGGCCACAAACATCTCAAATAATCACAGGTAAATAAAGCTAAGCAATTCATATAGCCAATTCGTACAGTTTTATAAAATACTACGGACTTCCTGATTTGGATAGAATTTAGACATGTTGTTTTGTAACACATATAACGCATAGCAAACAACGGTTTCAGAAGCTAACATACAAATGACATATGTGCACCAACATGTAAATAACCACATACCAGAAGCACAAGTCTTAAGTCCATCTACAAATCAAGTTATGTCATTCGCTGCAAATTTTTGAACAGATTCAATTCGTTTCAAGAGGTCATATTCGAACGCATATAGCCGGACATCTAGGAACAATTAGCATGCATAATCTACATAAAAAGTGAAGTACTAATCATATAATTTTCAAAAATCCTCAGCTCATAATCCAGAAATCAATTTAAATGGCATTTTGCATCTGTTTAAAACGTTGATCAACAAAAGTCGGGTCTAATAATCAATTAAGCATAACGGGAGTTTTAAAAATCCAATTAACATGATATACGAGTCTATCTCGAGTGTTTTTCACTTGTCTTTCCAACCATATAACATACATAAACCAATTCGTCACCAATCAATACCAGTTTTCAGATTAATGCATAAAACACAACGATAATTCAAGTGATCATATCTTGAGCTATACATAACGAAAATATGCGATTCAAAAGAGCAAACTTATTAATTTTTCACAAGGATTTCATTTATAATTATTTCATAAGCTGAAAATATCATGTTCATATCAGTAGCATATTAATCAAAAACGTGATCATTCATAAAAACGAGTTAAAACTTCAGTTAAGCATAACATGAGCATACGGTAACGAAAATTCGAAATTCCAAAGTCCAAAATTATTAGTTTTTCAAGAGGATTCTGATTATCTCATAATATTATACATTCAACAAGTTCAAGTTTCTGACCTCACACAAAACAAATTCGTGATTCATCAAAACGTCATCAAACAATCAAATTAACGAACAATATCATGCATACATACAAGGACTTGAGCACTAGACACTATATCTACCCTAATATGTAACAAAAATATGAAAACTAGAAAATTAGAGTTTTTAAAACTTACACAAATCAAGAAATTGTTGGTATGGCTGAGTAGAGCTCTTCGAGAGGAGTCCGAATATGTAAACGATTTTATGATCAAGTGATTTCTTGAAGGTGTTTATAAGGAAAGAAGATCGATGATGATGATAAATAGTAATGGGTATTTTAAGGAGAGAGTCTATGTACGTGTGTGTTAGATGAAATGAATTAGGTTTAATAATATAGATGGGATAAAGAGTCACGGGTGATAAATCTATCTCAATTATTGATATCACGGACGTAATAATGTGTAGTCACGGGTATAATAATTAAACACGGGTATTACTATGTAATCACGGGTTATAATTAAATTTTTATCCGATATCTAAAACCCAATGTATTTTATTTTAATATGATTCAATAATTGGTAAATTTTTATATTTATAAAATACATTTACATATATATTGTTCGAAACCTTTTAAATTCTAGACATCATACCTAGTTGGTGTTTTTCATAAATACTTATTTAATATATTTTTAAACTAAATAATATATGTCTTTTATTGAAAATATAAGTGTTTAAAATAATCCCTCGAGTTTAATTTAAGAGTATACTAATTAATTAAAATGATTTTAGAACTCAATTATTGTAAAATATAATATTTATATTAAGTACTCATACGTTTCGTTCTCTGGAAAAAAAATTATTTTATTTTATTATTATTTTATTTATTTATTTTTTTTTCTGGTTACACTAATTGTAGTGTTTTATTTAACACCTATAAAACTTATGTAATAATATATATATATTTTTAAAAAAAAAAAATTTAGCGTGGAAAAACGTTGAATTTAACAGACAGTTGTTAAGTTTTTAACGGAAAAAGTCGGGTTGTTACATTACCTACCCCTTAAAGAAAATTTCGTCCCGAAATTTTGGTTGGTGTGATTAAACAGCGTTTAGGAAACAAGTGAGGATAGATTGTTCATCTTGACGTAGTAAGATCGAGCATCTTGTAGTTAAGCATGAAAGTTGGGTAAAACGGAATCATGTTCCTTTAATGACGAATACCTTCGGATGAACTGTTCGGAGTACAAGTATGATATGACAAATACGGAAAATCATATGTGACTTCAAATGATGTCACATATAGAGTCTTAGTATATTCAGATGTCAGCAGAGAAAATAAAGGAGTCATGTAACATGATACATGGTAAGGGTAAGATTGATCAAACTTTACCACCATCACGTTCCATTAGAACTTCCGCATGACTTACTTTAATATAATCACGCGATCAACTGTCATCATATTGCACTAACTCATGCTTCTATTCCAACATTACTCCAGAATATTTATGGATATAAAACTCAAGTGTCGTTTTCCAGAATTTATAAATCAAAATGATTTCAAAAAAAAAAAGGTGCACTAAAAATAGTACGAGAATATAATATTATAATTGATAATATTGAAAGGGAACGTCATAAGAATGTCTTGGAAAATATGAAGAATCTTTGTACGTCGGAAATGATGCCTTTCGGTTCACAAATCGAGATGTTCGGAATTTCTTAATCGAAGCACATAAGCACATAATATATCACAAATGATAACTCACGTAGGAATGTCGGGAATTTCGAAAGTCCTGAATGACGCTTCCTGGCTTCACTAATCGGGGCGTTAAAAATGAACTCGTATGAGCAGGAAAAGTCTTGAAATCGAAAGGAGAAATACTTTCTCACCGATAGTAGTAATAATGTTATATTAAAGTCAGAATATGCACATAATCACATATAAGTATAACGACACGGTTCTAGACTAGATCACTAATGTATCCTAACGGTCCAGGTCAGACACACTAATGCATCTAATTCCCTAGAACCACCGCTCTGATACCACTTATAACGACCCGCCAAAATCGCTATTGACGCAGTACGTTATCTACGGTCCCACAGCGAGGTTTCGACCTCTATATGATACATTTTGATAAAATATTGCTTTCATTTTTTTTTAAATACTTTCTATACATAGAAAGTTTACCAAAATATAGACATATCCCAAATATATATGACAACTTATACAAAATGACTAAATCATCAATTTATTTAATAACAGATTATAACAATAATATTTGAATGCAATGTCTTTTTGAAAATATGGCATAAAAGACTCCATGCAGCACCTTGAGCAAGTAGCAAGCAGACAGCGGAAGCACTTTTGAAAAACCTGAGAATAAACATGCTAAAAGTGTCAACCAAAAGGTTGGTGAGTTCATTAGTTTATCATAAACAATCATTTTTATTATTTTAATAGACCACAAGATTTTTGTCTATAAATATATGTACACTCGCAAGTGTATAAAAGTATTCTATAAGTTGTAGGCACCCGGTAACAAGCCTTAACGTTCATGTTTTACCCTCTGACGTACACCAGATCAGGTGTGTTTAAAATAACCTCGAAGTACTAAAGCATCCCATAGTCAGGATGGGGTTTGTCAGGCCCAATAGATCTATCTTTAGGATTCGCGCCTACCGTACATAGACAAGTAGTTTAATGTTACCAAGCTAAGGGTATATTTCTGGTTTAAACCCACGTAGAATTAGTTTTAGTACTTGTGCCTATTTCGTAAAACATTTATAAAAACAGCGCATGTATTCTCAGTCCCAAAAATATATATAAAAGGGAGCAAATGAAACTCACCTTTGTAGCCCAATAAACAATTCACGTAGATGTAACCAATACTCGGAATGCAAGTAACCGTAGACCTCATCCTAAAGAATATATGTTGGTTAATAAATGTCTAACAAGCTAGGTCAGGTCATAGGGTTCGTATAGTCCTATTGCTCAAGTCCGACACATAAATTTATCAAAATTTAGCAAAAGTCAACAAAAGTAAACGTAAGTCAAAGTAAGTAAAATGTAAGTCAAACGAAAGTCAAATACAGTCAACATGATTAACACAAGTCAACAACCGCATAAAATTACACAAGTTGATCAAGTAGTCAAACATAGGTCAAACTTAAGTTATTCATTTTTACTTAGAAAAATTTATATTATTTACATATATGTATTTTTTAGTATTTTACAGCTGATTCCGGGTCCCACCAAATTTGATATAATACCTTAGATCATGACCATTGGAAAGTATGTCATCCCACCTTTCTATAGACAGTTTATTTGACAAAAATGGAGTTACGGTTTTAAAGTTATAACCTCGCGAAAACAGTCTCCCGAAACATAAAATGATGATAAAATTTTTGTTAAGTGTTCAAAATCAGCAACGATTGCCCATTTTCTCGCTTGTTTTATACCTGTTTAGACTCAACAAAATTATACAAATAATATATCGTTTTAAAGCTTGTCGCAAATACTTTCAATACCAAATAATAGTTTTTATCTAAACTTAACTGATTTCAATTTGCGAGTCCTCAAAGTAGATCCGAGAGTCATTTTGACAATTTTGTTAAAATACTAAAATTTTCGGTTGACGATCCAAATTTGAATCCGGCTGACCTGACTTAACCAAATTTTTATCACAGCTCAAAAATGACATTTTAGATGTGTTGGTGACTTTCGTTTTCCAAAATTATGCATATGGGTCAATTTATGCACGTTTGACCCGAATGAGTCATAAAACTTTCTTTAAACCAAATTTGACCCAAACTCATTTTTAAAGCACCAAAACTTGCAAACATACTTAAATCAATATACGGGATGTGTTACATACCTTTGGTTCTCAAAATTTCGCATATGGGTCAAAGTAGGCTCGTATGACCCAAATGGGTCATAAACACCCATTTTGACCAAAACATGCCACAACTTATTTTTTTTAAACACCACAACCATTAAATTTACTTAAATAGACGTTTGGGACTTTTCTACACTGACCGTTACTCATTTTGACCCATTAAACCCATTTGGTCAAACAAAGTCAATTGCACATAATATTTAGCTTAAATAATGTAGTCAACTTCCAGAATTTTTATAAAAATAAGTACATGTCCGTTTGACTTGAAATACGCGTCAAAATCTCCATAACTCAAAGTCCTAAAATATATCTGGAGATCAGACTCTAAGTCCTAATAGAAAAATCGCAGCAGTCTCAAATGCGTCCGACAGTTTTTCAGAAAATTTTCAGCGCGCGCCAGTTTTGTAAATTCTGCCATTTATTCTAGAAGAATGAAAACGACGAACGGCCAATTGAAGATGGCCAAAAACATCTCAAATAATCACTGGTAAATAAAGCTAAGCAATTAATGTAGCCAATTCGTACAGTTTTATAAAATACTACGGACTTCCTGATTTGGTTAGAATTTAGACATGTTGTTTTGTAACACATATAACGCATAGCAAACAACGGTTTCAGAAGCTAACATACAAATGACATATGTGCACCAACATGTAAATAACCACATACCAGAAGCACAAGTTCTAAGTCCATCTACAAATCAAGTTATGTCATTCGCTGCAAATTTTTGAACAGATTCAATTCGTTTCAAGAGGTCATATTCGAACGCATATAGCCGGACATCTAGGAACAATTAGCATGCATAATCTACATAAAAAGTGAAGTACTAATCATATAATTTTCAAAAATCCTCAGCTCATAATCCAGAAATCAATTTAAATGGCATTTTTCATCTGTTTAAAACGTTGATCAACAAAAGTCGGGTCTAATAATCAATTAAGCATAACGGGAGTTTTAAAAATCCAATTAACATGATATACGAGTCTATCTCGAGTGTTTTTCACTTGTCTTTCCAACCATATAACATACATAAACCAATTCGTCACCAATCAATACCAGTTTTCAGATTAATGCATAAAACACAACGATAATTCAAGTGATCATATCTTGAGCTATACATAACGAAAATATGCGATTCAAAAGAGCAAACTTATTAATTTTTCACAAGGATTTCATTTATAATTATTTCATAAACTGAAAATATCATGTTCATATCAGTAGCATATTAATCAAAAACGTGATCATTCATAAAAACGAGTTAAAACTTCAGTTAAGCATAACATGAGCATACGGTAACGAAAATTCGAAATTCCAAAGTCCAAAATTATTAGTTTTTCAAGAGGATTCTGATTATCTCATAATATTATACATTCAACAAGTTCAAGTTTCTGACCTCACACAAAACAAATTCGTGATTCATCAAAAAGTCATCAAACAATCAAATTAACGAACAATATCATGCATACATACAAGGACTTGAGCACTAGACACTATATCTACCCTAATATGTAACAAAAATATGAAAACTAGAAAATTAGAGTTTTTAAAACTTACACAAATCAAGAAATTGTTGGTATGGCTGAGTAGAGCTCTTCGAGAGGAGTCCGAATATGTAAACGATTTTATGATCAAGTGATTTCTTGAAGGTGTTTATAAGGAAAGAAGATCGATGATGATGATAAATAGTAATGGGTATTTTAAGGAGAGAGTCTATGTACGTGTGTGTTAGATGAAATGAATTAGGTTTAATAATATAGATGGGATAAAGAGTCACGGGTGATAAATCTATCTCAATTATTGATATCACGGACGTAATAATGTGTAGTCACGGGTATAATAATTAAACACGGGTATTACTATGTAATCACGGGTTATAATTAAATTTTTATCCGATATCTAAAACCCAATGTATTTTATTTTAATATGATTCAATAATTGGTAAATTTTTATATTTATAAAATACATTTACATATATATTGTTCGAAACCTTTTAAATTCTAGACATCGTACCTAGTTGGTGTTTTTCATAAATACTTATTTAATATATTTTTAAACTAAATAATATATGTCTTTTATTGAAAATATAAGTGTTTAAAATAATCCCCCGAGTTTAATTTAAGAGTATACTAATTAATTAAAATAATTTTAGAACTCAATTATTGTAAAATATAATATTTATATTAAGTACTCATACGTTTCGTTCTCTGAAAAAAAATTATTTTATTTTATTATTATTTTATTTATTTATTTTTTTTCTGGTTACACTAATTGTAGTGTTTTATTTAACACCTATAAAACTTATGTAATAATATATATATATTTTTTAAAAAAAAAAAAATTAGCGTGGAAAAACGTTGAATTTAACAGACAGTTGTTAAGTTTTTAACGGAAAAAGTCGGGTTGTTACATTGCCAAAATCGCTATTGACGCGGTACGTTATCTACGGTCCCACAGCGAGGTTTCGACCTCTATATGATACGTTTTAATAAAACATTGCATTCATTCTTTTTTTTTTTAAAAACATACTTTCTATACATAGAAAGTTTACCAAAATATAGACATATCCCAAATATATATGACAACTTATACAAAATGACTAAATCATCAATTTATTTAATAACAGATTATAACAATAATATTTGAATGCAATGTCTTTTTGAAAATATGGCATAAAAGACTCCATGCAGCACCTTGAGCAAATAGTAAGCAGACAACGGAAGCACTTTTGAAAAACCTGAGAATAAACATGCTAAAAGTGTCAACCAAAAGGTTGGTGAGTTCATAGGTTTATCATAACAACAGTTATCAATAGTTTCAATAGACCACAAAATTTCATAATCATAAACATAATACACTCGCAAGTGTATGTAAAACATTCTAAGTGGTTGAGCACTTGGTAACCATACTTAACATCTAATCAACGTCGCATATTCCCTTTATTATGAAATCTCACTACACCGTACCAAGTGTAGTTACCGAAACGAAGTACTGTGCAACCGTTGAATACTGGTCGTCCAGTCCGGTGGGGTTGTCAGGCCCGATAGATCTATCAACAGGATTCGCGTTTACAATACCCATGTAAATAGTAGTTACCAAGCTACAGGGAAATATGCCAGTGGTATAACTCAACGTAGAATATATTTTTAAGTACTTGTGTCTATTTTGTAAACATTTATAAAAGCAGTGCATGTATTCTCAGCCCAAAAATATATATTGCAAAAGCAATTAAAAAGGAAGCAAATAAAACTCACCTTTGTAGCCCAATAAACAATTCACGTAGATGTAACCAATACTCGAAATGCAAGTAACCGTAGACCTCATCCTAAAGAATATATGTTGGTTAATAAATGTCTAACAAGCTAGGTCAGGTCATAGGGTTCGTATAGTCCTATTGCTCAAGTCCGACTCATAAATTTATCAAAATTTAGCAAAAGTCAACAAAAGTCAACGCAAGTCAAAGTAAGTCAAATGTAAGTCAAATGCAAGTCAAACACAGTCAACATGATTAACACAAGTCAACAACCGCATAAAATTACACATGTAGGTCAAGTAGTCAAACATAGGTCAAACTTAAGTTATTCATTTTTACTTAGAAAAATTTATATTATTTACATATATGTATTTTTTAGTATTTTGCAGCTGATTCCGGGTCCCACCAAATTTGATATAATACCTTAGGTTGTGACCATTGGAAAGTATGTCATCCCACCTTTCTATAGACAGTTTATTTGACAAAAACGGAGTTACGGTTTTAAAGTTATGACCTCGCGAAAACAGTCTCCCGAAACATAAAATGCTGATAAAATTTTTGTTAAGTGTTCAAAATCAGCAACGATTGCCCATTTTCTCGCTTGTTTTATGCCTGTTTAGACTCAACAAAATTATACAAATAATATATCATTTTAAAGCTTGTCACAAATACTTTCAAACCAAATAATAGTTTTTATCTAAACTTAACTGATTTCAACTTGCGAGTCCTCAAAGTAGGTCCGAGAGTCATTTTGACAATTTTGTTAAAATACTAAAATTTTCGGTTGACGATCCAAATTTGAATCCGGCTGACCTGACTTAACCAAATTTTTATCACAGCTCAAAAATGACATTTTAGATGTGTTGGTGACTTTCATTTTCCAAAATTATGCATATGGGTCAATTTATGCACGTTTGACCCGAATGAGTCATAAAACTTTCTTTAAACCAAATTTGACCCAAACTCATTTTTAAAGCACCAAAACTTGCAAACATACTTAAATCAATATACGGGATGTGTTACATACCTTTGGTTCTCAAAATTTCGCATATGGGTCAAAGTAGGCTCGTATGACCCAAATGGGTCATAAACACCCATTTTGACCAAAACATGCCACAACTTATTTTTTTAAACACCACAACCTTTAAACTTACTTAAATCGACGTTTGGGACTTTTCTACACTGACCGTTACTCATTTTGACCCATTAAACCCATTTGGTCAAACAAAGTCAATTGCACATATTATTTAGCTTAAATAATGTAGTCAACTTCCAGAATTTTTATAAAAATAAGTACAGGTCCGTTTGACTTGAAATATACGCCAAAATCTCCGGAATTTAGTAGACTATAATATATCTGAAGCACAACCTCTAACCCTAAACAGAAAGCTCGCAGTGACTGAAAACGTACCAGGCTGTAATGCTGAATCGTTTCGGTACTCATGTATAAACTTTGAAAAATCATATCAAATCCAAAAAGTATCCAAATGACGCGTTTCTGGAGTCTAAACTTATTAATTTTTCGATACACACGCAACCGTGAACCCAGAATCCTGAGATCAAGTCGCACGCATCCCATTGAAACTGTTCTGTCCGGTTTTAAATAATATAAAATTCTAACTTTGATTTGGCCATAGATTTTGACTCTTTTATCGGAATTGGACAATATCTAAATGAAAACCAAATGTTTTTTTTTCGCAAGCAATAAAACTATATACCTCTCCGGACCTGAATATATAGCATACTTTCCCAGATTCACAGTTTCAATTACGAATTTTTAAACCGAAATAAATTTTTAAGCAACAAAATCACAAACCTTTAATTAACCATAACGAGGGCTTTACATATCCGATTAACATGAATCTTAAGTCTATCTTGGGTGTTTTTCAATTATCTATACATCTAATATCAGTTCACAAACTCAATCATAAAGCATTCATCTCAGAAAATTAGGATTCATAACAAGATCACATGAAAACTTCAATTTAACATATCGGGAGCATACGATAACGAAATCAATTGATTCTTGAGCCTAAAATTAATAGTTTTTCAATAGTAATCCATCTACATACTTATATTTACAGATAACAAAGTCAAAATTCTGGAAACATGGCAATACAATTCGGATTTCATGTAATATCATGTTAAACTTCAATTAATCATACCAGAAGCAATTCTAAACGAAATCAATTGATTCTTGAGCCTAAAATTAATAGTTTTTCACAAGGATTTCATTTATAAGTATTTCATAAACTGAAAATATCATGTTCATATCAGTAGCATACCATTCAAATTCGTGATTCATCAACAAGTCAACAAATGATCAAATTAACGAACAATATCATGCATACATACAAGGACTTGAGCACTAGACACTATATCTACCCTAATATGTAACAAAAATATGAAAACTAGAAAATTAGAGTTTTTAAAACTTACACAAATCAAGAAATTGTTGGTATGGCTGAGTAGAGCTCTTCGAGAGGAGTCCGAATATGTAAACGATTTTATGATCAAGTGATTTCTTGAAGGTGTTTATAAGGAAAGAAGATCGATGATGATGATAAATAGTAATGGGTATTTTAAGGAGAGAGTCTATGTACGTGTGTGTTAGATGAAATGAATTAGGTTTAATAATATAGATGGGATAAAGAGTCACGGGTGATAAATCTATCTCAATTATTGATATCACGGACGTAATAATGTGTAGTCACGGGTATAATAATTAAATACGGGTATTACTATGTAATCACGGGTTATAATTAAATTTTTATCCGATATCTAAAACCCAATGTATTTTATTTTAATATGATTCAATAATTGATAAATTTTTATATTTATAAAATACATTTACATATATATTGTTCGAAACCTTTTAAATTCTAGACATCGTACCTAGTTGGTGTTTTTCATAAATACTTATTTAATATATTTTTAAACTAAATAATATATGTCTTTTATTGAAAATATAAGTGTTTAAAATAATCCCCCGAGTTTAATTTAAGAGTATACTAATTAATTAAAATGATTTTAGAACTCAATTATTGTCAAATATAATATTTATATTAAGTACTCATACGTTTCGTTCTCTGGAAAAAAAATATTATTTTATTTATTTATTATTTTTTTTCTGGTTACACTAATATGTAACACCCTAGGCAAATCCCACATCGCCCACAGACATGAGTGATCATGGGATTATAAGGTAATACTCACGCTTAAATGACACAACGCGTTTTGGGATCACAGGCTGAGTAGAAGTGCGAGTACGTTGTGGTTAAGCGTGCTCGGGCGAGAGCACTACCAGGATGGGTGACTTCCTGGGAAAGTGCTTCTCGTGTGTGGTCGCCAAGAAAAAGCCGTGCGCCTGCGGGCAAAGCGGACAATATTGTGGTCATGTTAAGCTGGGGTGTTACAGAATGGTATCTGACTTTAATATAACATTATTACTACTAGAACAGTGTCGTTATACTTATATGTGATTATGTGCATATTCTGACTTTAATATAAAATTATTACTACTATCGGTGAGAAAGTATTTCTCCTTTCGATTTCAAGACTTTTCCTGCTCATACGAGTTCATTTTTAACGCCCCGATTAGTGAAGCCAGGAAGCGTCATTCAGGACTTTCGAAATTCCCGACATTCCTACGTGAGTTATCATTTGTGATATATTATGTGCTTATGTGCTTCGATTATGAAATTCCGAACATCTCGATTTGTGAACCGAAAGGCATCATTTCCGACGTACAAAGATTCTTCATATTTTCCAAGACATTCTTATGACGTTCTCTTTCAATATTATCAATTATAATATTATATTCTCGTACTATTTTTAGTGCACTTTTTTTTTTGAAATCATTTTGATTTATAAATTCTGGAAAACGACACTTGAGTTTTATATCCATAAATATTCTGGAGTAATGTTGGAATAGAAGCATGAGTTAGTGCAATATGATGACAGTTGATCGCGTGATTATATTACAGTAAGTCATGCGGAAGTTCTAATGGAATGTGATGGTGGTAAAGTTTGATCAATCTTACCCTTACCATGTATCATGTTACATGACTCCTTTATTTTCTCTGCTGACATCTGAATATACTAAGACTCTATATGTGACATCATTTGAAGTCACATATGATTTTCCGTATTTGTCATATCATACTTGTACTCCGAACAGTTCATCTGAAGGTATTCGTCATTAAAGGAACATGATTCCGTTTTACCCAACTTTCATACTTAACTACAAGATGCTCAATCTTACTACGTCAAGATGAACAATCTATCCTCACTTGTTTCCTAAACGTCGTTTAATCACACCAACCAAAATTTCGGGACGCAATTTTCTTTAAGGGGTAGGTAATGTAACAACTCGACTTTTTCCGTTAAAAACTTAACAACTGTCTGTTAAATTCAACGTTTTTCCACGCTAATTTTTTTTTTTAAATATATATATATTATTACATAAGTTTTATAGGTGTTAAATAAAACACTACAATTAGTGTAACCAGAAAAAAAATAATAAATAAATAAAATAATAATAAAATAAAATAATATTTTTTTTCCAGAGAACGAAACGTATGAGTACTTAATATAAATATTATATTTTACAATAATCAAGTTCTAAAATCATTTTAATTAATTAGTATACTCTTAAATTAAACTCGGTGGATTATTTTAAACACTTATATTTTCAATAAAAAACATATATTATTTAGTTTAAAAATATATTAAATAAGTATTTATGAAAAACACCAACTAGGTACGATGTCTAGAATTTAAAAGGTTTCGAACAATATATATGTAAATGTATTTTATAAATATAAAAATTTATCAATTATTGAATCATATTAAAATAAATTACATTGGGTTTTAGATATCGGATAAAAATTTAATTATAACCCGTGATTACATAGTAATACCCGTGTTTAATTATTATACCCGTGACTACACATTATTACGTCCGTGATATCAATAATTGAGATAGATTTATCACCCGTGACTCTTTATCCCATCTATATTATTAAACCTAATTCATTTCATCTAACACATACGTACATAGACTCTCTCCTTAAAATACCCATTACTATTTATCATCATCATCGATCTTCTTTTCTTATAAACACCTTCAAGAAATCACTTGATCATAAAATTGTTTACATATTCGGACTCCTCTCGAAGAGCTCTTGTAACGACCCGTCAAAATCGCTATTGACGCGGCACGTTAATCATTGATTCCACAGTGAGGTTTTGACCTCTATATGATACGTTTTGATAAAATATTGCATTCATTAAAATAAGTGACTTTCTAAACATAGAAAGTTATAAACATGTGGGTGAGTGCTTAGGTATAAGCAAAACCCCGAAATACATAATTCTTTAATTTACAGGTTGACATCACAGTCCAATTATTTATTACACAACGCAGTTTTATTTTGAATGCAATAAACTTTGTACAAAGCATGAGAGACTCCATGCAGGCAACAAGCACATCACAGCGGAAGCATTCTAAGGACCTGAGAATAAAACATGCTAAAAAGTCAACACGAATGTTGGTGAGTTATAGGTTTAATTGCTCGAGTCATAAACATATATAAAGATAGACCACAAGATTTCATCAAAAGTTTATCAATAGATTCTACGTAACAGAGCACCCTGGTAACTAAACTTAACGCTATAGTGATAATTACCCCATTCGTTTTAATACACGCAAACCAACGTGTCTTAAACTCAAATAACATACGTCCGTTAAAAGGCTAGTGCTCTAGCTCGGACGGGGATGTCAAGCCCTATGGATCCATATACAATTATTCGCGCCCACCAGTCCATATCCTATGTACTGGCAGCTACTAGTTACCAAAGCTAAGGGATTTTCAGTTTAACTCAGTGTAGAATTTAGTATGTACTTGTGTCTTATCGTGTTTAAAATAAATTGCATGTATTCTCAGCCCAAAAATATTTAAAGTATTTAAAAAGGGAGACTATAAACTCACAGTTCAATATTGAGACTCAATATTGTAGGCAAATTGCGTAGACGTAATGATGGTAGACGACTGTATGGTTGGTCTTGGATTCAAGAACAATACCCCGAACAATACCCCGAACAATACCCAATATTTCTTTAGTTTAAAACGGTTTGAAACCCGAATTAAAAATACTCGTTCATAACCTCTTTTCAATATATTACCACTTATAAAAATATAACATCAAAATATGTAAAAGTATATATGCATGTGTAGTTTAAAAGCAAGAACGAATTCTCAATTTATAGATGAAAAACTTCGATCCTATCATGCATATTTTATTTAAATAATAATATAATAATTAAAGCCGCCATCACTTTTTATGTCGATAAACTTTTTATGTCGACAAACATTACGCGTTTCGCGTAGATAGGTACGCGGTCCGCGTATGGTGTCTTCATGAAAGTTGTAGATTTTTGAGTTACGGACGTCTGGACACCAGAATCACCCTTTTTTGAGTCAGTATGATTTAATTATGATTTTTCTCGTGAAAGTACGCAGGTTTAGTGATTTCCATCATTTTAACTTGAAATCTTGATACGAAATGTTGTAGTCTTTTGTTGCTCATTAGAAATCTTTATTTTATATTTAACAAAATTTAAATGAGACTAATTATATACACACACATCAGCTTGCATGATCAAATGTCTAGCTACATTAAATTTTGTCCTCGTCTAATTTCGAATTTATATAGATATGCATGTTTATCAAAAGTGAAAAATAGAAAGTCCCATATTTTTGTCCAAATACAATCTTTCCATTTTCAATGATATATATATCGAGTTACTTATATAAAATATATAATTACATTATTTATTTAAATCGATATATATATATATATATATATATATATATATATATATATATATATATATATATATATATATATATATATATATATGTGTGTGTGTGTGTGTGTGTGTGTGTATGTGTATTAATGTGGAATTTTCTGGATCATTACAGTACCTCCCCGTTAAAGAAAATTTCGTCCCGAAATTTTGAGTAGTACCTGTTTTATGAGTGATATCAGTGAACAAATGTGGATACTTTTGCTTCATTTGATCTTCACGTTCCCAAGTAAACTCGGGTCCTCGTCTAGCGTTCCAACGAACTCTAACTATCGGTATTTTGCTTTGTTTTAATTGTTTGACCTCACGGTCCATGATTTCAACAGGTTCTTCGATAAAATGGAGTTTATCATTGATTCGTATTTCGTCAAGAGGAATTACGACATCCTCTTCAGCTAAACATTTCTTCAAATTTGACACGTGAAATGTGTCGTGAACACTACTAAGTTCTTGCGGTAGCTTTAATCGATAAGCAACTGTTCCAATTCTTTCGGTGATTTCAAAGGGTCCTACGTACCTAGGACTTAGCTTTCCTCGTTTACCGAATCGTACAACGCCTTTCCAGGGTGACACTTTCAACATGACTTTGTCGCCCACTTGAAATTCTAGCGGTTTTCTTCTTACATCAGCATAACTCTTTTGGCGACTCATGGCCGTTTTCAATCGCTGTTGTATTTGAATGATCTTTTCGGTGGTTTCGTGAATAATTTCTGGTCCAGTAAGTTGTCTTTCTCCTACTTCACTCCAACATATAGGAGATCTGCACTTTCTACCGTAAAGTGCTTCAAATGGCGATGCGTTGATGCTCGTATGATAGCTGTTATTGTATGAAAATTCTGCCAACGGTAAGTGTCGATCCCAACTGGTTCCAAAGTCAATCACGCATGCCCGTAACATGTCTTCCAATGTTTGTATTGTTCTTTCACTTTGACCATCTGTCTGTGGGTGATAAGCGGTGCTCATATCTAATCGAGTTCCCAATGCTTTTTGTAATGACTGCCAGAAACGTGATGTGAATCGGGTGTCGCGATCAGATATGATAGAGATGGGTACACCATGCCTGGAAACTACTTCCTTCAAATATAGGCGTGCTAATTTCTCCATACTGTCTGTCTCCTTTATTGGTAGAAAGTGAGCTGATTTAGTTAGACGATCAACTATCACCCAAATAGTATCATGACTACTTGCAGTCCTTGGCAATTTCGTAATGAAATCCATAGTTATTCTTTCCCATTTCCACTGCGGAATTTCTGGTTGTTGCAGTAATCCTGACGGCTTTTGGTGCTCAGCTTTGACCTTTGCACACGTCAAACATTTGCTTACATAAGTAGCAATTTCTGTCTTCATATTAGGCCACCAATAAAACTTCTTGAGATCGTGGTACATTTTCCCGTTTCCTGGGTGAATTGAGTACCTCGTTTTGTGTGCTTCATCTAGTACTAGTTGCCTTAGATTACCATATTTTGGTACCCATATCCTATCAGCAAAATACAGGGTTCCATCGGCTTTTACCTCAAGCTGTTTTTCTAACCCTCTGCTCATTTCGCCTTTTTCATTTTCTTCTTTTAAAGCTTCTAACTGTGCTGCTTGAATTTGCTTTGTGAGATCGGTACGAATTGTAATATTCAAAGCTCGGACCCTAAGAGGTTTTACTCTTTCTTTTCGACTTAGGGCATCAGCTACAACATTAGCCTTTCCGGGGTGGTAACGGATTTCACAATCGTAATCGTTTAACAACTCTACCCAGTGACGTTGTCTCATATTGAGTTGTTTTTGATCAAAAATATGCTGAAGACTCTTATGGTCAGTGTACACTGTACACTTGGTGCCATATAGATAGTGTCTCCATATTTTGAGTGTAAAAACTACAGCTCCAAGTTCCAAATCGTGTGTTGTATAGTTCTTTTCATGAATTTTTAGTTGTCGTGAGGCATATGCGATAACTTTTGTGCGTTGCATTAATACACATCCTAAACCTTGGCGCGAAGCGTCACCATAGATCACGAAATCATCATTTCCTTCTGGTAATGACAAAATGGGTGCAGACGTTAACTTCTTCTTTAACAACTGGAATGAGGATTCCTGTTCCGTGGACCAATCATACTTCTTTCCCTTTTGAGTCAATGAAGTTAAGGGTTTGGCGATTCTAGAGAAATCTTGAATGAATCTTCGGTAGTAACCAGCAAGACCTAAGAATTGGCGGATTTGTGTTGGAGTCTTCGGTGTTTCCCATTTACTAATAGCTTCGATCTTGGCAGGGTCAACTTTAATTCCATGTTTACTGACAACATGTCCCAAAAATTGTACTTCTTGTAACCAGAAATCACACTTCGAAAATTTTGCGTACAATTCTTCTTTCTTGAGTATCTCTAGTACCAGTCTTAAGTGTTGCTCATGTTCTTCCTTGTTCTTCGAGTAAATCAATATGTCGTCGATAAAAACAATGACAAATTTGTCTAAATACGGTCTACAGATGCGATTCATTAGATCCATGAATACTGCTGGAGCATTAGTCAATCCAAAAGGCATGACTAGAAATTCATAGTGACCGTAACGGGTTCTGAACGCGGTTTTAGGAACATCTTCTTCCTTCACTCTCAGCTGATGATATCCGGAGCGTAGATCAATCTTGGAATAAACACTTGATCCTTGCAATTGATCAAACAAATCATCAATCCTCGGTAATGGGTACCGATTCTTGATCGTTAATTTGTTTAATTCTCGGTAATCTATGCACATTCTCATAGATCCATCCTTCTTCTTGACGAACAGAATAGGAGCACCCTAAGGTGAAAAACTAGGACGAATAAATCCACGGTCCGATAATTCTTGCAACTGGTCTTGTAATTCTTGCATTTCTGAAGGTGCAAGTCTATATGGAGATCGGGCTACAGGTGCAGCTCCTGGTATGAGATCAATCTGGAATTCTACACATCTGTGTGGAGGTAGCCCCGGTAATTCTTCTGGAAATACTCCGGGATATTCTCTTACAACCGGCATGTCATTAATGCTTCTTTCTTCAGTATCGATCTTCTTTACATGTGCCAAAATAGCATAACAACCATTTCTTATAAGTTTCTGGGCCTTCATACAGCTGATAAAGTTCAGCTTTGAGTTGCTCTTCTCCCCATAAATCATTAATGACGTTTCATCCTTACGAGGGATGCGAATTGCTTTCTCGGCGCAAAAAACTTCCGCTCTTGTTTTGGACATCCAGTCCATGCCAACGATTACGTCAAAACTTCCTAATTCTACGGGTATCAAATCGATTTTGAAGGTTTCACCAGCGAGATTCATTTCGCAACCATGGCAAATTTTACCAGCTTTTATCAGTTTACCATTAGCTAATTCAATAGTATATTTATCGTCTAGAGGTAATGATGCACATTTTAGTTTAAAACTAAAGTCTTTACACATATAACTTCTATCAGCACCCGTATCAAACATAATAGAAGCTAGTTGATTATTAACGGTAAACGTACCCGTGACAAGATTAGGATCCTCACGTGCTTTACTGGCACTAACATTAAATGCCCTCCCACGTGTGGGTTCTTTGTTCTTCTCCTTATCAGGGCATTGATTTATAAAGTGACCAGACTTCCCGCATCCAAAACATTTCTTGACATCGGTCAGTTTTGTCTTTACTTCAGAAACGGTGGCATAACAATCTTTCGCCACATGTCCTTTCTTGTTGCACTTATCACAGACCACTTGACAATAACCTGCATGATGTGTGTAACATCTTTTGCAGAACGGATGGGGTCCCTTATAGTTTGGACTTGCAGTAGCCCCATCTTGTTTACCTTTAAAAGTTTCTTGTTTCTTCAGGTGAGTACTTTTGCCCTTATAGTCTTCCCATTTCCTCTTTCCTTCAGTTGTCTTGACTTCAGTAATTGGTGCCTTAATCGAACTCTCTGTGATCTGGTCCATGAGTTGGTGTGCCATTGTCATGGCTTCCTGCATCGTATTTGGTTTGGACGATGTAACATTTCCTTTGATATTGATCGATAAACCGTCAATATACATTTCTATCTTTCGTTTCTCGTTTGGCACCAATTCGGGACACAACAAGGCTAGTTCCATGAAACGCTTTTCATAGTTATTGAGATTCGCGCCGATAACCTTCAGATTACGTAAATCAGATTCCATTTTTCTGATCTCGTTTCGAGGACAGTACTCCTCGATTAGCATCTTTTTCAGTTCTTCCCAAGAGATATCATATGCCGTATCTATTCCTTCTGCTTTAGCATAATTGTTCCACCAAGTAAGTGCACCATCTTGCAACGTGCACGAAGCATACTTTGACTTGTCTCCGTTCGCACAATTACTGATTTTGAAAACGGACTCCATCTTTTCAAACCATCGGGTTAGACCGACTGGTCCCTCGGTTCCACTAAACGTCTGTGGTTTGCATCCTTGAAAAGTTTTGTATGAGCATCCGTTTTGTGAGTTTGTGTTTACGGCTGCTGCTTTGGCTGCTGCTTCGGCTGTTGCTTTTGCTGCTTCGGTTGCAGCAATTCTTTCATTCACACGTTTCTCGACTAGTTGCTCAAACTCAGCATCCGACATTTGAGACATGTTTCTTCAATAAACACAACAGATATAATTTAATCATATAGAATATTATAGGTAAAATGAGTTGTCAATAGTTAATCGTAGCATATTAATAATATGAACCAATTATTATAAAAGCCTTTTCTTCTTATTAGCATTTTATAATTATTTCTAGGGTATTACCTACCAGTTAAGTTCATACATAATAGCTAGTACAAGGAATTAACTACTAAAATCCTAATAATATTCCACTATAAAAAATTATAGCGAGTTACTACATTATTATGTAATAATAATAATAATAATAAGTAGTAATAATACAAATAATCATTCCATGCATTTATTATTAATAAACCAAAATAATACAATACCATACAATACTGCTATTTTACATATGCTTATTTTACATAACAAGATAGAGTAGCACACATAAGCAATAAAATAGCGCATGGAAGATTTATGGTTGCGAGGTCGTTCATTTAGAACTACCAGAAACTTCTTCCCATTTGGTTCTCTCTGCCAATTGTTTGTGTGCACATGGTCCGACAGACATTCTGGCAGTGTATTTTATTTTTAGTTGGGGTTTTGAGGTACCCGTTGCCTCAGTGGGTTTAATACAATAAGGGTGGTTACAGATCGAATGGTCCTGTTCTTTTTTAATAATTAAGGACATTTTATTATTGTGGTTGTTTTTATTATCTATAGCAAGTTGGAATTTTTCCTTAGTGATCTCTTTTATTTCATTAGCGAAATCCTCCTCCTTACTGATCTCGTCTGATGACGAACTGTCTGAGTCATGTGTAGGAGAATATGATGACGAACTGCAAGAATATGTACCGGTGGTCATGAACCGAAATCTGCCAGGCGTAATCGGCACAACCCGCCCGTCGGCGGTATATCTGGACCAATGTCCATATTTGTTTAGAAATGGACGATCCTCTTTTACTCCAGGGATCATGGGTCCATGCCAACGATACTGTGGCTCCGGAAAACTAAAGCTGGGTGGAGCTGGAACCTCCTCTGGGTTTACCGGGAGTTGAGATTCCCCGGCTAACACAATTTCTTCTTTAATAGGTATTGGAACGCCCTTTTCAGTTGTGGATAGAATAGATTCAGTGTCCGATTCCGAGTCGTACAAAATGATAGGATTAGAAGAAGTCATCTATCACATAATTGAAACAACAATTACGTTAGCATATAAATATATCACATATAATGTTTTTGACCAAATAATAAGCAAAAATCAGGAAAAACAGATATGGTCATAGTCCAGACTCACTAATGCATCCTAACAATTACCAGTTAAACACAATAATGTAATTTCTGGTTCCCTATGACCTCAAGCTCGGATACCAACTGTAACGACCCGTCAAAATCGCTATTGACGCGGCACGTTAATCATTGATTCCACAGTGAGGTTTTGACCTCTATATGATACGTTTTGATAAAATATTGCATTCATTAAAATAAGTGACTTTCTAAACATAGAAAGTTATAAACATGTGGGCGAGTGCTTAGGTATAAGCAAAACCCCGAAATACATAAGTCTTAAATTTACAGGTTGACATCACAGTCCAATTATTTATTACACAACGCAGTTTTATTTTGAATGCAATAAACTTTGTACAAAGCATGAGAGACTCCATGCAGGTAACAAGCACATCACAGCGGAAGCATTCTAAGGACCTGAGAATAAAACATGCTAAAAAGTCAACACGAATGTTGGTGAGTTATAGGTTTAATTGCTCGAGTCATAAACATATATAAAGATAGACCACAAGATTTCATCAAAAGTTTATCAATAGATTCGATGTAACAGAGCACCCTGGTAACTAAACTTAACGCTATAGTGATAATTACCCCATTCGTTTTAATACATGCAAACCAACGTGTCTTAAACTCAAATAACATACGTCCGTTAAAAGGCTAGTGCTCTAGCTCGGACGGGGATGTCAATCCCTATGGATCCATATACAATTATTCGCGCCCACCAGTCCATATCCTATGTACTGGCAGCTACTAGTTACCAAAGCTAAGGGATTTTCGGTTTAACTCAGTGTAGAATTTAGTATGTACTTGTGTCTTATCGTGTTTAAAATAAATTGCATGTATTCTCAGCCCAAAAATATTTAAAGTATTTAAAAAGGAAGACTATAAACTCACAGTTCAATATTGAGACTCAATATTGTAGGTAAATTGCGTAGACGTAATGATGGTAGACGACTATATGGTTGGTCTTGGATTCAAGAACAATACCCCGAACAATACCCAATATTTCTTTAGTTTAAAACGGTTTGAAACCCGAATTAAAAATACTCGTTCATAACCTCTTTTCAATATATTACCACTTATAAAAATATAACATCAAAATATGTAAAAGTATATATGCATGTGTAGTTTAAAAGCAAGAACGAATTCTCAATTTATAGATGAAAAACTTCGATCCTATCATGCATATTTTATTTAAATAATAATATAATAATTAAAGCCGCCATCACTTTTTATGTCGACAAACTTTTTATGTCAACAAACATTACGCGTTTCGCGTAGATAGGTACGCGGTCCGCGTATGGTGTCTTCATGAAAGTTGTAGATTTTTGAGTTACGGACGTCTGGACACCAGAATCACCCTTTTTCGAGTCAGTATGATTTAATTATGATTTTTCTCGTGAAAGTACGTAGGTTTAGTGATTTTCATCATTTTAACTTGAAATCTTGATACGAAATGTTGTAGTCTTTTGTTGCTCATTAGAAATCTTTATTTTATATTTAACAAAATTTAAATGAGACTAATTATATACACACACATCATCTTGCATGATCAAATGTCTAGCTACATTAAATTTTGTCCTCGTCTAATTTCGAATTTATATAGATATGCATGTTTATCAAAAGTGAAAAATAGAAAGTCCCATATTTTTGTCCAAATACAATCTTGCCATTTTCAATGATATATATATCGAGTTACTTATATAAAATATATAATTACACTATTTATTTAAATCGTTATATATATATATATATATATATATATATATATATATATATATATATATATATATATATATATATATATATATATATATATATATATATATATATATATATATATATATATATATGTGTGTGTGTGTGTGTGTGTGTGTGTATTAATGTGGAATTTTCTGGATCATTACAGCTCTACTCAGTCATACCAACAATTTCTTGATTTGTGCAAGTTTTAAAAACTCTAATTTTCTAGTTTTCATATTTTTGTTACATATTAGGGTAGATATAGTGTCTAGTGCTCAAGTCCTTGTATGTATGCATGATATTGTTCGTTAATTTGATCATTTGTTGACTTGTTGATGAATCACGAATTTGAATGGTATGCTACTGATATGAACATGATATTTTTAGTTTATGAAATACTTATAAATGAAATCCTTGTGAAAAACTATTAATTTTAGGCTCAAGAATCACTTGATTTCGTTTAGAATTGCTTCCGGTATGATTAATTGAAGTTTAACATGATATTAAATGAAATCCGAATTGTTTTGCCATATTTCTGGAATTTTGACTTTGTTATCTGTAAATATAAGTATGTAGATGGATTACTATTGAAAAACTACTAATTTTAGGCTCAAGAATCAATTGATTTCGTTATCGTATGCTCCCGATATGTTAAATTGAAGTTTTCATGTGATCTTGCTATGAATCCGAATTTTCTGAGATGAATGCTTTATGATTGAGTTTGTGAACTGATGTTAGATGTATAGATAATTGAAAAACACCCAAGATAGACTGAAGATTCATGTTAATTGGATATGTATAGCCCTCGTTATGGTTAATTAAAGGTTTGTGATTTTGATGCTTAAAAATTTATTTCGGTTTAAAAAATTGTAACAACCCAAACCAAACCACGACAATTCCCGTTAAATTTTACAACAAAAAAAAAAATTTCCGGTGCAGTTCAATTGCGCGGCGCGCCAGGTGGGTGCGCGGCGCGCCAAACCACCTGGACAGCCCGCTGTCCCCGGAAGTCAATTTAACGAAAATGTTCGACTAGTTCCCGACATTTTTAGCCAAAACGCTTTCAACCATGAATTCATATATATAAAACTAGCACGTTTAATTAATAAAATTAAGTTTACGGAATGGGTCCGACATCGACCCATATTACCACCTTAAGTACCAAAAATACAATTTTCGACTTTAAGATTTTAATACAAAACAAAGCCGAGCATGGCGATCGGGAATACACTACCCAATCCTAAACAATCCAAAAGCAAGTCACTAAAGCAACTATGCAAGTCTTCTAGTCCTCGCGCTTACCCGAGCCACCATCTGCATGCAATCTATAAAAAGAGTCAACAACGAGAGGGTAAGCTAATGCTTAGTGAATGATAATATACTACATACATATATATGTATAAAATGAATACACCACACAAAACAAATACCGCATACCGAAGCATCCAAGTATAAAGCATCTACACTAAGCATACCGTACAATCTAAGCAACGAGCTAAAGATACAACACAAAAGATAGTCCACCAACGACAAAGTAAACATCGCCAAATAGCTACACCCGGAGGGTTAGCTACAACACAACAACACATTAATATAATACAATAATAATAATACACAAGGTTAACCCCTTAACCTCAATCACACGAACATTGGCCGAACAACCCGAGCCTTGTGAATTCGCACAACCCGAAATTCACTTCTCAACCATAAGATGACCGAACAACCCGAGTCATCGTGAATCCGCACTACCCGAGATCCACTACCTCAATAAGGTGACCGAACAACCCGAGTCACCATGAATCCGCACTACTCGAGATTCATTTCTCATTACCAAAGCCCACGGTCACGGGATTATAAAATCCACCACATCGGGGTCATCCACAACACAACCATATCAACCCTTCGCCATTAGGGTTATAACAACCAAATCACAACCATGTGTGATAATGTGCACACAAAATGTGCACCTCGCCAAAGATGGTCAACCAAAACGCACAACCGTGCCAATTGGACTTATACACAAGTCCATCAAGTCCACCTATATGTGAAGTGAGCTCTATAACCGAGAATCACTTCACCCGACTCGCACCCATCCTACACATACATATGCACATAGGATATTATCACTCACCTTGAAGTCTTGAAGAAAGCTTCCAAGTAATCCGCAACTCGTCAATGGAAAGTACCTATTCCATTATCACAAATATCACAACACAATTAGGATGGATTTACAAACCACCCAATTCGACCCTTAGTGCAATTTCGACCCAAATGCACTTCCAAGCACAAACCGTATCCGAACTAACCAATAATCACTAACACAAGTGAGAATGGTCATAATATGCTAAATAAACCCGAACTCAAGTGTTAAACACGTGTCATACCCATTTTGACACTTAAACCCTAATTTTGACCCATAAAGGTCAAAATCTCATCCTTTACAAGTTTGACACCAAAACACATTTAACTCGGTTTAATACTTCAACTTAATCCATTTTAAGTTTATAAACCTCATTAATTCGCCAATCGGGTCATAATTACCACCAAAACCTAATTTGACCCAAAGTCACAATTAGTCACCCAAATTACCCTAAATGGGTTCCAATACTTCCATAATCACTAATCCAAGTGATTAAACTCCAAACCAAAGCCTAATCAAGGCCAAAACGTCATCCAACCCAAAACCCGCCAAGTGACAAAAATAACTAGTCACCATAAACCCATTTCATCACCTAAGTGGGTTACTCAACAAATTAACTCAAAACCCTAAATTGAATATCAAGTTAAACAAATGAAATTCGGAGTTTGAGCTTACCAATACCACCACAACGTAGCTAGGAACGAGGAGAACAACTTTAAAACCCGAGACTTTGAACGATTCGAGCTTCTTCCTCACCAAAACCTTCAATCTCTCCCTAAGCCTCTCTCTCTCTCTCTAAGAATGGATGAAGATGATGAGTGGATGTGAATGGGATCCAAAACTGATCCAAACTAGCTCATAAGCCTCACAAATCCGGCCCCATGTGATTTTACCCTTTTACCCCTCATTAAAGCAATTAAAAATAAAGAGGGTTCTGTCAGCAGCAATCGGCGCGGCGCGCCCCAACCCTGCGCGGCGCGCAACACAGCTGAACCAGATTCCTTTGCATATTAATTCCATATAAATATTAAACGAAGCCCGATCTCATATGTCTTTTATAATCAAGTATACAAAATAAATATTCGGGTCTTACAAAAATTCGTAATTGAAACTGTGAATCTGGGAAAGTATGCTATATATTCAGGTCCGGAGAGGTATATAGTTGTATTGCTTGCGAAAAAAAAACATTTGGTTTTCATTTAGATATTGTCCAATTTCGATAAAAGAGTCAAAATCTATGGCCAAATCAAAGTTAGAATTTTATATTATTTAAAACCGGACAGAACAGTTTCATTGGGATGCGTGCGACCTGATCTCAGAATTCTGGGTTCGCGGTTGCGTGCGTATCGAAAAATTAATAAGTTTAGACTCCAGAAACGCGTCATTTGGATACTTTTTGGATTTGATATGATTTTTCAAAGTTTATACATGAGTACCGAAACGATTCAGCATTAAAGCCTGGTACGTTTTTAGTCACTGCGAGCTTTCTATTTAGGGTTAGAGGTTCTGCTTCGGATATGTTATAGTCGACTAAATTTTGGAGATTTTGGCGCGTATTTCAAGTCAAATGGACCTGTACTTATTTTTATAAAAATTCTGGAAGTTGACTACATTATTTAAGCTAAATAATATGTGCAATTGACTTTGTTTGACCAAATGGGTTTAATGGGTCAAAATGGGTAACGGTCAGTGTAGAAAAGTCCCAAACGTTGATTTAAGTAAGTTTAAAGATTGTGGTGTTTAAAAAATAAGTTGTGGCATGTTTTGGTCAAAATGGGTGTTTATGACCCATTTGGGTCATACGAGCCTACTTTGACCCATATGCGAAATTTTGAGAACCAAAGGTATGTAACACATCCCGTATATTGATTTAAGTATGTTTGCAAGTTTTGGTGCTTTAAAAATGAGTTTGGGTCAAATTTGGTTTAAAGAAAATTTTATGACTCATTCGGGTCAAACGTGCATAAATTGACCCATATGCATAATTTTGGAAAACGAAAGTCACCAACACATCTAAAATGTCATTTTTGAGCTGTGATAAAAATTTGGTTAAGTCGGGTCAGCCGGATTCAAATTTGGATCGTCAACCGAAAATTTTAGTATTTTAACAAAATTGTCAAAATGACTCTCGGACCTACTTTGAGGACTCGCAAGTTGAAATCAGTTAAGTTTAGATAAAAACTATTATTTGGTATTGAAAGTATTTGCGAAAAGCTTTAAAACGATATATTATTTGTATAATTTTGTTGAGTTTAAACAGGTATAAAACAAGCGAGAAAATGGGCAGTCGTTGCTGATTTTGAACACTTAACAAAAATTTTATCAGCATTTTATGTTTCGGGAGACTGTTTTCGCGAGGTCATAACTTTAAAACCGTAACTCCATTTTTGTCAAATAAACTGTCTATAGAAAGGTGGGATGACATACTTTCCAATGGTCATGACCTAAGGTATTATATCAAATTTGATGGGACCCGGAATCAGCTGTAAAATACTAAAAAATACATATATGTAAATAATATAAATTTTTCCAAGTAAAAATGAATAACTTAAGTTTGACCTATGTTTAACTACTTGATCGACTTGTGTAATTTTATGCGGTTGTTGACTTGTGTTAATCATGTTGACTGTGTTTGACTTGCATTTGACTTACATTTGACTTACTTTGACTTGCGTTGACTTTTGTTGACTTTTGCTAAATTTTGATAAATTTATGAGTCGGACTTGAGCAATAGGACTATACGAACCCTATGACCTGACCTAGCTTGTTAGACATTTATTAACCAACATATATTCTTTAGGATGAGGTCTACAGTTACTTGCATTCCGAGTATTGATTACATCTACGTGAATTGTTTATTGGGCTACAAAGGTGAGTTTCATTTGCTCCCTTTTTAATTGCTTTTGCAATATATATTTTTGGGCTGAGAATACATGCGCTGCTTTTATAAATGTTTTACAAAATAGACACAAGTACTTAAAAATATATTCTACGTTGAGTTGTACCACTGGCATACTTCCCTATAGCTTGGTAACTACTATTTACATGGGTATTGTAAACGCGAATCCTGTTGATAGATCTATCGGGCCTGAAAACCCCAAAAGGACTGGACGACCAGTATTCAACGGTTGCACAGTACTTCGTTTCGGTAACTACACTTGGTACGGTGTAGTGAGATTTCATAATAAAGGGAATATGCGACGTTGATTAAATGTTAAGTATGGTTACCAAGTGCTCAACTACTTAGAATGCTTTACATACACTTGCGAGTGTATTATGTTTATGATTATGAAATCTTGTGGTCTATTGAAACTATTGATAACGGTTGTTACGATAAACCTATGAACTCACCAGCCTTTTGGTTGACACTTTTAGCATATTTATTCTCAGGTTTTTCAAAAGTGCTTCCGCTGTCTGCTTGCTATTTGCTCAAGGTGCTGCATGGAGTCTTTTATGCCATATTTTCAAAAAGACATTGCATTCAAATATTATTGTTATAATCTGTTATTAAATAAATTGATGATTTAGTCATTTTGTATAAGTTGTCATATATATTTGAGATATATCTATATTTTGGTAAACTTTCTATGTATAGAAAGTATGTTTTTTTTTTTTTTAAAATGAATGCAATGTTTTATCAAAACGTATCATATAGAGGTCGAAACCTCGCTGTGGGACCGTAGATAACGTACCGCGTCAATTGCGATTTTGGCGGGTCGTTAGAGATGTCTCATATAGAGTGCACTATCTTGTAGGGTGCACGATGCATACTTGGTCATGCCTTCTCAATACAACCACTGATTTTAAACACAGACTCAATCTTTTCGATCCACCGGGTTAAACCAACCGGTCCTTCTGTTCCACTGAATGATGAGGGCTTGCAACCTTGAAAAGTTTTGTAAGTGCACCCCACACGAGGATTTGGGTTAACTGCAGCACCTATTGCAGCCTCGACCCATAACATTCTGTCGTTCACTCGCTGATTGATGAGTTCCTGGATTTCTTGTTCCGTCATTCGGTTCAATCGCGCCATAATCTTCAATAAGAATGAAAAAATAATTATTCACATGGAATATTATAGATGTAGTATGTATTTACAGTACATCGTAGCTTATTAATAATATGAACCAGTTATTATTATAAAAGCCTTTTCTTCTTATTAGCGTTTTATAATTATATCTAGGGTAGTACCTACCCGTTAAAGGTCATACTTAATAGCTTAGTACGAAAATCAATTACTACCACCCAAATAATACTTAACCATGGAAAATTATTGCATTTCACACTTCACTATTTTACATATGCTTATCTTACATCAAACATTAAGCAAACCACACTAGTAATATTATACAAAACATTATATAATCCCATGGTTTAAAACAACAGCGCATCATTTAACCCAAAGCGTTTGTGTTCAAAGAAATCGCTTAAAGGTTATCCTGGTTGTCTCCCTGCGTTTTGGCTGAGGAACCGAAGAACTGGATGTCGGGATAGAACTAATAGGAATAGCGGGAATAGGTGTGGAAGTATCTGGTGGATTTGGTGCCACAACATCCTCTCTAGACTCGGGATTTAGATTTTCCATTTCAGTAGCCTTTCGTTTCTTTCCTCGTTCGAACTTGTCTTTCGTAATTTCATGTATTTCTTCCTCCTCAGGATCACTTTCCGGTTCCTTTTCAATTGATTCATCCGGAACTTGTGAGTCTTCCCCAAAGGTATCGTTTTCATCATCAGATAGATTAATGACTGGAACACCATCTGAAGAGTCTGGTTCGGAGTCGCTGAATGTGATAATAAGTTCTAAGCCAGACATCTATCACATAACAACTAGTACGTTAATACCACATAATATTTACATATTAATTTTTAACCAACAAGGATAAGCAATAGTTTTCGAAATCAAACACGGTCAAAGTCCAGACTCACTAATGCATCCTAACAAACTCGATAAGACACACTAATGTAAATTCTCTGGTTCTCTAAGACCAACGCTCTGATACCACATGTCATAACCCGACCTTAACCATAAGGACGAATACAATAACATATGATTTCATCGCGAGGTATTGACCTCTATATGCGACATGTTTCAAAAACTGCATTCGTTTTTACAATACAAACCATAGCTTTTATTACAAATACAAGGTTTAAACAACTTAATAATGATTATCGTTTAGCGATAATCTTAGACTTACAAACTTTACATGTGATAATAATAATACGACCTCCAACATATTTTACATTACAAATCCTCCGATATGCAGTTTTATTTTTGACACAAATATGCATACTCAAGATCTTGCTTAAATTCAACATGTTGCAGCGGAAGCTTTTAGTTATCACCTGAGAATAAACATGCTTAAAACGTCAACATAAAGTTGGTGAGATATAGGTTTAATGCCGGCAGCGTTATAAATATAGACCACAAGATTTCATATATAAACGTTTTAATAAAAATATTCTAAGTTGTTGAGCACTTGATAACCATACTTAACATTTAATCAACGTCGCATATTCCCTTTATTATGAAATCTTACTACACCGTACCAAGTGTAGTCACCAAAACGAAGTACTGTGCAACCGTTGAATACTGGTCGTCCAGTCCGGTTGGGGTTGTCAGGCCCGATAGATCTATCAACAGGATTCGCGTTTACAATACCTCATGTAAATAATAGTTACCAAGTTATAGGGAAGTATGCCAGTGGTACAACTCAACGTAGAATATATATTTTTAATCACTTGTGTCCATAACGTAAATCATAAAATGCATGTATTCTCATCCCGAAATATTTAGAGTTTAAAAGTGGGACTATATACTCACTTTTGCCTTGAAGGTAATAAACACGACTTGGTCTCCGATTGATATCACAAACCTAACCATATATATAATATATCAACATATTTTCTTTTCAAGTAATCGTTAGATATATATATATATATATATATATATATATATATATATATATATATATATATATATATATATATATATATAAATATATATATACTTTTAATACTTTTAATATTTTCTTAGTCCGTAGTTAGCAGTCCGATGTTAGTGGTCCACAATTAGTTGCTTAAATAAAATAAATAAAGACCCCATCGTATTCGTATTGATCAGAATTAATCTCGACCCATGGTACCATGTTGTCAAGTGACGTGTTGCGTACATAAAGTACCGTGTTGTCAAATGACGTGTTGCGTACAATCATGAGGTCTTATGATTAATCTTCTCGTGTTGTTTACGGGTGGTCCTGAAATATATAAAATCAAATCATAAGTAAATATATATTAAATATTATGTTAATTAGCCAAGATATGATTAATCCGATTTTGTCATAATATGATATATTACAGGTCTTGAAGTGTTTTTAAAAATCAAATTAGAAGGATCTATTTAGTTTGCGAACAAGTTTGAAATCACTCAAACTATGTTCTTGTTGTAAAAATTTTACAACACAAAATAAGATAGCTATATAAATATGAATCGAATAAGGTTATGAATAAGGTTACTACCTCAAGTTACTTGGACAAAGCTACTGGAAAAGGTAAGAAAAATCTTGGAATCAAAAGAGTGGTGGAGTGGGATTGAAAGATTGGAAGTAATCTCCTTGAAATCGGATGACTATATTGATACGTTCTTGAGTAGGTAAATGAAGAGAGATTTAGGGAGTGAATTAACTTGAAAGAAAATTGGAAATGAAATTGTATGTGTGTGTGTGCAAAATAGCATGATTATGGGATGGGTATATAGGAGATTTAGTTTGTTTTCTTGCACAAAAGTCACACATGAGGTTAAATGGCTGGTTCCCACATGTAACATCATGTCTAGTGGCTGATCATTGAAGTTTATTGTTGGTATATACCAATAGTAAATACATATAGAAGCTGGGTATGATACGGTTACATATACCCTAGATATACTTGTAGAAATTTTGAGGAATCGGAACGAGAATTCAAATAGGGACGGGTTTATAACTGTAAAAGAGGCTCAAAACTGGGCTTTTATTTTTGGGTCAAACCAGGCCAAAATAAAATTTTAAGACATTTTTAATAAGGCAATGTTAGCCCAAGTGCTCGACCCCAGCCAAGTGCTCGACACCAGCCAGGGGCTCTGCCCCTTGGACCCCGCCAGGGGTTGCCACCCCTTGGACCCCGCTTATCGAGGGCGCTGCCCCCGAACCCCCGTCATAATCAAGATAAGTTCAAACAAGTGTGCACTCCACACTTCCCCAAACTTGTTCGATATTTATCAAGATTATTTTGGTTACAAATAAATCCCATTACACTTAAATCATAGATCACCAACACATTATAGATTGTAAGTATATATGTCAAAGAACGTTACATATAGTTATCGTTTTGAAAACTTAAGTTAGTGATCTCAAAGTATACTTATAACTCATTATTGTTAGTTCACAATGAAATGTTAAACCATCCTTAAATCATGTTAAATATGTATAGATATATACATATACATAATCGTATAATTATCGTGTGTTATATAGTTCGTGATATCATCGGTCAAATTGGACGGTCAAACGTTGTGTGAAACTCTTTTCAAAAACATAAGTCTCAACATTTTGGATTGCTTATCATGTTGGTAAGGTTTATTTTATGTAAATATTAATCTCATAAGTATAAAACGATCAGAAAAACCCGGGTCGTTACAGTACCTACCCGTTAAATAAATTTCGTCCCGAAATTTTAAAGTTGTACCTATTTTGCGTTGTCGGGAAACAAATGTGGATACTTTTGTTTCATCTAATCCTCTCATTCCCAAGTAAACTCGGGACCCCTTCGAGCATTCCAACGAACCTTGACGATTGGTATGTTGCTCTGCTTGAGTTGTTTAACTTCACGGTCCATGATTTCAACTGGTTCTTCTATGAATTGTAGTTTCTCGTCGACTTGGATTTCTTCAAGAGGAATGGTGAGATCTTCCTTTGCAAGACATTTCTTGAGGTTTGAGACGTGAAATGAATTATGTACCCCGGCGAGTTGTTGTGGTAACTCGAGTCGATAAGCTACCGGTCCGATGCGTTCGATGATCTTGAACGGGCCTACATACCTTGGGTTCAGTTTACCCCTTTTTCCAAAAAGTATTACACCTTTCTAAGGTGACACCTTTAGCATAACCATGTCACCGATCTGAAACTCTAATGGTTTCCTTCGGACATCGGCGTAGCTCTTTTGGCGACTACGGGCTGTTTTCAATCTCTCCTTGATTTGCACTATCTTCTCAGTAGTTTCATGGATGATCTCGGGACCAGTTAATTGTCGATCTCCTACTTCATTCCAACAGATAGGGGATCTACACTTCCTTCTATACAGTGCTTCGAATGGTGCAGCTTTAATGCTCGCATGATAACTATTATTATACGAGAATTCTGCTAATGGTAGATATTTATCCCATCCGTTTCCAAAATCAATCACACATGCCCTGAGCATGTCTTCAAGAGTCTGAATTGTTCTTTCACTCTGCCCGTCAGTTTGCGGATGATATGCGGTGCTCATATCTAAACGGGTTCCCAGGGCCTCCTGTAGTGATTGCCAAAACTTTGATGTAAATCTACTATCACGATCGGATATAATGGAAATAGGTATTCCATGCATTGAAACAATTTCCTTTATGTATAATCGTAATAGTTTCTCCATTCTATCCGTTTCCTTTATAGGCAAGAAATGTGCAGATTTGGTGAGACGATCAACTATTACCCAAATGGTATCATAACCCCAGGCAGTCTTAGGTAACTTTGTGATGAAATCCATGGTAATACCATCCCATTTCCATTCTGGGATTTCTGGTTGTTGAAGTAACCCTGACGGCTTCTGGTGTTCTGCTTTGACTTTGGAACAAGTTAAACATTCCCCAACATATGTTGCAACATCTGTCTTTAAATTAGGCCACCAATAATGCGTCTTAAGATCTTGATACATCTTTCCAACTCCAGGATGTATCGAGTATCTTGTCTCATGTGCCTCGTTCAATATCAACTTCCTTAATCCACCCAACTTCGGTACCCAAATACGGTTTGTGAAATATCGAATTCCGTCTTCCCGTATAACGAGTTGCTTCTCATACTTCTTCATTATTTCATTTCCTATGTTTTCTTTAGTAAGAGCTTCTCGTTGAGCCTCTTTGATTTGTGAGTTGAGATTCATGCGAATTTTTAAGTTCATTGCTCGTACTCGAATTGGTTCCCGTTCCTTTCTGCTTAGAGCGTCGGCCACTACATTCGCTTTCCCGGGATGATAGCGAATCTCACAATCATAGTCATTTATCCGCTCGACCCACCTACGTTGCCTCATGTTCAGCTGTTTCTGATCGAAAATATGTTGAAGGCTTTTATGATCAGTAAACACAGTGCATTTAACCCCATATAAATAGTGTTTCCATATCTTCAATGCAAACACTACTGCTCCCAATTCTAAATCATGCGTCGTATAATTCCGCTCGTGAATCTACAATTGTCGGGATGCGTATGCTATAACTTTCTTCCGTTGCATAAGGACGCAACCAAAACCTTGTCGCGAAGCGTCACAATATATCTCAAAATCATCGTTCCCTTCAGGTAACGATAAAATAGGTGCTGTAGTCAACTTCTTCTTCAGTAATTGAAATGCACTCTCTTGCTCAGAAGTCCATTCGTACTTCTTCCCTTTTTGCGTTAACGCTGTTAATGGTTTAGCTATTCGGGAAAAATCTTGAATAAACCTTCTATAATAACCAGCTAAACCCAAAAATTGGCGTATCTGCGTTGGTGTCTTAGGAGTCTCCCATTTTTCAATGGCCTCAATTTTAGCTGGATCAACCTGAATTCCTTTGCTACTAACAACGTGGCCAAGAAATTGCACTTCTTTCAACCAAAATGCACACTTAGAAAATTTGGCGTATAACTGTTCTTTTCTTAACAATTCTAATACCAACCTTAAATGCTGCTCATGCTCTTGCTCACTCTTGGAATAGATAAGAATATCGTCAATGAAAACGATAACAAACTTATCTAAATACGGACTACAAACTCGATTCATGAGGTCCATGAATACAGCTGGCGCATTAGTCAACCCAAACGGCATGACCAAAAATTCATAATGACTGTAGCGTGTCCGAAAAGCAGTTTTTGGAATATCTTCTTCTTTGACGCGTAGTTGATGATAGCCCGACCTTAGGTCGATTTTTGAGTAAACACATGATCCTTGCAATTGATCAAATAAGTCATCGATTCTCGGTAGTGGATACCGATTCTTGATAGTTAACTTATTTAATTCACGATAATCTATACACATTCGGAAAGATCCATCTTTCTTCTTGACGAATAAAATCGGAGCTCCCCACGGTGAAGTGCTCGGTCGAATGAAACCACGGTCCAGTAATTCTTGTAACTGGCTTTGTAACTCTTTCATCTCAGATGGTGCAAGTCTATATGGAGCACGAGCCACTGGTGCAGCTCCTGGTACTAGATCTATTTGAAATTCTACAGATCTAAATGGAGGTAATCCCGGCAACTCTTCTGGAAATACTTCAGGAAAATCTCTTGCCACAGGCACGTCGTTGATGCTCTTCACTTTTTCCTTTGTTTCGACTTTATTAACATGTGCTAGGATAGCATAGCACCCTTTCTTCAAGCACTTTTGAGCTTTCAAACAACTAATGAGTTTTAGCTTTGAGTTACCCTTCTCTCCATAAATCATTAATGGCGTTCTATCCTTACGAGGAATGCGAATTGCCTTCTTGGCGCACACAACTTCAGCTCCTATTTTGGACATCCAGTCCATGCCGACTATTACATCAAAACTTCCTAATTCAACGGGTATCAAATCAATCTTAAATGTTTCTCCGGCTAAATTTATTTTACAATCACGGCAAATTTTATCGGCTTTAATTAGTTTACCATTAGCTAACTCAATCATGTGCTTAGCATCTAGAGGTAATGATGAACAATTCAATTTAGCATGAAAGTCTCTACACACGTAACTTCTATCGGCACCAGTATCAAATATAATAGATGCGGATAAGTTATTAATGGTAAACGTACCCGTAACAAGCTCCGGGTCTTCATACGCCTCTCTAGCATTAATAACAAATGCTCTTTCACGTGCAGATCCGTTATTCTTCTCTGGATTTGGGCACTGACTCTTATAATGACCCTGTTTCCCACACCCATAACAAGTAACAGTGGCCAAGGCAGTTCTATTTGCATTGGTGGCAGGAGTCTTTGTACCATTTGTATTTGTAGCGGGAACCCTACAATCTTCAGCAAGATGACCTTTTCGATTACAATTGTTGCACACCACATTACAATAACCAGAGTGATGTTTGTGGCATCTGTTACATAAAGGATTTCGTCCTTTGTAACCTGAGTTTGAACCGCTACCCGCACCTTGCGTGGTTTCTTGTTTCTTGTTGGATTGTTGATGATTACCTTCCCACTTTCTTTTATTTCCCGATGTCTTGACATCGGTGTTCTTATCTAGAATAATCTGGTCCATCAACTCGTTCGCCATGGTGATAGCTTCATGAATAGTCTTAGGTTTGGATGCTGTAACATTTGCCTTGACCTTTTTAGGCAAACCGTCTTTGTACAGTTCAATCTTCCATTCTTCGGTTGGTACCAATTCGGGACATAGCAAAGCTAATTCCATGAATCGCTGATTGTAGTTGGTGAGTTCAGTACCAACAACTTTCAGGCTTCGTAATTCAGCTTCCAACTTCCTAACCTCGTTCCTTGGACAATATTCGTTGATTAGCATTGTTTTGAATTCTTCCCAAGGAGTATCATAAGCTACATCTCCTCCTACGGCCTTCACATAGTTTTTCCACCACGTGAGTGCACTATCTTGTAGGGTGCACGATGCATACTTGGTCATGTCCTTCTCAATACAACCACTGATTTTAAACACAGACTCAATTTTTTTCGATCCACCGGGTTAAACCAACCGGTCCTTCTGTTCCACTGAATGATGAGGGCTTGCAACCTTGAAAAGTTTTGTAAGTGCACCCCACACGAGGATTTGGGTTAACTGCAGCACCTCTTGCAGCCTCGACCCATAACATTCTGTCGTTCACTCGCTGATTGATGAGTTCCTGGATTTCTTGTTCCGTCATTTGGTTCAATCGCGCCATAATCTTCAACAAGAATGAAAAAAAATAATTATCCACATGGAATATTATAGATGTAGTATGTATTTACAGTACATCGTAGCTTATTAATAATATGAACCAGTTATTATTATAAAAGCCTTTTCTTCTTATTAGCGTTTTATAATTATATCTAGGGTAGTACCTACCCGTTAAAGTTCATACTTAATAGCTTAGTACGAAAATCAATTACTACCACCCAAATACATGAGTACCGAAACGATTCAGCATTAAAGCCTGGTACGTTTTTAGTCACTGCGAGCTTTCTATTTAGGGTTAGAGGTTCTGCTTCGGATATGTTATAGTCGACTAAATTTTGGAGATTTTGGCGCGTATTTCAAGTAAAATGGACCTGTACTTATTTTTATAAAAATTCTGGAAGTTGACTACATTATTTAAGCTAAATAATATGTGCAATTGACTTTGTTTGACCAAATGGGTTTAATGGATCAAAATGGGTAACGGTCAGTGTAGAAAAGTCCCAAACATTGATTTAAGTAAGTTTAAAGGTTGTGGTGTTTAAAAAATAAGTTGTGGCATGTTTTGGTCAAAATGGGTGTTTATGACCCATTTGGGTCATACGAGCCTACTTTGACCCATATGCGAAATTTTGAGAACCAAAGGTATGTAACACATCCCGTATATTGATTTAAGTATGTTTGCAAGTTTTGGTGCTTTAAAAATGAGTTTGGGTCAAATTTGGTTTAAAGAAAGTTTTATGACTCATTCGGGTCAAACGTGCATAAATTGACCCATATGCATAATTTTGGAAAACGAAAGTCACCAACACATCTAAAAGATACCACATGTCATAACCCGACCTTAACCATAAGGACGAATACAATAACATATGATTTCATCGCGAGGTATTGACCTCTATATGCGACATTTTTCAAAAACTGCATTCGTTTTTACAATACAAACCATAGCTTTTATTACAAATACAAGGTTTAAACAACTTAATAATGATTATCGTTTAGCGATAATCTTAGACTTACAAACTTTACATGTGATAATAACAATACGACCTCCAACATATTTTACATTACAAATCCTCCGATATGCAGTTTTATTTTTGACACAAATATGCATACTCAAGATCTTGCTTAAATTCAACATGTTGCAGCGGAAGCTTTTAGTTATCACCTGAGAATAAACATGCTTAAAACGTCAACATAAAGTTGGTGAGATATAAGTTTAATGCCGGCAGCGTTATAAATATAGACCACAAGATTTCATATATAAACGTTTTAATAAAAATATTCTAAGTTGTTGAGCACTTGATAACCATACTTAACATTTAATCAACGTCGCATATTCCCTTTATTATGAAATCTTACTACACCGTACCAAGTGTAGTCACCGAAACGAAGTACTGTGCAACCGTTGAATACTGGTCGTCCAGTCCGGTTGGGGTTGTCAGGCCCGATAGATCTATCAACAGGATTCGCGTTTACAATACCTCATGTAAATAATAGTTACCAAGTTATAGGGAAGTATGTCAGTGGTACAACTCAACGTAGAATATATATTTTTAATCACTTGTGTCCATAACGTAAATCATAAAATGCATGTATTCTCATCCCGAAATATTTAGAGTTTAAAAGTGGGACTATATACTCACTTTTGCCTTGAAGGTAATAAACACGACTTGGTCTCCGATTGATATCACAAACCTAACCATATATATAATATATCAACATATTTTCTTTTCAAGTAATCGTTATATATATATATATACTTTTAATACTTTTAATATTTTCTTAGTCCGTAGTTAGCAGTCCGATGTTAGTGGTCCACAATTAGTTGCTTAAATAAAATAAATAAAGACCCCATCGTATTCGTATTGATCAGAATTAATCTCGACCCATGGTACCATGTTGTCAAGTGACGTGTTGCGTACATAAAGTACCGTGTTGTCAAATGACGTGTTGCGTACAATCATGAGGTCTTATGATTAATCTTCTCGTGTTGTTTACGGGTGGTCCTGAAATATATAAAATCAAATCATAAGTAAATATATATTAAATATTATGTTAATTAGCCAAGATATGATTAATCCGATTTTGTCATAATATGATATATTACAGGTCTTGAAGTGTTTTTAAAAATCAAATTAGAAGGATCTATTTAGTTTGCGAACAAGTTTGAAATCACCCAAACTATGTTCTTGTTGTTAAAATTTTACAACACAAAATAAGATAGCTATATAAATATGAATCGAATAAGATTATGAATAAGGTTACTACCTCAAGTTACTTGGACAAAGCTACTGGAAAAGGTAAGAAAAATCTTGGAATCAAAAGAGTGATGAAGTGGGATTGAAAGATTGGAAGTAATCTCCTTGAAATCGGATGACTATATTGATACGTTCTTGAGTAGGTAAATGAAGAGAGATTTAGGGAGTGAATTAACTTGAAAGAAAATTCTAAATGAAATTGTATGTGTGTGTGTGCAAAATAGCATGATTATGGGATGGATATATAGGAGATTTAGTTTGTTTTCTTGCACAAAAGTCACACATGAGGTTAAATGGCTGGTTCCCAGCTTCTATATGTATTTACTATTGGTATATACCAACAATAAACTTCAATGATCAGCCACTAGACATGATGTTACATGTGCAATTTAAATGGCGTTTTTCATCTGTTTAAAACGTTGATCAACAAAAGTCGGGTCTAATAATCAATTAAGCATAACGGGAGTTTTAAAAATCCAATTAACATGATATACGAGTCTATCTCGAGTGTTTTTCACTTGTCTTTCCAACCATGTAACATACATAAACCAATTCGTCACCAATCAATACCAGTTTTCAGATTAATGCATAAAACACAACGATAATTCAATTGATCATATCTTAAGCTATACATAACGAAAATATGCGATTCAAAAGAGCAAACTTATTAATTTTTCACAAGGATTTCATTTATAATTATTTCATAAACTGAAAATATCATGTTCATATCAGTAGCATATTAATCAAAAACGTGATCATTCATAAAAACGAGTTAAAACTTCAATTAAGCATAACATGAGCATACGGTAACGAAAATTCGAAATTCCAAAGTTCAAAATTATTAGTTTTTCAAGAGGATTCTGATTATCTCATAATATTATACATTCAACAAGTTCAAGTTTCTGACCTCACACAAAACAAATTCGTGATTCATCAAAAAGTCATCAAACAATCAAATTAACGAATACTATCATGCATACATACAAGGACTTGAGCACTAGACACTATATCTACCCTAAAATGTAACAAAATCATGAAAACCCAAAAATTAGAGTTTTTAAAACTTACCCTAATCAAGAAATTGTTGGTATAGATGTGTAGAGCTCTTCGAGAGGAGTCCGAATATGTAAACGATTTTATGATCAAGTGATTATTGAAGGTGTTCTTGAGGATGAAAGATTGATGATGATGATGAATAGTAGTGGGTGTTCTTGAGGAGGGGAAGAATATGTACGTATGTGTGTGTTTGATGAAATGAATTAGGGTTATAAATAGATAGATATGTCACGGGTATATTTCTATCTCAATAATAGATATCACGGATGTAATAATTAATATACACGGTTATTAATGTGTAGTCACAGGTAAATAGATATATCACGGGTATAATAATTAGGTAAACACGGGTATTACTGTATAGTCACATGTTATAATTAAATTTTTATCCTTTAGCTAAGATCCAATGTATTTTAATATTTTAACGTATGGGTGTTCTTAAACAAAAGTATAATAGTTAAATATAGTTTCATAACAGTAGAATATTTAATTGAATATAGACGTAATACATACATATATTAGGATATGTTTAACGTATGGGTGTTCTTAAACAACATACATATATGTATGTATTACGTCTATATTCAATACATACAACATACATATAGGTTTATCGTAACAACCGTTATCAATAGTTTCAATAGACCACAAGATTTCATAATCATAAATATAATACACTCGCAAGTGTATGTAAAGCATTCTAAGTGGTTGAGCACTTGGTAACCATACTTAACATTTAATCAACGTCGCATATTCCCTTTATTATGAAATCTCACTACACCGTACCAAGTGTAGTTACCGAAACGAAGTACTGTGCAACCGTTGAATACTAGTCGTCCAGTCCGGTTGGGGTTGTCAGGCCCGATAGATCTATCAACAGGATTCGCGTTTACAATACCCATGTAAATAGTAGTTACCAAGCTACAGGGAAGTATGCCAGTGGTACAACTCAACGTAGAATATATTTTTAAGTACTTGTGTCTATTTTGTAAACATTTATAAAAGCAGCGCATGTATTCTCAGCCCAAAAATATATATTGCAAAAGCAATTAAAAAGGGAGCAAATGAAACTCACCTTGGTAGCCCAATAAATAATTCACGTAGATGTAATCAATACTCGAAATGCAAGGAACCGTAGACCTCATCCTAAAGAATATATGTTGGTTAATAAATGTCTAACAAGCTAGGTCAGGTCATAGGGTTCGTATAGTCCTATTGCTCAAGTCCGACTCATAAATTTATCAAAATTTAGCAAAAGTCAACAAAAGTCAACGCAAGTCAAAGTAAGTCAAATGTAAGTCAAATGCAAGTCAAACACAGTCAACATGATTAACACAAGTCAACAACCGCATAAAATTACACAAGTCGATCAAGTAGTCAAACATAGGTCAAACTTAAGTTATTCATTTTTACTTAGAAAAATTTATATTATTTACATATATGTATTTTTTAGTATTTTACAGCTGATTTCGGGTCCCATCAAATTTGATATAATACCTTAGGTCATGACCATTGGAAAGTATGTCATCCCACCTTTCTATAGACAGTTTATTTGACAAAAATGGAGTTACGGTTTTAAAGTTATGACCTCGCGAAAACAGTCTCCCGAAACATAAAATGCTGATAAAATTTGTTAAGTGTTGGTGACTTTCGTTTTCCAAAATTATGCATATGGGTCAATTTATGCACGTTTGACCCGAATGAGTCATAAAACTTTCTTTAAACCAAATTTGACCCAAACTCATTTTTAAAGCACCAAAACTTGCAAACATACTTAAATCAATATACGGGATGTGTTACATACCTTTGGTTCTCAAAATTTCGCATATGGGTCAAAGTAGGCTCGTATGACCCAAATGGGTCATAAACACTCATTTTGACCAAAACATGCCACAACTTATTTTTTAAACACCACAACCTTTAAACTTACTTAAATCAACGTTTGGGACTTTTCTACACTGTCCGTTACCCATTTTGACCCATTAAACCCATTTGGTCAAACAAAGTCAATTGCACATATTATTTAGCTTAAATAATGTAGTCAACTTCCAGAATTTTTATAAAAATAAGTACAGGTCCATTTGACTTGAAATATGCGCCAAAATCTCCAAAATTTAGTCGACTATAACATATCCGAAGCAGAACCTCTAACCCTAAACAGAAAGCTCGCAGTGACTAAAAACGTACCAGGCTTTAATGCTGAATCGTTTCGGTACTCATGTATAAACTTTGAAAAATCATATCAAATCCAAAAAGTATCCAAATGACGCGTTTCTGGAGTCTAAACTTATTAATTTTTCGATACGCACGCAACCGCGAACCCAGAATTCTGAGATCAGGTTGCACGCATCCCAATGAAACTGCTCTGTCCGGTTTTAAATAATATAAAATTCTAACTTTGATTTGGCCATAGATTTTGACTCTTTTATCGGAATTGGACAATATCTAAATGAAAACCAAATGTTTTTTTTTCGCAAGCAATACAACTATATACCTCTCCGGACCTGAATATATAGCATACTTTCCCAGATTCACAGTTTCAATTACGAATTTTTTTAAACCGAAATAAATTTTTAAGCATCAAAATCACAAACCTTTAATTAACCATAACGAGGGCTATACATATCCGATTAACATGAATCTTAAGTCTATCTTGGGTGTTTTTCAATTATCTATACATCTAACATCAGTTCACAAACTCAATCATAAAGCATTCATCTCAGAAAATTCGGATTCATAGCAAGATCACATGAAAACTTCAATTTAACATATCGGGAGCATACGATAACGAAATCAATTGATTCTTGAGCCTAAAATTAGTAGTTTTTCAATAGTAATCCATCTAAATACTTATATTTACAGATAACAAAGTCAAAATTCCAGAAACATGGCAAAACAATTCGGATTTCATGTAATATCATGTTAAACTTCAATTAATCATACCGGAAGCAATTCTAAACGAAATCAAGTGATTCTTGAGCCTAAAATTAATAGTTTTTCACAAGGATTTCATTTATAAGTATTTCATAAACTGAAAATATCATGTTCATATCACTAGCATACCATTCAAATTCGTGATTCATCAACAAGTCAACAAATGATCAAATTAACGAATAATATCATGCATACATACAAGGACTTGAGCACTAGACACTATATCTACCCTAATATGTAACAAAAATATGAAAACTAGAAAATTAGAGTTTTTAAAACTTACACAAATCAAGAAATTGTTGGTATGGCTGAGTAGAGCTCTTCGAGAGGAGTCCGAATATGTAAACGATTTTATGATCAAGTGATTTCTTGAAGGTGTTTATAAGGAAAGAAGATCGATGATATGATAAATAGTAATGGGTATTTTAAGGAGAGAGTCTATGTACGTGTGTGTTAGATGAAATGAATTAGGTTTAATAATATAGATGGGATAAAGAGTCACGGGTGATAAATCTATCTCAATTATTGATATCACGGACGTAATAATGTGTAGTCACGGGTATAATAATTAAACACGGGTATTACTATGTAATCACGAGTTATAATTAAATTTTTATCCGATATCTAAAACCCAATGTATTTTATTTTAATATGATTCAATAATTGATAAATTTTTATATTTATAAAATACATTTATATATATATTGTTCGAAACCTTTTAAATTCTAGACATCGTACCTAGTTGGTGTTTTTCATAAATACTTATTTAATATATTTTTAAACTAAATAATATATGTCTTTTATTGAAAATATAAGTGTTTAAAATAATCCCCCGAGTTTAATTTAAGAGTATACTAATTAATTAAAATGATTTTAGAACTCAATTATTGTAAAATATAATATTTATATTAAGTACTCATACGTTTCGTTCTCTGGAAAAAAAATATTATTTTATTATTATTTTATTTATTTATTATTTTTTTCTGGTTACACTAATTGTAGTGTTTTATTTAACACCTATAAAACTTATGTAATAATATATATATATTTAAAAAAAACAATTTAGCGTGGAAAAACTTTGAATTTAACAGACAGTTGTTAAGTTTTTAACGAAAAAAGTCGGGTTGTTACATTACCTACCCCTTAAAGAAAATTTCGTCCCGAAATTTTGGTTGGTGTGATTAAACGGCGTTTAGGAAACAAGTGAGGATAGATTGTTCATCTTGACGTAGTAAGATTGAGCATCTTGTAGTTAAGTATGAAAGTTGGGTAAAACGGAATCATGTTCCTTTAATGACGAATACCTTCGGATGAACTGTTCGGAGTACAAGTATGATATGACAAATACGGAAAATCATATGTGACTTCAAATGATGTCACATATAGAGTTTTAGTATATTCAGATGTCAGCAGAGAAAATAAAGGAGTCATGTAACATGATACATGGTAAGGGTAAGATTGATCAAACTTTACAACCATCACATTCCATTAGAACTTCTGCATAACTTACTGTAATATAATCACGCGATCAACTGTCATCATATTGCACTAACTCATGCTTCTATTCCAACATTACTCCAGAATATTTATGGATATAAAACTCAAGTGTCGTTTTCCAGAATTTATAAATCAAAATGATTTCAAAAAAAAAAGTGCACTAAAAATAGTACGAGAATATAATATTATAATTGATAATATTGAAAGGGAACGTCATAAGAATGTCTTGGAAAATATGAAGAATCTTTGTACGTCGGAAATGATGCCTTTCGGTTCACAAATTGAGATGTTCGGAATTTCATAATCGAAGCACATAAGCACATAATATATCACAAATGATAACTCACGTAGGAATGTCGGGAATTTCGAAAGTCCTGAATGACGCTTCATGGCTTCACTAATCGGGGCGTTAAAAATGAACTCGTATGAGCAGGAAAAGTCTTGAAATCGAAAGGAGAAATACTTTCTCACCGATAGTAGTAATAATGTTATATTAAAGTCAGAATATGCACATAATCACATATAAGTATAACGACACTGTTCTAGACTAGATCACTAATGTATCCTAATGGTCCAGGTCAGACACACTAATGCATCTAATTCCCTAGAACCACCGCTCTGATACCATCTCTAAACAGTGGGGACGCATCCCACCCAGTGCCTTCCCAGCTAACCGCCTGGTGACCACTGAGCGTACCTCAGACACTGATTTTACGGCCCGCCTCTCGGCAACGTACAGCCAACCCTAATAGGGACCGCGAAGAGTAAGAGCCAATGCTTCGTCACAGGTAACACTGTGAGAACCCCCTCTACGATTAACCCGCTAATAAACGGAATTAAACCAGCTCTGATACCATCTTGATTTACAGTAATACCCGTGTTTACCTAATTATTATACCCGTGATATATCTATTTACCTGTGACTACACATTAATACCCGTGTATATTAATTATTACATCCGTGATATCTATTATTGAGATAGAAATATACCCGTGACATATCTATCTATTTATAACCCTAATTCATTTCATCAAACACACACATACGTACATATTCTTCCCCTCCTCAAGAACACCCACTACTATTCATCATCATCATCATCAATCTTTCATTCTCAAGAACACCTTCAATAATCACTTGATCATAAAATCGTTTACATATTCGGACTCCTCTCGAAGAGCTCTACACATCTATACCAACAATTTCTTGATTAGGGTAACTTTTAAAAACTCTAATTTTTGGGTTTTCATGTTTTTGTTACATTTTAGGGTAGATATAGTGTCTAGTGCTCAAGTCCTTGTATGTATGCATGATAGTATTCGTTAATTTGATTGTTTGATGACTTTTTGATGAATCACGAATTTGTTTTGTGTGAGGTCAGAAACTTGAACTTGTTAAATGTATAATATTATGAGATAATCAGAATCCTCTTGAAAAACTAATAATTTTGGACTTTGGAATTTCGAATTTTCGTTACCGTATGCTCATGTTATGCTTAATTGAAGTTTTAACTCGTTTTTATGAATGATCACGTTTTTGATTAATATGCTACTGATATGAACATGATATTTTCAGTTTATGAAATAATTATAAATGAAATCCTTGTGAAAAATTAATAAGTTTGCTCTTTTGAATCGCATATTTTCGTTATGTATAGCTCAAGATATGATCAATTGAATTATCGTTGTGTTTTATGCATTAATCTGAAAACTGGTATTGATTGGTGACGAATTGGTTTATGTATGTTATATGGTTGGAAAGACAAGTGAAAAACACTCGAGATAGACTCGTATATCATGTTAATTGGATTTTTAAAACTCCCGTTATGCTTAATTGATTATTAGACTCGACTTTTGTTGATCAACGTTTTAAACAGATGAAAAACGCCATTTAAATTGATTTCTGGATTATGAGCTGAGGATTTTTGAAAAGTATATGATTAGTACTTCACTTTTTATGTAGATTATGCATGCTAATTATTCCTAGATGTCCGGCTATATGCGTTCGAATATGACCTCCTGAAACGAATTGAATCTGTTCAAAAATTTGCAGCGAATGACATAACTTGATTTGTATATGGACTTAGGACTTGTGCTTCTGGTATGTGGTTATTTACATGTTGGTGCACATGTGTCATTTGTATGTTAGCTTCTGAAACCGTTGTTTGCTATGCGTTATATGTGTTACAAAACAACATGTCTAAATTCTATCCAAATCAGGAAGTCCGTAGTATTTTGTAACACTGTACGAATTGGCTATATGAATTGCTTAGATTTATTTACCAGTGATTATTTGAAATGTTTGTGGCCATCTTCAATTGGCCGTTCGTCGTTTTCATTCTTCTAGAATAAATGGCAGAATTTACAAAACTGGCGCGCGCTGAAAATTTTCTAAAAAACTGTCGGGCCCATTTGAGACTGCTGCGATTTTTCTATTAGGACTTAGAGTCTAATCTCCAGATATATTTTAGGACTTTGAGTTATGGAGATTTTGACGCGTATTTCAAGTCAAACGGACCTGTACTTATTTTTATAAAAATTCTGGAAGTTGACTACATTATTTAAGCTAAATATTATGTGCAATTGACTTTGTTTGACCAAATGGGTTTAATGGGTCAAAATGAGTAACGATCAGTGTAGAAAAGTCCCAAACGTCGATTTAAGTAAATTTAATGGTTGTGGTGTTTAAAAAAAATAAGTTGTGGCATGTTTTGGTCAAAATGGGTGTTTATGACCCATTTGGGTCATACGAGCCTACTTTGACCCATATGCGAAATTTTGAGAACCAAAGGTATGTAACACATCCCGTATATTGATTTAAGTATGTTTGCAAGTTTTGGTGCTTTAAAAATGAGTTTGAGTCAAATTTGGTTTAAAGAAAGTTTTATGACTCATTCGGGTCAAACGTGCATAAATTGACCCATATGCATAATTTTGGAAAAACGAAAGTCACCAACACATCTAAAATGTCATTTTTGAGCTGTGATAAAAATTTGGTTAAGTCAGGTCAGCCGGATTCAAATTTGGATCGTCAACCGAAAATTTTAGTATTTTAACAAAATTGTCAAAATGACTCTCGGACCTACTTTGAGGACTCGCAAGTTGAAATCAGTTAAGTTTAGATAAAAAATATTATTTGGTATTGAAAGTATTTGCGACAAGCTTTAAAATGATATATTATTTGTATAATTTTGTTGAGTCTAAACAGGTATAAAACAAGCGAGAAAATGGGCAATCGTTGCTGATTTTGAACACTTAACAAATTTTATCAGCATTTTATGTTTCGGGAGACTGTTTTCGAGAGGTCATAACTTTAAAACTGTAACTCCGTTTTTGTCAAATAAACTGTCTATAGAAAGGTGGGATGACATACTTTCCAATGATCATGACCTAAGGTATTATATCAAATTTTGTGGGACCTGGAATCAGCTGCAAAATACTAAAAAATACATATATGTAAATAATATAAATTTTTCTAAGTAAAAATGAATAACTTAAGTTTGACCTATGTTTGACTACTTGACCAACTTGTGTAATTTTATGCGGTTGTTGACTTGTGTTAACCATGTTGACTTGCGTTTGACTTGCGTTTGACTTACATTTGACTTACTTTGACTTGCGTTGACTTTTGTTGACTTTTGCTAAATTTTGATAAATTTATGAGTCGGACTTGAGCAATAGGACTATACGAACCCTATGACCTGACCTAGCTTGTTAGACATTTATTAACCAACATATATTCTTTAGGATGAGGTCTACGGTTACTTGCATTCCGAGTATTGGTTACATCTACGTGAATTGTTTATTGGGCTACAAAGGTGAGTTTCATTTGCTCCCTTTTTAATTGCTTTTGCAATATATATTTTTGGACTGAGAATACATGCGCTGTTTTATAAATGTTTTACGAAGTAGGCACAAGTACTAAAACTAATTCTATGTGGGTTTAAACCAGAAATATACCCTTACCAAAGACATAAAGTATTATTATTAATCATGGTGTGCTCAATCCGCTTTTTAGTACGAAATTTTCTATCGAGCGCTCCCAACACTTCCTTCTTTATCATCAAACTCTTGGCCATTTAGGCCATCTACAAATTTACTGTTTCCTCGACATTTAATGCTACGATATCTAAATCATCAGTTATCAATCCGAGGTGGTTTCAGGAGAATTGTGTTTTTAAATGATTAAACGCTGATGTTAATATGGTGGAATATAAAAGGTTCTCCGGTAACAATAAAAGAGCACGCATATATATCAAGGTTATAATAAGGTTGTTTTGAACGAAAAGTCGAAATCAACTTGCTGGAGCTGTGACAAAATTGGCTAATTTGGAAAGGAATTGCAAAGTTATTTTGGGTAATAATAATGCCAAAGGAGCTAGCACAGATATGTGTTAAACGTTTACTCAGTTTTCGAGAGTTTTTCAGGTGCATAACTATATGCATCAATCTTTTCTTCCGTAGATGAAGTGTGGCTGGTTCATCCTATCGATTGAAGTGTTTTCAATAATCAAGAAAGGTTTGAACGCGGATTGTAATCGTCAAGATACAATGAGATTTAAGATGAAAATCAAGTGGCAAACTTGAAGAATTGTTTAGTTTCATATGTTATAATCAATATTTTAATTCATTTTAATTGTCCAAAGTTAGCAGTCCAATTGTCCAATAGTCCAATAAATTCATATATAATTTAATATATAATATTCGAATTAATTAATACGTATCGTGACCCGTGTACCGGTCTCAGTATTGATCACAACTCAAACCATATATATATTTTGGAATCAACCTCAACCCTGTATAGCCAACTCCAACATTCACATATAGAGTGTCTATGGTTGTTCCGTAATATATATATAGATGGGTCGATATGATAGGTCGAAACCTTGTATACGTGTCCCGTTATTTAAAGTGCGTAAAATAAATACAGAAATTAAATGACGATAAATAAAATTGCGAGAATGTAAATTGCGAGAATGTAAATTGCGATAATTAAATTGCGATAAATAAAATGTAACCAGTTAGCTAGGAACAGTTAGCGTGGATTCTTAACAATATTTCAATTAGTTAGTTCGTTTGTTTCTAACAAATTTTACTTTGTCCGATGTTTTAAATAATATAAAATTCTAACTTTGATTTGGCCATAGATTTTGACTCTTTTATCGGAATTGGACAATATCTAAATGAAAACCAAATTTTTTTTTTCGCAAGCTTACCGGACCATCATCACCTAGTCCGCCACCGCCATCTAACCACCAAGAACACCCATCGGCTACTCTACTATTAAACCACCACACGCCACTATACAACAACCATCATAAGCCTATTGTTTCTACTCGATACTACCGTTATTGTTTGAGAGAAACTACACCGAGTTCCATCACCTTATATTTTTCTATTTGTTGTTGCTCAACAAGAACCTGCGAAGGATTTATGTTTCGATCTGACTCAATAAAGAAACCGAATTGAAGTTGTTACTACTATTCGTATACCACCACAAACCCACCTATATCCACCCACATACACAAACCCACTTTGGTTTGATGCTCATAGTCGCCAAATAGCATCATCAAATTGCCACCATCGCCATTACAATCACAACCACTTCAACCGCGTATCTTCTGTTTCTTTTCCAGCAATCATCCTCAAAACATTACCTATAACTTTGTTCCTGATGACAACCGTTACCATCTTTGATCTATAATCATCACCATCGTTATTTTTTTTTTTTTTTTCTTTTCTTTCTACAGCACACAACCGAGACACATGTGATACGGTTGTATATATATTGTTTTGTTAAACACCTCGATCAATAACTACAATTGCAGTTCCTATGTTCTTCTGTTTTCCTCCGGTTATATATTTTTTTATTTATCCTTTCAAGCCAACAACTAACGAACACTGTTACTACTACTAAACGGGTCAGGTTAACCCTTGAGTGATTGACTTAATTACTGCTACCGTAGGATTATGGTGATGATGGTAATTCGATGAACGAAAGAGGAATAAGAAGAATTAAGATAAGGTTATGATTCAACGAAGAAGATGATGATGATAATGAACTCGATGATAATGATGGAGTATAGTTTTATATTATTTTTATTTTTTTACTACGATAAATTTTTTTTTTTCTGTTCGTTATCAGTTCCAGCCGACAGACAGAAGGAGATGTTTATATTTTTTTTATCAGACGGCTTATTAAATTGTTTTATGGGTTGTTATGATCTCGTTTTATACCTGGTCCTAGTGAACCAGGTCTTGCATTAGTGTGTCTAACTGTTAGTTGTTAGGATGTATTAGCGAGTCTGGACTTCGACCTTAGCTGCATATTATAAGTATTGTTTATCATTCCTAGTGAAAAATTACCTGCTTATCATTCTTAAGTCTAGACACGACTTCCTGCACTTATTAAATGACGTCATATGTATTTTTACTACAAAATACAATTGGTGAGTTTCATTTGCTCCCTTTTTAATTGCTTTTGAAATATATATTTTGGGCTGAGAATACATGCGCTGCTTTTATAAATGTTTACGAAATAGACACAAGTACTTAAAAATATATTCTACGTTGAGTTGTACCACTGGCATACTTCCCTGTAGCTTGGTAACTACTATTTACATGTGTTATTGTAAACGCGAATCCTGTTGATAGATCTATCGGGCCTGACAACCCCAACCGGACTGGACGACCAGTATTCAACAGTTGCACAGTACTTCATTTCGGTGACTACACTTAGTACGGTGTAGTGAGATTTCATAATAAAGGGAATATGCGACGTGATTAAAAGTTAAGTATGGTTACCAAGTGCTCAACCACTTAGAATGCTTTACATACACTTGCGAGTGTATTATGTTTATGTTTATGAAATCTTGTGGTCTATTGAAACTATTGATAACGGTTGTTACGATAAATCTATGAACTCACCAACCTTTTGGTTGACACTTTTAGCATGTTTATTCTCAGGTCTTTCAAAAGTGCTTCCGCTGTTTGCTTGCTATTTGCTCAAGGTGCTGCATGGAGTCTTTTATGCCATATTTTCAAAAAGACATTGCATTCAAATATTAATGTTATAATCTGTTATTAAATAAATTGATGATTTAGTCATTTTGTATATGTTGTCATATATATTTGGGATATGTCTATATTTTGGTAAACTTTCTATGTATAGAAAGTATGTTTTTTTTAAATGAATGCAATGTTTTATCAAAACGTATCATATAGAGGTCGAAACCTCGCTGTGGGACCGTAGATAACGTACCACGTCAATTGCGATTTTTGCGGGTCGTTAGAGCTCTGATACCATCTCTAACGACCTGCCAAAATCGCTATTGACGCGGTACGTTATCTACGGTCCCACAGCGAGGTTTCGACCTCTATATGATACGTTTTGATAAAACATTGCATTCATTTTTTTTTATAAAAAAAACATACTTTCTTTACATAGAAAGTTTACCAAAATATAGACATATCCCAAATATATATGACAACTTATACAAAATGACTAAATCATCAATTTATTTAATAACAGATTATAACAATAATATTTGAATGCAATGTCTTTTTGAAAATATGGCATAAAAGACTCCATGTAGCACCTTGAGCAAATAGCAAGCAGACAGCGGAAGCACTTTTGAAAAACCTGAGAATAAACATGCTAAAAGTGTCAACCAAAAGGTTGGTGAGTTCATAGGTTTATCATAACAATAGTTATCAATAGTTTCAATAGACCACAAGATTTCCGTTTATAAATATATGTACACTCGCAAGTGCATAAAAGTATTCTATAAGTTATAGGCACCCGGCAACAAGCCTTAACATTCATGTTTTACCCTCTAAAGTACACCAGATCAGGTGTGTTTAAAATAACCTCGAAGTACTAAAGCATCCCATAGATCTATCTTTAGGATTCGCGCCTACCGTACATAGACAAGTAGTTTAATGTTACCAAGCTAAGGGTATATTTCTGGTTTAAACCCACATAGAATTAGTTTTAGTACTTGTGCCTATTTCGTAAAACGTTTATAAAACAGCGCATGTATTCTCAGCCCAAAAATATATATAAAAAGGGAGTGATGAAACTCACCTTTGTAGCCCAATAAACAATTCACGTAGATGTAACCAATACTCGGAATGCAAGTAACTGTAGACCTCATCCTAAAGAATATATGTTGGTTAATAAATATCTAACAAGCTAGGTCAGGTCATAGGGTTCGTATAGTCCTATTGCTCAAGTCCGACTCATAAATTTAGCAAAATTTAGCAAAAGTCAACAAAAGTCAATGCAAGTCAAAGTAAGTCAAATGTAAGTCAAACGCAAGTCAAACACAGTCAACATGGTTAACACAAGTCAACAACCGCATAAAATTACACAAGTTGGTCAAGTAGTCAAACATAGGTCAAACTTAAGTTATTCATTTTTACTTAGAAAAATTTATATTATTTACATATATGTATTTTTTTAGTATTTTGCAGCTGATTCCGGGTCCTACCAAATTTGATATAATACCTTAGGTCGTTACCATTGGAAATTATGTCATCCCACCTTTCTATAGACAGTTTATTTGACAAAAACGGAGTTACGGTTTTAAAGTTATGATCTCGCGAAAACAGTCTCCCGGAACATAAAATGCTGATAAAAGTTTTGTTAAGTGTTCAAAATCAGCAACGATTGCCCATTTTCTCGCTTGTTTTATACCTGTTTAGACTCAACAAAATTATACAAATAATATATCTGATAATGCTAAAAACGAACATATATTTCATAGCATTATTCCTCAAGAAAGACAAGCTTTTAGTTGCAATTGTTCTATTTACAAGTGATATTCGTTTAAATAATAAAAGGTGAAGACAAAAGACAGATTCGACGAATTGAAGACGCAAACGACCAAAAAGCTCAAAAGTACAAAAGACAATCAAAAAGGTTCCAATTATTGATAAGAAACGTCTCGAAATTACAAGAGTACAAGATTCAAAACGCAAAGTACAAAATATAAAATTGTACGCAAGGACGTTCGAAAATCCGGAACCGGGACCAGAGTCAACTCTTAACGCTCGACGCAACGGACTAAAAATTACAAGTTAACTATGTATATAAATATAATATAATATAATATATAATTAGTTATATTAATTATATATATATTATATTTATATATATAAAACCGTCGGCAGAGAAAACTCCAAGGACTGAGCTGTAAATACTATCTCCGCGACTCGCGGAGTTTGAAGGGGATTTTGCCGCGAGTCGCGGAGCCCCAAAAAAATCAACTCTGGCTATAAAGCCAACCGAATTCTGATCAAAATTATCATCTTTTTCTTCTCTTATCATACGTAAAACTTATATATATATATATAATTTATATTTTAATTTTAATTTTAATTCTAATAATAAGGGTATGTTAGCGAATGTTGTAAGGGTGTAAGTCGAAATTCTGTCCGTGTAACGCTACGCTATTTTTAATCATTGTAAGTTATGTTCAACCTTTTTATATTAATGTCTCGTAGCTAAGTTATTATTATGCTTATTTAAAACGAAGTAATCATGATGTTGGGCTAATTACTAAAATTGGGTAATTGGGCTTTGTACCATAATTGGGGTTTGGACAAAAGAACGACACTTGTGGAAATTAGACTATGGGCTATTAATGGGCTTTATATTTATTTAACTAAATGAAAGTTTGTTAATGTTAATATAAAGATTTACAATTGGGCGTCCCTATAAATTACCATATACACTCGATCGGACACGATGGGCGGGGTATTTATATGTACGAATAATCGTTCATTTAACCGGATACGGGAATGGATTAATAGCCACTAGAATAATTAAAACAGGGGTGAAATTACATTCAAGGGTAATTGGTGTAATTGTTAACAAAGTAGTAAAACCTTGGTTTACACGCAGTCGATAACCTGGTGTATTCATTAAACAAAGTATTAAAACCTTGTTACAATTCGAATCCCCAATTAGTTGGAATATTTATCTTCGGGTATAATAATAATTTGACAAGGACACTTGCAATTTATATTTATGACTGATGGACTGTTATGGACAAAAACCAGACGGACATATTAAATAATCCAGGACAAAGGACAATTAACCCATGGGCATAAAACTAAAATCAACACGTCAAACATCATGATTACGGAAGTTTAAATAAGCATAATTCTTTTATTTCATATTTAATTTCCTTTATTTTATATTTAATTGCACTTCTAATTATCGCACTTTTATTTATTATTATTTAATCGCACTTTTAATTATCGTACTTTTTAATTATCGCAATTTTATTTTATCGCACTTTTATTATTCGCAATTTCATTATCGTTATTTACTTTAAGTTTTAATTTAAGTCTTTTATTTATTTAATATTTTACATTAGGTTTTAACTGCAACTAAAGTTTTAAAATCGACAAACCGGTCATTAAACGGTAAAAACCCCCCCTTTATAATAATAATATTACTTATATATAATTGTATTTTTATAAAAGTAAACTAATATAGCGTTGAGCTTTGTTTAAAGATTTCCCTGTGGAACGAACCGGACTTACTAAAAACTACACTACTGTACGATTAGGTACACTGCCTATAAGTGTTGTAGCAAGGTTTAAGTATATCCATTCTATAAATAAATAAATATCTTGTGTAAAATTGTATCGTATTTAATAGTATTTCCTTGTAAAAATTAATAGTATTTTATACCCCTCTGCTTTGACATCAAGAATTTTTGGCGCCGCTGCCGGGGAAATATCTTAAAAGCCGGAAGCGCAACGCTAATATAAAAATTTTTAGTTAACTTTTATTAAAATTCGTTTTGTAAAAATACGTTTTAAATATTCGAAAAATATAAAAACAAAAAACAAAAATATAAGTATTTTTAAGATTTTGTTAAATATTTAAGTTTTATAAGTTTCTTTATTTTTATTTTAGTTTATAAAAATATAAGTTTTATTTTAAAATCTTTTATTTATTTAAAAACAGAAAAAAAATAAATAAAAAATAAATAAAAACGCGTAAAAACTCAAAACTGTCAGCTGAAATTCTAAACCCCGCGACTCGCGGGGTTTGATGCAATAAATGCCGCGACTCGCGGAGGGTATCTGACAGGCGACAGGAAGCCCTAATCGAGCATTGATTACGGGTTAATATTAATTATAATTATTATTATTACCTAATTATTATTATTATTATTATTAGTTTTAGTTTTATTTTTACTTTTTATTTAATTTATGTATTTTGTTTAATTAGTTTTATTAAAATTGTAAAATTAATAGTTTAATAAAATAAATAATATAAAAATAATATTTTTATAAAAATTGTACTTTTTACAACTTTTTGTATATTTTTATATTTTGTACCTTTTTAATCGCTGTAGCGTAATATTTGTATTTTTTCGCTCATATTTAATTTTAAACTTAGTTTTTGCTATAGTTATTTTTACTCCTAAATTTTTAGGCTTTGCCGTAGAATTCCTTAAGTGCTTTTTCTTTAGACTAAGATTTAGGTGCTTTAGAATTTTGCGACGCCTTTTTAAGTTTTAGTTTCTTTTTAAGTTATTTCCATTTGGGATTTAGTTTTTCCTGTAAGCTTTAATATTTTTAGACACCTTTTACTATGTACCAATTATCATTCCAATTAGTAATTTCAATTTGCGATTATAATTTTAAGTTAGTTGTAGTAATAAGGTTAAATTAGTTAAGTATTTTTATGTTTTTATAAGTTTCTTTTATTTTTCCGTCACCTTTTATTTTTCAACCATTTTTTTTCTTTTTCAACCTTTTTCGACGAACTCTTTTTCTCTCTTATTTCTCGCTATTCTAGTTTTAGGACATAGATTTTTATTCTACTTCTTATCTAAATTTCTTAAAATTACGAAAATTTATTTTGAGTGGTTAAATTGATAGACATCAAAATTTTCTGGTTCGTAGTAATAGTTGGATTTGTACGTAGACCGGGTTATTGGAGCCAAACAGTCCTCAATTATATTGAGACCAAACGAATCCTGCCCCTCTGCTGCATCTTTTGGCTATTCGAAACGTGGGCAAAATCAGAAAAGTCTATTGATTGGATAACTTATTATAATTTTTCTTTCCTTTTAAAAACTAATAGGATATTCAGTGAATGCACCGAGCAAGACATTCATCACCTTTTGTACGTTCACCACCTGTAACTAGATCAAGACATTTAGCAAATATAACCACCGTTGATTTTTCTTTAGAATCATCATCCAGTCGACCAAGTACTTCAGTTCAAATTTCCGATAATCCATTTTTTGAACCCAACCTCACAATTGAGAATCCGGAGAATATTCAGGAACGGTTCATAGATCCTGAACCATTAAACTTTCCTCCGGAACCACCAATCATTCAAACAGAGATTGTTGAGGAACGAACTATTAAATCAGAATCATCTAGTGATACCGATTCAACAAATTCAATTATGGAGAATCTGGAACCTTTAAGTATGGAAGACCGAATGAGAGCTAAACGCACTGGCCAAGGTCACGCAATTACTCATCCAGACATTAATGCGCCAGATTATGAAATCAAAGGACAAATTCTACACATGGTGACTAATCAATGCCAATTTAGTGGTGTGCCGAAGGAAGATCCAAATGAACATCTACGTACCTTTAATAGGATCTGCACACTATTTAAAATCCGAGAAGTGGAGGATGAACAGATATATCTCATGTTATTTCCCTGGACTTTAAAGGGAGAAGCCAAAGATTGGTTGGAATCGTTACCTGAAGGGGCGATTGATACATGGGATGTTTTAGTTGACAAATTTCTTAAACAATTCTTTCCTGCATCTAAAGCCGTAAGACTTCAAGCAGAAATTGTTACGTTCACACAGAAACCAAATGAAACTCTATATGAGGCGTGGACAAGATATGGAAAGTTGTTAAGAGGATGTCCGCAACATGGTTTAGACACCTGTCAAATAGTACAAATATTCTACCGAGGATGCGACATCACTACAAGAAAAGATATAGATATAGCAGCTGGTGGTTCTATTATGAAGAAAACCGAAACTGATGCTTACAAAATTATTGATAACACTGCTTCCCACTCACATGAGTGGCACCAAGAAAAAGATATCATTAGATCATCTAAAGCAGCTAGAGCCGATTCCAGCCATGACTTAGATTCCATTTCGGCAAAGATAGATGCTTTCGAGAGACGAATGGAAAAGATGACTAAAGATATTCATGCTATACGAATTAGTTGTGAGCAGTGTGGAGGACCACATTTGACAAAAGATTGTCTCAGTATTGAATTAACAATGGAACAAAGAGAGAATATTTCATACATAAACCAAAGGCCTGGAAATAATTATCAGAATAATTATCAACCGCCAAGACCAATTTACAATCAAAACCAGAATTATAACCGAAATATTCCATACAACAACCAACAAGGTCCTAGCAATCAACAAGTATCCAATAATACTTACAATCAGCAAAGACCGAATTTTCAAAACAAACCACCACAACAAACCGACGAGAAAAAGCCAAATTTAGAAGATATGATGACGAAGCTAGTTGAAACTCAAACACAGTTTTTCACATCTCAGAAACAAACTAATGAACAAAATGCTCAAGCATTTAGAAATCAACAAGCTTCTATTCAAAATCTGGAACAAGAAGTAAGTAACCTAGCAAGGTTAATAGGTGAAAGAAAACCGGGAAGTCTACCTAGTGATACAAACGCTAACCCCCAGAATGAAACAGCTAAAGCTATTACCACAAGAAGTGGTACAATACTTAAACCACCTGAAATACCTGTAACTTCTGATGAAACTATTCCTACTCCACAAGAACCACAACCTGATCAAGATAAGGAAAAAGAACCGGTAGTTGAAAAGGTTAATGAAGATAACACAGTTAAGGATAAACCTTATGTTAAACTATACCAACCACCACTTCCTTATCCAAGTAAAATGAAGAAAGAAAAACTTGAAGCCGAGCAATCCAAATTCTTGGATATGTTTAAACAGATAAATGTAAATCTTCCTTTCATTGATGTGATTTCAGGAATGCCTAGATATGCTAAATTCTTGAAAGATCTAATCTCAAATAGAAAGAAAATGGAAGAACTCTCGGCTGTCACTATGAATGCTAATTGTTCAGCAGTGCTGTTGAATAAGATACCAGAAAAACTATCTGATCCAGGAAGTTTCACAATTCCATGTTTTCTGGGTAGTCTTAGTTCAATAGAAGCATTGGCAGACTTAGGTGCTAGTATAAATCTAATGACGTATTCACTATACGCTAAACTAGACCTTGGAGAATTGAAACCAACAAGAATAAGTATACAACTAGCCGACCGATCAGTAAAATATCCTAGAGGGATAATGGAGAACATGCTAGTTAAAGTTGGTACTTTAGTATTTCCAGTAGATTTTGTTGTTTTGGACATGGAAGAAGATTCTCAAGTTCCTCTCATATTAGGAAGACCATTCTTAAACACGGCTAAAGCAATGATAGACGTGTTCGGTAAGAAACTGACCCTAAGTATAGAGGATGAGAGTGTTACCTTTTCAGTTGATAGAGCAATGCAACAACCACAATCTGCAGATGATACATGTTATTATATTCAAACTATAGATGCACATGCAGAATTATTAGAAGAATTTCCAGAATTACAAGGAACAGGAGAATGTTCTTTAGGAGAAGGTAATGAACCAATTGATGAAGCTGAAATGTTAGCTACACTTATAGCTAATGGATATGAACCAACAACAGAAGAAATTCAAATGCTAAAAGAAGAAGACAGATATCGATATAAATCATCGATAGAAGAACCTCCGAAATTAGAGTTAAAGCCACTTCCAAACCATTTGGAATACGCTTATTTACATGGTGAATTTGAATTACCTGTAATAATATCGTCTTCTCTTACTGAAAATGAGAAATCACAACTCATTTCCGTGTTGAAAGCTCATAAACCAGCCATTGCATGGAAGATTCATGATATTAAAGGAATAAGTCCTTCGTATTGCACACATAAAATCCTTATGGAAGAAGGTCATAAAACGTATGTGCAACGCCAACGAAGACTAAATCCTAATATGCAAGATGTAGTTAAGAAAGAGATTATTAAACTGCTAGATGCAGGTTTGATATATCCAATTTCTGATAGTCCATGGGTAAGCCCAGTTCAATGCGTACCTAAGAAGGGTGGTATGACTGTCATTACAAATGAGAAAAATGAACTTATTCCTACTAGGACTGTAACAGGATGGCGTGTATGTATTGATTATAGAAAATTAAATGACGCCACCAGAAAAGATCACTTTCCCTTACCTTTCATAGATCAAATGTTGGAAAGATTAGCCGGAAATAGTTACTATTGTTTTCTAGATGGATTTTCCGGATATTTTCAAATTCCAATAGCACCCGAGGATCAAGAGAAAACAACATTCACGTGCCCTTATGGTACTTTTGCTTACAAACGCATGCCATTTGGACTTTGTAACGCCCCTGCAACCTTTCAAAGGTGCATGATGGCGATTTTTCATGACATGATAGAAGAATGCATGGAAGTATTCATGGATGACTTTTCAGTCTTCGGTGATACATTTAAATCATGTCTAGTTAATCTGGAACGAATGCTAATTAGATGCGAAAAATCAAATCTAGTACTTAATTGGGAGAAATGCCATTTCATGGTTAAAGAAGGCATCGTTCTTGGACATAAAATTTCAAAAGAAGGAATTGAAGTGGATAGAGCTAAAGTAGATGTAATTGCTAAACTTCCACATCCCACAAATGTTAGAGGAGTTAGGAGTTTTCTAGGGCATGCCGGTTTTTACCGACGTTTTATAAAAGATTTTTCTAAAATTGCCACTCCTATGAATAAACTCCTAGAAAAGGATGCGCCATTCATCTTTTCAGATGAGTGTATCAAATCTTTTAATATTCTTAAAGAAAAACTCACTAATGCGCCGATCATGATAACACCAAATTGGAATCTACCATTTGAACTAATGTGCGATGCAAGTGATTTTGCAATGGGAGCCGTTTTAGGACAAAGGATTGAAAAACGATTTCAACCTATATATTATGCTAGTAAGACATTACAAGGAGCACAAACGAACTATACAACTACTGAAAAAGAACTCCTTGCTATTGTCTTTGCTTTTGATAAATTTCGATCATATCTAGTTCTAGCAAAAACGGTGGTCTATACCGACCATTCTGCTCTTAGATACCTATTTTCAAAACAAGATGCTAAACCAAGATTAATCCGTTGGATTTTACTCTTACAAGAGTTTGATATTGAAATCCGAGATAAAAGAGGAGCAGAAAATCTCGCCGCTGATCATCTATCTCGTCTTGAAAATCCCGAATTAGAAGTTCTAAATGAATCAGCCATACAAGACAACTTTCCTGATGAATATCTATTGAAGATAGATTATAAAGAAATTCCATGGTTTGCAGACTATGCAAACTACTTAGTTTGTGGATTCCTTGAAAAAGGATTATCGTACCAAAGACGAAAGAAATTCTTCAGTGATATAAAACACTATTTCTGGGAAGATCCACATCTGTTTAAAAGTTGTCCCGATGGAATAATACGCCGATGTGTATTTGGAGATGAAGCTAGTAAAATTTTAAACCATTGTCACACAGGACCAACAGGAGGGCATTATGGGCCTCAACTAACAGCAAGAAAAGTTTATGAAGCTGGATTCTATTGGCCTACAATTTACAAAGACGCACACCTTCTTTGCAAATCCTGTGATGCATGTCAAAGGGCCGGAAAAATAAGTCAACGTGATGAAATGCCACAAAATGTCATCCAAGTATGTGAAGTATTTGACATTTGGGGTATTGACTTTATGGGTCCATTTCCAAAATCTCATAATAATCTATATATACTCGTAGCCATTGACTATGTATCTAAATGGGCGGAAGCACAAGCTCTCCCAACTAATGATGCACGAGTTGTAGTCAACTTTTTAAAACGTCTTTTTGCAAGGTTTGGAACACCGAAAGCTTTAATAAGTGATCGGGGTACTCATTTCTGTAATAATCAACTTGAGAAAGTTCTTAAAAGATATGGAGTAACTCATAAAATCTCCACCGCATATCATCCACAAACAAGTGGACAAGTTGAAAATACCAACCGAGCTTTAAAACGTATTCTAGAGAAAACCGTAGGATCAAATCCGAAGGAATGGTCCATTAAATTGGAGGATGCACTCTGGGCTTTTAGAACAGCCTACAAAACTCCAATTGGAACCACACCTTTTAGACTTGTTTATGGAAAAGCATGTCATCTTCCAGTAGAAATTGAACACAAAGCATTTTGGGCTTTGAAGACATGTAATCTTGATTTACATGAAGCCGGACGTCTACGATTAAGTCAACTAAACGAATTAGAAGAATTAAGACATGAAGCATACGAAAATTCGTTAATCTATAAAGAAAGAACGAAGAAATGGCATGATAAAAGAATCAGAAGTTCAAAAGAATTTAAAGAAGGAGACAGAGTTCTTCTTTTCAATTCACGATTCAAGCTATTTCCTGGAAAATTGAAATCAAGATGGTCTGGACCATTCATAGTCAAAAGAGTTTTCCCATACGGAACGATAGAATTGATAAATTCAAATGGGATTGAATTTAAAGTCAATGGTCACAGAGTTAAACATTACATACATGGTCCGATGGAAGTCGACAACGAAGTTAATCACAATTTCGACACCACAGCTAACTAAGTGTGGGGAGAATCAAGTCTTTAAAGGATAATATGTATTTCTGTTAGAGTTAGATTGTCTATTTTCGTGTAGTTCTCGAAAATGGAACCCGAATGGTCTTTCCCTAGCAGACCCTAAAGAACTAGTCTTCTCCCCCCATTCTGAATTTTTATTTTTTTAGGTTTTTACGAAATGAAGACTGCCTGTGAACTAAACCATGGTCTAATGCTACACGCTTTGATCACTAAACGTAATAATGACATACTACCGAGTGAATTAGTATCAGTAATCAGAGAAAGAATGGACGGAGTTAGAAAAGAATCCAGATGCGAAGATAATAAGTTACAATTTGGTAAAGGAAAATCAAAATCCGCAGCGAAAAGAAGAGCACGACACCTAGAACGATGTCACAAATGCGGAAAATGGTCACATGGAGGTAAATGTTCAAATAATCAAACCTATTCAAATACCGAATTTGTTACTTTATGCAGAGACGGACCGTTCATATGTTTAGAAGAAAAGACACTGAATGCTCGAGGTTACGCCTTTGGAGCCATGGAAAACCAATTAAACCGACTATCTTATGAATGGAATAGATCATATAACTAAGATCTATTTCACAGGTATGTCTGTACAGTTTTTATTTTATTTTTATTTTTAACCTTTTGATAATAAACGCTAATTTGTTCGCTAAAAAGTATTAAATTGGTATTGAATAAAATTAGGTTTGGCGACCGAAATTATTGATATCATTCAAAAATTTATTACATCACTGCGAAATTTAACGTTTATTCTTAAGGTATAAATATCTTTAATCAATCAACCCAAAATATTTCAAAAATTCGTCATGAGTTAAATTAGGTCTTGGAACCGAAATTACTTTACCGAAAAGAGGGGCGCATATTTTTGATAATATTTGATTGATTAAAGTGGGATAAAAAGACAAAAAGATTTTTAAATTTATCTTTACCATATTTTTAAAATTAATATTTAAATCTTAAATTAATATTGTAAACTTTGTAAAAACAATATATTTAAAATTGTAAAAATTTGAAAAATTAATATAAGTTTGATATGAATTTATAAATTTTTAAATTAAGTTTGGTGTGAATTTTTAATTTTTAAAATATAAAATTTTAATTTTATGCATTTTAAATTTTAAGTTTGGTGTGAATTTTTAATATTAATTTTGAATTTTATATTTAAGTTGTGTGAATTTAAAAACAAAAATTTACTTTATCTCATTAAGTTAAGAATATGATTTTTGAAATTCGTCGTAAGTTGAAGACTAGGTCTTTGAACCGAAATTGCTTTACCCGAGGGAGGGACGAGAACTTTTATTATCATTATTTTTAATCTTATTGAATTAGAGTATGCCAAAAACATTAAAAAAACCCAAAAATCTTAGCTTTTAAAACAATCGCTACAAAAAGACAAATTTTAAAATTTTGTCGAGGGACGGACTAGGACATCGATCCGAAACGACCTCGTCCTAAATAACAAAGGAAACAAAATTTTAAAATTAAATACTTAATTGTTTTATAAGTTAAAGATTATAAAAAAAAAAAAAAAAAAAAGAGCAAACTCCGCGACTCGCGGAGTTTGAAGTACAAAACCTCCGCGAGTCGCGGAGGGACCAAAACCCAGAAAAAAAAATAAAAAGAGCTGAACGATCAGTACACACAAAACACAAAAACACTGCGAAAAATAGCTGCGAAATACTGCCGAAAAACCAACCAAAAACACCCCAAAAATCCCAATTTTTAACCGTTAATCACCAAATTTTTTGCTAAAATCATGTTGAGAAGGATGCTATCTAAGAATTACTCAAGAAAAACGGTAAATTTCTACACCTAAACACCATTTAATTTGAAATTAGGTGTTCTTGAGCTATTTTTCCCCAATTTGATTTTGATGCTTTTTAGTGTAATTAGACTTAAATTGTTTATGTATTATGCTTGTATAACCTAGATTGATGTTGTTTAACATGATTAGAAGCCTTAAACTTCAAATTTTGAATAATCTAGGGTTTGTGTTCTTGAGCAAATTTGGGGCTTTTTGATATAAACAGGTTATGGCCGATTTTTATCATGAATTGTTGCTAAATTGAGTAGTGTAACATGTCTAGGTAGTTAAATGATCCAAATTTTGAGCATAAACATGATTTTGAGAATTAAAGTGGACTTTTTCAAGTCTAAAATTCATGAACTTGATTTTTGAAAGATAATGCCATTTGAGACTTGTTTGATTGCTAGTAATGATTATTTTGACATGTTATTTGAGTTGAATGCTTATGAACTTGGCGAACATTTTCGTATATGCTTATTTGAAAAAGTGTAGATTTGATGAAAATATGAAAATGAGCTTAAGTTTGATATAAATTGATAATGTCATTGTAATTATTTTGAATGATTTTGCTGACACTAATGCATATTTGGATGCACAAAATTTGTGTTTGATGTCTTTTGCAGAATGAAAGGGGTGAATCTTCATCCCAAGCCCGCAATGCTCCTGCTGAGAATTTGGAACAACAGGAGGTAGATAACTACTACAAGCAGGATGTACCTCATCCAGTCATGACCTTTTCCGATATGCATTTGGAAGAGTTGCACCCGAACCTGAGATTTGACAGACTTTGGATAGATTATCCAAAATATCAACGGGGTTTGCATACTCTTCATTCCAAGGTTGTTGAGGTACCGAGGGTCATAGAATGGGGACCCTTAGAAGCTGTAGAATTGGCCGGGCCAATTAGGGAATTACTTGTACAGAGGTATGGTAGTTCTTCTTTTAATGACTGGATATGTTTATTCACCATACGCAGACCTGTATATAAAGTATGGTGTGAAGAATTGTTATGTAGTATAGAGTTGAATGATCGGGTAGCTAGTTTAACCGATCGTTCTTTTATTAGATTTTTGTTAGGCGGTTCGATGCGCCACATGTCTTTACTAGACATGGCTCAGGCTTTACGTATATATACGCCTGAGGAGTTAGCGTCTGCCGATTGTAGAGGATTGATACTAAACGGTAGAAAGATAGATGAGAATTTTGATACACACGGTGTGTGGAGTCAAATGACAAGCCATCACCGTTTCAAAGGGGGAAATTACTCTTATTTGGATATAGATAGAGCCGAATTAAGAGTGATACATAGGTTTTTAGCTAATTCGATTACACAAAGGGGTAAAAACAAGGAAAAAGTAAATGAACAAGATTTGTTTTACCATATGTGTATTCGAGACCCACAAAGCGCTGTAAGTATACCATATTGTGTGGGTTATTATTTATCAGCTATGATTCGGGGGATGCGACCACATAGCATAATAGGAGGTGGTATTTTTATTACTTTGATTGGTGAATATCTCGGTGTGGACATAAGTCGGGGGGGATTATTAGTAGAAGAACCAGAACCCCGCGATACTATAGGTTTAAATGTATACCATGGTGCGAAAGTTTTGAAGAGGCGAAATAACGCCGCAGTACGATACCATGGTAGACATCCACAGGTGGAGAGAAACCAGCAGCAAGGTAATGTAGGAGGGGGGAATGAGATGCAAGAGATGCATAGGTTTATAGCTTCTCAGGAATACGAAAATGCTAGACAGAGAGCATTTGAAGATTGGCAAGTTCATCAGAACCAGATCATAGCTCATTGCCAACACATAGGTAGAAACTATATTCCTACACCGAAACCCGTCTTCCCTCCTTGGTCGATAGAGATGCAGCCACCATATCCTACGTATGACCCTGCCGAAGCATTCTATAGCACTTATGGTTATGCCTGGAACCCCTATTGGTACCAATATCATCCTTAGTTTACTTATTATTTTTTTTATTATTTTGTAATTTGTAATTATTGATATGTTTAATACTTTTGTTAATATTGTAATCATTTTTATAATTATCTAACTTTTATTCTTAGACTTTAATAATTTTTGAATGTGGGGTAATATACCAAACTTCAAAAATATGTATATATGTTTGCAGTTTATCTTATGTACACAACAGGGTAAAACAACGCATTTTCAAAGACTGGCATTAAGTTCAGCAAAAGCAACTAATTTTGACGACAAGATGCAAAATATATGTGAAATAACAACAAGACGGAATGAACAAATGATGTGCACCATTTATCATTCAGCAAACAAACGCCAATATATTTGGAAACTTTGGTAAAAATTTAATCATTTTCACACAAATCACCCTCAATAATTTAAATTGTTACTGATTTCTTGCAAATGAGGGCATTGCAAGATCTTAAGTGTGGGAAGGGGTTAAATTCTTTCGGATTTTAAAATTTTTACTTTATACACTTGGTTACCATTAAAAATACTAGTAAAGCAGTAGTTGTATTAGAATCTAGTGCTCTCTGATAAAAAAGAACAGCCCTAGTCTTATATACTGACTACCCAATTCTAGTAAAATTTTTCAAAATTTTCAATTAAAAGAATTAAAATCATGTTTATACATATTTATGAACAATAAAACTAGGTTTTAACACCGAAATTATTGTTACCTCGGAAAGGACATAAATTGAGAAACAAACTAAAATGTTAAAATTCATTTAAAATGGAATAGAGGACGATAAAAAGGAAAATAAAAGCCAAGTGTGGGAAAATTTACCAAGTTATTTTAAACATATGTCACATATATCTGTAACAAATAACTGAAAATACTTTTGCTTTGGACTAAACTAAACTGTTTTACCCGATGAAAGAAAAGAAGAGATGGATCTACACGATGAATCAATTCCATCATTAAAAGGAAGTAAAGTCTTCCGAAAATGACACGCGCTTCTTGATTTAGGTCATGAAGTTGTCGTCCAGACCAGCTGTAGGTTGACGAAAAATCTAGAAAAGTCATCTCTAAAATCAGCAGGAAATCCACGGACCTCAGCATTAAACAGGGTCGCCAAGTGGTCAGATTTATCCTAACCATGAGAAGGATTTATCTCGTACAATGGGGGGCACCATGCAAATTAGCTGGATAAGACTAATGAATCAGATCCCCAGAAAGGATAATCTCCTTAAAGATTAAAAATCAGCTTTTAAGACTGATATTACTCAATCCTAGAGATTGACCTTAAAGATTGAGAATTACAAACTCATGGAATTCGATGATATCTAAACTCGAGCTTAAACGAGAAAATATTTTGATCAAAATTACAAACCGATTTGTTTTCTGAAAACCCTATTTTCAATGCGTTCATTACCATTGAACGTAAAATCCTAGGAATTCACCTGGAATTCATTAGGTCACCTGAACTAAATCGGGTGTCAACCGTAAGAACGGTGGTTGCATAGTGGTCAAAGACAGGACCTTGTGCCAAACCGACAAATTATAAGGGTGAGCTTTACTATTGCTCCTACCAAGGATAGTAATTGCGTCCGACACGTTATAGACCATAATTAAAAGCATGTCACGGGACATTGCCTTAACAGTTGCTTGTTCAACGCTTTCCTTTACAACCGGACGGTAGTTTACCGAAAGGTAATATACGGAACAAGTAAACTGGACGTGTTGCTTTCCTAATACAAGGTTAGCAAGTGGGTGACACAAAACCGCAAGTTTTGAGCTAAAATTTTCAAATCTGAAACCCACCAAACCCACAAAAATATTTTGCAAACACCGGTAAAGGGTTATTCCGGAAAACTTATCTAGGGTAAAAACTAGATTTCAAAAGATCAAATGTTTTCATAAAGATCCAATTTCCTTAATGGATCTAAATTTTTATAGTCATGTGGGACTGTAAACCATATCGTTACTACCATTTTTTATACCGCCGTATAGAAATCACTGATGTACAAAGTGTGAAGAATAAAGAAGTGATTCTAGTATTTCAAGACAATATTGCTTGAGGACAAGCAACGCTCAAGTGTGGGAATATTTGATAATGCTAAAAACGAACATATATTTCATAGCATTATTCCTCAAGAAAGACAAGCTTTTAGTTGCAATTGTTCTGTTTACAAGTGATATTCGTTTAAATAATAAAAGGTGAAGACAAAAGACAGATTCGACGAATTGAAGACGCAAACGACCAAAAAGCTCAAAAGTACAAAAGACAACCAAAAAGGTTCCAATTATTGATAAGAAACGTCTCGAAATTACAAGAGTACAAGATTCAAAACGCAAAGTACAAAATATAAAATTGTACGCAAGGACGTTCGAAAATCCGGAACCGGGACCAGAGTCAACTCTTAACGCTCAACGCAACGGACTAAAAATTACAAGTTAACTATGTATATAAATATAATATAATATATAATTAATTATATTAATTATATATATATTATATTTATATATATAAAACCGTCGGCAGAGAAAACTCCAAGGACTGAGCTGTAAATACTATCTCCGCGACTCGCGGAGTTTGAAGGGGATTTTGCCGCGAGTCGCGGAGCCCCAAAAAAATCAACTCTGGCTATAAAGCCAACCGAATTCTGATCAAAATTATCATCTTTTTCTTCTCTTATCATACGTAAAACTTATATATATATATATATATATAATTTATATTTTAATTTTAATTTTAATTCTAATAATAAGGGTATGTTAGCGAATGTTGTAAGGGTGTAAGTCGAAATTCTGTCCGTGTAACGCTACGCTATTTTTAATCATTGTAAGTTATGTTCAACCTTTTTATATTAATGTCTCGTAGCTAAGTTATTATTATGCTTATTTAAAACGAAGTAATCATGATGTTGGGCTAATTACTAAAATTGGGTAATTGGGCTTTGTACCATAATTGGGGTTTGGACAAAAGAACGACACTTGTGGAAATTAGACTATGGGCTATTAATGGGCTTTATATTTGTTTAACTAAATGAAAGTTTGTTAATGTTAATATAAAGATTTACAATTGGGCGTCCCTATAAATTACCATATACACTCGATCGGACACGATGGGCGGGGTATTTATATGTACGAATAATCGTTCATTTAACCGGATACGGGAATGGATTAATAGCCACTAGAATAATTAAAACAGGGGTGAAATTACATTCAAGGGTAATTGGTGTAATTGTTAACAAAGTAGTAAAACCTTGGTTTACACGCAGTCGATAACCTGGTGTATTCATTAAACAAAGTATTAAAACCTTGTTACAATTCGAATCCCCAATTAGTTGGAATATTTATCTTCGGGTATAATAATAATTTGACAAGGACACTTGCAATTTATATTTATGACTGATGGACTGTTATGGACAAAAACCAGACGGACATATTAAATAATCCAGGACAAAGGACAATTAACCCATGGGCATAAAACTAAAATCAACACGTCAAACATCATGATTACGGAAGTTTAAATAAGCATAATTCTTTTATTTCATATTTAATTTCCTTTATTTTATATTTAATTGCACTTCTAATTATCGCACTTTTATTTATTATTATTTAATCGCACTTTTAATTATCGTACTTTTTAATTATCGCAATTTTATTTTATCGCACTTTTATTATTCGCAATTTCATTATCGTTATTTACTTTAAGTTTTAATTTAAGTCTTTTATTTATTTAATATTTTACATTAGGTTTTAACTGCAACTAAAGTTTTAAAATCGACAAACCGGTCATTAAACGGTAAAAACCCCCCCTTTATAATAATAATATTACTTATATATAATTGTATTTTTATAAAAGTAAACTAATATAGCGTTGAGCTTTGTTTAAAGATTTCCCTGTAGAACGAACCGGACTTACTAAAAACTACACTACTGTACGATTAGGTACACTGCCTATAAGTGTTGTAGCAAGGTTTAAGTATATCTATTCTATAAATAAATAAATATCTTGTGTAAAATTGTATCGTATTTAATAGTATTTCCTTGTAAAAATTAATAGTATTTTATACCCCTCTGCTTTGACATCAATATCATTTTAAAATTTGTCGCAAATACTTTCAATACCAAATAATAGTTTTTATCTAAACTTAACTGATTTCAACTTGCGAGTCCTCAAAGTAGGTCCGAGAGTCATTTTGACAATTTTGTTAAAATACTAAAATTTTCGGTTGACGATCCAAATTTGAATCCGGCTGACCTGACTTAACCAAATTTTTATCACAGCTCAAAAATGACATTTTAGATGTGTTGGTGATTTTCGTTTTCCAAAATTATGCATATGGGTCAATTTATGCACGTTTGATCCGAATGAGTCATAAAACTTTCTTTAAACCAAATTTGACCCAAACTCATTTTTAAAGCACCAAAACTTGCAAACATACTTAAATCAATATACAGGATGTGTTACATACCTTTGGTTCTCAAAATTGCGCATATGGGTCAAAGTAGGCTCGTATGACCCAAATGGATCATAAACACCCATTTTGACCAAAACATGCCACAACTTATTTTTTTAAACACCACAACCTTTAAACTTACCTAAATCGACGTTTGGGAATTTTCTACACTGATCGTTACCCATTTTGACCCATTAAACCCATTTGGTCAAACAAAGTCAATTGCACATAATATTTAGCTTAAATAATGTAGTCAACTTCCAGAATTTTTATAAAAATAAGTACAGGTCCATTTGACTTGAAATACGCGCCAAAATCTCCAAAATTTAGTCGACTATAACATATCCGAAGCAGAACCTCTAACCCTAAACAGAAAGCTCGCAGTGACTAAAAACGTACCAGGCTTTAATACTGAATCGTTTCGGTACTCATGTATAAACTTTGAAAAATCATATCAAATCCAAAAAGTATCCAAATGACGCGTTTCTGGAGTCTAAACTTATTAATTTTTCGATATGCACGCAACCGCGAACCCAGAATTCTGAGATCAGGTCGCACGCATCCCAATAAAACTGTTCTGTCTGGTTTTAAATAATATAAAATTCTAACTTTGATTTGGCCATAGATTTTGACTCTTTTATCGGAATTGGACAATATCTAAATGAAAACCAAATGTTTTTTTTCGCAAGCAATACAACTATATACCTCTCCGGACCTGAATATATAGCATACTTTCCCAGATTCACAGTTTCAATTACGAATTTTTTAAACCGAAATAAATTTTTAAGCATCAAAATCACAAACCTTTAATTAACCATAACGAGGGCTATACATATCCGATTAACATGAATCTTAAGTCTATCTTGGGTGTTTTTCAATTATCTATACATCTAACATCAGTTCACAAACTCAATCATAAAGCATTCATCTCAGAAAATTCGGATTCATAGCAAGATCACATGAAAACTTCAATTTAACATATCGGGAGCATACGATAACGAAATCAATTGATTCTTGAGCCTAAAATTAGTAGTTTTTCAATAGTAATCCATCTACATACTTATATTTACAGATAACAAAGTCAAAATTCCAGAAAGATGGCAAAACAATTCGGATTTCATGTAATATCATGTTAAACTTCAATTAATCATACCGGAAGCAATTCTAAACGAAATAAAGTGATTCTTGATAAGAGAATAAGATAGATACGTATGTGTGTTTGTTTGGTGAAATGAATCTAGATCAGAAATATAAGTAGAAAAGGGAAGTCACGGTTTAAACTGTAGTAGTCACGGGTAGTTATAAGATATCACGGGTGTAATAATTTGATAAACACGGGTATTATATCTATTTGCAATTATAATTATAGATGTCACAATTTTTAACTGTATGGTCACGGGTTCTATTAAATTCTTATCCGTTATCTAAAACCCAATGTATTTTACTTTAATATGATTTACTTAATTGATTTATTTTGTATTTAAAAAATACATTTATATATTGTTCAAAACCTTTTAGAATCTTGACGTTATACTTAGTTGATGTGTTTCATAAAATACTTATTTATTATATTTTTAAATTAGATACTGAAAACATGAATGTTTAAACTAATTTTCTCGCGTTTAGTTTAAGAATATCCTAATTAATACAGTTGATTTTCAAAACTCAATTATTATATAACATAATAACTATTAAAATTAATAATCATATGTTTTGTTGTCTTAAAATATATTTTTCTCGTTTTCACTAACCGTAGTGTTTTAAAATAATAAAATATAACCAATATTAATAATATTATATTTAAAAAAAATACATACAAAATTGTAAGTTTTAAGCAACGGTTGTTAAGTTCTCAACGAAAAGTTAACGGAAAAAGTCGGGTTATTACATTACCTACCCCTTAAAGAAAATTTCGTCCCGAAATTTTAGTTGGTGTGATTAAACGGCTTTTAAGAAACAAGTGAGGATAGAAATGTTCGTCTTGACGTAGAAAGATCGAGCATCTTGTAGGTAAAACGAGATCATAGTCTTTTGATACGAATACCTTTGAATAAACTTCTCGGAGTGCAAGTGTGATATGACAGAGATGAGAAGGAAATTACGGGTGACTCGAATGATGTCACATATAGAGTCTCAGTATATTCAGATGTCAGCAAAAAAAATAAAGGATTTATGTAACATGGTACGTGGTGAAAGTAAAGTTGATCAAGCATTACCACCATCACATTCCATTAAAACTTCCACATGACTTACCGTAATATAACCACGTTGATTAAGCGTCATCATATTACATTAACTCATGCTTCCATTCCAACATTACTCGAAAATATTTATGGATATAAAACAAGTGTCGTTTTCCAAAATTTATAAATCAAAATGATTTCAAAAAGGGGTGCACTAAAAATAGTACGAGAAGCAGAATTGTTCACCATCAAGTTTCAATCACCAATTTACACCCATCTCTCTATCTCCTAACCGTAAACCACTCCATTTTTTTTGTACACTTGCCGTTATCCTTTCTTCTGTTCCATCGTGAAAACCCAACAAGGTGTTCTCCTGTTCCAGGCAAAGGACTTTCTGTTACGCTACTGCTCCATCTTGTTTCATTCCTTCTTCGTTTAATGTTACTGCTACTGTAATATTTTGCTAGAACTTTTCGCTACAGCTGTAAGTCCATTCAATTTCGATAATTCATTAACTATAAAGAAGAAGATATGGGTGATATTGACTAGAAAATAAAGAAGATGATAAAGGTTAATAGCATTAATCACGAAAAAAAAAAATTAAATAAATAAATAATAATATTTAACGATAGTGGAGGATGCAACATGATTTTCAATTCGGGAGTGATTAAGACCGCATATTAAATTATGATATACTGCCATTCGAAGTTACAGACGAAAACCACATTAATGTTTTTGAATTAGACTTTCATTGGGTCGTGGTTTGCTAGTTGGGCTTATTCTAGTGTAATATGGAACCGTGTTTCATTTTTATTATTTGGGCCGGGATGATTCAGTCTTCTGTTGGGCCGTGATCCAAATTTGGTGTTTAAATTTCGTCCCGAAATTTTAAAGTTGTACCTATTTTGCGTTGTCGGGAAACAAATGTGGATACTTTTGTTTCATCTGATCCTCTCGTTCCCAAGTAAACTCGGGACCCCTTCGAGCATTCCAACGAACCTTGACGATTGGTATGTTGCTCTGCTTGAGTTGTTTAACTTCACGGTCCATGATTTCAACTGGTTCTTCTATGAATTGTAGTTTCTCGTCGGCTTGGATTTCTTCAAGAGGAATGGTGAGATCTTCCTTTGCAAGACATTTCTTGAGGTTTGAGACGTGAAATGAATTATGTACCCCGGCGAGTTGTTGTGGTAACTCGAGTCGATAAGCTACCGGTCCGATGCGTTCGATGATCTTGAACGGGCCTACATACCTTGGGTTCAGTTTACCCCTTTTTCCAAAACGTATTACACCTTTCCAAGGTGACACCTTTAGCATAACCATGTCACCGATCTGAAACTCTAATGGTTTCCTTCGGACATCGGCGTAGCTCTTTTGGCGACTACGGGCTGTTTTCAATCTCTCCTTGATTTGCACTATCTTCTCAGTAGTTTCATGGATGATCTCGGGACCAGTTAATTGTCGATCTCCTACTTCATTCCAACAGATAGGGGATCTATATTTATAACGCTACTGTAACGACCCGGGTTTTTCTGATCGTTTTATACTTATGAGATTAATATTTACATAAAATAAACCTTACCAACATGATAAGCAATCCAAACTGTTGAGACTTATGTTTTTGAAAAGAGTTTCACACAACGTTTAACCGTCCAATTTGACCGATGATATCACGAACTATATAACACACGATAATTATACGATTATGTATATATATATATCTATACATATTTAACATGATTTAAGGATGGTTTAATATTTCATTGTGAACTAACAATAATGAGTTATAAGTATACTTTGAGATCACTAACTTAAGTTTTCAAAACGATAACTATATGTAACGTTCTTTGACATATATACTTACAATCTATAATGTGTTGGTGATCTATGATTTAAGTGTAATGGGATTTATTTGTAACCAAAATAATCTTGATAAATATCGAACAAGTTTGGGGAAGTGTGGAGTGCACACTTGTTTGAACTTATCTTGATTATGACGGGGGTTCGGGGGCAGCGCCCCCGATAAGCGGGGTCCAAGGGGTGGCAACCCCTGGCGGGGTCCAAGGGGCAGAGCCCCTGGCTGGGGTCGAGCACTTGGCTGGGGTCGAGCACTTGGGCTAACATTGCCTTATTAAAAATGTCTTAAAATTTTATTTTGGCCCGGTTTGACCCAAAAATAAAAGCCCAGTTTTGAGACTCTTTTACAGTTATACACCCGTCCCTATTTGAATTCTCGTTCCGATTCCTCAAAATTTCTACAAGTATATCTAGGGTATATGTAACCGTATCATACCCAGCTTCTATATGTATTTACTATTGGTATATACCAACAATAAACTTCAATGATCAGCCACTAGACATGATGTTACATGTGGGAACCAGCCATTTAACCTCATGTGTGACTTTTGTGCAAGAAAACAAACTAAATCTCCTATATATCCATCCCATAATCATGCTATTTTGCACACACACACATACAATTTCATTTCCAATTTTCTTTCAAGTTAATTCACTCCCTAAATCTCTCTTCATTTACCTACTCAAGAACGTATCAATATAGTCATCCGATTTCAAGGAGATTACTTCCAATCTTTCAATCCCACTCCACCACTCTTTTGATTCCAAGATTTTTCTTACCTTTTCCAGTAGCTTTGTCCAAGTAACTTGAGGTAGTAACCTTATTCATAACCTTATTCGATTCATATTTATATAGCTATCTTATTTTGTGTTGTAAAAATTTAACAACAAGAACATAGTTTGAGTGATTTCAAACTTGTTCGCAAACTAAATAGATCCTTCTAATTTGATTTTTAAAAACACTTCAAGACCTGTAATATATCATATTATGACAAAATCGGATTAATCATATCTTGGCTAATTAACATAATATTTAATATATATTTACTTATGATTTGATTTTATATATTTCAGGACCACCCGTAAACAACACGAGAAGATTAATCATAAGACCTCATGATTGTACGCAACACGTCATTTGACAACACGGTACTTTATGTACGCAACACGTCACTTGACAACATGGTACCATGGGTTGAGATTAATTCTGATCAATACGAATACGATGGGGTCTTTTTTATTTTATTTAAGCAACTAATTGTGGACCACTAACATCGGACTGCTAACTACGGACTAAGAAAATATTAAAAGTATTAAAAGTATATATATATTTATAAATATATATATATATATATATATATATATATATATATATATATATATATATATATATATATATATATATATATATATATATATATATATAACGATTACTTGAAAAGAAAATATGTTGATATATTATATATATGGTTAGGTTTGTGATATCAATCGGAGACCAAGTCGTGTTTATTACCTTCAAGGCAAAAGTGAGTATATAGTCCCACTTTTAAACTCTAAATATTTTAGGATGAGAATACATGCATTTTATGATTTACGTTATGGACACAAGTGATTAAAAATATATATTCTACGTTGAGTTGTACCACTGGCATACTTCCCTATAACTTGGTAACTATTATTTACATGAGGTATTGTAAACACGAATCCTGTTGATAGATCTATCGGGCCTGACAACCCCAACCGGACTGGACGACCAGTATTCAACGGTTGCACAGTACTTCGTTTCGGTGACTACACTTGGTACGGTATAGTAAGATTTCATAATAAAGGGAATATGCGACGTTGATTAAATGTTAAGTATGGTTAACAAGTGCTCAACAACTTAAAATATTTTTATTAAAATCACATAATTCCTTTTATATAATATTTATGTATATTAAGTGTTGTGGTTATATAAATATATATATACTTTATTTATGTTTCATATCTTCAGTTATATTATATATATGGTTATTTTGTAAAATAATCACTATTCGTACATATAGTTATATAAAAATATATATGTATCTATTTGTAATTGGTATTATAACAAAAATCCATAATTTGTTATAAAAACAATATTAATAATAATAATAATAATAATTCTTGTAATAATAAAATGATAATAATGATAATAATAACAATAACAATAACAATAATAATAATAATAATAATAATAATAATAATAATAATTATTATTATTATTATTATTATTATATGTTAATATTGAAAATAATGATTTTAGTAGTCTTAATAATAATAATAATAATAATAATAATAATAATAATAATAATAATAATAATAATAATAATAATAATAATAATAATAATAATAATAATAATAATAATAATAATAATAATAATAATAATAATAATAATAATAATAATATAATTTAAGATTGACGCTACCTTCTTCCAAGAAATCGACCAAAAATATAATGTCACTCCAGAGACTCGAACCCCCGACCTCTTGAAACCCGACACTAACCCTTAACTATTCTGCCATCAGTTTCTTTCTGATTTTATTTAGCCCATAAATTTATTTAACCCATCTGTCTGTTTTTCTCTATTTCCTTCCTCTCTAACCAGAATTGGATCGACCAGGGTCATACCACAACAAACAATTAGATTACTAACTTGATTTAAAATTAGAATTTGAAACAGAATCGTTCATATATAGGTGTTGATTACCATAACAGAAGAAATAAAACGAAAATAAAAAAAATAAACTGCACAGCAGCAAACGAAGAACATTTGATAACTCCAACTCTGATTCAACGATTAGGACTATTTTAGATCATGAGTCCAACATGAAAAAGATTGAAAATCGTTCATAAAAACATAAGGGATCATCAATTGACTCATAATATAAATATTTCGGGATGAGAATACATGCATTTTATGATTTACGTTATGGACACAAGTGATTAAAAATATATATTCTACGTTGAGTTGTACCACTGGCATACTTCCCTATAACTTGGTAACTATTATTTACATGAGGTATTGTAAACGCGAATCCTGTTGATAGATCTATCGGGCCTGACAACCCCAACCGGACTGGACGACCAGTATTCAACGGTTGCACAGTACTTCGTTTCGGTAACTACACTTGGTACGGTGTAGTGAGATTTCATAATAAAGGGAATATGCGACGTTGATTAAATGTTAAGTATGGTTACCAAGTGCTCAACCACTTAGAATGCTTTACATACACTTGCGAGTGTATTATGTTTATGATTATGAAATCTTGTGGTCTATTGAAACTATTGATAACGGTTGTTATGATAAACCTATGAACTCACCAACCTTTTGGTTGACACTTTTAGCATGTTTATTCTCATCTCTAACGACCCGCCAAAATTGCTATTTACGCGGTACGTTATCTACGGTCCCACAGCGAGGTTTCGACCTCTATATGATACGTTTTGATAAAACATTGCATTCATTTAAAAAAAAAAAACATACTTTCTATACATAGAAAGTTTACCAAAATATAGACATATCCCAAATATATATGACAACTTATACAAAATGACTAAATCATCAATTTATTTAATAACAGATTATAACAATAATATTTGAATGCAATGTCTTTTTGAAAATATGGCATAAAAGACTCCATGCAGCACCTTGAGCAAATAGCAAGCAGACAGCGGAAGAACTTTTGAAAAACCTGAGAATAATCATGCTAAAAGTGTCAACCAAAAGGTTAGTGAGTTCATAGGTTTATCATAACAATAGTTATCAATAGTTTCAATAGACCACAAGATTTCCGTTTATAAATATATGTACACTCGCAAGTGCATAGAAGTATTCTATAAGTTGTAGGCACCCGGTAACAAGCCTTAACATTCATGTTTTACCCTCTGAAGTACACCAGATCAGGTGTGTTTAAAATAACCTCGAAGTACTAAAGCATCCCATAGTCAGGATGGGGTTTGTCAGGCCCAATAGATCTATCTTTAGGATTCGCGCCTACCGTACATAGACAAGTAGTTAAATGTTACCAAGCTAAGGGTATATTTCTGGTTTAAACCCACATAGAATTAGTTTTAGTACTTGTGCCTATTTCGTAAAACATTTATAAAACAGCGCATGTATTCTCAGCCCAAAAATATATATAAAAAGGGAGTAATGAAACTCACCTTTGTAGCCCAATAAACAATTCACGTAGATGTAACCAATACTCGGAATGCAAGTAACAGTAGACCTCATCCTAAAGAATATATGTTGGTTAATAAATATCTAACAAGCTAGGTCAGGTCATAGGGTTCGAATAGTCCTATTGCTCAAGTCCGACTCATAAATTTAGCAAAATTTAGCAAAAGTCAACAAAAGTCAACGCAAGTCAAAGTAAGTCAAATGTAAGTCAAACGCAAGTCAAACGCAAGTCAACATGGTTAACACAAGTCAACAACCGCATAAAATTACACAAGTTGGTCAAGTATGTAGCGACCCGACCAAATCATGTTTGACGGCGCCGACTACTTCGGTCCCGTTGCGTGGTCATAAGTCTTTATTATGACTTTTGACCAAAATATGTCGCATTTATTTTATAAGAAAAAGGATGTTTCAAGTTAACAAATGTAGTTCGAAAGACTAGTTACATTACAATGTTTAACGTACGAATGAAACCTATGCGACACAATTTAAAGTAGTCAAAAGACGCTCCATCTATGCATGTATACTCGACATCCAAGCAAGTATCAAAAAGAGTGCGGAAGCATGTATCAAGTAGCTTTCAAGGACCTGAGAAAACATATAGAAAACTGTCAACGAAAACGTTGGTTAAATCATAGGTGTTTTAGTAAACGTTGCATTTGAACCACAAGATTTAATATAATATGATTGTCTAAATCATTTGCATTCCAAAGTTGTTATTTGTTTCGCGGGCACCCAATTATCAAACTTAACTGTTTTGCACCCTTCGCGTAGTGTTAGAACATACACTAGACCCGAAAATATATTTCATCCGCTAACGGTAGCGAACCGTCCGAATGAGGCTCGTCAAGCCCATGTGATCACATAATATAAGTTCACGTTTACACCCTGCAAGTGTAACTAATGATAATTGAATTGAGGCTTTTTGTTCAAACCCGTACGTAGAATGTTCGTTTTCGTACTTGTGTTCAAAGTGTAAAAGTATGATATGTATATGTTTCTCATCCCATAGTTTAAAGCATAAAAGTTGTTTGAAGGATGGGACTATGATCTCACCTTGAGTGCACGTATGAAAAGTACTTCACAAAGTAACGTGTGCGAAGGATAGTGCTAGTCTTGACCTAAACCAATAGGTCGTATCAATAACGGTAAACACGATAGGTCAAAGATGTTTAATTAGTCCTATGGCTCGTTACGACTCGATTATGTAGCATGTGAATCAAATTGTCAAGTTTCATGCAAGATACAAGTACAGAAACAAGTTAGGAAGGTTGCATAATCATTTGGTTAAGTTTGACAAAAAGTCAAACTTTGGTCGTCAAAGTCAACGAAAGTCAACACGTTCGGGTCGGGTCCCGAACTATTTTTCTGAGGTTTTTATTCATATATAAGCATGTTAGAACAAGTCTCATGTGAATCGGAGGTCCATAGTGTGCCAAACATTTTTCGTATTTTGACCAAAGAGGTCAGAAACTGGACACGGCTTAGGCCGCGCCGCAGCCCCAAATTGTCGCGCCGCGACAATACACGGGAACTGGTACCTGGTCAGTCTCAAATGTCCAAGTCTCAATTCCAAACACTTTCAAGCATAACTCGCAAACCGCTAATACTTAGAACTCGTATCTTATATCGTTAGAAAGGTAATTTGACAAAGAACACATCTAAATACATTTCACCAACCAAAAATGTTATTTGTAACAATCGGCTTTCCAAAGTAAATGATCAATTAATGCACACATTTAATACACAAATTTGATAAGTGCACATTTATGATTCGGGCATTTAATGCATACATATAACATGCCGTTTTGTAGGTGATCGAGTATATAATACAACTAACTACTTACTAACTACAATTCATGTCATTCAATGCATCAAATATTCATTTCAAGCTTATCAAACCCTAACCCGAATTCACCAAAATCACTAATCAAGTTTATGGAGTTTTCTCAAGCAACCTACACATCAATTTGAAGCTAGTGATACTAGGAACACATTTAATACATGCATTTATAACATTTAACAACATTCAAACAACCAAATCACCAAATCAAACACACCAAAGTTCATACTCAAGCTAGTTACTTCAAATAACGAAATCGAGCATATAAATCATATATTCATGTTAGACTTGAGCCATAGACACTAATTAACAACTTTATAAGTTCAAAAATATCAAGAACACAAAATCTAGTGATTTTAGAAAGTTACCCAAACTTGATGAAGTCGGTATGGAATCGAAGAGGAAGTTGCAAGGATTTCAAATATGTAATTTGTTTTGCAAGACACCCGCTAGCTTGGATTTAGATGATGATTCCTTGTTTGAGAAATTGAGAGAAAATATGGAAGTAGAAGAAGAAAAGGGAAAATGAAAAAGAAAAGATGGGGGTGGGGGTTGACTAGTCAAAGGCTAGTCACCTCTTTGGCATTTTGGCGAAACTAGTCCCTCAAGTTCGGTTGTGGGTGCCTGAATTACCTAGACGAGATATTTTTAAAACACGTATTAACGGGAGATGTTATAAACATATAACGGGATTTAAATAGTTAAACGGAAAAGTAAACGGAAAAAGGCGGGATGTTACATTACCTACTCCTTAAAAGAAATTTCGTCCCGAAATTTAAGTAGGCGTAGTAGTCGTTGTTTCTTCCTCGGAATCCTGCGTTTCCGGAATTGGGAATAAATGAGGGTATTTCTTTTGCATTTGATCTTGCCTTTCCCAAGTAAACTCGGGTCCTCTTTTGGCGTTCCAACGGACTTTAACAATCGGGATTCGGCTTTGTTTCAATGTCTTGACGGAGGTGTCCACAATTTCAACCGGTTCCTCCACAAAATGAAGCTTGTCATCAATATTAAGTTCCTCGAGAGGGACGACGATATCGGGTTCGGCAAGACACTTTTTCAAGTTAGATACATGGAAGGTAGGATGAACGGAGTTCAATTGAGGCGGAAGATCTAAACGATAAGCAACGTTTCCAATACGCTCCAAGATTTCGAAAGGACCAATATACCGCGGATTTAGCTTCCCGCGTTTCCCAAAACGGATTACACCTTTCCAAGGTGTAACCTTTAACATTACTCGGTCACCGACTTGAAATTCGAGGTCGTTGCGTCTTTTGTCGGTGTAGCACTTTTGACGACTCCGGGCCGTCCGGAGCCTATCTCGGATTTGTACGATCTTCTCGGTGGTTTCGTGAATGAGTTCGGGTCCGGTGATTTGCACGTCGCCTACCTCGGCCCAACATAGAGGTGAACGACATTTTCGGCCGTATAGCGCTTCAAAAGGTGCGGCTTTAATACTCGCGTGATAACTATTATTGTAAGAGAACTCGGCGAGAGGTAAGTGCTTGTCCCAAGCTTTTCCAAAATCAACCACGCAAGCTCGTAACATGTCCTCCAAGGTTTGAATTGTACGTTCGCTTTGTCCATCGGTTTGAGGATGATATGCGGTGCTCATGTCTAAACGCGTTCCCAACGCTTCTTGCAAGGTACTCCAAAATCTAGAAACAAAACGGCCATCTCGGTCGGAGATAATCAATAAAGGTACACCGTGTCGGGCTACAATTTCTTTAATGTAAAGTTGCGCAAGTTTCTCCATTTTTTCGGTCTCCTTCATGGCAAGAAAGTGTGCAGATTTGGTGAGACGGTCAACAATAACCCAAATGGTATCATAACCGCCCGTCGTTTTTGGTAGTTTGGTGATAAAATCCATTGTTATCCTTTCCCACTTCCATTGCGGGATCTCGGGTTGTTGAAGTAGTTCGGACGGTCTTTGGTGTTCGGCTTTGACTTTGGAACATGTCAAACACTTGGAAACATAAGTAGCTACGTCCCTTTTAATATTCGGCCACCAATATTGTTGTTTAAGGTCGTGGTACATCTTATTGGCACCGGGGTGGATCGAGTATCGTGACTTATGGGCTTCATCTAAAATGAGACTTCGTAGGTTCCCATAACTAGGCACCCAAATCCTTCCGGCGAAATATCGGAGTCCGGTTTCCTTAGTTTCGAATCGAGAGACGAGAATGTTCAAGAGCTCGTGTGAAACGTTTTCATCCTTGAGAGCCTCATCTTGGGCTACCCGAATTTGGCTATTAAGGTTGGTGTGGATGGTGATGTTTAAGGCTCGGACACGAAGAGGCACCGCTCTTTCTTTTCGACTTAAGGCATCGGCTACTACGTTTGCCTTCCCGGGATGGTAACGAAGTTCGCAATCGTAATCGTTTAAGGTTTCAATCCACCTTCGTTGTCTCATGTTTAGTTGCTTTTGATCGAAGATGTGTTGGAGACTTTTGTGATTGGTAAAGATAGTACTCTTGGTTCCATAAAGATAGTGTCTCCACATTTTAAGTGCAAAGACAACGGCTCCGAGTTCGAGATCATGTGTCGTGTAGTTTCGTTCATGAATTTTGAGTTGTCGAGAAGCATAAGAAATGACTTTCGTTCATTGCATCAATACACACCCAAAACCATGTTTCGAGGCGTCGCAATACACAACAAAATCATCGTTGCCTTCGGGAAGTGACAAGATAGGAGCGGTGGTAAGCTTTGTCTTCAAGATTTGGAACGCGGATTCTTGCTCGGTCGCCCAAATGAATTTCTTTCCCTTGTGAGTTAATGCGGTTAGAGGACGTGCAACCAAAGAGAAGTTTTCGATGAATCTACGATAGTACCCGGCGAGACCCAAGAATTGACGAATGTGAGTCGGAGTAGTAGGAGTTTCCCATTTACTAATGGCTTCGATTTTTGATGGATCGACTTTAATACCTTGGTCACTTACAACATGACCAAGAAATTGAACTTCCTTCAACCAAAATTCACACTTGGAGAATTTGGCATAGAGTCTTTCTTGTCTTAAAAGTTCAAGCACAAGTCGGAGGTGTTCCTCGTGTTCTTCTTCGCTTTTTGAATAGACCAAAATATCATCGATGAACACGATAACGAATTTGTCAAGATACGGTTTGCACACGCGGTTCATAAGATCCATGAACACCGCCGGTGCGTAAGTGAGACCAAATGGCATTACAAGAAATTCATAACTACCATAACGAGTTCGGAAAGCGGTTTTGGAGACATCTTCCCCCTTAACCCTTAATTGATGATAACCCGAGCGGAGATCGATTTTTGAATATACGCAAGACCCTTGTAATTGGTCAAAGAGGTCATCGATGTGAGGAAGAGGATATCGGTTCTTAACCGTCAATTTACTTAGTTCACGATAATCAATGCACATTCGTAGGGATCCGTCTTTCTTTTTAACAAACAAAATCGGAGCGCCCCAAGGTGAATGGCTAGGTTGGATAAAACCACGATCAAGTAGTTCTTGGATCTGGCTTTGCAATTCTTGCATTTCGGATGGAGCGAGTCTATATGGTGCACGTGCTACGGGTGCGGCTCCCGGAATAAGATCGATTTGGAATTCAACCGGTCGATGGGGTGGAAGACCCGGCAATTCGTCGGGAAATACATCAAAAAAGTCACTAACAATAGGCACATCATCGATATGCTTCTCATCGGACTCGACTTTCTTAACGTGGGCAAGGATCGCAAAACAACCCTTACGGAGTAGTTTTCTAACTTTAAGGCACGAAACGAGGTTGAGTCTGGTGCAACTCTTATCGCCATAAACAATCAAAGGTTCACCATTCTCGATAGGAATTCGGATTGCGTTAAGATCACAAAGTATGTGAGATTTCATTTTGACTAACCAATTCATACCGATTATTACATCAAAGCTTCCTAGTTCCATGGGTATCAAGTCAATTTCAAATTCCTTACCCAAAATGTTTAACGTACACCCCCGGTAATATGTGTCGGCACTTAATAGTTTCCCGTTAGCCACTTCAATGGTATAAGTGGTATCTAGTGGAAGTGGTGGAGTGCTAAAATAATGAGTCAAAGTCTTGGATACAAAACTCTTATCGGCACCCGAATCGAATAAACAAGTAACATAAGTGTTGTTGAGGAGAAACGTACCCGTGACTAATTCATTGTCATCTCGGGCTTCCTCGGTGTTGATGTTGAAAGCTCGTGTGTTGGGGTTGGCTTTCTTCTTCGGACAGGCATTTCTAAAATGACCCGTTTGGCCACATTCATAACAAGTACCCGATTTTGGTGCATTGGGCACCTTTTGAGCGACGGGGGCAGCACTTCTACAATCGTTGGCCATATGACCACCCCTTTGGCACCGGTGGCAAAATAGATTGCTACATTCACCATAGTGGTGTTTGTGGCATTTGTTGCAAAAGGGTTTATTTCCGCCATAACTTTTCTTGGCGTCGGAGGTGAAAGGCTTTTTGGTGAAGTTGTTGTTGTAGTTGTTGCTTGATTGAGGGGCTTCCCATTTTCTTTTGTTGTTACCCGACTTGTCCTCGGCTTTAGGCGCCGGTACTACGATTTCGTCAACCGTTTCGATCAATTGGCGGGCCATGTTCAAAGCTTGTTGTAGGTTAGCGGGTTTGGATGACATCACCCCTTGTTTGATGCTCTTTGGAAGACCATACATATAAAGTTCGACCCTTTGAGATTCGGGGTTCACGAGGTTTGGGCACATCAAGGATAGTTCAGCGAATCGTTGATTATAGGCATTGAGATCATTTCCGACCGCCTCCAAGGTTCTTAGCTCTTGTTCGAGCTTTCGGGTTTCTTCGCGAGGGAAATATTCGATGACCATCTTTTCCCTTAAATCGGCCCAAGAGAGGGCGTGAGCTTCATCGGTACCCACCGATTGTACATAAGTATTCCACCATGTAAGAGCGACACCGGCGAAAGTGTGAGTGGAGTATTTGACCTTGTCTTGGTCCCGACAACCACTTATGCTAAAGACGGCTTCCGTTTGCTCAAACCATCGGGTGAGCACAACCGGTCCCCCGGTTCCATCAAAAGTGTGAGGTTTGCACCCCATGAAGGCTTTATAGGAGCATCCCTCATTTGAGTTACCGGCTCCATTGTTGTTGTTGTTGTTGTTGTTTTGGTTGTTGTTATTATTATTGTTATTGTTGTTGGATGAGTGACCGGCCATGGCCGCATCTACGGCGGTGGCTATCATGCGTTGTAGAGCTTGTTCAGGTGTTTCACGGCGTGGTGCACGACGAGGAGGCATTGTTCCTTCAAAACAAAAGAATACCGTTGGTTAGTATTCTAAGTAATACTAACCGTGATATGGAATAAAGATAGAGAGAAAATTTTCCTTGACTCGCCTTAAATTCTTTATGTCATAATGTCGGAACGTTCATATGAGTCACCGTAATATAATCCCGGAAATTATATTACCCTGATTCATATGTGCATTCGACATTATTTCATATAGTCAAGGTGGCGTTTCAATCAAATTAAACAACGTGAGATTTAGATGAAATAAGAGTAGATATGAGTAGAAGCGTTCGAGTATAAATGCACAAATAGTCAAGTAATTCCTACTTCAAGTCTATATGCCGGTTGTAGTCTAGACTCACCAATGTACCCTATGACTCGGGGTTGACACCAATGAACTCTAAATCCCTACAACCAACGCTCTGGTACCATCTGTAGCGACCCGACCAAATCATGTTTGACGGCGCCGACTACTTCGGTCCCGTTGCGTGGTCATAAGTCTTTATTATGACTTTTGACCAAAATATGTCGCATTTATTTTATAAGAAAAAGGATGTTTCAAGTTAACAAATGTAGTTCGAAAGACTAGTTACATTACAATGTTTAACGTACGAATGAAACCTATGCGACACAATTTAAAGTAGTCAAAAGACGCTCCATCTATGCATGTATACTCGACATCCAAGCAAGTATCAAAAAGAGTGCGGAAGCATGTATCAAGTAGCTTTCAAGGACCTGAGAAAACATATAGAAAACTGTCAACGAAAACGTTGGTGAAATCATAGGTGTTTTAGTAAACGTTGCATTTGAACCACAAGATTTAATATAATATGATTATCTAAATCATTTGCATTCCAAAGTTGTTATTTGTTTCGCGGGCACCCAATTATCAAACTTAACTGTTTTGCACCCTTCGCGTAGTGTTAGAACATACACTAGACCCGAAAATATATTTCATCCGCTAACGGTAGCGAACCGTCCGAATGAGGCTCGTCAAGCCCATGTGATCACATAATATAAGTTCACGTTTACACCCTGCAAGTGTAACTAATGATAATTGAATTGAGGCTTTTTGTTCAAACCCGTACGTGGAATGTTCGTTTTCATACTTGTGTTCAAAGTGTAAAAGTATGATATGTATATGTTTCTCATCCCATAGTTTAAAGCATAAAAGTTGTTTGAAGGATGGGACTATGATCTCACCTTGAGTGCACGTATGAAAAGTACTTCACAAAGTAACGTGTGCGAAGGATAGTGCTAATCTTGACCTAAACCAATAGGTCGTATCAATAACGGTAAACACGATAGGTCAAAGATGTTTAATTAGTCCTATGGCTCGTTACGACTCGATTATGTAGCATGTGAATCAAATTGTCAAGTTTCATGCAAGATACAAGTACAGAAACAAGTTAGGAAGGTTGCATAATCATTTGGTTAAGTTTGACAAAAAGTCAAACTTTGGTCGTCAAAGTCAACGAAAGTCAACACGTTGGGGTCGGGTCCCGAACTATTTTTCTGAGGTTTTTATTCATATATAAGTTAGAACAAGTCTCATGTGAATCGGAGGTCCATAGTGTGCCAAACATTTTTCGTATTTTGACCAAAGAGGTCAGAAACTGGACACGGCTTAGGCCGCGCCGCGGCCCCAAATTGTCGCGCTGCGACAATACACGGGAACTTGTACCTGGTCAGTCTCAAATGTCCAAGTCTCAATTCCAAACACTTTCAAGCATAACTCGCAAACCGCTAATACTTAGAACTCGTATCTTATATCGTTAGAAAGGTAATTTGACAAAGAACACATCTAAATACATTTCACCAACCAAAAATGTTATTTGTAACAATCGGCTTTCCAAAGTAAATGATCAATTAATGCACACATTTAATACACAAATTTGATAAGTTCACATTTATGATTCGGGCATTTAATGCATACATATAACATGCCGTTTTGTAGGTAATCGAGCATACAATACAACTAACTACTTACTAACTACAATTCATGTCATTCAATGCATCAAATATTCATTTCAAGCTTATCAAACCCTAACCCGAATTCACCAAAATCACTAATCAAGTTTATGGAGTTTTCTCAAGCAACCTACACATCAATTTGAAGCTAGTGATACTAGGAACACATTTAATACATGCATTTATAACATTTAACAACATTCAAACAACCAAATCACCAAATCAAACACACCAAAGTTCATACTCAAGCTAGTTACTTCAAATAACGAAATCGAGCATATAAATCATATATTCATGTTAGACTTGAACCATAGACACTAATTAACAACTTTATAAGTTCAAAAATATCAAGAACACAAAATCTAGTGATTTTAGAAAGTTACCCAAACTTGATGAAGTCGGTATGGAATCGAAGAGGAAGTTGCAAGGATTTCAAATATGTAATTTGTTTTGCAAGACACCCGCTAGCTTGGATTTAGATGATGATTCCTTGTTTGAGAAATTGAGAGAAAATATGGAAGTAGAAGAAGAAAAGGGAAAATGAAAAAGAAAAGATGGGGGTGGGGGTTGACTAGTCAAAGGCTAGTCACCTCTTTGGCATTTTGGCGAAACTAGTCCCTCAAGTTCGGTTGCGGGTGCGTGAATTACCTAGACGAGATATTTTTAAAACACGTATTAACGGGAGATGTTATAAACATATAACGGGATTTAAATAGTTAAACGGAAAAGTAAACGGAAAAAGGCGGGATGTTACAAAGTAGTCAAACATAGGTCAAACTTAAGTTATTCATTTTTACTTAGAAAAATTTATATTATTTACATATATGTATTTTTTAGTATTTTGCAGCTGATTCCGGGTCCTACCAAATTTGATATAATACCTTAGGTCGTGACCATTGGAAAGTGTTCAAAATCAGCAACGATTGCCCATTTTCTCGCTTGTTTTATACCTGTTTAGACTCAACAAAATTATACAAATAATATATCGTTTTAAAGCTTGTCGCAAATACTTTCAATACCAAATAATATTTTTTATCTAAACTTAACTGATTTCAACTTGCGAGTCCTCAAAGTAGGTCCGAGAGTCATTTTGACAATTTTGTTAAAATACTACAATTTTCGGTTGACGATCCAAATTTGAATCCGGCTGACCTGACTTAACCAAATTTTTATCACAGCTCAAAAATGACATTTTAGATGTGTTGGTGACTTTCGTTTTCCAAAATTATGCATATGGGTCAATTTATGCACGTTTGACCCGAATGAGTCATAAAACTTTCTTTAAACCAAATTTGACCCAAACTCATTTTTAAAGCACCAAAACTCGCAAACATACTTAAATCAATATACGGGATGTGTTACATACCTTTGGTTCTCAAAATTTCGCATATGGGTCAAAGTAGGCTCGTATGACCCAAATAGGTCATAAACACCCATTTTGACCAAAACATGCCACAACTTATTTTTTTTTAAACACCACAATCATTAAATTTACTTAAATCGACGTTTGGGACTTTTCTACACTGACCGTTACTCATTTTGACCCATTAAACCCATTTGGTCAAACAAACTCAATTGTACATAATATTTAGCTTAAATAATGTAGTCAACTTCCAGAATTTTTATAAAAATAAGTACAGGTCCGTTTGACTTGAAATACGCGTCAAAATCTCCATAACTCAAAGTCCTAAAATATATCTGGAGATCAGACTCTAAGTCGTAATAGAAAAATCGCAGCAGTCTCAAATACGCCCGACAGTTTTTCAGAAAATTTTCAGCGCGCGCCAGTTTTGTAAATTCTGCCATTTATTCTAGAAGAATGAAAATGACGAACGGCCAATTGAAGATGGCCACAAACATCTCAAATAATCACTGGTAAATAAAGCTAAGCAATTCATATAGCCAATTCGTACAGTTTTACAAAATACTACGGACTTCCTGATTTGGATAGAATTTAGACATGTTGTTTTGTAACACATATAACGCATAGCAAACAACGGTTTCAGAAGTTAACATACAAATGACATGTGCACCAACATGTAAATAACCACATACCAGAAGCACAAGTCCTAAGTCCATCTACAAATCAAGTTATGTCATTCGCTGCAAATTTTTTGGACAGATTCAATTCGTTTCAGGAGGTCATATTCGAACGCATATAACCGAACATCTAGGAACAATTAGCATGCATCCTCTACATGAAAAGTGAAGTACTAATCATATAATTTTCAAAAATCCTCAGCTCATAATCCAGAAATCAATTTAAATGGCGTTTTTCATCTGTTTAAAACGTTGATCAACAAAAGTCGGGTCTAATAATCAATTAAGCATAACGGGAGTTTTAAAAATCCAATTAACATGATATCCGAGTCTATCTTGAGTGTTTTTCACTTGTCTTTTCAACCATGTAACATACATAAACCAATTCATCACCAATAAATACCAGTTTTCAGATTAATGCATAAAACACAACGATAATTCAATTGATCATAACTTGAGTTATACATAGCGAAAATATGCGATTCAAAAGAGCAAACTTATTAATTTTTCACAAGGATTTCATTTATAATTATTTCATAAACTGAAAATATCATGTTCATATCAGTATCATATTATTCAAAAACGTGATCATTCATAAAAACGAGTTAAAACTTCAATTAAGCATAACATGAGCATACGGTAACGAAAATTCAAAATTCCAAAGCCCAAACTTATTAGTTTTTCAAGAGGATTCTGATTATCTCATAATATTATACATTCAACAAGTTTAAGTTTCTGACCTCACACAAAACAAATTCGTGATTCATCAAAAAGTCATCAAACGATCAAATTAACGAATACTATCATGCATACATACAAGGACTTGAGCACTAGACACTATATCTACCCTAAAATGTAACAAAAACATGAAAACCCAAAAATTAGAGTTTTTGAAACTTACCCTAATCAAGAAATTATTGGTATAGATGTGTAGAGCTCTTCGAGAGGAGTCCGAATATGTAAACGATTTTATGATCAAGTGATTATTGAAGGTGTTCTTGAGGATGAAAGATTGATGATGATGATGAATAGTAATGGGTGTTCTTGATAAGAGAATAAGATAGATACGTATGTGTGTTTGTTTGGTGAAATGAATCTAGATCAGAAATATAAGTAGAAAAGGGAAGTCACGGTTTAAACTGTAGTAGTCACGGGTAGTTATAAGATATCACGGGTGTAATAATTTGATAAACACGGGTATTATATCTATTTGCAATTATAATTATAGATGTCACAATTTTTAACTGTATGGTCACGGGTTCTATTAAATTCTTATCCGTTATCTAAAACCCAATGTATTTTACTTTAATATGATTTACTTAATTGATTTATTTTGTATTTAAAAAAATACATTTATATATTGTTCAAAACCTTTTAGAATCTTGACGTTATACTTAGTTGATGTGTTTCATAAAATACTTATTTATTATATTTTTAAATTAGATACTGAAAACATGAATGTTTAAACTAATTTTCTCGCGTTTAGTTTAAGAATATCCTAATTAATACAGTTGATTTTCAAAACTCAATTATTATATAACATAATAACTATTAAAATTAATAATCATACGTTTTGTTGTCTTAAAATATATTTTTCTCGTTTTCACTAACCGTAGTGTTTTAAAAAAATAAAATATAACCAATATTAATAATAGTATATTTAAAAAAAATACATACAAAATTGTAAGTTTTAAGCAACGGTTGTTAAGTTCTCAACGAAAAGTTAACGGAAAAAGTCGGGTTATTACATTACCTACCCCTTAAAGAAAATTTCGTCCCGAAATTTTAGTTGGTGTGATTAAACGGCTTTTAAGAAACAAGTGAGGATAGAAATGTTCGTCTTGACGTAGAAAGATCGAGCATCTTGTAGGTAAAACGAGATCATAGTCTTTTGATACGAATACCTTTGAATAAACTGCTGGGAGTGCAAGTGTGATATGACAGAGATGAGAAGGAAATTACGGGTGACTCGAATGATGTCACGTATAGAGTCTCGGTATATTCAGATGTCAGCAAAAAAAATAAAGGATTTATGTAACATGGTACGTGGTGAAAGTAAAGTTGATCAAGCATTACCACCATCACGTTCCATTAAAACTTCCACATGACTTACCGTAATATAACCACGTTGATCAAGCATCATTATATTACATTAACTCATGCTTCCATTCCAACATTACTCGAAAATATTTATGGATATAAAACAAGTGTCATAACCCGACCTTAACCATAAGGACGAATACAATAACATATGATTTCATCGCGAGGTATTGACCTCTATATGCGACATTTTTCAAAAACTGCATTCATTTTTACAATACAAACCATAGCTTTTATTACAAATACAAGGTTTAAACAACTTAATAATGATTATCGTTTAGCGATAATCTTAGACTTACAAACTTTACATGTGATAATAACAATACGACCTCCAACATATTTTACATTACAAATCCTCCGATATGCAGTTTTATTTTTGACACAAATATGCATACTCAAGATCTTGCTTAAATTCAACATGTTGCAGCGGAAGCTTTTAGTTATCACCTGAGAATAAACATGCTTAAAACGTCAACATAAAGTTGGTGAGATATAGGTTTAATGCCGGCAGCGTTATAAATATAGACCACAAGATTTCATATATAAACGTTTTAATAAAAATATTCTAAGTTGTTGAGCACTTGATAACCATACTTAACATTTAATCAACATCGCATATTCCCTTTATTATGAAATCTTACTACACCGTACCAAGTGTAGTCACCGAAACGAAGTACTGTGCAACCGTTGAATACTGGTCGTCCAGTCCGGTTGGGGTTGTCAGGCCCGATAGATCTATCAACAGGATTCGCGTTTACAATACCTCATGTAAATAATAGTTACCAAGTTATAGGGAAGTATGCCAGTGGTACAACTCAACGTAGAATATATATTTTTAATCACTTGTGTCCATAACGTAAATCATAAAATGCATGTATTCTCATCCTGAAATATTTAGAGTTTAAAAGTGGGACTATATACTCACTTTTGCCTTGAAGGTAATAAACACGACTTGGTCTCCGATTGATATCACAAACCTAACCATATATATAATATATCAACATATTTTCTTTTCAAGTAATCGTTACATATATATATATATATATATATATATATATATATATATATATATATATATATATATATATATATATATATATATATATATATATATATATATATATATATATATATATATATATATATATATATATATAAATATATATATACTTTTAATACTTTTAATATTTTCTTAGTCCGTAGTTAGCAGTCCGATGTTAGTGGTCCACAATTAGTTGCTTAAATAAAATAAATAAAGACCCCATCGTATTCGTATTGATCAGAATTAATCTCGACCCATGGTACCATGTTGTCAAGTGACGTGTTGCGTACATAAAGTACCGTGTTGTCAAATGACGTGTTGCGTACAATCATGAGGTCTTATGATTAATCTTCTCGTGTTGTTTACGGGTGGTCCTGAAATATATAAAATCAAATCATAAGTAAATATATATTAAATATTATGTTAATTAGCCAAGATATGATTAATCCGATTTTGTCATAATATGATATATTACAGGTCTTGAAGTGTTTTTAAAAATCAAATTAGAAGGATCTATTTAGTTTGCGAACAAGTTTGAAATCACTCAAACTATGTTCTTGTTGTTAAAATTTTACAACACAAAATAAGATAGCTATATAAATATGAATCGAATAAGGTTATGAATAAGGTTACTACCTCAAGTTACTTGGACAAAGCTACTGGAAAAGGTAAGAAAAATCTTGGAATCAAAAGAGTGGTGGAGTGGGATTGAAAGATTGGAAGTAATCTCCTTGAAATCGGATGACTATATTGATACGTTCTTGAGTAGGTAAATGAAGAGAGATTTAGGGAGTGAATTAACTTGAAAGAAAATTGGAAATGAAATTGTATGTGTGTGTGTGTGCAAAATAGCATGATTATGGGATGGATATATAGGAGATTTAGTTTGTTTTCTTGTACAAAAGTCACACATGAGGTTAAATGGCTGGTTCCCACATGTAACATCATGTCTAGTGGCTGATCATTGAAGTTTATTGTTGGTATATACCAATAGTAAATACATATAGAAGCTGGGTATGATACGGTTACATATACCCTAGATATACTTGTAGAAATTTTGAGGAATCGGAACGAGAATTCAAATAGGGACGGGTTTATAACTGTAAAAGAGGCTCAAAACTGGGCTTTTATTTTTGGGTCAAACCGGGCCAAAATAAAATTTTAAGACATTTTTAATAAGGCAATGTTAGCCCAAGTGCTCGACCCCAGCCAAGTGCTCGACCCCAGCCAGGGGCTCTGCCCCTTGGACCCCGCCAGGGGTTGCCACCCCTTGGACCCCGCTTATCGGGGGCGTTGCCCCCGAACCCCCGTCATAATCAAGATAAGTTCAAACAAGTGTGCACTCCACACTTCCCCAAACTTGTTCGATATTTATCAAGATTATTTTGGTTACAAATAAATCCCATTACACTTAAATCATAGATCACCAACACATTATAGATTGTAAGTATATATGTCAAAGAACGTTACATATAGTTATCGTTTTGAAAACTTAAGTTAGTGATCTCAAAGTATACTTATAACTCATTATTGTTAGTTCACAATGAAATGTTAAACCATCCTTAAATCATGTAAAATATGTATAGATATATACATATACATAATCGTATAATTATCGTGTGTTATATAGTTCGTGATATCATCGGTCAAATTGGACGGTCAAACGTTGTGTGAAACTCTTTTCAAAAACATAAGTCTCAACAGTTTGGATTGCTTATCATGTTGGTAAGGTTTATTTTATGTAAATATTAATCTCATAAGTATAAAATGATCAGAAAAACCCGGGTCGTTACAGTACCTACCCGTTAAATAAATTTCGTCCCGAAATTTTAAAGTTGTACCTATTTTGCGTTGTCGGGAAACAAATGTGGATACTTTTGTTTCATCTGATCCTCTCGTTCCCAAGTAAACTCGGGACCCCTTCGAGCATTCCAACGAACCTTGACGATTGGTATGTTGCTCTGCTTGAGTTGTTTAACTTCACGGTCCATGATTTCAACTGGTTCTTCTATGAATTGTAGTTTCTCGTCGACTTGGATTTCTTCAAGAGGAATGGTGAGATCTTCCTTTGCAAGACATTTCTTGAGGTTTGAGACGTGAAATGAATTATGTACCCCAGCGAGTTGTTGTGGTAACTCGAGTCGATAAGCTACCGGTCCGATGCGTTCGATGATCTTGAACGGGCCTACATACCTTGGATTCAGTTTACCCCTTTTTCCAAAACGTATTACACCTTTCCAAGGTGACACCTTTAGCATAACCATGTCACCGATCTGAAACTCTAATGGTTTCCTTCGGACATCGGCGTAGCTCTTTTGGCGACTACGGGCTGTTTTCAATCTCTCCTTGATTTGCACTATCTTCTCAGTAGTTTCATGGATGATCTCGGGACCAGTTAATTGTCGATCTCCTACTTCATTCCAACAGATAGGGGATCTACACTTCCTTCCATACACTGCTTCGAATGGTGCAGCTTTAATGCTCGCATGATTACTATTATTATTCAAGAATTCTGCTAATGGTAGATATTTATCCCATCCGTTTCCAAAATCGATCACACATGCCCTGAGCATGTCTTCAAGAGTCTGAATTGTTCTTTCACTCTGCCCGTCAGTTTGCGGATGATATGCGGTGCTCATATCCAAACGGGTTCTCAGGGCCTCCTGTAGTGATTGCCAAAACTTTGATGTAAATCTACTATCACGATCGGATATAATGAAAATAGGTATTCCATGCATTGAAACAATTTCCTTTATGTATTTTAAGAACAAAAAACCATTAAATATTATGTATATTCTTAAACAAAAGTATATCGTACATTTAATCGTTAAACATGTATGTTCTGATATTAATGGAAATAGGTAGTACCTATGTTTAAGAATATACATAATATTTAAGTTAAAATATTTTAAAATGAAATGAATCTTGATAACATATTAAAATACATTACATACAGTAATATTACCTATATAGGCATCATTTCCGACGTACAAAGATTCTTCATATTTTCCAAGACATTCTTATGACGTTCCCTTTCAATATTATCAATTATAATATTATATTCTCGTACTATTTTTAGTGCACCTTTTTTTTTGAAATCATTTTGATTTATAAATTCTGGAAAACGACACTTGAGTTTTATATCCATAAATATTCTGGAGTAATGTTGGAATAGAAGCATGAGTTAGTGCAATATGATGACAGTTGATCGCGTGATTATATTACAGTAAGTCATGCGGAAGTTTTAATGGAACGTGATGGTGGTAAAGTTTGATCAATCTTACCCTTACCATGTATCATGTTACATGACTCCTTTATTTTCTCTGCTGACATCTGAATATACTAAGACTCTATATGTGACATCATTTGAAGTCACATATGATTTTTCGTATTTGTCATATCATACTTGTACTCCGAACAGTTCATCCGAAGGTATTCGTCATTAAAGGAACATGATTCCGTTTTACCCAACTTTCATACTTAACTACAAGATGCTCGATCTTACTACGTCAAGATGAACAATCTATCCTCACTTGTTTCCTAAACGCCGTTTAATCACACCAACCAAAATTTCGGGACGAAATTTTCTTTAAGGGGTAGGTAATGTAACAACCCGACTTTTTCCGTTAAAAACTTAACAACTGTCTGTTAAATTCAACGTTTTTCCACGCTAATTTTTTTTTTTAAATATATATATATTATTACATAAGTTTTATAGGTGTTAAATAAAACACTACAATTAGTGTAACCAGAAAAAAAAATAATAAATAAATAAAATAATAATAAAATAAAATAATATTTTTTTTCCAGAGAACGAAACGTATGAGTACTTAATATAAATATTATATTTTACAATAATTGAGTTCTAAAATCATTTTAATTAATTAGTATACTCTTAAATTAAACTCGGGGGGATTATTTTAAACACTTATATTTTCAATAAAAGACATATATTATTTAGTTTAAAAATATATTAAATAAGTATTTATGAAAAACACCAACTAGGTACGATGTCTAGAATTTAAAAGGTTTCGAACAATATATATGTAAATGTATTTTATAAATATAAAAATTTACCAATTATTGAATCATATTAAAATAAAATACATTGGGTTTTAGATATCGGATAAAAATTTAATTATAACCCGTGATTACATAGTAATACCCGTGTTTAATTATTATACCCGTGACTACACATTATTACGTCCGTGATATCAATAATTGAGATAGATTTATCACCCGTGACTCTTTATCCCATCTATATTATTAAACCTAATTCATTTCATCTAACACACACGTACATAGACTCTCTCCTTAAAACACCCATTACTATTTATCATCATCATCGATCTTCTTTCCTTATAAACACCTTTAAGAAATCACTTGATCATAAAATCGTTTACATATTCGGACTCCTCTCGAAGAGCTCTACTCAGCCATACCAACAATTTCTTGATTTGTGTAAGTTTTAAAAACTCCAATTTTCTAGTTTTCATATTTTTGTTACATATTAGGGTAGATATAGTGTCTAGTGCTCAAGTCCTTATATGTATGCATGATATTGTTCGTTAATTTGATCATTTGTTGACTTGTTGATGAATCATGAATTTGAATGGTATGCTACTGATATGAACATGATATTTTCAGTTTATGAAATACTTATAAATGAAATCCTTGTGAAAAACTATTAATTTTAGGCTCAAGAATCACTTGATTTCGTTTAGAATTGCTTCCGTTATGATTAATTGAAGTTTAACATGATATTACATGAAATCCGAATTGTTTTGCCATGTTTCTGGAATTTTGACTTTTTTATCTGTAAATATAAGAATGTAGATGGATTACTATTGAAAAACTATTAATTTTAGGCTCAAGAATCAATTGATTTCGTTATCGTATGCTCCCGATATGTTAAATTGAAGTTTTCATGTGATCTTGCTATGAATCCGAATTCTCTGAGATGAATGCTTTATGATTGAGTATGTGAACTGATGTTAGATATATAGATAATTGAAAAACACCCAAGATAGACTCGGATATCATGTTAATTGGATTTTTAAAACTCCCGTTATGCTTAATTGATTATTAGACCCGACTTTTGTTGATCAACGTTTTAAACAGATGAAAAACGCCATTTAAATTGATTTCTGGATTATGAGCTGAGGATTTTTGAAAATTATATGATTAGTACTTCACTTTTCATGTAGAGTATGCATGCTAATTGTTCCTATATGTTCGGTTATATGTGTTCGATTATGACCTCCTGAAACGAATTGAATCTGTCCAAAAAATTTGCAGCGAATGACATAACTTGATTTGTAGATGGACTTAGGACTTGTGCTTCTGGTATGTGGTTTTTTACATGTTGTTGCACATATTTCATTTGTATGTTAGCTTCTGAAACCGTTGTTTGCTATGCGTTATATGTGTTACAAAACAACATGTCTAAATTCTATCCAAATCAGGAAGTCCGTAGTATTTTGTAAAACTGTATGAATTGGCTATATGAATTGCTTAGATTTATTTACCAGTGATTTTTTGAGATGTTTTTGGCCATCTCCAATTTGCCGTTCGTCGTTTTCATTTTTCTAGAATAAATGGCAGAATTTACAAAACTGGCGCGCGCTGAAAATTTTCTGAAAAACTGTCAGGCGCATTTGAGACTGCTACGATTTTTCTATTATGACTTAGAGTATGATCTCTGGATATGTTTTAGGACTTTGAGTTACGGAGATTTTGGCGTGTATTTTAAGTCAAACGGACCTGTACTTATTTTTATAAAAATTCTGGAAGTTGACTACATTATTTAAGCTAAATATTATGTGCAATTGACTTTGTTTGACCAAATGGGTTTAATGGGTCAAAATGGGTAACGATCAGTGTAGAAAATTCCCAAACGTCGATTTAGGTAAGTTTAAAGGTTGTGGTGTTTAAAAAAATAAGTTGTGGCATGTGAAATGACCCGTCCTAATCCATCTGGACGAAGTCACCAACAACTGGTTCCATTGCGATGATCGACTCCAAATATTGTCTTTAGAATGAGCAAATGCACAGCGGAATGTTTCTTTCATACCTGAGAATAAACATGCTTTCAAGTGTCAACCAAAAGGTTGGTGAGTTCATTAGTTTAACATAAATAATCATTTCATAATTTTAATAGACCACAAGATTTCATATTTCCATTTCTCATAAACATACGTCCCATGCATAGAGACAAAAAATATCATTCATATGGATTGAACACCTGGTAACCGACATTCACAATATGCATATAAGAATATCCCCATCATTCCGGGATCCTCCTTCGGACATGATATAAATTTCGAAGTACTAAAGCATCCGGTACTTTGGATGGGGCTTGTTGGGCCCGATAGATCTATCTTTAGAGTTCGCGTCAATTAGGGTGTCTGTTCCCTAATTCTTAGATTACCAGACTTAATAAAAAGGGGCATATTCAGTTTCGATCATTCAACCATAGAACGTAATTTCGATTACTTGTGTCTATTTCGTAAAACAGTTATAAAAGTTGCGCATGTATTCTCAGCCCAAAAATATAAAGGGTAAAAAGGTAAATGAAACTCACCATACTGTAGTTTGTAGTAAAAATACATATGACGACATTTGAACAAATGTAGGGTTGTCCTCGGATTCACGAACCTATATCATTTGTATATATATTAATACATATTCTTGTAATCGAACAATTATGTATATATTATTATTAGTGATATAACTTTATATATTACGTAATTAATTTGTAATTATATTTGAAAATGATTATTACCTATATAGTTATTTATATATATATATATATATATATATATATATATATATATATATATATTAAAATACTTAATTTATTATATATGGATATTTTTTTATCAACATTATTAATCTAATTAATTTATATTTATATATAATATACTTATAAGTATATCTTTATACACATAGTAATATATGATATTAATAATAGTACTTGTAAAAAAAAATTAATTTTACTTGTTAAAGAAAGTCATGATACTACTTTTGGTAATTACATAATAATAATACTTGTGATAATATATCTAATATTACTTATGTTAATTTTGTTCATAAAAAGATATTAATACTAATATCTATGAAAATAATAATAATCTATATTATTTTTATAATAATAATAATATTAAACATATTCATCATATTAATACTAATAATAATATTAATGACATTGTTAAGTATGATATTTATGTTGATAATAATAATAACTCTAATAATGATAAGTTTACTACTAATAATATTATTAACACTTTTAATGATAATAATAATAATAATGATTATACTACTTATACATATAATAATAATATTAATAATTCTTATCACTAATAATAACAATAACAATAATAATAATAACAATACCAACCTTAACAATAACATTAATAATAATAACAATACTAAAGTTAAAAGTAATAAAAGTAATAATAATAATAATAATAAATAATAATACTAAGGAGCTACCTTAAAAATAGGCCAAAAAGAAATATAGTGAGCATGCCAAGGTTCGAACCCCCGACCTCTCGAAACCCGCCATTCCCCTCAAACCGTTCCTCCAATGTTGTCTTTCTGTTTTGATAGTCTATTAATAAATATATAACCCGTAATTGATTATATGCTCAACTTCATCTTCTTCATTCAATCAATCGACTAGAGACCCAAAGTTATCAAACGAATTTCAAACAAGATTTAAAAGAACGACCTATATTTGGAACATTAATTCAATAGATACCCAAAAAAAAAAAAAAAAAAAAAAATAAAAGGCAGTACCTGCTTCGTCGCTGCTTCAAAATAAAAAAAAAAATTGATTTCGCGTTTGAGGTTATTTTGGACAAAACTTACAACATGAACAAAGTTTTAAATCACTCATCAAATCTATAGGAATCGTTAATTTAACTGAAAACAAAACACAGATTCCGAATTTAGCTGATGAACAAAAATTGACTTTTGAAATTTAAAACTTTGACTCACAATTTCTTGATTGATAAAACGAATTGAAGTATAAAATTTTGCAGAGTGTTCGAGTACGAGATTACTAACAATCATGCGTTTATAGTTTTTGAAATAAACTCGAATTTGAGTTTTTGACCATAAAGTGGAATAGTAGAGGTATCGCTGAAGCAGAGAAAAAAAAAAAAATAAACCGTGTTCTTCAACTCTTCTTTTGGATTTTCTGTTAATTCAATTTGTAAAGATAATAAATAATATTTATAATAGATTTAGATAATGAAGATGAGTTGATTGCTATAGCTGGAAAAAGGTCACGAGCATCAGAATGCAAGGAAGAAAACAAAAGGAATAAAACAAATATTTGATAAAGGAACACAGTAATTATTACTAGTGCATATATATTTATTATTTATATTGTATATTTAATTTAATATTTATAATTAATAACTAATAATATATAATAATAATAATAATAATAATAATAATAATAAATAATAATACTGATAATATTTATTAATCATAATAATTCTATTGATAAAAATTATCATAATAGTAATAATAGTATTTAGAATACTAATAATTATAGAAATGTTTATAATGACATCAGTATTAATAAAATGTATTATCTTTTTTTTTTTTTTTTTTTTTTTTTTATATAATGTATGTATAATAATAATATTGGTTCTCAAACATAATATTTACTAATAATACAGGTAATATCAATTTACATGTTTTAAATTCTTATATCATTATTAATATTACAATTAGTGATAATGAGATTGATATAACTAAATATGCTTATCAAATCTCTTGTATATATAAAAAAAATTCTGAAATTAATGTTATTAATAAAAGTAATGTAATAATTATATTTTAATTTATTTTTCAATTTAGCATAATAATATTACCTATTATTAATTATGTGATACCTATACCATAAGACAAATTATCTTATATATATTTAACAGAAATCATAAATTTATAATAACTTAAAGTTATTTATATATTAACAGTACTTAATTAATCTAAATTGTTATTCTATATTTTATATTCCAATTATTTAAAGTATACTTTGTTATATGTTCTTGTATTTATATATACATATTCATTTACAAACAATTGTCCGTGAATCGTCGGGAATGGTCAAAGGTCAAATGAATCCATCTAAACATTTCAAAAATCTTAACTCCACATTACAGAATTTGCTCATTGTATCGGAAATATGTAAAGATTAAGTTTAAATTTGGTTGGAAATTCCCGGGTCATCACAGTACCTACCCGTTAACGAAATTTCGTCCCGAAATTTGAGTGAGGTGGTCATGGCTAACAATAAAAATATTTTTATGATGAATATGAATTGTTAAATAGAGTTCTATCATTATTGATTAATATAGATAAAATAATTTGATTATTTGAAGAGCACGAATGAAACTATTATGAGAGAGATCCCAACGGGCATCGTCCACCTTCGTCCAAAAACTTGCCCAAATTTTTAGCCGTTAGTAAAAAAATTCCAACGGCTATCCCAACGGTCACTTTTACACTATAAAGACACCAACCATATACTTCATTTTATACACTCAAACATATATTTCTTTTATATTTCCACCTTTCTCAAAATCTAAATCAAACACTCCCCAAACTGCAAAAATGTTAACACTTCCCCCAATGATTGTTTCATTCGATGTTCATTACGGAGGTGATTTCCGAAATCAAATGAAGGAATATGAGTGGGGCAACAGTATTTCGTTTGAAGATATCGACATTCGTGATATTGGTTTACAAGATTTGCTATCCCTTCTGAAGGAAAAAGTTCCGTGTGAATTCACGTCTGTGTTCTTTTATAAAGACGATTATGATGCGGATTGTAGGGCAAGTTTTCTGTGTACCGATGATCAATGGTACTTTATAAAAGATACCATTGAAGATCGCGGTAAACGCATTTCTTTGTATGTGGTTCTTGAAGATGAAGAGACGTTGGGTTATCGTTACCTCGATGAATCAGCTGAAGTAGCAGTTGAGGCATCAAGAGAAATACCGATGTCTCCAGAGTACCTCACGGATGGTGAAATGACTGGTGAACGCTACTTTGCAGGTGACAATTGACGACGACGAGTAGTTTGATTGTAATATTTTAATTTTTAATTGTCGTGATGTTTTAATTTTAATTATTGTAATTTCAGTGTTGTTGTCGAGTTTTATATCTTCCATTATGTTTTGGAGCTCTTCGTCTTTTTACTCTCCTCTCGATCTCTAGTAAAACGAGTAATGGTCTAGAATTCGTAAGTATGGAGTTTTGGATGAATTTAATATTTTAATCAAGAAAGAATGTAATAGCACGATTTGATTTGTCAAATTACCAAAATCACTGAGAATAGAACTATCAAGAATATACTTTCTTGATTTGTTCAGAGGTTAAGCAGAATGAGAGAGTTATGTAATATGACATGTGATGACGTTATGATCTGTGAATCATCACGTCCCATTAGAACTCAGCATGACTTACTGTAATATAATCACGTTGATCAAGTGTCATTATATTATACTAACTCATGCATCAGTTCCCAACATTACTTCAATAACATTCATATGTTAAGCTCGAAAGTTTACAGAATATAGAAACTAACAGTTTCTATATGATGTAACACTGATATCATGAAGAGATTAATGATTTCAGATAAGAATAGTCATGAAAATATCTTCAGAAATATAGAGGATATTTATAATTAAAGATACGATGATATTTTGGAATTTCTAATATCGATGGATTGATGAAGAAGATTTATCCGTAAGGGTTTAGATTCGGAAGCAAGATATTCGCCAAAGATTTTATCAGAAACAGAATCATTTGGATTCTTTGAAGTCAAACTTATTCTTTGGGATTTATCCACGGCTTTCTTCATAGTTTCGCATAATCTGCTTTTCGGTACCAAATTTTCTATTGAATGTTTCCAACATAATGATACACAGGAAGCACGAAGAGGTATATAATTTCGGACGAGAATATTTATGAAAATATCCTCAGAAATATCGAAGATATTGATGATGATATTTTGGAATTTCTAAGTTCGATGGTTGATGGAGAAAGATTTTCTACAAGATTTTAACATGACTTCGGAGCAAGATATTCTCTAAAGATTTCAACGGATCCGGAATTACCTGAATCCTTTGAATATAGGATTTGGTCCTTGTATTTGTCCTTGGTCTCCTTCATGGGTAACTCAATCTGTTTTTCAATACCCAATTTTCTATCGAGCGTTCCTAACACTCCTTTCTTTATCATCAAACTTTGGTCCGTTTAGACCATCTACCATTTTTCTGTTTCCTCTGCATCTAATGCTATGATATCTGAATCATCGGTTATTAATCCGAGGTGGTTTCAGGAGAATTGTGTTTTTAGATGATTAAACGCTGATGGTAATATGATGGAATATGAAAGGTTACCTGGTAACAATAAAAGAGCACATGTATATATAAACGTTATAATAAGGTTGTTTCGTACGAAAAGTCGAAGTTGACTTGTTGGAGCTGTGACAAAATTGGCTAATTTTGAAAAGGGATCGCAAAGTTGTTTTTGTTAATAAATGCCAAAGGATCTGACGCGGCTACGTGTTGAACTTTTACTCAATTGCCGAGAGTTTCTCAGGTGCATAACTATATGCATAAATCTTTCCTTCCGTAGATGAAGTGCGGTTGATTCATCCTATCGATTGAGGTGTTTTCAAGAATCATGAAAGGTTTGAACGCAGAATGTAATCGTGAAGATACAAATGAGGTTTAAGACTAAATCAAGTGGCAAACTTGAAGAATTGTTTAGTTTCATATGTTATATTCAATATTTTAATTCATTTTAATTGTCCAATGTTATTAGTCCATAGTTGACAGTCCAATAATTCATATATAATTTAATATATAATATTCGAATTAATTAATACGTATCGTGACCCGTGTACATGTCTCAGACTCGATCACAACTCAAAGTATATATATTATTATAGAATCAACCTCAACCCTGTATAGAGAACTCGATCATTACTGCATATAGAGTGTCTATGGTGATTCCAAATAATATATATAGATGTGTCGATATGATATGTCAAAACTTTGTATACGTGTCCCGATATTTAAAGTGCGTAAAGTAAATACAGAAATTAAATGACGATAAATAACAGAAATTAAATAACGATAAATAAAATTGCGAGAATTAAAATTGCGATAAAATAAATTGCGATAAATAAAATGTAATATGGAATTAACAGTTAGCTAGGAACAGTTAGCTAGGATTTTGTTAGCGTGGTTTCTTAACAAAATTTCATATTGTCAATTAGTCTGTTTCTAATCAATTTTTATTGTGTCCATTATTTCTTCATTATGCCACTTGTTGGATTCTGATAGATCAAAATCCAAATATGAAATTGATTTTGAATGAAAATAGTTATTCTTTGGTGAACGGATACGTAAATCGGTGGTTGTAAATAGGATAGTAAATGATCGTTGAATCAATTCCGAAGAATGTACAGTGTAACTTATTAATGTGATATCTAAATACTCCTCGGGTATTACCTACCCGTTAAAATATTTTCACCATTAACAGTTTGTACAAAAGAATTTTTAATTACAATCTTTATGAAACATATATACGTATATATTTTCTTTAGATGTAATCATGAATTTAATGAGTTAATGTGATATTGATCTCATTTGATTTATCATTAGAGCAAGAATATATAATTTCTAAAACATTAGAGATTACATAATCGCCATGTCGAACGAAAATAAATAGATAGAACGATACGTAGAATGATGATTATACTTGAGGTATAGAATGAGATGTCGAAGTTGGTGATGCGGATGTTGTTGTTGGTGGTACTAGTGTTGTTGGTGCTAAGGTTGGTGATGTGACTGGTGTTGGTGATACTGCTGGTGTTTGTAGACTGTGTACCGTGCTCTCTAAAGTTAACACTCGAGCTCGGAGTTCTTTAACTTCTTCTACTAACCCTGGTTGGTTATCAATGTGAGGTAGAGATTGGATATCTTTTCTAGTTCCATTAATGGTAGTCTCAAGATGAAAAATTCTGGCAAAAAGGGTATAAACGGTGTTGCGAACAGGTTCGCCAGTGAGCGGGTCGAGTACTCCAAGGTTAGGTGGTAGATTCGATTCATGATATGGAGTACCTTCTTCCCTTCTCCATAGAGTGAGTATGTCGCGAACCCACCCCCATTTTCTCCAGTAATCACGATAGTTGATTGATTGATGTGCTCCTGTCACGCTGTCTTCGGAGTCAGAGGAATTTGATCGATTCGTAGAGGCCATCTTACGCGATCTCAGGAAAGATTTTTGATATGAAGAGTTTAGTGATAGTAATTGATAGTTGGATGGTATTCTCAATGAATAATTTACATAGATATATATAGTACCAGGATCCCTTAAATTACGGAGAAATTTACGGAAGATATCAGGCAAGATCTACAGTAACAGATACGCTAAGATATGAATTTTGTCTATACACTATTTATGCAGTCAATGCAGTAAAACGTGTCTAGACTAAGAATGATAAGCAAGTGATTCTCTAAGAATGATAAGCAGTTAATTTTTGACACGAAATGATAAGCAAAACTTTTGATATGCAGACACGGTCGAAGTCCAGACTCACTAATGCACCCTAACGACTTATCAGTTAGACACACTAATGCAGACATGGTTCACTAAGACCACCGCTCTGATACCAACTGAAATGACCCGTCCTAATCCATCTGGACGAAGTCACCAACAACTGGTTCCATTGCGATGATCGACTCCAAATATTGTCTTTAGAATGAGCAAATGCACAGCGGAATGTTTCTTTCATACCTGAGAATAAACATGCTTTCAAGTGTCAACCAAAAGGTTGGTGAGTTCATTAGTTTAACATAAATAATCATTTCATAATTTTAATAGACCACAAGATTTCATATTTCCATTTCTCATAAACATACGTCCCATGCATAGAGACAAAAAATATCATTCATATGGATTGAACACCTGGTAACCGACATTCACAATATGCATATAAGAATATCCCCATCATTCCGGGATCCTCCTTCGGACATGATATAAATTTCGAAGTACTAAAGCATCCGGTACTTTGGATGGGGCTTGTTGGGCCCGATAGATCTATCTTTAGAGTTCGCGTCAATTAGGGTGTCTGTTCCCTAATTCTTAGATTACCAGACTTAATAAAAAAGGGCATATTCAGTTTCGATCATTCAACCATAGAACGTAATTTCGATTACTTGTGTCTATTTCGTAAAACAGTTATAAAAGTTGCGCATGTATTCTCAGCCCAAAAATATAAAGGGTAAAAAGGTAAATGAAACTCACCATACTGTAGTTTGTAGTAAAAATACATATGACGACATTTGAACAAATGTAGGGTTGTCCTCGGATTCACGAACCTATATCATTTGTATATATATTAATACATATTCTTGTAATCGAACAATTATGTATATATTATTATTAGTGATATAACTTTATATATTACGTAATTAATTTGTAATTATATTTGAAAATGATTATTACCTATATAGTTATTTATATATATATATATATATATATATTAAAATACTTAATTTATTATATATGGATATTTTTTTATCAACATTATTAATCTAATTAATTTATATTTATATATAATATACTTATAAGTATATCTTTATACACATAGTAATATATGATATTAATAATAGTACTTGTAAAAAAAAATTAATTTTACTTGTTAAAGAAAGTCATGATACTACTTTTGGTAATTACATAATAATAATACTTGTGATAATATATCTAATATTACTTATGTTAATTTTGTTCATAAAAAGATATTAATACTAATATCTATGAAAATAATAATAATCTATATTATTTTTATAATAACAATAATATTAAACATATTCATCATATTAATACTAATAATAATATTAATGACATTGTTAAGTATGATATTTATGTTGATAATAATAATAACTCTAATAATGATAAGTTTACTACTAATAATATTATTAACACTTTTAATGATAATAATAATAATAATGATTATACTACTTATACATATAATAATAATATTAATAATTCTTATCACTAATAATAACAATAACAATAATAATAATAACAATACCAACCTTAACAATAACATTAATAATAATAACAATACTAAAGTTAAAAGTAATAAAAGTAATAATAATAATAATAATAAATAATAATACTAAGGAGCTACCTTAAAAATAGGCCAAAAAGAAATATAGTGAGCATGCCAAGGTTCGAACCCCCGACCTCTCGAAACCCGCCATTCCCCTCAAACCGTTCCTCCAATGTTGTCTTTCTGTTTTGATAGTCTATTAATAAATATATAACCCGTAATTGATTATATGCTCAACTTCATCTTCTTCATTCAATCAATCGACTAGAGACCCAAAGTTATCAAACGAATTTCAAACAAGATTTAAAAGAACGACCTATATTTGGAACATTAATTCAATAGATACCCAAAAAAAAAAAAAAATAAAAAAAATAAAAGGCAGTACCTGCTTCGTCGCTGCTTCAAAATAAAAAAAAAAATTGATTTCGCGTTTGAGGTTATTTTGGACAAAACTTACAACATGAACAAAGTTTTAAATCACTCATCAAATCTATAGGAATCGTTAATTTAACTGAAAACAAAACACAGATTCCGAATTTAGCTGATGAACAAAAATTGACTTTTGAAATTTAAAACTTTGACTCACAATTTCTTGATTGATAAAACGAATTGAAGTATAAAATTTTGCAGAGTGTTCGAGTACGAGATTACTAACAATCATGCGTTTATAGTTTTTGAAATAAACTCGAATTTGAGTTTTTGACCATAAAGTGGAATAGTAGAGGTATCGCTGAAGCAGAGAAAAAAAAAAAAATAAACCGTGTTCTTCAACTCTTCTTTTGGATTTTCTGTTAATTCAATTTGTAAAGATAATAAATAATATTTATAATAGATTTAGATAATGAAGATGAGTTGATTGCTATAGCTGGAAAAAGGTCACGAGCATCAGAATGCAAGGAAGAAAACAAAAGGAATAAAACAAATATTTGATAAAGGAACACAGTAATTATTACTAGTGCATATATATTTATTATTTATATTGTATATTTAATTTAATATTTATAATTAATAACTAATAATATATAATAATAATAATAATAATAATAATAATAATAATAATAATAATAAATAATAATACTGATAATATTTATTAATCATAATAATTCTATTGATAAAAATTATCATAATAGTAATAATAGTATTTAGAATACTAATAATTATAGAAATGTTTATAATGACATCAGTATTAATAAAATGTATTATCTTTTTTTTTTTTTTTTTTTTTTATATAATGTATGTATAATAATAATATTGGTTCTCAAACATAATATTTACTAATAATACAGGTAATATCAATTTACATGTTTTAAATTCTTATATCATTATTAATATTACAATTAGTGATAATGAGATTGATATAACTAAATATGCTTATCAAATCTCTTGTATATATAAAAAAAATTCTGAAATTAATGTTATTAATAAAAGTAATGTAATAATTATATTTTAATTTATTTTTCAATTTAGCATAATAATATTACCTATTATTAATTATGTGATACCTATACCATAAGACAAATTATCTTATATATATTTAACAGAAATCATAAATTTATAATAACTTAAAGTTATTTATATATTAACAGTACTTAATTAATCTAAATTGTTATTCTATATTTTATATTCCAATTATTTAAAGTATACTTTGTTATATGTTCTTGTATTTATATATACATATTCATTTACAAACAATTGTCCGTGAATCGTCGGGAATGGTCAAAGGTCAAATGAATCCATCTAAACATTTCAAAAATCTTAACTCCACATTACAGAATTTGCTCATTGTATCGGAAATATGTAAAGATTAAGTTTAAATTTGGTTGGAAATTCCCGGGTCATCACAGCATGTTTTGGTCAAAATGGGTGTTTATGATCCATTTGGGTCATACGAGCCTACTTTGACCCATATGCGAAATTTTGAGAACCAAAGGTATGTAACACATCCCGTATATTGATTTAAGTATGTTTGCAAGTTTTGGTGCTTTAAAAATGAGTTTGGGTCAAATTTGGTTTAAAGAAAGTTTTATGACTCATTCGGATCAAACGTGCATAAATTGACCCATATGCATAATTTTGGAAAACGAAAATCACCAACACATCTAAAATGTCATTTTTGAGCTGTGATAAAAATTTGGTTAAGTCAGGTCAGCCGGATTCAAATTTGGATCGTCAACCGAAAATTTTAGTATTTTAACAAAATTGTCAAAATGACTCTCGGACCTACTTTGAGGACTCGCAAGTTGAAATCAGTTAAGTTTAGATAAAAACTATTATTTGGTATTGAAATTATTTGCGACAAACTTTAAAATGATATATTATTTGTATAATTTTGTTGAGTCTAAACAGGTATAAAACAAGCGAGAAAATGGGCAATCGTTGCTGATTTTGAACACTTAACAAAAATTTTATTAGCATTTTATGTTTCGGGAGACTGTTTTCGCGAGGTCATAATTTTAAAACCGTAACTCCATTTTTGTCAAATAAACTGTCTATAGAAAGGTGGGATGACATAATTTCCAATGGTCATGACCTAAGGTATTATATCAAATTTAGTAGGACCCGGAATCAGCTGCAAAATACTAAAAAATACATATATGTAAATAATATAAATTTTTCTAAGTAAAAATGAATAACTTAAGTTTGACCTATGTTTGACTACTTGACCAACTTGTGTAATTTTATGCGGTTGTTGACTTGTGTTAACCATGTTGACTGTGTTTGACTTGCGTTTGACTTACATTTGACTTACTTTGACTTGCATTGACTTTTGTTGACTTTTGCTAAATTTTGCTAAATTTATGAGTCGAACTTGAGCAATAGGACTATACGAACCCTATGACCTGAACTAGCTTGTTAGATATTTATTAACCAACATATATTCTTTAGGATGAGGTCTACTGTTACTTGCATTCCGAGTATTGGTTACATCTACGTGAATTGTTTATTGGGCTACAAAGGTGAGTTTCATTTGCTCCCTTTTTAATTGCTTTTGCAATATATATTTTTGGGCTGAGAATACATGCGCTGTTTTATAAATGTTTTATGAAATAGGCACAAGTACTGAAACTAATTCTATGTGGGTTTAAACCAGAAATATACCCTTAGCTTGGTAACATTAAACTACTTGTCTATGTACGGTAGGCGCGAATCCTAAAGATAGATCTATTGGGTCTGACAAACCCCATCCTGACTATGGGATGCTTTAGTACTTCGAGGTTATTTTAAACACACCTGATCTGGTGTACTTCAGAGGGTAAAACATGAATGTTAAGGCTTGTTACCGGGTGCCTACAACTTATAGAATACTTTTATGCACTTGCGAGTGTACATATATTTATAAACGGAAATCTTGTGGTCTATTGAAACTATTGATAACTATTGTTATGATAAACCTATGAACTCACCAACCTTTTGGTTGACACTTTTAGCATGTTTATTCTCACCCCAAAAATATATATTGCAAAAGCAATTAAAAATGGAGCAAATGAAACTCACCTTTGTAGCCCAATAAACAATTCACGTAGATGTAACCAATACTCGGAATGCAAGTAACTGTAGACCTCATCCTAAAGAATATATGTTGGTTAATAAATGTCTAACAAGCTAGGTCAGGTCATAGGGTTCGTATAGTCCTATTGCTCAAGTCCGACTCATAAATTTAGCAAAATTTAGCAAAAGTCAACAAAAGTCAACGCAAGTCAAAGTAAGTCAAATGTAAGTCAAACGCAAGTCAAACACAGTCAACATGGTTAACACAAGTCAACAACCGCATAAAATTACACAAGTTGGTCAAGTAGTCAAACAAAGGTCAAACTTAAGTTATTCATTTTTACTTAGAAAAATTTATATTATTTACATATATGTATTTTTTTTAAATATACTATTATTAATATTGGTTATATTTTATTTTTTTAAAACACTACGGTTAGTGAAAACGAGAAAAATATATTTTAAGACAACAAAACGTATGATTATTAATTTTAATAGTTATTATGTTATATAATAATTGAGTTTTGAAAATCAACTGTATTAATTAGGATATTCTTAAATTAAACGCGAGAAAATTAGTTTAAACATTCATGTTTTCAGTATCTAATTTAAAAATATAATAAATAAGTATTTTAAGATTCTAAAAGGTTTTGAACAATATACAAATGTATTTTTGTAAATACAAAATAAATCAATTAAGTAAATCATATTAAAGTAAAATACATTGGGTTTTAGTTAACGGATAAGAATTTAATACAACCCGTGACCATACAGTTAAAATTGTGACATCTATAATTATAATTGCAAATAGATATAATACCCGTGTTTATCAAATTATTTCACCCGTGATATCTTATAACTACCCGTGACTACTACAGTTTAAACCGTGACTTCCCTTTCCTACTTATATTTCTGATCTAGATTCATTTCACCAAACAAACACACATACGTATCTATCTTATTCTCTTATCAAGAACACCCATTACTATTCATCATCATCATCAATCTTTCATCCTCAAGAACACCTTCAATAATCACTTGATCATAAAATCGTTTACATATTCGGACTCCTCTCGAAGAGCTCTACACATCTATACCAATAATTTCTTGATTAGGGTAAGTTTCAAAAACTCTAATTTTTGGGTTTTCATGTTTTTGTTACATTTTAGGATAGATATAGTGTCTAGTGCTCAAGTCCTTGTATGTATGCATGATAGTATTCGTTAATTTGATCGTTTGATGACTTTTTGATGAATCACGAATTTGTTTTGTGTGAGGTCAGAAACTTAAACTTGTTGAATGTATAATATTATGAGATAATCAGAATCCTCTTGAAAAACTAATAAGTTTGGGCTTTGGAATTTCGAATTTTCGTTACCGTATGCTCATGTTATGCTTAATTGAAGTTTTAACTCGTTTTTATGAATGATCACGTTTTTGAATAATATGCTACTGATATGAACATGATATTTTCAGTTTATGAAATAATTATAAATGAAATCCTTGTGAAATATTAATAAGTTTGCTCTTTTGAATCGCATATTTTCGCTATGTATAACTCAAGTTATGATCAATTGAATTATCGTTGTGTTTTATGCATTAATCTGAAAACTGGTATTGATTGGTGATGAATTGGTTTATGTATGTTACATGTTTGAAAAGACAAGTGAAAAACACTCAAGATAGACTCGGATATCATGTTAATTGGATTTTTAAAACTCCCGTTATGCTTAATTGATTATTAGACCCGACTTTTGTTGATCAACGTTTTAAACAGATGAAAAACGCCATTTAAATTGATTTCTGGATTATGAGCTGAGGATTTTTGAAAATTATATGATTAGTACTTCACTTTTCATGTAGAGTATGCATGCTAATTGTTCCTAGATGTTCGGTTATATGCGTTCGAATATGACCTCCTGAAACGAATTGACTCTGTCCAAAAAATTTGCAGCGAATGACATAACTTGATTTGTAGATGGACTTAGGACTTCTGCTTCTGGTATGTAGTTATTTACATGTTGTTGCACATATTTCATTTGTATGTTAGCTTCTGAAACCATTGTTTGCTATGCGTTATATGTGTTACAAAACAACATGTCTAAATTCTATCCAAATCAGGAAGTCCGTAGTATTTTGTAAAACTGTACGAATTGGCTATATGAATTGCTTAGATTTATTTACCAGTGATTTTTTGAGATGTTTTTGGCCATCTCCAATTGGCCGTTCATCGTTTTCATTTTTCTAGAATAAATGGCAGAATTTACAAAACTGGAGCGCGCTGAAAATTTTCTGAAAAACTGTCGGGCACATTTGAGACTGCTACGATTTTTCTATTATGACTTAGAGTATGATCTCTGGATATGTTTTAGGACTTTGAGTTACGGAGATTTTGACGTATATTTTAAGTCAAACGGACCTGTACTTATTTTTATAAAAATTCTGGAAGTTGACTACATTATTTAAGCTAAATATTATGTGCAATTGACTTTGTTTGACCAAATGGGTTTAATGGGTCAAAATGGGTAACGATCAGTGTAGAAAATTCCCAAACGTCGATTTAGGTAAGTTTAAAGGTTGTGGTGTTTAAAAAAATAAGTTGTGGCATGTTTTGGTCAAAATGGGTGTTTATGACCCATTTGGGTCATACGAGCCTACTTTGACCCATATGCGAAATTTTGAGAACCAAAGGTATGTAACACATCCCGTATATTGATTTAAGTATGTTTGCAAGTTTTGGTGCTTTAAAAATGAGTTTGGGTCAAATTTGGTTTAAAGAAAGTTTTATGACTCATTCGGGTCAAACGTGCATAAATTGACCCATATGCATAATTTTGGAAAACGAAAATCACCAACACATCTAAAATGTCATTTTTGAGCTGTGATAAAAATTTGGTTAAGTCAGGTCAGCCGGATTCAAATTTGGATCGTCAACCAAAAATTTTAGTATTTTAACAAAATTGTCAAAATGACTCTCGGACCTACTTTGAGGACACGCAAGTTGAAATCAGTTAAGTTTAGATAAAAACTATTATTTGGTATTGAAAGTATTTGCGACAAACTTTAAAATGATATATTATTTGTATAATTTTGTTGAGTCTAAACAGGTATAAAACAAGCGAGAAAATGGGCAATCGTTGCTGATGTAAATCGTTGCTGATAAAATGGGCGATAAAATGGAGTTACGGTTTTAAAGTTATGACCTCGCGAAAACAGTCTCCCGAAACATAAAATCAGCAACGATTGCCCATTTTCTCGCTTGTTTTATACCTGTTTAGACTCGCAAATACTTTCAATACCAAATAATAGTTTTTATCTAAACTTAACTGATTTCAACTTGCGAGTCCTCAAAGTAGGTCCGAGAGTCATTTTGACAATTTTGTTAAAATACTAAAATTTTCGGTTGACGATCCAAATTTGAATCCGGCTGACCTGACTTAACCAAATTTTTATCACAGCTCAAAAATGACATTTTATATGTGTTGGTGATTTTCGTTTTCCAAAATTATGCATATGGGTCAATTTATGCACGTTTGATCCGAATGAGTCATAAAACTTTCTTTAAACCAAATTTGACCCAAACTCATTTTTAAAGCACCAAAACTTGCAAACATACTTAAATCAATATACGGGATGTGTTACATACCTTTGGTTCTCAAAATTTCGCATATGGGTCAAAGTAGGTTCGTATGACCCAAATGGATCATAAACACCCATTTTGACCAAAACATGCCACAACTTATTTTTTTAAACACCACAACCTTTAAACTTACCTAAATCGACGTTTGGGAATTTTCTACACTGACCGTTACCCATTTTGACCCATTAAACCCATTTGGTCAAACAAAGTCAATTGCACATATTATTTAGCTTAAATAATGTAGTCAACTTCCAGAATTTTTATAAAAATAAGTACAGGTCCGTTTGACTAGAAATACGCGTCAAAATCTCCAAAATTTAGTCGACTATAACATATCCGAAACAGAACCTCTAACCCTAAACAGAAAGCTCGCAGTGACTATAAACGTACCAGGCTTTAATGCTGAATCGTTTCGGTACTCATGTATAAACTTTGAAAAATCATATCAAATCCAAAAAGTATCCAAATGACGCGTTTCTGGAGTCTAAACTTATCAATTTTTCGATACGCACGCAACCGCGAACCCAGAATTCTGAGATCAGGTCACACGCATCCCAATGAAACTGTTCTGTCCGGTTTTAAATAATATAAAATTCTAACTTTGATTTGGCCATAGATTTTGACTCTTTTATCGGAATTGGACAATATCTAAATGAAAACCAAATGTTTTTTTTTTCGCAAGCAATACAACTATATACCTCTCCGGACCTGAATATATAGCATACTTTCCCAGATTCACAGTTTCAATTACGAATTTTTTAAACCGAAATAAATTTTTAAGCATCAAAATCACAAACCTTTAATTAACCATAACGAGGGCTATACATATCCGATTAACATGAATCTTAAGTCTATCTTAGGTGTTTTTCAATTATCTATACATCTAACATCAGTTCACAAACTCAATCATAAAGCATTCATCTCAGAAAATTCGGATTCATAGCAAGATCACATGAAAACTTCAATTTAACATATCGGGAGCATACGATAACGAAATCAATTGATTCTTGAGCCTAAAATTAGTAGTTTTTCAATAGTAGTCCATCTACATACTTATTTTTACAGATAACAAAGTCAAAATTCCAGAAACATAGCAAAACAATTCGGATTTCATGTAATATCATGTTAAACTTCAATTAATCATACCGGAAGCAATTCTAAACGAAATCAAGTGATTCTTGAGCCTAAAATTAATAGTTTTTCACAAGGATTTCATTTATAAGTATTTCATAAACTGAAAATATCATGTTCATATCAGTTGCATACCATTCAAATTCGTGATTCATCAACAAGTCAACAAATGATCAAATTAACGAACAATATCATGCATACATACAAGGACTTGAGCACTAGACACTATATCTACCCTAATATGTAACAAAAATATGAAAACTAGAAAATTAGAGTTTTTAAAACTTACACAAATCAAGAAATTGTTGGTATGGCTGAGTAGAGCTCTTCGAGAGGAGTCCGAATATGTAAACGATTTTATGATCAAGTGATTTCTTGAAGGTGTTTATAAGGAAAGAAGATCGATGATGATGATAAATAGTAATGGGTATTTTAAGGAGAGAGTCTATGTACGTGTGTGTTAGATGAAATGAATTAGGTTTAATAATATAGATGGGATAAAGAGTCAAGGGTGATAAATCTATCTCAATTATTGATATCACGGACGTAATAATGTGTAGTCACGGGTATAATAATTAAACACGGGTATTACTATGTAATCACGGGTTATAATTAAATTTTTATCCGATATCTAAAACCCAATGTATTTTATTTTAATATGATTCAATAATTGATAAATTTTTATATTTATAAAATACATTTACATATATATTGTTCGAAACCTTTTAAATTCTAGACATCGTACCTAGTTGGTGTTTTTCATAAATACTTATTTAATATATTTTTAAACTAAATAATATATGTCTTTTATTGAAAATATAAGTGTTTAAAATAATCCCCCGAGTTTAATTTAAGAGTATACTAATTAATTAAAATGATTTTAGAACTCAATTATTGTAAAATATAATATTTATATTAAGTACTCATACGTTTCGTTCTCTGGAAAAAAAATATTATTTTATTTTATTATTATTTTATTTATTTATTATTTTTTTTCTGGTTACACTAATTGTAGTGTTTTATTTAACACCTATAAAACTTATGTAATAATATATATATATATTTAAAAAAAAAAAATTAGCGTGGAAAAACGTTGAATTTAACAGACAGTTGTTAAGTTTTTAACGGAAAAAGTCGGGTTGTTACATTACTGAAAGGACCCGTTCATATATATTATAAACGATTCACAATAGTTGATTACATCACGAGGTATTTGACCTCTATATGATACGTTTTACAAACATTGCATTCTTTTTTAAAAGACAAACTTTCTTTACATCAAAAATTGATGGCATGCATACCATTTCATATTACATCCAACTATAATTGACTTAATATTAATCTTGATGAACTCAACGACTCGAATGCAACGTCTTTCAAAGTATGTCTTGAATGACTCCAAGTAATATCCTTAAAATGAGCTAATGCACAGCGGAAGATTTCTTTAATACCTGAGAATAAACATGCTTTAAAGTGTCAACCAAAAGGTTGGTGAGTTCATTAGTTTATCATAATCCATCATTTCCGTAATAGTAATAGACCACAAGATTTCAGTTTCTATAAATATCCGTACACTCGCAAGTGTATAAAAGTATTCTATAAGTTGTAGGCACCCAGTAACAAGCCTTAACGTTCATGTTTTACCCTCTGAAGTACACCAGATCAGGTGTGTTTAAAATAACCTCGAAGTACTAAAGCATCCCATAGTCAGGATGAGGTTTGTCAGACCCAATAGATCTATCTTTAGGATTCGCGCCTACCGTACATAGACAAGTAGTTTAATGTTACCAAGCTAAGGGTATATTTCTGGTTTAAACCCACATAGAATTTGTTTTAGTACTTGTGCCTATTTCATAAAACATTTATAAAACAGCGCATGTATTCTCAGCCCAAAAATATATATTACAAAAGCAATTAAAAAGGGAGCAAATGAAACTCACAATACTGTATTTCGTAGCAATTATGTATATGACGGCACTGAACAAGTGCAGGGTTTGTCTCGGATTCACGAACCTATATTAAGTATATATATTTATATGTTGGTCAATATCTGTGTAACAATTTAGGTCAAGTCGTAGTGTATCACAATCCTAATGCTCGAGACCGACATGCAAAAGTCAACAAAAGTCAACTTGACCCAAAATGACTTCCAAAATCTATACATGTTTATTATATAACTTATATATAGTAGTTTTATATATTTAAATATATTTATCAGATCTTATTATACTAAATAATACAAGTAATTTATTAATAAATAAAAATTTATATTAAAATTCATATATGATAAAAATATACTTTTATATATCTCAAGTAATAAAATTTATAAAATTCACTTAATATCATAAAAATGTAGTGGTATGTATTATTAATGTAATTACATTACGTGTGGTAAAAATATCTTTGTACGCATATTTATTTGATAAAATAATATTGATAATAATGATAATGATAAAAATAATAAAATGATAGTTTCAATAAAAATATTAATTTTTAGTAATAAAGATAATTTTAGCAATAACATCAACTGATAACAGTTATAATAATCGTTTTAATAATAATATTAAAATTAATGATAATTCAGTTGACCATATCTTTTAATCCGTTCATCGAAACCACACGATTTCTAAATGAAAAGTTATTAATTTTTTCTTCAGTTTTTCAACGACATGCATATCATATAACTTATCTCAGTAGCATATGTATCAAATTCGTGATTTATCATAAACTATTTAACGACGAAACTAAGCATACAAACATGCATAATCATATATACTCGAGCACTAGTCAGGGATACACTATTAATATATAAAAGATAAGATATGACAAATACGGAAAATCATATGTGACTTCAAATGATGTCACATATAGAGTCTTAGTATATTCAGATGTCAGCAGAGAAAATAAAGGAGTCATGTAACATGATACATGGTAAGGGTAAGATTGATCAAACTTTACCACCATCACATTCCATTAGAACTTCCGCATGACTTACTGTAATATAATCACGCGATCAACTGTCATCATATTGCACTAACTCATGCTTCTATTCCAACATTACTCCAGAATATTTATGGATATAAAACTCAAGTGTCGTTTTCCAGAATTTATAAATCAAAATGATTTCAAAAAAAAAAGTGCACTAAAAATAGTACGAGAATATAATATTATAATTGATAATATTGAAAGGGAACGTCATAAGAATGTCTTGGAAAATATGAAGAATCTTTGTACTTCGGAAATGATGCCTTTCGGTTCACAAATCGAGATGTTCGGAATTTCATAATCGAAGCACATAAGCACATAATATATCACAAATGATAACTCACGTAGGAATGTCGGGAATTTCGAAAGTCCTGAATGACGCTTCCTGGCTTCACTAATCGGGGCGTTAAAAATGAACTCGTATGAGCAGGAAAAGTCTTGAAATCGAAAGGAGAAATACTTTCTCACCGATAGTAGTAATAATGTTATATTAAAGTCAGAATATGCACATAATCACATATAAGTATAACGACACTGTTCTAGACTAGATCACTAATGTATCCTAACGGTCCAGGTCAGACACACTAATGCATCTAATTCCCTAGAACCACCGCTCTGATACCAACTGAAAGGACCCGTTCATATACATTATAAACGATTCACAATATTTGATTACATCGCGAGGTATTTGACCTCTATATGATACGTTTTACAAACATTGCATTCGTTTTTAAAAGATAAACTTTCTTTACATCAAAAATTGATGGCATGCATACCATTTCATATTACATCCAACTATAATTGACTTAATATTAATCTTGATGAACTCAACGACTCGAATGCAACGTCTTTCAAAGTATGTCTTGAATGACTCCAAGTAATATCCTTAAAATGAGCTAATGCACAGTGGAAGATTTCTTTAATACCTGAGAATAAACATGCTTTAAAGTGTCAACCAAAAGGTTGGTGAGTTCATTAGTTTATCATAATCCATCATTTCCGTAATAGTAATAGACCACAAGATTTCAGTTTCTATAAATATCCGTACACTCGCAAGTGTATAAAAGTATTCTATAAGTTGTAGGCACCCAGTAACAAGCCTTAACGTTCATGTTTTACCCTCTGAAGTACACCAGATCAGGTGTGTTTAAAATAAACTCGAAGTACTAAATCATCCCATAGTCAGGATAAGGTTTGTCAGACTCAATAGATCTATCTTTAGGATTCGCGCCTACCGTACATAGACAAGTAGTTTAATGTTACCAAGCTAATGGTATATTTCTGGTTTAAACCCACATAGAATTTGTTTTAGTACTTGTGCCTATTTCGTAAAACATTTATAAAACAGCGCATGTATTCTCAGCCCAAAAATATATATTGCAAAAGCAATTAAAAAAGGAGCAATTGAAACTCACAATACTGTATTTCGTAGCAATTATGTATATGACGGCACTGAACAAGTGCAGGGTTTGTCTCGGATTCACGAACCTATATTAAGTATATATATTTATATGTTGGTCAATATCTGTGTAACAATTTAGGTCAAGTCGTAGTGTATCACAATCCTAATGCTCGAGACCGACATGTAAAAGTCAACAAAAGTCAACTTGACCCAAAATGACTTCCAAAATCTATACATGTTTATTATATAACTTATATATAGTAGTTTTATATATTTAAATATATTTATCAGATCTTATTATACTAAATAATACAAGTCATTTATTAATAAATAAAAATTTATATTAAAATTCATATATGATAAAAATATACTTTTATATATCTCAAGTAATAAAATTTATAAAATTCACTTAATATCACAAAAATGTAGTGGTATGTATTATTAATGTAATTACATTACGTGTGGTAAAAATATCTTTGTACGCATATTTATTTGATAAAATAATATTGATAATAATGATAATGATAAAAATAATAAAATGATAGTTTCAATAAAAATATTAATTTTTAGTAATAAAGATAATTTTAGCAATAACATCAAGTGATAACAGTTATAATAATCGTTTTAATAATAATATTAAAATTAATGATAATTCAGTTGACCATATCTTTTAATCCGTTCGTCGAAACCTCGCTGTGTGACCTCCTGGTAGTGCTCTCGCCTGAGCACGCTTAACCACAACGTACTCGCACTTCTACTCAGCCTGTGATCCCAAAACGCGTTGTGTCATTTAAGCGTGAGTATTACCTTATAATCCTATGATCACTCATGTATGTGGGCTATGTGGGATTTGCCTAAGGTGTTACATTCACCCCCCTTCAGGGACTCATCGTCCTCGATGAGGTTTGCCCCACCACCTACAACGACACATGAGTGGCTCTGATACCATTCTATAAACAGTGGGGACGCATCCCACCCAGTGCCTTCCCAGCTAACCGCCTGGTGACCACTGAGCGTACCTCAGACACTTATTTTACGGCCCGCCTCTCAGCAACGTACAGCCAACCCTAATAGGGACCGCGAGGAGTAAGACCCAATGCTTTGTCACAGGTAACACTGTGAGAACCCCCTCTACGATTAACCCGCTAATAAACGGAATTAAACCAGCTCTGATATCATCTCTAAACAGTGGGGACGCATCCCACCCAGTGCCTTCCCAGCTAACCGCCTGGTGACCACTGAGCGTACCTCAGACACTGATTTTATGGCCCGCCTCTCGGCAACGTACAGCCAACCCTAATAGGGACCGCGAGGAGTAAGAGCCAATGCTTCGTCACAGGTAACACTGTGAGAACCCCCTCTACGATTAACCCGCTAATAAACGGAATTAAACCTGGCTCTGATACCATCTGTAACATCTCAGGTAACTCGTTCCCCGTAGCATGATATTGTTCGCTTTGCCCGAAGGCGCACGGATTTTTCTTGGCGACCAAACACGGCGAGCACTTTCCCAGGAGGTCACCCATCCTGGTAGTGCTCTCGCCTGAGCACGCTTAACTGCAGAGTTCTCATGGGATCTTAACCATAAGGACGAATACAATAACATATGATTTCATCGCGAGGTATTGACCTCTATATGCGACATTTTTCAAAAACTGCATTCGTTTTTACAATACAAACCATAGCTTTTATTACAAATACAAGGTTTAAACAACTTAATAATGATTATCGTTTAGCGATAATCTTAGACTTACAAACTTTACATGTGATAATAACAATACGACCTCCAACATATTTTACATTACAAATCCTCCGATATGCAGTTTTATTTTTGACACAAATATGCATACTCAAGATCTTGCTTAAATTCAACATGTTGCAGCGGAAGCTTTTAGTTATCACCTGAGAATAAACATGCTTAAAACGTCAACATAAAGTTGGTGAGATATAGGTTTAATGCCGGCAGCGTTATAAATATAGACCACAAGATTTCATATATAAACGTTTTAATAAAAATATTCTAAGTTGTTGAGCACTTGATAACCATACTTAACATTTAATCAACGTCGCATATTCCCTTTATTATGAAATCTTACTACACCGTACCAAGTGTAGTCACCGAAACGAAGTACTGTGCAACCGTTGAATACTGGTCGTCCAGTCCGGTTGGGGTTGTCAGGCCCGATAGATCTATCAACAGGATTCGTGTTTACAATACCTCATGTAAATAATAGTTACCAAGTTATAGGGAAGTATGCCAGTGGTACAACTCAACGTAGAATATATATTTTTAATCACTTGTGTCCATAACGTAAATCATAAAATGCATGTATTCTCATCCCGAAATATTTAGAGTTTAAAAGTGGGACTATATACTCACTTTTGCCTTGAAGGTAATAAACACGACTTGGTCTCCGATTGATATCACAAACCTAACCATATATATAATATATCAACATATTTTCTTTTCAAGTAATCGTTACATATATATATATATATATATATATATATATATATATATATATATATATATATATATATATATATACTTTTAATACTTTTAATATTTTTTTAGTCCGTAGTTAGCAGTCCGATGTTAGTGGTCCACAATTAGTTGCTTAAATAAAATAAATAAAGACCCCATCGTATTCGTATTGATCAGAATTAATCTCGACCCATGGTACCATGTTGTTAAGTGACGTGTTGCGTACATAAAGTACCGTGTTGTCAAATGACGTGTTGCGTACAATCATGAGGTCTTATGATTAATCTTCTCGTGTTGTTTACGGGTGGTCCTGAAATATATAAAATCAAATCATAAGTAAATATATATTAAATATTATGTTAATTAGCCAAGATATGATTAATCCGATTTTGTCATAATATGATATATTACAGGTCTTGAAGTGTTTTTAAAAATCAAATTAGAAGGATCTATTTAGTTTGCGAACAAGTTTGAAATCACTCAAACTATGTTCTTGTTGTTAAAATTTTACAACACAAAATAAGATAGCTATATAAATATGAATCGAATAAGGTTATGAATAAGGTTACTACCTCAAGTTACTTGGACAAAGCTACTGGAAAAGGCAATAAAAATCGAGCCAAAATAGCATGATTATGGGATGGATATATAGGAGATTTAGTTTGTTTTCTTGCACAAAAGTCACACATGAGGTTAAATGGCTGGTTCCCACATGTAACATCATGTCTAGTGGCTGATCATTGAAGTTTATTGTTGGTATATACCAATAGTAAATATATATAGAAGCTGGGTATGATACGGTTACATATACCCTAGATATACTTGTAGAAATTTTGAGGAATCGGAACGAGAATTCAAATAGGGACGGGTTTATAACTGTAAAAGAGGCTCAAAACTGGGCTTTTATTTTTGGGTCAAACCGGGCCAAAATAAAATTTTAAGACATTTTTAATAAGGCAATGTTAGCCACCCCTTGGACCCCGCCAGGGGTTGCCACCCCTTGGACCCTGCTTATAGGGGGCGCTGCCCCCGAACCCCCGTCATAATCAAGATAAGTTCAAACAAGTGTGCACTCCACACTTCCCCAAACTTGTTCGATATTTATCAAGATTATTTTGGTTACAAATAAATCCCATTACACTTAAATCATAGATCACCAACACATTATAGATTGTAAGTATATATGTAAAAGAACGTTACATATAGTTATCGTTTTGAAAACTTAAGTTAGTGATCTCAAAGTATACTTATAACTCATTATTGTTAGTTCACAATGAAATGTTAAACCATCCTTAAATCATGTTAAATATGTATAGATATATACATATACATAATCGTATAATTATCGTGTGTTATATAGTTCGTGATATCATCGGTCAAATTGGACGGTCAAACGTTGTGTGAAACTCTTTTCAAAAACATAAGTCTCAACAGTTTGGATTGCTTATCATGTTGGTAAGGTTTATTTTATGTAAATAATAATCTCATAAGTATAAAATGATCAGAAAAACCCGGGTCGTTACAGTACCTACCCGTTAAATAAATTTCGTCCCGAAATTTTAAAGTTGTACCTATTTTGCGTCGTCGGGAAACAAATGTGGATACTTTTGTTTCATCTGATCCTCTCGTTCCCAAGTAAACTCGGGACCCCTTCGAGCATTCCAACGAACCTTGACGATTGGTATGTTGCTCTGCTTGAGTTGTTTAACTTCACGGTCCATGATTTCAACTGGTTCTTCTATGAATTGTAGTTTCTCGTCGACTTGGATTTCTTCAAAAGGAATGGTGAGATCTTCCTTTGCAAGACATTTCTTGAGGTTTGAGACGTGAATTAAATTATGTACCCCGGCGAGTTGTTGTGGTAACTCGAGTCGATAAGCTACCGGTCCGATGCGTTCGATGATCTTGAACGGGCCTACATACCTTGGGTTCAGTTTACCCCTTTTTCCAAAATGTATTACACCTTTCCAAGGTGACACCTTTAGCATAACCATGTCACCGATCTGAAACTCTAATGGTTTCCTTCGGACATCGGCGTAGCTCTTTTGGCGACTACGGGCTGTTTTCAATCTCTCCTTGATTTGCACTATCTTCTCAGTAGTTTCATGGATGATCTCGGGACCAGTTAATTGTCGATCTCCTACTTCATTCCAACAGATAGGGGATCTACACTTCCTTCCATACAGTGCTTCGAATGGTGCAGCTTTAATGCTCGCATGATAACTATTATTATACGAGAATTCTGCTAATGGTAGATATTTATCCCATCCGTTTCCAAAATCGATCACACATGCCCTGAGCATGTCTTCAAGAGTCTGAATTGTTATTTCACTCTGCCCGTCAGTTTGCGGATGATATGCGGTGCTCATATCCAAACGGGTTCCCAGGGCCTCCTGTAGTTTATTGCCAAAACTTTGATGTAAATCTACTATCACGATCGGATATAATGGAAATAGGTATTCCATGCATTGAAACAATTTCCTTTATGTATAATCGTAATAGTTTCTCCATTCTATCCGTTTCCTTTATAGGCAAGAAATGTGCAGATTTGGTGAGACGATCAACTATTACCCAAATGGTGTCATAACCCCAGGCAGTCTTAGGTAACTTTGTGATGAAATCCATGGTAATACCATCCCATTTCCATTCTGGGATTTCTGGTTGTTGAAGTAACCCTGACGGCTTCTGGTGTTCTGCTTTGACTTTGGAACAAGTTAAACATTCCCCAACATATGTTGCAACATCTGTCTTTAAATTAGGCCACCAATAATGCGTCTTAAGATCTTGATACATCTTTCCAACTCCAGGATGTATCGAGTATCTTGTCTTATGTGCCTCGTTCAATATCAACTTCCTTAATCCACCCAACTTCGGTACCCAAATACGGTTAGCGAAATATCGAATTCCGTCTTCCCGTATAACGAGTTGCTTCTCATACTTCTTCATTATTTCATTTCCTATGTTTTCTTTAGTAAGAGCTTCTCGTTGAGCCTCTTTGATTTGTGAGTTGAGATTCATGCGAATTTTTAAGTTCATTGCTCGTACTCGAATTGGTTCCCGTTCCTTTCTGCTTAGAGCGTCGGCCACTACATTCGCTTTCCCAGGATGATAGCGAATCTCACAATCATAGTCGTTTATCAGCTCGACCCACCTACGTTGCCTCATGTTCAGCTGTTTCTGATCAAAAATATGTTGAAGGCTTTTATGATCAGTAAACATAGTGCATTTAACCCCATATAAATAGTGTCTCCATATCTTCAATGCAAACACTACTGCTCCCAATTCTAAATCATGCGTCGTATAATTCCGCTCATGAATCTTCAATTGTCAGGATGCGTATGCTATAACTTTCTTCCGTTGCATAAGGACGCAACCAAAACCTTGTCGTGAAGCGTCACAATATATCACAAAATCATCCTTCCCTTCAGGTAACGATAAAATAGGTGATGTAGTCAACTTCTTCTTCAGTAATTAAAATGCACTCTCTTGCTCAGAAGTCCATTCGTACTTCTTCCCTTTTTGTGTTAACGCTGTTAATGGTTTAGATATTCGGGAAAAATCTTGAATAAACCTTCTATAATAACCAGCTAAACCTAAAAATTGGCGTATCTGCGTTGGTGTCTTAGGAGTCTCCCATTTTTCAATGGCCTCAATTTTAGCTGGATCAACCTGAATTCCTTTGCTACTAACAACGTGGCCAAGAAATTCATCCCATAATCATGCTATTTTTAATATATTAAAATACATATATATTATTTAGAATGATATACTTTCTAATAGTGATAGTAATAATAATATTATATTAATATCAGAACACAAACGCTTTGGGTTAAATGATGCGCTGTTGTTTTAAACCATGGGATCATATAATGTTTTGTATAATATTACTAGTGTGGTTTGCTTAATGTTTGATGTAAGATAAGCATATGTAAAATAGTGAAGTGTGAAATGCAATAATTTTCCATGGTTAAGTATTATTTGGGTGGTAGTAATTGATTTTCGTACTAAGCTATTAAGTATGAACTTTAACGGGTAGGTACTACCCTAGATATAATTATAAAACGCTAATAAGAAGAAAAGGCTTTTATAATAATAACTGGTTCATATTATTAATAAGCTACGATGTACTGTAAATACATACTACATCTATAATATTCCATGTGGATAATTATTTTTTTTCATTCTTGTTGAAGATTATGGCGCGATTGAACCGAATGACGGAACAAGAAATCCAGGAACTCATCAATCAGCGAGTGAACGACAGAATGTTATGGGTCGAGGCTGCAAGAGGTGCTGCAGTTAACCCAAATCCTCGTGTGAGGTGCACTTACAAAACTTTTCAAGGTTGCAAGCCCTCATCATTCAGTGGAACAGAAGGACCGGTTGGTTTAACCCGGTGGATCGAAAAAAATTGAGTCTGTGTTTAAAATCAGTGGTTGTATTGAGAAGGACATGACCAAGTATGCATCGTGCACCCTACAAGATAGTGCACTCACGTGGTGGAAAAACTATGTGAAGGCTGTAGGAGGAGATGTAGCTTATGATACTCCTTGGGAAGAATTCAAAACAATGCTAATCAACGAATATTGTCCAAGGAACGAGGTTAGGAAGTTGGAAGCTGAATTACGAAGCCTGAAAGTTGTTGGTACTGAACTCACCAACTACAATCAGCGATTCATGGAATTAGCTTTGCTATGTCCCGAATTGGTACCAACCGAAGAACGGAAGATTGAACTGTACAAAGACGGTTTGCCTAAAAAGGTCAAGGCAAATGTTACAGCATCCAAACCTAAGACTATTCATGAAGCTATCACCATGGCGAACGAGTTGATGGACCAGATTATTCTAGATAAGAACACCGATGTCAAGACATCGGGAAATAAAAGAAAGTGGGAAGGTAATCATCAACAATCCAACAAGAAACAAGAAACCACGCAAGGTGCGGGTAGCGGTTCAAACTCAGGTTACAAAGGACGAAATCCTTTATGTAACAGATGCCACAAACATCACTCTGGTTATTGTAATGTGGTGTGCAACAATTGTAATCGAAAAGGTCATCTTGCTGAAGATTGTAGGGTTCCCGCTACAAATACAAATGGTACCAAGACTCCTACCACCAATGCAAATAGAACTGCCTTGGCCACTGTTACTTGTTATTTGTGTGGGAAACAGGGTCATTATAAGAGTCAGTGCCTGAATCCAGAGAAGAATAACGGATCTGCACGTGGAAGAGCATTTGTTATTAATGCTAGAGAGGCGTATGAAGACCCGGAGCTTGTTACGGGTACGTTTACCATTAATAACTTATCCGCATCTATTATATTTGATACTGGTGCCGATAGAAGTTACGTGTGTAGAGACTTTCACGCTAAATTGAATTGTTCATCATTACCTCTAGATGCTAAGTACATGATTGAGTTAGCTAATGGTAAACTAATTAAAGTCGATAAAATTTGCCGTGATTGTAAAATAAATTTAGCCGGAGAAACATTTAAGATTGATTTGATACCCGTTGAATTAGGAAGTTTTGATGTAATAGTCGGCATGGACTGGATGTCCAAAATAGGAGCTGAAGTTGTGGGCGCCAAGAAGGCAATTCGCATTCCTCGTAAGGATAGAACGCCATTAATGATTTATGGAGAGAAGGGTAACTCAAAGCTAAAACTCATTAGTTGTTTAAAAGCTCAAAAGTGCTTGAAGAAAGGGTGCTATGCTATCCTAGCACATGTTAATAAAGTCGAAACAAAGGAAAAAGTGAAGAGCATCAACGACGTGCCTGTGGCAAGAGATTTTCCTGAAGTATTTCCAGAACAGTTGCCGGGATTACCTCCATTTAGATCTGTAGAATTTCAAATAGATCTAGTACCAGGAGCTGCACCAGTGGCTCGTGCTCCATATAGACTTGCACCATCTGAGATGAAAGAGTTACAAAGCCAGTTACAAGAATTACTGGACCGTGGTTTCATTCAACCGAGCACTTCACCGTGGGGAGCTCCGATTTTATTCGTCAAGAAGAAAGATGGATCTTTCCGAATGTGTATAGATTATCGTGAATTAAATAAGTTAACTATCAAGAATCGGTATCCACTACCGAGAATTGATGACTTATTAGATCAATTGCAAGGATCATGTGTTTACTCGAAAATTGACCTAAGGTCGGGCTATCATTAACTACGCGTCAAAGAAGAAGATATTCCGAAAACTGCTTTTCGGACACGCTACGGTCATTATGAATTTTTGGTCATGCCGTTTGGGTTGACTAATGCGCCAGCTGTATTCATGGACCTCATGAATCGAGTTTGTAGTCCGTATTTAGATAAGTTTGTTATCGTTTTCATTGACGATATTCTTATCTATTCCAAGAGTGAGCAAGAGCATGAGCAGCATTTAAGGTTGGTATTAGAATTGTTAAGAAAAGAACAGTTATACGCCAAATTTTCTAAGTGTGCATTTTGGTTGAAAGAAGTGCAATTTCTTGGCCACGTTGTTAGTAGCAAAGGAATTCAGGTTGATCCAGCTAAAATTGAGGCCATTGAAAAATGGGAGACTCCTAAGACACCAACGCAGATACGCCAATTTTTGGGTTTAGCTGGTTATTATAGAAGGTTTATTCAAGATTTTTCCCGAATAGCTAAACCATTAACAGCGTTAACGCAAAAAGGGAAGAAGTACGAATGGACTTCTGAGCAAGAGAGTGCATTTCAATTACTGAAGAAGAAGTTGACTACAGCACCTATTTTATCGTTACCTGAAGGGAACGATGATTTTGAGATATATTGTGATGCTTCGCGACAAGGTTTTGGTTGCGTCCTTATGCAACGGAAGAAAGTTATAGCATACGCATCCCGACAATTGAAGATTCACGAGCGGAATTATACGACGCATGATTTAGAATTGGGAGCAGTAGTATTTGCATTGAAGATATGGAGACACTATTTATATGGGGTTAAATGCACTGTGTTTACTGATCATAAAAGCCTTCAACATATTTTTGATCAGAAACAGCTGAACATGAGGCAACGTAGGTGGGTCGAGCTGATAAACGACTATGATTGTGAGATTCGCTATCATCCCGGGAAAGCGAATGTAGTGGCCGACGTTCTAAGCAGAAAGGAACGGGAACCAATTCGAGTACGAGCAATGAACTTAAAAATTCGCATGAATCTCAACTCATAAATCAAAGTGGCTCAACGAGAAGCTCTTACTAAAGAAAACATAGGAAATGAAATAATGAAGAAGTATGAGAAGTAACTCGTTATACGGGAAGACGGAATTCGATATTTCGCAAACCGTATTTGGGTACCGAAGTTGGGTGGATTAAGGAAGTTGATATTGAACGAGGCACATAAGACAAGATACTCGATACATCCTGGAGTTGGAAAGATGTATCAAGATCTTAAGACGCATTATTGGTGGCCTAATTTAAAGACAGATGTTGCAACATATGTTGGGGAATGTTTAACTTGTTCCAAAGTCAAAGCAGAACACCAGAAGCCGTCAGGGTTACTTCAACAACCATAAATCCCAGAATGGAAATGGGATGGTATTACCATGGATTTCATCACAAAGTTACCTAAGACTGCCTGGGGTTATGACACCATTTGGGTAATAGTTGATCGTCTCACCAAATCTGCACATTTCTTGCCTATAAAGGAAATGGATAGAATGGAGAAACTATTACGATTATACATAAAGGAAATTGTTTCAATGCATGGAATACCTATTTCCATTATATTCGATCGTGATAGTAGATTTACATCAAAGTTTTGGCAATCACTACAGGAGGCCCTGGGTACTCGTTTGGATATGAGCACCGCATATCATCCGCAAAATGACGGGCAGAGTGAAAGAACAATTCAGACTCTTGAAGACATGCTCAGGGATGTGTGATCGATTTTGAAAACGGATGGGATAAATATCTACCATTAGCAGAATTCTCGTATAATAATAGTTATCATGCGAGCATTAAAGCTGCACCATTCGAAGCACTGTATGGAAGGAAGTGTAGATCCCCTATCTGTTGGAATGAAGTAGGAGATCGACAATTAACTGGTCCCGAGATCATCCATGAAACTACTGAGAAGATAGTGCAAATCAAGGAGAGATTGAAAACAGCCCGTAGTCGCCAAAAGAGCTACGCCGATGTCCGAAGGAAACCATTAGAGTTTCAGATCGGTGACATGGTTATGCTAAAGGTGTCACCTTGGAAAGGTGTAATACGTTTTGGAAAAAGGGGTAAACTGAACCCAAGGTATGTAGGCCCGTTCAAGATCATCGAACGCATCGGACCGGTAGCTTATCGACTCGAGTTACCACAACAACTCGCCGGGGTACATAATTCATTTCACGTCTCAAACCTCAAGAAATGTCTTGCAAAGGAAGATCTCACCATTCCTCTTGAAGAAATCCAAGTCGACGAGAAACTACAATTCATAGAAGAACCAGTTGAAATCATGGACCGTGAAGTTAAACAACTCAAGCAGAGCAACATACCAATCGTCAAGGTTCGTTGGAATGCTCGAAGGGGTCCCGAGTTTACTTGGGAATGAGAGGATCAGATGAAACAAAAGTATCCACATTTGTTTCCCGACAACGCAAAATAGGTACAACTTTAAAATTTCGGGACGAAATTTATTTAACGGGTAGGTACTGTAACGACCCGGGTTTTTTGATCGTTTTATACTTATGAGATTAATATTTACATAAAATAAACCTTACCAACATGATAAGCAATCCAAACTGTTGAGACTTATGTTTTTGAAAAGAGTTTCACACAACGTTTGACCGTCCAATTTGACCGATGATATCACGAACTATATAACACACGATAATTATACGATTATGTATATGTATATATCTATACATATTTAACATGATTTAAGGATGGTTTAACATTTCATTGTGAACTAACAATAATGAGTTATAAGTATACTTTGAGATCACTAACTTATGTTTTCAAAACGATAACTATATGTAACGTTCTTTGACATATATACTTACAATCTATAATGTGTTGGTGATCTATGATTTAAGTGTAATGGGATTTATTTGTAACCAAAATAATCTTGATAAATATCGAACAAGTTTGGGGAAGTGTGGAGTGCACACTTGTTTGAACTTATCTTGATTATGACGGGGGTTCGGGGGCAGCGCCCCCGATAAGCGGGGTCCAAGGGGTGGCAACCCCTGGCGGGGTCCAAGGGGCAGAGCCCCTGGCTGGGGTCGAGCACTTGGCTGGGGTCGAGCACTTGGGCTAACATTGCCTTATTAAAAATGTCTTAAAATTTTATTTTGGCCCGGTTTGACCCAAAAATAAAAGCCCAGTTTTGAGCCTCTTTTACAGTTATAAACCCGTCCCTATTTGAATTCTTGTTCCGATTCCTCAAAATTTCTACAAGTATATCTAGGGTATATGTAACCGTATCATACCCAGCTTCTATATGTATTTACTATTGGTATATACCAACAATAAACTTCAATGATCAGCCACTAGACATGATGTTACATGTGGGAACCAGCCATTTAACCTCATGTGTGACTTTTGTGCAAGAAAACAAACTAAATCTCCTATATATCCATCCCATAATCATGCTATTTTGCACACACACACATACAATTTCATTTCCAATTTTCTTTCAAGTTAATTCACTCCCTAAATCTCTCTTCATTTACCTACTCAAGAACGTATCAATATAGTCATCCGATTTCAAGGAGATTACTTCCAATCTTTCAATCCCACTCCACCACTCTTTTGATTCCAAGATTTTTCTTACCTTTTCCAGTAGCTTTGTCCAAGTAACTTGAGGTAGTAACCTTATTCATAACCTTATTCGATTCATATTTATATAGCTATCTTATTTTGTGTTGTAAAATTTTAACAGCAAGAACATAGTTTGAGTGATTTCAAACTTGTTCGCAAACTAAATAGATCCTTCTAATTTGATTTTTAAAAACACTTCAAGACCTGTAATATATCATATTATGACAAAATCGGATTAATCATATCTTGGCTAATTAACATAATATTTAATATATATTTACTTATGATTTGATTTTATATATTTCAGGACCACCCGTAAACAACACGAGAAGATTAATCATAAGATCTCATGATTGTACGCAACACGTCATTTGACAACACGGTACTTTATGTACGCAACACGTCACTTGACAACATGGTACCATGGGTCGAGATTAATTCTGATCAATACGAATACGATGGGGTCTTTATTTATTTTATTTAAGCAACTAATTGTGGACCACTAACATCGGACTGCTAACTACGGACTAAGAAAATATTAAAAGTATTAAAAGTATATATATATTTATATATATATATATATATGTAACGATTACTTGAAAAGAAAATATGTTGATATATTATATATATGGTTAGGTTTGTGATATCAATCGGAGACCAAGTCGTGTTTATTACCTTCAAGGCAAAAGTGAGTATATAGTCCCACTTTTAAACTCTAAATATTTCGAGATGAGAATACATGCATTTTATGATTTACATTATGGACACAAGTGATTAAAAATATATATTCTACGTTGAGTTGTACCACTGGCATACTTCCCTATAACTTGGTAACTATTATTTACATGAGGTATTGTAAACGCGAATCCTGTTGATAGATCTATCGGGCCTGACAACCCCAACCGGACTGGACGACCAGTATTCAACGGTTGCACAGTACTTCGTTTCGGTGACTACACTTGGTACAGTGTAGTAAGATTTCATAATAAAGGGAATATGCGACGTTGATTAAATGTTAAGTATGGTTATCAAGTGCTCAACAACTTAGAATATTTTTATTAAAACGTTTATATATGAAATCTTGTGGTCTATATTTATAACGCTGCCGGCATTAAACCTATATCTCACCAACTTTATGTTGACGTTTTAAGCATGTTTATTCTCAGGTGATAACTAAAAGCTTCCGCTGCAACATGTTGAATTTAAGCAAGATCTTGAGTATGCATATTTGTGTCAAAAATAAAACTGCATATCGGAGGATTTGTAATGTAAAATATGTTGGAGGTCGTATTGTTATTATCACATGTAAAGTTTGTAAGTCTAAGATTATCGCTAAACGATAATCATTATTAAGTTGTTTAAACCTTGTATTTGTAATAAAAGCTATGGTTTGTATTGTAAAAACGAATGCAGTTTTTGAAAAATGTCGCATATAGAGGTCAATACCTCGCGATGAAATCATATATTATTGTATTCGTCCTTATGGTTAAGGTCGGGTTATGACATGTGGATATCTACGGTCCCACAGCGAGGTTTCGACCTCTATATGATACGTTTTGATAAAACATTGCATTCATTTAAAAAAAAAAAAAAAAAAAAAAACATACTTTCTATACATAGAAAGTTTACCAAAATATAGACATATCCCAAATATATATGACAACTTATAAAAAATTACTAAATCATCAATTTATTTAATAACAGATTATAACAATAATATTTGAATGCAATGTCTTTTTGAAAATATGGCATAAAAGACTCCATGCAGCACCTTGAGCAAATAGCAAGCAGACAGCGGAAGCACTTTTGAAAAACCTGAGAATAAACATGCTAAAAGTGTCAACCAAAAGGTTGGTGAGTTCATAGGTTTATCATAACAATAGTTATCAATAGTTTCAATAGACCACAAGATTTCCGTTTATAAATATATGTACACTCGCAAGTGCATAAAAGTATTCTATAAGTTGTAGGCACCCGGTAACAAGCCTTAACATTCATGTTTTACCCTCTGAAGTACACCAGATCAGGTGTGTTTAAAATAACCTCGAAGTACTAAAGCATCCCATAGTCAGGATGGGGTTTGTCAGACCCAATAGATCTATCTTTAGGATTCGCGCCTACCGTACATAGACAAGTAGTTTAATGTTACCAAGCTAAAGGTATATTTCTGGTTTAAACCCACATAGAATTAGTTTCAGTACTTGTGCCTATTTCGTAAAACATTTATAAAACAGCGCATGTATTCTCAGCCCAAAAATATATATTGCAAAAGCAATTAAAAAGGGAGCAAATGAAACTCACCTTTGTAGCCCAATAAACAATTCACGTAGATGTAACCAATACTCGGAATGCAAGTAACTGTAGACCTCATCCTAAAGAATATATGTTGGTTAATAAATGTCTAACAAGCTAGGTCAGGTCATAGGGTTCGTATAGTCCTATTGCTCAAGTCCGACTCATAAATTTAGCAAAATTTAGCAAAAGTCAACAAAAGTCAACAAAAGTCAAAGTAAGTCAAATGTAAGTCAAACGCAAGTCAAACACAGTCAACATGGTTAACACAAGTCAACAACCGCATAAAATTACACAAGTTGGTCAAGTAGTCAAACATAGGTCAAACTTAAGTTATTCATTTTTACTTAGAAAAATTTATATTATTTACATATATGTATTTTTTAGTATTTTGCAGCTGATTCCGGGTCCTATCAAATTCGATATAATACCTTAGGTCGTGACCATTGGAAATTATGTCATCCCACCTTTCTATAGACAGTTTATTTGACAAAAACGGAGTTACGGTTTTAAATTTATGACCTCGCGAAAACAGTCTCCCGAAACATAAAATGCTGATAAAATTTTTGTTAAGTGTTCAAAATCAGCAACGATTGCCCATTTTCTCGCTTGTTTTATACCTGTTTAGACTCAACAAAATTATAAAAATAATATATCGTTTTAAAGTTTGTCGCAAATACTTTTAATACCAAATAATAGTTTTTATCTAAACTTAACTGATTTCAACTTGCGAGTCCTCAAAATAGGTCCGAGAGTCATTTTGACAATTTTGTTAAAATACTAAAATTTTTGGTTGACGATCCAAATTTGAATCCGGCTGACCTGACTTAACCAAATTTTTATCACAGCTCAAAAATGACATTTTAGATGTGTTGGTGATTTTCGTTTTCCAAAATTATGCATATGGGTCAATTTATGCATGTTTGATCCGAATGAGTCATAAAACTTTCTTTAAACCAAATTTGACCCAAACTGATTTTTAAAGCACCAAAACTTGCAAACATACTTAAATCAATATACGGGATGTGTTACATACCTTTGGTTCTCAAAATTTCGCATATGGGTCAAACTAGGCTCGTATGACCCAAATGGATCATAAACACCCATTTTGACCAAAACATGCCACAACTTATTTTTTAAACACCACAACCTTTAAACTTACTTAAATCGACGTTTGGGAATTTTCTACACTGATCGTTACCCATTTTGACCCATTAAACCCATTTGGTCAAACAAAGTCAATTGCACATAATATTTAGCTTAAATAATGTAGTCAACTTCCATAATTTTTATAAAAATAAGTACAGGTCCGTTTGACTTAAAATACACGCCAAAATCTCCGTAACTCAAAGTCCTAAAACATATCCAGAGATCAGACTCTAAGTCATAATAGAAAAATTGCAGAAGTCTCAAATGCACCCGACAGTTTTTCAGAAAATTTTCAGCGCGCGCCAGTTTTGTAAATTCTGCCATTTATTCTAGAAAAATGAAAACAAAGAACGGCCAATTGGAGATGGCCACAAACATCTCAAATAATCACTGGTAAATAAATCTAAGCAATTCATATAGCCAATTCGTACAGTTTTACAAAATACTACGGACTTCTTGATTTGGATAGAATTTAGACATGTTGTTTTGTAACACATATAACGCATAGCAAACAACGGTTTCAGAAGCTAACATACAAATGACATATGTGCAACAACATGTAAATAACCACATACCAGAAGCACAAGTCCTAAGTCCATCTACAAATCAAGTTATGTCATTCCCTGCAAATTTTTTGGACAGATTCAATTCGTTTCAGGAGGTCATATTCGAACGCATATAACCGAACATCTAGGAACAATTAGCATGCATACTCTACATGAAAAGTGAAGTACTAATCATATAATTTTCAAAAATCCTCAGCTCATAATCCAGAAATCAATTTAAATGGCGTTTTTCATCTGTTTAAAACGTTGATCAACAAAAGTCGGGTCTAATAATCAATTAAGCATAACGGGAGTTTTAAAAATCCAATTAACATGATATCCGAGTCTATCTTGAGTGTTTTTCACTTGTCTTTTCAACCATGTAACATACATAAACCAATTCATCACCAATCAATACCAGTTTTCAGATTAATGCATAAAACACAACGATAATTCAATTGATCATAACTTGAGTTATACATAGCGAAAATATGCGATTCAAAAGAGCAAACTTATTAATTTTTCACAAGGATTTCATTTATAATTATTTCATAAACTGAAAATATCATGTTCATATCAGTAGCATATTATTCAAAAACGTGATCATTCATAAAAACGAGTTAAAACTTCAATTAAGCATAACATGAGCATACGGTAACGAAAATTCGAAATTCCAAAGCCCAAACTTATTAGTTTTTCAAGAGGATTCTAATTATCTCATAATATTATACATTCAACAAGTTTAAGTTTCTAACATCACACAAAACAAATTCGTGATTCATCAAAAAGTCATCAAACGATCAAATTAACGAATACTATCATGCATACATACAAGGACTTGAGCACTAGACACTATATCTACCCTAAAATGTAACAAAAACATGAAAACCCAAAAATTAGAGTTTTTGAAACTTACCCTAATCAAGAAATTATTGGTATAGATGTGTAGAGCTCTTCGAGAGGAGTCCGAATATGTAAACGATTTTATGATCAAGTGATTATTGAAGGTGTTCTTGAGGATGAAAGATTGATGATGATGATGAATAGTAATGGGTGTTCTTGATAAGAGAATAAGATAGATACGTATGTGTATTTGTTTGGTGAAATGAATCTAGATCAGAAATATAAGTAGAAAAGGGAAGTCACGGTTTAAACTGTGGTAGTCACGGGTAGTTATAAGATATCACGGGTGTAATAATTTGATAAACACGGGTATTATATCTATTTGCAATTATAATTATTGATGTCACAATTTTTAACTGTATGATCACGGGTTCTATTAAATTCTTATCCGTTACCTAAAACCCAATGTATTTTACTTTAATATGATTTACTTAATTGATTTATTTTGTATTTAAAAAAATACATTTATATATTGTTCAAAACCTTTTAGAATCTTGACGTTATACTTAGTTGATGTGTTTCATAAAATACTTATTTATTATATTTTTAAATTAGATACTGAAAACATGAATGTTTAAACTAATTTTTTCGCGTTTAGTTTAAGAATATCCTAATTAATACAGTTGATTTTCAAAACTCAATTATTATATAACATAATAACTATTAAAATTAATAATCATACGTTTTGTTGTCTTAAAATATATTTTTCTCGTTTTAACTAACCGTAGTGTTTTAAAAAAATAAAATATAACCAATATTAATAATAGTATATTTAAAAAAAATACATACAAAATTGTAAGTTTTAAACAACGGTTGTTAAGTTCTCAACGAAAAGTTAACGGAAAAATTCGGGTTATTACATTACCTACCCCTTAAAGAAAATTTCGTCCTGAAATTTTAGTTGGTGTGATTAAACGGCGTTTAAGAAACAAGTGAGGATAGAAATGTTCGTCTTGACGTAGAAAGATCGAGCATCTTGTAGGTAAAACGAGATCATAGTCTTTTGATACGAATACCTTTGAATAAACTGCTCGGAGTGCAAGTGTGATATGACAGAGATGAGAAGGAAATTACGGGTGACTCGAAGGATGTCACATATAGAGTCTCAGTATATTCAGATGTCAGCAAAAATAAAAATAAAGGATTTATGTAACATGGTACGTGGTGAAAGTAAAGTTGATCAAGCATTACCACCATCACGTTCCATTAAAACTTCCACATGACTTACCGTAATATAACCACGTTGATCAAGCGTCATTATATTACACTAACTCATGCTTCCATTCCAACATTACTCTAAAATATTTATGGATATAAAACAAGTGTCGTTTTTCAGAATTTATAAATCAAAATGATTTCAAAAAGGGGTGTACTAAAAATAGTACGAGAATATAATATTTATTTTAATTAATAATATTGAAAGGGTAATGACGTAAGAATGTCTTTGGAACTATTGAGAATCTTCGTGAGTCGGATAAGACTTCTTCCGATTTACAATTCGAGATGTCAGGAGTTTCTGAATCGAAGCATATAAGCACATAATATAACACATATGATATCTATACAAATATATAAGTAATGACTCACGTAGGAATGTCGGAAATTTCGAAAGTCCTGAATGACGCTTCCTGGTTTTTCAATGACCGGGGTGTTGAAAATGAACTCGTTTGAGTATGAGAAGGCTTGTAATCAAAGGGAGAAATACTTTCTCACCGATAGTAATAATAATATTATATTAATATCAGAATATGCACATAATCACATATAAGTGTAACGACACGGTTCTAGACTAGATCACTAATGTATCCTAACGGTCCAGGTCAGACACATTAATGCACCAGCCAGGGGTTGCCACTTGACCAACATCGCAATTGATGCGGTATTGAAGCTTGTCTACTTGACCAAAAATAATGACTAACTCATCGGTCGCATATATTTTATGTTTGACCACAACGTTTTAAATATAAGATTATTAGTGAAAATATCAGTTTTGATAATCTTAATAATATATCATTTTAAAGCTTGTCGCAAATACTTTCAATACCAAATAATATTATAATTATATTATAATTATATTTTTGATATCAGTTTTGATTACCCGCCAAAATCGCAATTGACGCGGTACGTTATCTACGGTCCCACAGCGAGGTTTCGACCTCTATATGATACGTTTTGATAAAACATTGCATTCATTTAAAAAAACATACTTTCTATACATAGAAAGTTTACCAAAATATAGACATATCCCAAATATATATGACAACTTATACAAAATGACTAAATCATCAATTTATTTAATAACAGATTATAACATTAATATTTGAATGCAATGTCATTTTTGAGCTGTGATAAAAATTTGGTTAAGTCGGGTCAGCCGGATTCAAATTTGGATTGTCAACCGAAAATTTTAGTATTTTAACAAAATTGTCAAAATGACTCTCGGACCTACTTTGAGGACTCGCAAGTTGAAATCAGTTAAGTTTAGATAAAAACTATTATTTGGTATTTAAAGTATTTGCGACAAGCTTTAAAACGATATATTATTTGTATAATTTTGTTGAGTCTATACAGGTATAAAACAAGCGAGAAAATGGGCAATCGTTGCTGATTTTGAACACTTAACAAATTTTATCAGCATTTTATGTTTCGGGAGACCGTTTTCGCGAGGTCATAACTTTAAAACCGTAACTCCGTTTCTGTCAAATAAACTGTCTATAGAAAGGTGGGATGACATACTTTCCAATGGTCATGACCTAAGGTATTATATCAAATTTGATGGGACCCAGAATCAGCTGTAAAATACTAAAAAATACATATATGTAAATAATATAAATTTTTCTAAGTAAAAATGAATAACTTAAGTTTGACCTATGTTTGACTACTTGATCGACTTGTGTAATTTTATGCGGTTGTTGACTTGTGTTAATCATGTTGACTGTGTTTGACTTGCATTTGACTTACATTTGACTTACTTTGACTTGCGTTGACTTTTGTTGACTTTTGCTAAATTTTGATAAATTTATGAGTCGGACTTGAGCAATAGGACTATACGAACCCTATGACCTGACCTAGCTTGTTAGACATTTATTAACCAACATATATTCTTTAGAATGAGGTCTACGGTTACTTGCATTCCGAGTATTGATTACATCTACGTGAATTGTTTATTGGGCTACAAAGGTGAGTTTCATTTGCTCCCTTTTTAATTGCTTTTGCAATATATATTTTTGGGCTGAGAATACATGCGCTGCTTTTATAAATGTATACAAAATAGACACAAGTACTTAAAAATATATTCTACGTTGAGTTGTACCACTGGCATACTTCCCTGTAGCTTGGTAACTACTATTTACATGGGTATTGTAAACGTGAATCCTGTTGATAGATCTATCGGGCCTGACAACCCCAACCGGACTGGACGACCAGTATTCAACGGTTGCACAGTACTTCGTTTCGGTAACTACACTTGGTACGGTATAGTGAGATTTCATAATAAAGGGAATATGCGACGTTGATTAAATGTTAAGTATGGTTACCAAGTGCTCAACCACTTAGAATGCTTTACATACACTTGCGAGTGTATTATGTTTATGATTATGAAATCTTGTGGTCTATTGAAACTATTGATAACGGTTGTTACGATAAACCTATGAACTCACCAACCTTTTGGTTGACACTTTTAGCATGTTTATTCTCAGGTCTTTCAAAAGTGCTTCCGCTGTTTGCTTGCTATTTGCTCAAGGTGCTGCATGGAGTCTTTTATGCCATATTTTCAAAAAGACATTGCATTCAAATATTAATGTTATAATCTGTTATTAAATAAATTGATGATTTAGTCATTTTGTATAAGTTGTCATATATATTTGGGATATGTCTATATTTTGGTAAACTTTCTATGTATAGAAAGTATGTTTTTTTTAAATGAATGCAATGTTTTATCAAAACGTATCATATAGAGGTCGAAACCTCGCTGTGATATATCATGTTATGACGAACTATATATTTATAAATACTTTATAAATAATATAAAATGGAGTCTATTGTTTACAAAGGTCCTTAAATCATTATTAAATCATCGTCAAAACATACTTTCTATAAAAAAATATTATTTGGTATTGAAAGTATTTGCGACAAGCTTTAAAATGATATATTATTTGTATAATTTTGTTGAGTCTAAACAGGTATAAAACAAGAGAGAAAATGGGCAATCGTTGCTGATTTTGAACACTTAACAAATTTTATCAGCATTTTATGTTTCGGGAGACCGTTTTCGCGAGGTCATAACTTTAAAACCGTAACTCCGTTTTTGTCAAATAAACTGTCTATAGAAAGGTGGGATGACATACTTTCCACTGGTCACGACCTAAGGTATTATATCAAATTTGATGGGACCCGGAATCAGCTGTAAAATACTAAAAAATACATATATGTAAATAATATAAATTTTTCTAAGTAAAAATGAATAACTTAAGTTTGACCTATGTTTGACTACTTGATCGACTTGTGTAATTTTATGTGGTTTTTGACTTGTGTTAATCATGTTGACTGCATCTGTAAACAGTGGGGACGCATCCCACCCAGTGCCTTCCCAGCTAACCGCCTGGTGACCACTGAGCGTACCTCGGACACTGATTTTACGGCCCGCCTCTCGGCAACGTACAGCCAACCCTAATATATCATATTATGACAAAATATTATTCTGATTATTTTAATTAATAATATCATCTAGTCTAGAACCGTGTCGTTACACTTATATGTGATTATGTGCATATTCTGATATTAATATAATATTATTATTACTATCGGTGAGAAAGTATTTCTCCCTTTGATTACAAGCCTTCTCATGCTCAAATGAGTTCATTTTCAACACCCGGTCATTGAAAACCAGGAAGCGTCATTCAGGACTTTCGAAATTTCCGACATTCCTACGTGAGTTATTACTTATATATTTTTATAGATATCATATGTGTTATATTATGTGCTTATATGCTTCAATTCAGAAACTCCTGACATCTCAAATTGTAAATCGGAAGAAGTCTTATCCGACTCACGAAGATTCTCAATAGTTCCAAAGACATTCTTACGTCATTACCCTTTCAATATTATTAATTAAAATAAATATTATATTCTCGTACTATTTTTAGTACACCCCTTTTTGAAATCATTTTGATTTATAAATTCTGGAAAACGACACTTGTTTTATATCCATAAATATTTTAGAGTAATGTTGGAACGGAAGTATGAGTTAGTGTAATATAATTACGCTTGATCAACGTGGTTATATTACGGTAAGTCATGCAGAAGTTCTAATGGAACGTGATGGTGGTAATGCTTGATCAACCTTATCTTCACCACGTACCATGTTACATGACTCTGTTTTCTGTGCTGATATCTGATTATACCAAGACTCTATATGTGACATCATTTGAGTCACGTGTGGTTCCTTCTCATCTTTGTCATATCACACTTGCACTCCGAGCAGTTTATTCAAAGGTATTCGTATCAAAGGACTATGATCTCGTTTTACCTAACTTTCATATTTAACTACAAGATGCTCGATCTTTCTACGTCAAGACGAACATTCTATCCTCACTTGTTTCTTAAACGCCGTTTAATCACACCAACCAAAATTTCGGGACGAAATTTTCTTTAAGGGGTAGGTAATGTAACAACCCGACTTTTTCCGTTAAAAACTTAACAACTGTCTGTTAAATTCAACGTTTTTCCACGCTAAATTTTTTTTTTTTTTTTAAATATATATATATTATTACGTAAGTTTTATAGGTGTTAAATAAAACACTACAATTAGTGTAACCAGAAAAAAATAATAAATAAATAAAATAATAATAAAATAAAATAATATTTTTTTCCAGAGAACGAAACGTATGAGTACTTAATATAAATATTATATTTTACAATAATTGAGTTCTAAAATCATTTTAATTAATTAGTATACTCTTAAATTAAACTCGGGGGATTATTTTAGACACTTATATTTTCAATAAAAGACATATATTATTTAGTTTAAAAATATATTAAATAAGTATTTATGAAAAACACCAACTAGGTACGATGTCTAGAATTTAAAAGGTTTCGAACAATATATATGTAAATGTATTTTATAAATATAAAAATTTATCAATTATTGAATCATATTAAAATAAAATACATTGGGTTTTAGATATCGGATAAAAATTTAATTATAACCCGTGATTACATAGTAATACCCGTGTTTAATTATTATACCCGTGACTACACATTATTACGTCCGTGATATCAATAATTGAGATAGATTTATCACCCGTGACTCTTTATCCCATCTATATTATTAAACCTAATTCATTTCATCTAACACACACGTACATAGACTCTCTCCTTAAAATACCCATTACTATTTATCATCATCATCGATCTTCTTTCCTTATAAACACCTTCAAGAAATCACTTGATCATAAAATCGTTTACATATTCGGACTCCTCTCGAAGAGCTCTACTCAGCCATACCAACAATTTCTTGATTTGTGTAAGTTTTAAAAACTCTAATTTTCTAGTTTTCATATCTTTGTTACATATTAGGGTAGATATAGTGTCTAGTGCTCAAGTCCTTCTATGTATGCATGATATTGTTCGTTAATTTGATCATTTGTTGACTTGTTGATGAATCACGAATTTGAATGGTATGCTACTGATATGAACATGATATATTCAGTTTATGAAATACTTATAAATGAAATCCTTGTGAAAAACTATTAATTTTAGGCTCAAGAATCACTTGATTTCGTTTAGAATTGCTTCCGGTATGATTAATTGAAGTTTAACATGATATTACATGAAATCCTTATTGTTTTGCCATGTTTCTGGAATTTTGACTTTGTTATCTGTAAATATAAGTATGTAGATGGATTACTATTGAAAAACTACTAATTTTAGGCTCAAGAATCAATTGATTTCGTTATCGTATGCTCCCGATATGTTAAATTGAAGTTTTCATGTGATCTTGCTATGAAGCGGAATTTTCTGAGATGAATGCTTTATGATTGAGTTTGTGAACTGATGTTAGATGTATAGATAATTGAAAAACACCCAAGATAGACTTAAGATTCATGTTAATCGGATATGTATAGCCCTCGTTATGGTTAATTAAAGGTTTGTGATTTTGATGCTTAAAAATTTATTTCGGTTTAAAAAATTCGTAATTGAAACTGTGAATCTGGGAAAGTATGCTATATATTCAGGTCCGGAGAGGTATATAGTTGTATTGCTTGCGAAAAAAAAACATTTGGTTTTCATTTAGATATTGTCCAATTCCGATAAAAGAGTCAAAATCTATGGCCAAATCAAAGTTAGAATTTTATATTATTTAAAACCGGACAGAACAGTTTCATTGGGATGCGTGCGACCTGATCTCAGAATTCTGGGTTCGCGGTTGCGTGCGTATCGAAAAATTAATAAGTTTAGACTCCATAAACGCGTCATTTGGATACTTTTTGGATTTGATATGATTTTTCAAAGTTTATACATGAGTACCGAAACGATTCAGCATTAAAGCCTGGTACGTTTTTAGTCACTGCGAGCGTTCTGTTTAGGGTTAGAGGTTCTGCTTCGGATATGTTATAGTCGACTAAATTTTGGAGATTTTGGCGCGTATTTCAAGTCAAATGGACCTGTACTTATTTTTATAAAAATTCTGGAAGTTGACTACATTATTTAAGCTAAATAATATGTGCAATTGACTTTGTTTAACCAAATGGGTTTAATGGGTCAAAATGGGTAACGGTCAGTGTAGAAAAGTCCCAAACGTTGATTTAAGTAAGTTTAAAGGTTGTGGTGTTTAAAAAATAAGTTGTGGCATGTTTTGGTCAAAATGGGTGTTTATGACCCATTTGGGTCATACGAGCCTACTTTGACCCATATGCGAAATTTTGAGAACCAAAGGTATGTAACACATCCCGTATATTGATTTAAGTATGTTTGCAAGTTTTGGTGCTTTAAAAATGAGTTTGGGTCAAATTTGGTGTAAAGAAAGTTTTATGACTCATTCGGGTCAAACGTGCATAAATTGACCCATATGCATAATTTTGGAAAACGAAAGTCACCAACACATCTAAAATGTCATTTTTGAGCTGTGATAAAAATTTGGTTAAGTCGGGTCAGCCGGATTCAAATTTGGATCGTCAACCGAAAATTTTAGTATTTTAACAAAATTGTCAAAATGACTCTCGGACCTACTTTGAGGACTCGCAAGTTGAAATCAGTTAAGTTTAGATAAAAAATATTATTTGGTATTGAAAGTATTTGCGACAAGCTTTAAAATGATATATTATTTGTATAATTTTGTTGAGTCTAAACAGGTATAAAACAAGCGAGAAAATGGGCAATCGTTGCTGATTTTGAACACTTAACAAATTTTATCAGCATTTTATGTTTCGGGAGACCGTTTTCGCGAGGTCATAACTTTAAAACCGTAACTCCGTTTCTGTCAAATAAACTGTCTATAGAAAGGTGGGATGACATACTTTCCAATGGTCATGACCTAAGGTATTATATCAAATTTGATGGGACCCGGAATCAGCTGTAAAATACTAAAAAATACATATATGTAAATAATATAAATTTTTCTAAGTAAAAATGAATAACTTAAGTTTGACCTATGTTTGACTACTTGATCGACTTGTGTAATTTTATGCGGTTGTTGAGTTGTGTTAATCATGTTGACTGTGTTTGACTTGCATTTGACTTACATTTGACTTACTTTGACTTGCGTTGACTTTTGTTGACTTTTGCTAAATTTTGATAAATTTATGAGTCGGACTTGAGCAATAGGACTATACGAACCCTATGACCTAACCTAGCTTGTTAGACATTTATTAACCAACATATATTCTTTAGGATGAGGTCTACGGTTACTTGCATTCCGAGTATTGATTACATCTACGTGAATTGTTTATTGGGCTACAAAGGTGAGTTTCATTTGCTCCCTTTTATATATATTTTTGGGACTGAGAATACATGTGCTGTTTTTATAAATGTTTTACGAAATAGGCACAAGTACTAAAACTAATTCTACGTGGGTTTAAACCAGAAATATACCCTTAGCTTGGTAACATTAAACTACTTGTCTATGTACGGTAGGCGCGAATCCTAAAGATAGATCTATTGGGCCTGACAAACCCCATCCTGACTATGGGATGCTTTAGTACTTCGAGGTTATTTTAAACACACCTGATCTGGTGTACTTCAGAGGGTAATGTTTTCTGTAACTGGGTATGATCTGGGTCGTACCAGGTTATGGGAATTTTTCTGTAGATTCTTCACTTAAAATCGCCACATCTCCAATTGGCGGTGACTGATTTGGAGTTGCGATGATTTTTCTAAAAATCACAGAAGTTGCTGCTGTAAACCGCGTTTTAAACTTGTGTTTTTGCAGGTATTTCGTGTTATAAAAATAATGACCAATATTAGATACTTGAGACTTTTTGTTATAAACTTAATACACTTATATTAACTATTTCATATAATGTGGTGTGTTCTAAAGTGGTAATTTTGTATAAGTATAAACCATGTAATTTAAATCGTCCGTTTGGACACTTGACCCGTTTATTAGCGGGTTAATCGTAGAGGGGGTTCTCACAGTGTTACCTGTGACGAAGCATTGGCTCTTACTCCTCGCGGTCCCTATTAGGGTTGGCTGTACGTTGCCGAGAGGCGGGCCATAAAATCAGTGTCTGAGGTACGCTCAGTGGTCACCAGGCGGTTAGCTGGGAAGGCACTGGGTGGGAATTAGATGCATTAGTGTGTCTGACCTGGACCGTTAGGATACATTAGTGATCTAGTCTAGAACAGTGTCGTTATACTTATATGTGATTATGTGCATATTCTGACTTTAATATAACATTATTACTACTATCGGTGAGAAAGTATTTCTCCTTTCGATTTCAAGACTTTTCCTTCTCACACGAGTTCATTTTTAACGCCCCGATTAGTGAAGCCAGGAAGCGTCATTCAGGACTTTCGAAATTCCCGACATTCCTACGTGAGTTATCATTTGTGATATATTATGTGCTTATGTGCTTCGATTATGAAATTCCGAACATCTCGATTTGTGAACCGAAAGGCATCATTTCCGACGTACAAAGATTCTTCATATTTTCCAAGACATTCTTATGACGTTCCCTTTCAATATTATCAATTATAATATTATATTCTCGTACTATTTTTAGTGCACTTTTTTTTTTGAAATCATTTTGATTTATAAATTCTGGAAAACGACACTTGAGTTTTATATCCATAAATATTCTGGAGTAATGTTGGAATAGAAGCATGAGTTAGTGCAATATGATGACAGTTGATCGCGTGATTATATTACGGTAAGTCATGCGGAAGTTCTAATGGAACGTGATGGTGGTAAAGTTTGATCAATCTTACCCTTACCATGTATCATGTTACATGACTCCTTTATTTTCTCTGCTGACATCTGAATATACTAAGACTCTATATGTGACATCATTTGAAGTCACATATGATTTTCCGTATTTGTCATATCATACTTGTACTCCGAACAGTTCATCCGAAGGTATTCGTCATTAAAGGAACATGATTCCGTTTTACCCAACTTTCATACTTAACTACAAGATGCTCAATCTTACTACGTCAAGATGAACAATCTATCCTCACTTGTTTCCTAAACGCCGTTTAATCACACCAACCAAAATTTCGGGACGAAATTTTCTTTAAGGGGTAGGTAATGTAACAACCCGACTTTTTCCGTTAAAAACTTAACAACTGTCTGTTAAATTCAACGTTTTTCCACGTTAAATTTTTTTTTTTTAAATATATATATATTATTACATAAGTTTTATAGGTGTTAAATAAAACACTACAATTAGTGTAACCAGAAAAAAAATAATAAATAAATAAAATAATAATAAAATAAAATAATATTTTTTTTCCAGAGAACGAAACGTATGAGTACTTAATATAAATATTATATTTTACAATAATTTAGTTCTAAAATCATTTTAATTAATTAGTATACTCTTAAATTAAACTCGGGGGATTATTTTAAACACTTATATTTTCAATAAAAGACATATATTATTTAGTTTAAAAATATATTAAATAAGTATTTATGAAAAACACCAACTAGGTACGATGTCTAGAATTTAAAAGATTTCGAACAATATATATGTAAATGTATTTTATAAATATAAAAATTTACCAATTATTGAATCATATTAAAATAAAATACATTGGGTTTTAGATATCGGATAAAAATTTAATTATAACCCGTGATTACATAGTAATACCCGTGTTTAATTATTATACCCGTGACTACACATTATTACGTCCATGATATCAATAATTGAGATAGAAATATACCCGTGACATATCTATCTATTTATAACCCTAATTCATTTCATCAAACACACACATACGTACATATTCTTCCCCTCCTCAAGAACTCCCACTACTATTCATCATCATCATCAATCTTTCATCCTCAAGAACACCTTCAATAATCACTTGATCATAAAATCGTTTACATATTCGGACTCCTCTAGAAGAGCTCTACACATCTATACCAACAATTTCTTGATTAGGGTAAGTTTTAAAAACTCTAATTTTTGGGTTTTCATGTTTTTGTTACATTTTAGGGTAGATATAGTGTCTAGTGCTCAAGTCCTTGTATGTATGGATGATAGTATTCGTTAATTTGATTGTTTGATGACTTTTTGATGAATCACGAATTTGTTTTGTGTGAGGTCAGAAACTTAAACTTGTTGAATGTATAATATTATGAGATAATCAGAATCCTCTTGAAAAACTAATAATTTTGGACTTTGGAATTTCAAATTTTCGTTACCGTATGCTCATGTTATGCTTAATTGAAGTTTTAACTCGTTTTTATGAATGATCACGTTTTTGATTAATATGATACTGATATGAACATGATATTTTCAGTTTATGAAATAATTATAAATGAAATCCTTGTGAAAAATTAATAAGTTTGCTCTTTTGAATCGCATATTTTCGTTATGTATAGCTCAAGATATGATCACTTGAATTATCGTTGTGTTTTATGTATTAATCTGAAAACTGGTATTGATTGGTGACTAATTGGTTTATGTATGTTATATGGTTGGAAAGACAAGTGAAAAACACTCGAGATAGACTCGTATATCATGTTAATTGGATTTTTAAAACTCCCGTTATGCTTAATTGATTATTAGACCCGACTTTTGTTGATCAACGTTTTAAACATATGAAAAACGAAATTTAAATTGATTTCTGGATTATGAGCTGAGGATTTTTGAAAATTATATGATTAGTACTTCACTTTTTATGTAGATTATGCATGCTAATTGTTCCTAGATGTCCGGCTATATGCGTTCGAATATGACCTCTTGAAACGAATTGAATCTGTTCAAAAATTTGCAGCGAATGACATAACTTGATTTGTAGATGGACTTAGGACTTGTGCTTCTGGTATGTGGTTATTTACATGTTGGTGCACATATGTCATTTGTATGTTAGCTTCTGAAACTGTTGTTTGCTATGCGTTATATGTGTTACAAAACAACATGTCTAAATTCTATCCAAATCAGGAAGTCCGTAGTATTTTATAAAACTGTACGAATTGGCTATATGAATTGCTTAGCTTTATTTATCAGTGATTATTTGAGATGTTTTTGGCCATCTTCAATTGGCCGTTCGTCGTTTTCATTCTTCTAGAATAAATGGCAGAATTTACAAAACTGGCGCGCGCTGAAAATTTTCTGAAAAACTGTCGGGCGAATTTGAGACTGCTGCGATTTTTCTATTAGGACTTAGAGTCTGATCTCCAGATATATTTTAGAACTTTGAGTTATGGAGATTTTGACGTGTATTTCAAGTCAAACGGACCTGTACTTATTTTTATAAAAATTCTGGAAGTTGACAACATTATTTAAGCTAAATATTATGTGCAATTGACTTTGTTTGACCAAATGGGTTTAATGGGTCAAAATGAGTAACGGTCAGTGTAGAAAAGTCCCAAACGTCGATTTAAGTAAATTTAATGGTTGTGGTGTTTAAAAAAAATAAGTTGTGGCATGTTTTGGTCAAAATGGGTGTTTATGACCCATTTGGGTCATACGAGCCTACTTTGACCCATATGCGAAATTTTGAGAACCAAAGGTATGTAACACATCCCGTATATTGATTTAAGTATGTTTGCAAGTTTTGGTGCTTTAAAAATGAGTTTGGGTCAAATTTGGTTTAAAGAAAGTTTTATGACTCATTCGGGTCAAACGTGCATAAATTGACCCATATGCATAATTTTGGAAAACGAAAGTCACCAACACATCTAAAATGTCATTTTTGAGCTGTGATAAAAATTTGGTTAAGTCAGGTCAGCCGGATTCAAATTTGGATCGTCAACCGAAAATTTTAGTATTTTAACAAAATTGTCAAAATGACTCTCGGACCTACTTTGAGGACTCGCAAGTTGAAATCAGTTAAGTTTAGATAAAAACTATTATTTGGTATTGAAAGTATTTGCGACAAGCTTTAAAACGATATATTATTTGTATAATTTTGTTGAGTTTAAACAAGTATAAAACAAGCGAGAAAATGGGCAATCGTTGCTGATTTTGAATAAACCCTAAACCCTAAAACCCTAAAACCCTAAAACCCCAAACCCCAAACCCTAAACCCCAAACCCTAAACCCAAACCCCAAACCCCAAACCCCAAACAATAAACCCCCTAAACCCTAAACCCTAAACCCAAACCCCAAACCCCAAAACCCTTAACCATAAACCCTAACCCCTAAACCCTAAACCCCAAACCCCAAACCCCAAACCCTAAACCCTAAACCCTAAACCCTAACCCCTAAACCCTAAAACCCTAAACCCCAAACCCCAAACCCTAAACCCTAAACCCTAAACCCTAAACCTAACCCCTAAAACCCTAAACCCTAAACCCTAAACCCTAAAACCCTAACCCCTAAACCCTAAACCCTAAACCCTAAACCCTAAACCCTAAACCCCTAACCCTAAACCCTAAACCCCAAACCCCAAACCCCTAACCCCTAACCCCTAAACCCTAAACCCTAAACCCCAAACCCCTAACCCCTAACCCCAAACCCCAAACCCCTAACCCCTAACCCTTAACCCCTAACCCCCAAACCCCAACCCCAAACCCCAAACCCCAAACCCCAAACCCTAAACCCCTAACCCCCTAACCCCTAACCCCAAACCCAAACCCCAAACTGCAAACCCGAAACCTCAAACCCTAAACCCCAAACCCTAAACCCTAAACCCTAACCCCCAACCCCTAACCCTAAACCCCTAACAACCCTAAACCCTAAACCCCTAAACCCCTAACCCTAAACCCTAAACCCCTAACCCTAAACCCCTAACAACCCTAAACCCTAAACCCTAAACCCCTAAACCCCTAACCCTAAACCCCTAACTCCTAAACCCTAAACCCTAAACCCTAAAACCCTAAACCCTAAACCCTAACCCCTAAACCCCTACCCCTAAACCCTAAACCCCAAACCCCAAACCCCTAACCCATAAACCCAAACCCCAAACCCCTAAATCCTAAACCCCAAACCCCAAACCCCTAACCCCTAAACCCCTAAACCCCTAATCCCTAAACCCCAAACCCCAAAACCCCAAACCCTAAACCCCAAACCCCAAACCCTAAAACCCTAAAACCCTAAAACCCTAAAACCTAAACCCCAAACCCCAAAACCCCAAACCCCAAACCCTAAAACCTGAAACCCTAAACCCTAAACCCTAAACCCCAGACCCCAAACCCCAAACCCCAAACCCCAAACCCTAAAACCTGAAACCCTAAACCCTAAACCCTAACCCCTAAACCCCTAACCCTAAACGCTAAACCCTAAAACCCTAACCCCTAAAACCCAAACCCCTAAACCCCTAAACCCTTAAACCCCTAACCCCTAACAACCCTAAACCCTAAACCCTAAACCCCTAAAACCTAAACCCTAACCCCTAAACCCCTACCCCTAAACCCCTAAACCCAAAACCCCAAACCCCAAACCCCTAACCCCTAAACCCTAACCCCTAAACCCCAAACCCCAAACCCCAAACCCCAAACCCCAAACCCAAAACCCCAAACCCCAAACCCTAAAACCCTAAAACCCTAAAACCCTAAAACCCTAAAACCCTGAAACCTAATAAACAAAAATTTTATCAGCATTTTATGTTTCGGGAGACTGTTTTCGCGAGGTCATAACTTTAAAACCGTAACTCCATTTTTATCAAATAAACTGTCTATAGAAAGGTGGGATGACATACTTTCCAATGGTCATGACCTAAGGTATTATATCAAATTTGGTGAGACCCGGAATCAGCTGCAAAATACTAAAAAATACATATATGTAAATAATATAAATTTTTCTAAGTAAAAATGAATAACTTAAGTTTGACCTATGTTTGACTACTTGATCAACTTGTGTATTTTTATGCGGTTGTTGACTTGTGTTAATCATGTTGACTGTGTTTGACTTGCGTTTGACTTACATTTGACTTACTTTGACTTGCGTTGACTTGCGTTGACTTTTGCTAAATTTTGATAAATTTATGAGTCGGACTTGAGCAATAGGACTATACGAACCCTATGACCTGACCTAGCTTGTTAGACATTTATTAACCAACATATATTCTTTAGGATGAGGTCTACGGTTACATGCATTCCGAGTATTGGTTACATCTACGTGAATTGTTTATTAGGCTACAAAGGTGAGTTTCATTTGCTCCCTTTTTAATTGCTTTTGCAATATATATTTTTGGGCTGAGAATACATGCGCTGCTTTTATAAATGTTTACAAAATAGACACAAGTACTTAAAAATATATTCTACGTTGAGTTGTACCACTGGCATACTTCCCTGTAGCTTGGTAACTACTATTTACATGGGTATTGTAAACGCGAATCCTGTTGATAGATCTATCGGGCCTGACAACCCCAACCGGACTGGACGACCAGTATTCAACGGTTGCACAGTACTTCGTTTCGGTAACTACACTTGGTACGGTGTAGTGAGATTTCATAATAAAGGGAATATGCGACGTTGATTAAATGTTAAGTATGGTTACCAAGTGCTCAACCACTTAGAATGCTTTACATACACTTGCGAGTGTATTATGTTTATGATTATGAAATCTTGTGGTCTATTGAAACTATTGATAACGGTTGTTACGATAAACCTATGAACTCACCAACCTTTTGGTTGACACTTTTAGCTTGTTTATTCTCAGGTCTTTCAAAAGTGCTTCCGCTGTTTGCTTGCTATTTGCTCAAGGTGCTGCATGGAGTCTTTTATGCCATATTTTCAAAAAGACATTGCATTCAAATATTAATGTTATAATCTGTTATTAAATAAATTGATGATTTAGTCATTTTGTATAAGTTGTCATATATATTTGGGATATGTCTATATTTTGGTAAACTTTCTATGTATAGAAAGTATGTTTTTTTTTTAATGAATGCAATGTTTTATCAAAACGTATCATATAGAGGTCGAAACCTCGCTGTGGGACCGTAGATAACGTACCGCGTCAAGATAATGTAATAACCCGACTTTTTTCGTTAACATTTCGTTGAAAACTTAACAACCGGTACTTAAAATCTACAATTTTGTATGTTTTTTTAAATATACTATTATTAATATTGATTAGATTTTTTTTTTTAAAAAAAACACTAAGGTTAGTGAAAACGAGAAAAATATATTTTAAGACAACAAAAAGTATGATTATTAATTTTAATAATTATTATGTTATATGATAATTGAGTTTTGAAAATCAATTTTATTAATTAGGATATTCTTAAACTAAACCCGAGAAAATTAGTTTAAACATTCATGTTTTCAGTATCTAATTTAAAAATATAATAAATAAGTATTTTATGAAACAAACAAACCAGGTATGACGTCAAGAGTTTAAAAGGTTTCAAACAATATAGATATATATATATATATATATAACCCGACCTTAACCATAAGGACGAATACAATAACATATGATTTCATCGCGAGGTATTGACCTCTATATGCGACATTTTTCAAAAACTGCATTCGTTTTTATAATACAAACCATAGCTTTTATTACAAATACAAGGTTTAAACAACTTAATAATGATTATCGTTTAGCGATAATCTTAGACTTACAAACTTTACATGTGATAATAACAATACGACCTCCAACATATTTTACATTACAAATCCTCCGATATGCAGTTTTATTTTTGACACAAATATGCATACTCAAGATCTTGCTTAAATTCAACATGTTGCAGCGGAAGCTTTTACTTATCACCTGAGAATAAACATGCTTAAAACGTCAACATAAAGTTGGTGAGATATAGGTTTAATGCCGGCAGCGTTATAAATATAGACCAAAAGATTTCATATATAAACGTTTTAATAAAAATATTCTAAGTTGTTGAGCACTTGATAACCATACTTAACATTTAATCAACGTCGCATATTCCCTTTATTATGAAATCTTACTACACCGTACCAAGTGTAGTCACCGAAACGAAGTACTGTGCAACCGTTGAATACTGGTCGTCCAGTCCGGTTGGGGTTGTCAGGCCCGATAGATCTATCAACAGGATTCGCGTTTACAATACCTCATGTAAATAATAGTTACCAAGTTATAGGGAAGTATGCCAGTGGTACAACTCAACGTAGAATATATATTTTTAATCACTTGTGTCCATAACGTAAATCATAAAATGCATGTATTCTCATCCCGAAATATTTAGAGTTTAAAAGTGGGACTATATACTCACTTTTGCCTTGAAGGTAATAAACACGACTTGGTCTCCGATTGATATCACAAACCTAACCATATATATAATATATCAACATATTTTCTTTTCAATTAATCGTTACATATATATATATAAATATATATATACTTTTAATATTTTCTTAGTCCGTAGTTAGCAGTCCGATGTTAGTGGTCCACAATTAGTTGCTTAAATAAAATAAATAAAGACCCATCGTATTCGTATTGATCAGAATTAATCTCGACCCATGGTACCATGTTGTCAAGTGACGTGTTGCGTACATAAAGTACCGTGTTGTCAAATGACGTGTTGCGTACAATCATGAGGTCTTATGATTAATCTTCTCGTGTTGTTTACGGGTGGTCCTAAAATATATAAAATCAAATCATAAGTAAATATATATTAAATATTATGTTAATTAGCCAAGATATGATTAATCCAATTTTGTCATAATATGATATATTACAGGTCTTGAAGTGTTTTTAAAAATCAAATTAGAAGGATATATTTAGTTTGCGAACAAGTTTGAAATCACTCAAACTATGTTCTTGTTGTTAAAATTTTACAACACAAAATAAGATAGCTATATAAATATGAATCGAATAAGGTTATGAATAAGGTTACTACCTCAAGTTACTTGGACAAAGCTACTGGAAAAGGTAAGAAAAATCTTGGAATCAAAAGAGTGGTGGAGTGGGATTGAAAGATTGGAAGTAATCTCCTTGAAATCGGATGACTATATTGATTCGTTCTTGAGTAGGTAAATGAAGAGAGATTTAGGGAGTGAATTAACTTGAAAGAAAATTGGAAATGAAATTGTATGTGTGTGTGTGCAAAATAGCATGATTATGGGATGGATATATAGGAGATTTAGTTTGTTTTCTTGCACAAAAGTCACACATGAGGTTAAATGGCTGGTTCCCACATGTAACATCATGTCTAGTGGCTGATCATTGAAGTTTATTGTTGGTATATACCAATAGTAAATACATATAGAAGCTGGGTATGATACGGTTACATATACCCTAGATATACTTGTAGAAATTTTGAGGAATCGGAACGAGAATTCAAATAGGGACGGGTTTATAACTGTAAAAGAGGCTCAAAACTGGGCTTTTATTTTTGGGTCAAACCGGGCCAAAATAAAATTTTAAGACATTTTTAATAAGGCAATGTTAGCCCAAGTGCTCGACCCCAGCCAAGTGCTCGACCCCAGCTAGGGGCTCTGCCCCTTGGACCCCGCCAGGGGTTGCCACCCCTTGGACCCCGCTTATCGGGGGCGCTGCCCCCGAACCCCCGTCATAATCAAGATAAGTTCAAACAAGTGTGCACTCCACACTTCCCCAAACTTGTTCGATATTTATCAAGATTATTTTGGTTACAAATAAATCCCATTACACTTAAATCATAGATCACCAACACATTATAGATTGTAAGTATATATGTCAAAGAACGTTACATATAGTTATCGTTTTGAAAACTTAAGTTAGTGATCTCAAAGTATACTTATAACTCATTATTGTTAGTTCACAATGAAATGTTAAACCATCCTTAAATCATGTTAAATATGTATAGATATATACATATACATAATCGTATAATTATCGTGTGTTATATAGTTCGTGATATCATCGGTCAAATTGGACGGTCAAACGTTGTGTGAAACTCTTTTCAAAAACATAAGTCTCAACAGTTTGGATTGCTTATCATGTTGGTAAGGTTTATTTTATGTAAATATTAATCTCATAAGTATAAAACGATCAGAAAAACCTGGGTCGTTACAGTACCAACCCGTTAAATAAATTTCGTCCCGAAATTTTAAAGTTGTACCTATTTTGCGTTGTCGGGAAACAAATGTGGATACTTTTGTTTCATCTGATCCTCTCGTTCCCAAGTAAACTCGAGACCCCTTCGAGCATTCCAACGAACCTTGACGATTGGTATGTTGCTCTGCTTGAGTTGTTTAACTTCACGGTCCATGATTTCAACTGGTTCTTCTATGAATTGTAGTTTCTCGTCGACTTGGATTTCTTCAAGAGGAATGGTGAGATCTTCCTTTGCAAGACATTTCTTGAGGTTTGAGACGTGAAATGAATTATGTACCCCGGCGAGTTGTTGTGGTAACTCGAGTCGATAAGCTACCGGTCCGATGCGTTCGATGATCTTGAATGGGCCTACATACCTTGGGTTCAGTTTACCCCTTTTTACAAAACGTATTACACCTTTCCAAGGTGACACCTTTAGCATAACCATGTCACCGATCTGAAACTCTAATGGTTTCCTTCGGACATCGGCGTAGCTCTTTTGGCGACTACGGACTGTTTTCAATCTCTCCTTGATTTGCACTATCTTCTCAGTAGTTTCATGGATGATCTCGGGACCAGTTAATTGTCGATCTCCTACTTCATTCCAACAGATAGGGGATCTACACTTCCTTCCATACAGTGCTTTGAATGGTGCAGCTTTAATGCTCGCATGATAACTATTATTATACGAGAATTCTGCTAATGGTAGATATTTATCCCATCCGTTTCCAAAATCGATCACACATGCCCTGAGCATGTCTTCAAGAGTCTGAATTATTCTTTCACTCTGCCCGTCAGTTTGCGGATGATATGCGGTGCTCATATCCAAACGGGTTCCCAGGGCCTCCTGTAGTGATTGCCAAAACTTTGATGTAAATCTACTATCACGATCGGATATAATGGAAATAGGTATTCCATGCATTGAAACAATTTCCTTTATGTATAATCATAATAGTTTCTCCATTCTATCCGTTTCCTTTATAGGCAAGAAATGTGCAGATTTGGTGAGACGATCAACTATTACCCAAATGGTGTCATAACCCCAGGCAGTCTTAGGTAACTTTGTAATGAAATCCATAGTAATACCATCCCATTTCCATTCTGGGATTTCTGGTTGTTGAAGTAACCCTGACGGCTTCTGGTGTTCTGCTTTGACTTTGGAACAAGTTAAACATTCCCCAACATATGTTGCAACATCTGTCTTTAAATTAGGCCACCAATAATGCGTCTTAAGATCTTGATACATCTTTCCAACTCCAGGATGTATCGAGTATCTTGTCTTATGTGCCTCGTTCAATATCAACTTCCTTAATCCACCCAACTTCGGTACCCAAATACGGTTTGCGAAATATCGAATTCCGTCTTCTCGTATAACGAGTTGCTTCTCATACTTCTTCGTTATTTCATTTCCTATGTTTTCTTTAGTAAGAGCTTCTCGTTGAGCCTCTTTGATTTGTGAGTTGAGATTCATGCGAATTTTTAAGTTCATTGCTCGTACTCGAATTGGTTCCCGTTCCTTTCTGCTTAGAGCGTCGGCCACTACATTCGCTTTCCCGGGATGATAGCGAATCTCACAATCATAGTCATTTATCAGCTCGACCCACCTACGTTGCCTCATGTTCAGCTGTTTCTGATCAAAAATATGTTGAAGGCTTTTATGATCAGTAAACACAGTGCATTTAACCCCATATAAATAGTGTCTCCATATCTTCAATGCAAACACTACTGCTCCCAATTCTAAATCATGCGTCGTATAATTCCGCTCATGAATCTTCAATTGTCGGGATGCGTATGCTATAACTTTTTTCCGTTGCATAAGGACGCAACCAAAACCTTGTCGCGAAGCGTCACAATATATCTCAAAATCATCGTTCCCTTCAGGTAACGATAAAATAGGTGCTGTAGTCAACTTCTTCTTCAATAATTGAAATGCACTCTCTTGCTCAGAAGTCCAATCGTACTTCTTCCCTTTTTGCGTTATTGCTGTTAATGGTTTAGCTATTCGGGAAAAATCTTGAATAAACCTTCTATAATAACCAGCTAAACCCAAAAATTGGCATATCTGCGTTGGTGTCTTAGGAGTCTCCCATTTTTCAATGGCCTTAATTTTAGCTGGATCAACCTGAATTCCTTTGCTACTAACAACGTGGCCAAGAAATTGCACTTCTCTCAACCAAAATGCACACTTAGAAAATTTGGCGTATAACTGTTCTTTTCTTAACAATTCTAATACCAACCTTAAATGCTGCTCATGCTCTTGCTCACTCTTGGAATAGATAAGAATATCGTCAATGAAAACGATAACAAACTTATCTAAATACGGACTACAAACTCGATTCATGAGGTCCATGAATACAGCTGGCGCATTAGTCAACCCAAACGACATGACCAAAAATTCATAATGACCGTAGCGTGTCCGAAAAGCAGTTTTCCGAATATCTTCTTCTTTGACGCGTAGTTGATGATAGCCCGACCTTAGGTCGATTTTCGAGTAAACACATGATCCTTGCAATTGATCAAATAAGTCATCAATTCTCGGTAGTGGATACCGATTCTTGATAGTTAACTTATTTAATTCAAGATAATCTATACACATTCGGAAAGATCCATCTTTCTTCTTGACGAATAAAATCGGAGCTCCCCACGGTGAAGTGCTCGGTCGAATGAAACCACGGTCCAGTAATTCTTGTAACTGGCTTTGTAACTCTTTCATCTCAGATGGTACAAGTCTATATGGAGCACGAGCCACTGGTGCAGCTCCTGGTACTAGATCTATTTGAAATTCTACAGATCTAAATGGAGGTAATCCCGGCAACTCTTCTGGAAATACTTCAGGAAAATCTCTTGCCAAAGGCACGTCGTTGATGCTCTTCACTTTTTCCTTTGTTTCGACTTTATTAACATGTGCTAGGATAGCATAGCACCCTTTCTTCAAGCACTTTTGAGCTTTCAAACAACTAATGAGTTTTAGCTTTGAGTTACCCTTCTCTCCATAAATCATTAATGGCGTTCTATCCTTACGAGGAATGTGAATTGCCTTCTTGGCGCACACAACTTCAGCTCCTATTTTGGACATCCAGTCCATGCCGACTATTACATCAAAACTTCCTAATTCAACGGGTATCAAATCAATCTTAAATGTTTCTCCGGCTAAATTTATTTTACAATCACGGCAAATTTTATCGGCTTTAATTAGTTTACCATTAGCTAACTCAATCATGTACTTAGCATCTAGAGGTAATGATGAACAATTCAATTTAGCGTGAAAGTCTCTACACACGTAACTTCTATCGGCACCAGTATCAAATATAATAGATGCGGATAAGTTATTAATGGTAAACGTACCCGTAACAAGCTCCGGGTCTTCATACGCCTCTCTAGCATTAATAACAAATGCTCTTCCACGTGCAGATCCGTTATTCTTCTCTGAATTCGGGCACTGACTCTTATAATGACCATGTTTCCCACACCCATAACAAGTAACAGTGGCCAAGGCAGTTCTATTTGCATTGGTGGCAGGAGTCTTGGTACCATTTGTATTTGTAGCGGGAACCCTACAATCTTCAGCAAGATGACCTTTTCGATTACAATTGTTGCACACCACATTACAATAACCAGAGTGATGTTTGTGGCATCTGTTACATAAAGGATTTCGTCCTTTGTAACCTGAGTTTGAACCGCTACCCGCACCTTGCGTGGTTTCTTGTTTCTTGTTGGATTGTTGATGATTACCTTCCCACTTTCTTTTATAAACATTAATTTATCGAGCCAATGCTTAAGATTGTCAATAGATTAGAAATATAAGTAGAAAAGGGAAGTAGACAAGGTATTATATCAAATCATTGCATACCATATGTTTATCACTCATGTGTTATATAGTTTTTAAGTAATATTATTATCGCAAATACTTTCAATACCAAATATATATATTTACAAAGGTCCTTAAATCATGTTAAATATTTATAAATACTTTATAAATAAATATATAAAATGATAAATAAAAATATATAATAAATGGTTAAATTGAATTTCGACATCACTAGATTCGTATATATTTCTAGTCACTATTTAGATCCAAGTTGTAAGAAATTTTGTTTACTACTTTTTAGTATTTTTTTTTTATATAAAACACTACGGTTAGTGAAACCAAGAAAAATACCTTTTCAGACAACGAAACGCATGAATACTTATTTTATATAATAATTAAGTTTTAAAAAAATAGAATTATTTAATTGGGATATTTTTAAATTAAACCCGAGAAAATTAGTTTAAACATTCATGTTTCAATAAAGGACAAATATTTATTTAATGTAAAATATTATAAATAAGTATTTTATGAAAAACACAAACCAGTTATGACGTCAAGAGTTTAAAAGGTTTCAAACAATATGGATATATATAATTTTTTTTATAAATATAAAATTAACCAGTCATTGAATCATATTAAGATAAAATACATTGGATCTTAGCTAAAGGATAAAAATTTAATTATAACATGTGACTTTACAGTAATACCCGTGTTTACCAAATTATTACACCCGTGATATATTCATACCCGTGATTACACTGTATTATCCGTGATGTCTATTATTAAGATAGATATATCCCGTGACTATACAGTTAACACCCGTGTTTTATAGCTGTGATATATATATATATATATATATATATATATATATATATATATATATATATATATATATATATATATATATATATATATATTAATCTATAACCCTAATTTATTCATGCCCGTTCATTTTCCAAAATTGATTGATAAATTGATTGATAAATTTTATATTTAAAAAAATACATCTATGTATATTGTTCGAAACCTTTTATATTTAATTCCAGTCAATTATTAAGATTATCAAAACTGATATTTTCACTTTTGCCAAGATTATCAAAACTGATATTTACGACAAGCTTTAAAACGATATATTATATGTATGATTTTGTTGAGGCTAAACAGGTTTAAAACAAGCATGAAAATGGTTAATTGTTGCTGATTTTGAACACTTAGCATTTTATCAGCAGTACATTTTATCAGCAGTTTATGTTTCGGGAGGCTGTTTTCGCGATGCCATAACTTTCAAACCGTAACTCTATTTTTGTCAAATAAACTGTCTATAGAAAGGTGGGATGACATACTTTCCAATGGTCACAACCTAAGGTATGATATCAAATTTAGTGGGACCCAGAATCAGCTACAAAATACCTAAAAATACATATATGTAAATAATATTTTTTTTCTAAGTAAAAATGAATAACTTAAGTTTGACCTATGTTTGACTATTTGACCAACTTGTGTAATATTATGAGATTATTAACTTGTGTTAACCATGTTGACTGTGTTTGACTTGCGTTTGACTTACTTTGACTTGCGTTGACTTTTGTTGACTTTTGCTAAATTTATGAGTCGGACTTGAGCAATAGGACTATACGAACCCTATGACCTGACCTAGCTTGTTAGACATTTATTAACCAACATATATTCTTTAGGATGAGGTCTACGGTTACTTGCATTCCGAGTATTGGTTACATCTACGTGAATTGTTTATTGGGCTACAAAGGTGAGTTTCATTTGCTCCCTTTTTAATTGCTTTTGCAATATATATTTTTGGGCTGAGAATACATGCGCTGCTTTTATAAATGTTTACAAAATAGACACAAGTACTTAAAATATATTCTACGTTGAGTTGTACCACTGGCATACTTCCCTGTAGCTTGGTAACTACTATTTACATGGGTATTGTAAACGCGAATCCTGTTGATAGATCTATTGGGCCTGACAACCCCAACCGGACTGGACGACCAGTATTCAACGGTTGCACAGTACTTCGTTTCGGTAACTACACTTGGTAAGGTGTAGTGATATTTCATAATAAAGGGAATATGCGACGTTGATTAAATGTTAAGTATGGTTACCAAGTGCTCAACTACTTAGAATGCTTTACATACACTTGCGAGTGTATTATGTTTATGATTATGAAATCTTGTGGTCTATTGAAACTATTGATAACGGTTGTTACGATAAACCTATGAACTCACCAACCTTTTGGTTGACACTTTTAGCATGTTTATTCTCAGGTTTTTCAAAAGTGCTTCCGCTGTCTGCTTGCTATTTGCTCAAGGTGCTGCATGGAGTTTTTATGCCATATTTTCAAAAAGACATTGCATTCAAATATTATATAGACATATCCCAAATATATATGACAACTTATACAAAATGACTAAATCATCAATTTATTTAATAACAGATTATAACAATAATATTTGAATGCAATGTCTTTTTGAAAATATGGCATAAAAGACTTCATGCAGCACCTTGAGCAAATAGCAAGCAGACAGCGGAAGCACTTTTGAAAAACCTGAGAATAAACATGCTAAAAGTGTCAACCAAAAGGTTGGTGAGTTCATTAGTTTATCTTAAACAATCATTTTCATTATTTTAATAGACCACAAGATTTCCGTCTATAAATATATGTACACTCGCAAGTGTATAAAAGTATTCTATAAGTTGTAGGCACCCGGTAACAAGCCTTAACGTTCATGTTTTACCCTCTGAAGTACACCAGATCAGGTGTGTTTAAAATAACCTCGAAGTACTAAAGCATCCCATAGTCAGGATGGGGTTTGTCAGGCCCAATAGATCTATCTTTAGGATTCGCGCCTACCGTACATAGACAAGTAGTTTAATGTTACCAAGCTAAGGGTATATTTCTGGTTTAAACCCACGTAGAATTAGTTTTAGTACTTGTGCCTATTTCGTAAAATATTTATAAAACAGCGCATGTATTCTCAGCCCAAAAATATATATTGCAAAAGCAATTAAAAAGGGAGCAAATGAAACTCACCTTTGTAGCCCAATAAACAATTCACGTAGATGTAACCAATACTCGGAATGCAAGTAACAGTAGACCTCATCCTAAAGAATATATGTTGGTTAATAAATATCTAACAAGCTAGGTCAAGTCATAGGGTTCGTATAGTCCTATTGCTCAAGTCCGACTCATAAATTTAGCAAAATTTAGCAAAAGTCAACAAAAATCAACGCAAGTCAAAGTAAGTCAAATGCAAGTCAAACGCAAGTCAAACGCAAGTCAACATGGTTAACACAAGTCAACAACCGCATAAAATTACACAAGTTGGTCAAGTAGTCAAACATAGGTCAAACTTAAGTTATTCATTTTTACTTAGAAAAATTTATATTATTTACATATATGTATTTTTTAGTATTTTGCAGCTGATTCCAGGTCTCACCAAATTTTATATAATACCTTAGGTCGTGACCATTGGAAAGTATGTCATCCCACCTTTCTATAGACAGTTTATTTGACAAAAACGGAGTTACGGTTTTAAAGTTATGACCTCGCGAAAACGGTCTCCCGAAACATAAAATGCTGATAAAATTTGTTAAGTGTTCAAAATCAGCAACGATTGCCCATTTTCTCGCTTGTTTTATACCTGTTTAGACTCAACAAAATTATACAAATAATATATCATCTTAAAGCTTGTCGCAAATACTTTCAATACCAAATAATATTTTTTATCTAAACTTAAGTGATTTCAACTTGCGAGTCCTCAAAGTAGGTCCGAGAGTCATTTTGATAATTTTGTTAAAATACTAAAATTTTCGGTTGACGATCCAAATTTGAATCCGGCTGACCTGACTTAACCAAATTTTTATCACAACTCAAAAATGACATTTTAGATGTATTGGTGACTTTCGTTTTTCCAAAATTATGCATATGGGTCAATTTATGCACGTTTGACCCGAATGAGTCATAAAACTTTCTTTAAACCAAATTTGACCCAAACTCATTTTTAAAGCACCAAAACTTGCAAACATACTTAAATCAATATACGGGATGTGTTACATACCTTTGGTTCTCAAAATTTCGCATATGGGACAAAGTAGGCTCGTATGACCCAAATGGGTCATAAACACCCATTTTGACCAAAACATGCCACAACTTATTTTTTTAAATACCACAACCATTAAATTTACTTAAATCGACGTTTGGGACTTTTCTACACTGATCGTTACTCATTTTGACCCATTAAACCCATTTGGTCAAACAAAGTCAATTGCACATAATATTTAGCTTAAATAATGTAGTCAACTTCCAGAATTTTTATAAAAATAATTACAGGTCCGTTTGACTTGAAATACGCGTCAAAATCTCCATAACTCAAAGTCCTAAAATATATCTGGAGATCAGACTCTAAGTCCTAATAGAAAAATCGCAGCAGTCTCAAATGCGCCCGACAGTTTTTCAGAAAATTTTCTGCGCGCGCCAGTTTTGTAAATTCTGCCATTTATTCTAGAAGAATGAAAACGACGAACGGCCAATTGAAGATGGCCACAAACATCTCAAATAATCACTGATAAATAAATCTAAGCAATTCATATAGCCAATTCGTACAGTTTTACAAAATACTACGGACTTCCTGATTTGGATAGAATTTAGACATATTGTTTTGTAACACATATAACGCATAGCAAACAACGGTTTCAGAAGCTAACATACAAATGACATATGTGCACCAACATGTAAATAACCACATACCAGAAGCACAAGTCCTAAGTCCATCTAAAGATCAAGTTATGTCATTCGCTGCAAATTTTTGAACAGATTCAATTCGTTTCAGGAGGTCATATTCGAACGCATATAGCCGGACATCTAGGAACAATTAGCATGCATAATCTACATAAAAAGTGAAGTAATAATCATATACTTTTCAAAAATCCTCAGCTCATAATCCAGAAATCAATTTAAATGGCGTTTTTCATCTGTTTAAAACGTTAATCAACAAAAGTCGGGTCTAATAATCAATTAAGCATAACGGGAGTTTTAAAAATCCAATTAACATGATATACGAGTCTATCTCGAGTGTTTTTCACTTGTCTTTCCAACCATGTAACATACATAAACCAATTCGTCACCAATCAATACCAGTTTTCAGATTAATGCATAAAACACAACGATAATTCAATTGATCATATCTTGAGCTATACATAACGAAAATATGCGATTCAAAAGAGCAAACTTATTAATTTTTCACAAGGATTTCATTTATAATTATTTCATAAACTGAAAATATCATGTTCATATCAGTAGCATATTAATCAAAAACGTGATCATTCATAAAAACGAGTTAAAACTTTAATTAAGCATAACATGAGCATACGGTAACGAAAATTCGAAATTCCAAAGTCCAAAATTATTAGTTTTTCAAGAGGATTCTGATTATCTCATAATATTATACATTTAACAAGTTCAAGTTTCTGACCTCACACAAAACAAATTCGTGATTCATCAAAAAGTCATCAAACAATCAAATTAACGAATACTATCATGCATACATAAAGGACTTGAGCACTAGACACTATATCTACCCTAAAATGTAACAAAAACATGAAAACCCAAAAATTAGAGTTTTTAAAACTTACCCTAATCAAGAAATTATTGGTATAGATGTGTAGAGCTCTTCGAGAGGAGTCCGAATATGTAAACGATTTTATGATCAAGTGATTATTGAAGGTGTTCTTGAGGATGAAAGATTGATGATGATGATGAATAGTGGTGGGTGTTCTTGAGGAGGGGAAGAATATGTACGTATGTGTGTGTTTGATGAAATGAATTAAGGTTATAAATAGATAGATATGTCACGGGTATATTTCTATCTCAATAATAGATATCACGGATGTAATAATTAATATAACGGGTATTAATGTGTAGTCACAGGTAAATAGATATATCACGGGTATAATAATTAGGTAAACACGGGTATTACTGTATAGTCACATGTTATAATTAAATTTTTATCCTTTAGCTAAGATCCAATGTATTTTATCTTAATATGATTCAATGACTTGTTAATTTTATATTTATAAAAAAAATTATATATATATATATATATATATATATATATATATATATATATATATATATATATATATATATATCTATATTGTTTGAAACCTTTTAAACTCTTGACGTCATACCTGGTTTGTGTGTTTCATAAAATACTTATTTATTATATTTTTAAATTAGATACTGAAAACATGAATGTTTAAACTAATTTTCTCGGGTTTAGTTTAAGAATATCCTAATTAATAAAATTGATTTTTCAAAACTCAATTATTATATAACATAATAATTATTAAAATTAATAATCATACTTTTTGTTGTCTTAAAAAATATTTTTCTCGTTTTCACTAACCTTAGTGTTTTTTTTTTTTTTAAATCTAATCAATATTAATAATAGTATATTTAAAAAAACATACAAAATTGTAGATTTTAAGTACCGGTTGTTAAGTTTTCAACGAAATGTTAACGAAAAAAGTCGGGTTATTACATTACCTACCCCTTAAAGAAAATTTCGTCCCGAAATTTTGGTTGGTGTGATTAAACGGCGTTTAAGAAACAAGTGAGGATAGAATGTTCGTCTTGACGTAGAAAGATCGAGCATCTTGTAGTTAAATATGAAAGTTAGGTAAAACGAGATCATAGTCCTTTGATACGAATACCTTTGAATAAACTGCTCGGAGTGCAAGTGTGATATGACAAAGATGAGAAGGAACCACACGTGACTCAAATGATGTCACATACAGAGTCTTGGTATATTCAGATATCAGCACAGAAAACAGAGTCATGTAACATGGTACGTGGTGAAGATAAGGTTGATCAAGCATTACCACCATCACGTTCCATTAGAACTTCTGCATGACTTACCGTAATATAACCACGTTGATCAAGCGTAATTATATTACACTAACTCATACTTCCGTTCCAACATTACTCTAAAATATTTATGGATATAAAACAAGTGTCGTTTTCCAGAATTTATAAATCAAAATGATTTCAAAAAGGGGTGTACTAAAAATAGTACGAGAATATAATATTTATTTTAATTAATAATATTGAAAGGGTAATGACGTAAGAATGTCTTTGGAACTATTGAGAATCTTCTTGAGTCGGATAAGACTTCTTCCGATTTACAATTCGAGATGTCAGGAGTTTTTGAATCGAAGCATATAAGCACATAATATAACACATATGATATCTATAAAAATATATAAGTAATAACTCACGTAGGAATGTCGGAAATTTCGAAAGTCCTGAATGACGCTTCCTGGTTTTTCAATGACCGGGTGTTGAAAATAAACTCGTTTGAGCATGAGAAGGCTTGTAATCAAAGGGAGAAATACTTTCTCATCGATAGTAATAATAATATTATATTAATATCAGAATATGCACATAATCACATATAAGTGTAACGACACGATTCTAGACTAGATCACTAATGTATCCTAACGGTCCAGGTCAGACACATTAATGCACCTAATTCCCTAGAACCAACACTCTGATACCACTGATAACGACCCGCCAAAATCGCTATTGACGCGGTACGTTATCTACGGTCCCACAGCGAGGTTTCGACCTCTATATGATACGTTTTGATAAAATATTGCTTTCATTTTTTTTTTTAAATACTTTCTATACATAGAAAGTTTACCAAAATATTGACATATCCCAAATATATATATGACAACTTATACAAAATGACTAAATCATCAATTTATTTAATAACAGATTATAACAATAATATTTGAATGCAATGTCTTTTTAAAAATATGGCATAAAAGACTCCATGCAGCACCTTGAGCAAATAGCAAGCAGACAGCGGAAGCACTTTTGAAAAACCTGAGAATAAACATGCTAAAAGTGTCAACCAAAAGGTTGGTGAGTTCATTAGTTTATCATAAACAATCATTTTCATTATTTTAATAGACCACAAGATTTCCGTCTATAAATATATGTACACTCGCAAGTGTATAAAAATATTCTATAAGTTGTAGGCACCCGGTAACAAGCCTTAACGTTCATGTTTTACCCTCTGAAGTACACCAGATCAGGTGTGTTTAAAATAACCTCGAAGTACTAAAGCATCCCATAGTCAGGATGGGGTTTGTCAGGCCCAATAGATCTATCTTTAGGATTCGCGCCTACCGTACATAGACAAGTAGTTTAATGTTACCAAGCTAAGGGTATATTTCTGGTTTAAACTCACGTAGAATTAGTTTTAGTATTTGTGCCTATTTCGTAAAACATTTATAAAAACAGCGCATGTATTCTCAGTCCCAAAAATATATATAAAAGGGAGCAAATGAAACTCACCTTTGTAGCCCAATAAACAATTCACGTTGATGTAACCAATACTCGGAATGCAAGTAACAGTAGACCTCATCCTAAAGAATATATGTTGGTTAATAAATATCTAACAAGCTAGGTCAGGTCATAGGGTTCCTATAGTCCTATTGCTCAAGTCCGACTCATAAATTTAGCAAAATTTAGCAAAAGTCAACAAAAGTCAACAAAAGTCAACGCAAGTCAAAGTAAGTCAAATGTAAGTCAAACGCAAGTCAACATGGTTAACACAAGTCAACAACCGCATAAAATTATACAAGTTGGTCAAGTAGTCAAACATAGGTCAAACTTAAGTTATTCATTTTTACTTAGAAAAATTTATATTATTTACATATATGTATTTTTTAGTATTTTGCAGCTGATTCCAGGTCTCACCAAATTTTGTATAATACCTTAGGTCGTGACCATTGGAAAGTATGTCATCCCACCTTTCTATAGACAGTTTATTTGACAAAAACGGAGTTACGGTTTTAAAGTTATGACCTCGCGAAAACGGTCTCCCGAAACATAAAATGCTGATAAAATTTGTTGTGTTCAAAATCAGCAACGATTGCCCATTTTCTCGCTTGTTTTATACCTGTTTAGACTCAACAAAATTATACAAATAATATATCATTTTGAAGCTTGTCGCAAATACTTTCAATACCAAATAATATTTTTTATCTAAACTTAACTGATTTCAACTTGCGAGTCCTCAAAGTAGGTCCGAGAGTCATTTTGACAATTTTGTTAAAATACTAAAATTTTCGGTTGACGATCCAAATTTGAATCCGGCTGACCTGACTTAACCAAATTTTTATCACAACTCAAAAATGACATTTTAGATGTGTTGGTGACTTTCGTTTTTCCAAAATTATGCATATGGGTCAATTTATGCACGTTTGACCCGAATGAGTCATAAAACTTTCTTTAAACCAAATTTGACCCAAACTCATTTTTAAAGCACCAAAACTTGCAAACATACTTAAATCAATATACGGGATGTGTTACATACCTTTGGTTCTCAAAATTTCGCATATGGGACAAAGTAGGCTCGTATGACCCAAATGGGTCATAAACACCCATTTTGACCAAAACATGCCACAACTTATTTTTTTAAATACCACAACCATTAAATTTACTTAAATCGACGTTTGGGACTTTTCTACACTGATCGTTACTCATTTTGACCCATTAAACCCATTTGGTCAAACAAAGTCAATTGCACATAATATTTAGCTTAAATAATGTAGTCAACTTCCAGAATTTTTATAAAAATAAGTACAGGTCCGTTTGACTTGAAATACGCGTCAAAATCTCCATAACTCAAAGTCCTAAAATATATCTGGATATCAGACTCTAAGTCCTAATAGAAAAATCGCAGCAGTCTCAAATGCGCCCGACAGTTTTTCAGAAAATTTTCAGCGCGCGCCAGTTTTGTAAATTCTGCCATTTATTCTAGAAGAATGAAAACGATGAACGTCCAATTGAAGATGGCCACAAACATCTCAAATAATCACTGGTAAATAAATCTAAGCAATTCATATAGCCAATTCGTACAGTTTTACAAAATACTACGGACTTCCTGATTTGGATAGAATTTAGACATGTTGTTTTGTAACACATATAACGCATAGCAAACAACGGTTTCAGAAGCTAACATACAAATAACATATGTGCACCAACATGTAAATAACCACATACCAGAAGCATAAGTCCTAAATCCATCTACAGATCAAGTTATGTCATTCGCTGCAAATTTTTGAACAGATTCAATTCGTTTCAGAAGGTCATATTCGAACGCATATAGCCGGACATCTAGGAACAATTAGCATGCATAATCTACATAAAAAGTGAAGTACTAATCATATACTTTTCAAAAATCCTCAGCTCATAATCCAGAAATCAATTTAAATGGCGTTTTTCATCTGTTTAAAACGTTGATCAACAAAAGTCGGGTCTAATAATCAATTAAGCATAACGGGAGTTTTAAAAATCCAATTAACATGATATACGAGTCTATCTCGAGTGTTTTTCACTTGTCTTTCCAACCATGTAACATACATAAACCAATTCGTCACCAATCAATACCAGTTTTCAGATTAATGCATAAAACACAACGATAATTCAATTGATCATATCTTGAGCTATACATAACGAAAATATGCGATTCAAAAGAGCAAACTTATTAATTTTTCACAAGGATTTCATTTATAAGTATTTCATAAACTGAAAATATCATGTTCATATCAGTAGCATATTAATCAAAAACGTGATCATTCATAAAAACGAGTTAAAACTTTAATTAAGCATAACATGAGCATACGTAACGAAAATTCGAAATTCCAAAGTCCAAAATTATTAGTTTTTCAAGAGGATTCTGATTATCTCATAATATTATACATTTAACAAGTTCAAGTTTCTGACCTCACACAAAACAAATTCGTGATTCATCAAAAAGTCATCAAACAATCAAATTAACGAATACTATCATGCATACATACAAGGACTTGAGCACTAGACACTATATCTACCCTAAAATGTAACAAAAACATGAAAACCCAAAAATTAGAGTTTTTAAAACTTACCCTAATCAAGAAATTGTTGGGATAGATGTGTAGAGCTCTTCGAGAGGAGTCCGAATATGTAAACGATTTTATGATCAAGTGATTATTGAAGGTGTTCTTGAGGATGAAAGATTGATGATGATGATGAATAGTAGTGGGTGTTCTTGAGGAGGGGAAGAATATGTACGTATGTGTGTGTTTGATGAAATGAATTAGGGTTATAAATAGATAGATATGTCACAGGTATATTTCTATCTCAATAATAGATATCACGGATGTAATAATTAATATACACGGGTATTAATGTGTAGTCACAGGTAAATAGATATATCACGGGTATAATAATTAGGTAAACACGGGTATTACTGTATAGTCACATGTTATAATTAAATTTTTATCCTTTAGCTAAGATCCAATGTATTTTATCTTAATATGATTCAATGACTGGTTAATTTTATATTTATAAAAAAAATTATATATATATATATATATATATATATATATATATATATATATATATATATATATATATATATATATATATATATATATATATCTATATTGTTTGAAACCTTTTAAACTCTTGACGTCATACCTGGTTTGTGTGTTTCATAAAATACTTATTTATTATATTTTTAAATTAGATACTGAAAACATGAATGTTTAAACTAATTTTCTCGGGTTTAGTTTAAGAATATCCTAATTAATAAAATTGATTTTTCAAAACTCAATTATTATATAACATAATAATTATTAAAATTAATAATCATACTTTTTGTTGTCTTAAAATATATTTTTCTCGTTTTCACTAACCATAGTGTTTTTTTTTTAAAAAAAAATCTAATCAATATTAATAATAGTATATTTAAAAAAACATACAAAATTGTAGATTTTAAGTACCGGTTGTTAAGTTTTCAACGAAATGTTAACGAAAAAAGTCGGGTTATTACATAACCTAACAAGATATAACTTGGTTTTACAAAAAACATCTTAAAAACTGAATCTACGTCGTCGGAGTGCAACCGGGGGCTGTTTTGGGTTGGATAATTAAAAACCATCTTGAACTTTGAATTGGAAGTTCATGTTCTAGAAAAATGATATTTCTTATGAATATGTTAACACATAAAAATTTCATGGTTTAACTCAAAGTGTAAGTATTTTTAGAAAAATGATCATTAAATGTTGTTTTTATGATGGAAAATGATCACTTTCATAAGTTTCACCAAAGTTTGACCTATAACCTATGATTTCGAATACAAACTAAGGTATTTTCAGTTCATATTCTTAACATTTGACTCGATCCAAGGAAGTGGCAAGTTGAACCAACAAAAACGGAGTTGTAATGAAGAAACTATGACTAAAACAAGATTGGGTATCCGAAGCTAGTTTAGCTACGAAAATATTTGGAGAAAAAGTAAATTAATCATATCTTTTCTAATTAATATGATATTTTATATATAATTACTTATGATTTGATTTTATATATTTCAGGACCACCCGTAAACAACACGAGAAGATTAATCATAAGACCTCATGATTGTACGCAACACGTCATTTGACAACACGGTACTTTATGTACGCAACACGTCATTTGACAACATGGTACCATGGGTTGAGATTAATTCTGATCAATACGAATACGATGGGGTCTTTATTTATTTTATTTAAGCAACTAATTGTGGACCACTAACATCGGACTGCTAACTACGTACTAAGAAAATATTAAAAGTATTAAAAGTATATATATATATATATATATATATATATATATATATATATATATATATATATATATATATATATATATATATATATATGTAACGATTACTTAAAAAGAAAATATGTTGATATATTATATATATGGTTAGGTTCGTGATATCTATTGGAGACCAAGTCGAATTAAATACCTTCAAGGCAAAAGTGAGTTTCATTTGCTCCCTTTTTAATTGCTTTTGCAATATATATTTTTGAGATGAGAATACATGCGCTGCTTTTATAAATGTTTACAAAATAGACACAAGTACTTAAAAATATATTCTACGTTGAGTTGTACCACTGGCATATTTCCCTGTAGCTTGGTAACTACTATTTACATGGGTATTGTAAACGCGAATCCTGTTGATAGATCTATCGGGCCTGACAACCCCAACCGAACTGGACGACCAGTATTCAACGGTTGCACAGTACTTCGTGTTGGTGACTACATTTGGTACGGTGTAGTGAGATTTCATAATAAAGGGAATATGCGACGTTGATTAAATATTAAGTATGGTTACCAAGTGCTCAACCACTTAGAATGCTTTACATACACTTGCGAGTGTATTATGTTTATGATTAAGAAATCTTGTGGTCTATTAACATATTGAAATGATTGTTATGATAAACCTATGAACTCACCAACCTTTTGGTTGACACTTTAAATCATGTTTATTCTCAGGTACGAATTAAGTCTTCTGCTGTGCATTTGCTCAATATAAGGACATTACTTGGAGCCGATCATCGCAATGGGACCAAATGTTGATGACTTCGTCCATGTGGATTAGGACGGGTCCTTTCACAACTGAACCACATAACTCAGTAACTTGATGTGACGTAATTGTGGCAATTCCTCCCATTGTGGGAAACTTAATCAAACTGTGCACTACAGATGGTATAATGTTAAAACGTCGTATGAAATTTCTCCCTAGTAGCGCATTGTAACGTGAAGTCGACCGAACCACAAAAAAGTCGACTAACTCGCGCCTGACCAACTGCGGATTCTTTTCATCCGTAAGCTCTATAATTATCTCTATTCGGCCTAGCGGCCATGAGCTTTCTCCAGAGAATCCTGATAGCGTAATATCGGGCTAGCGTAACTGCACTTTTACTTCTGCGGGAAGGAAACTATAGCAATGCTCGTACATAACATCGACGCCACTCCTGGTGTCAATGTGCATGCGTTTAACCTGTATTCCGCAATTAGGAATGCGGCACTTAATGATAATGGGCTCGTTAACTGTGCCGATTGACATTACAGGAGGGAACGTGATTGGTAGAAGTTCCCAATCCTGGTGATCATTGTATTTTCTTCGCTGGCTAACTTTGTCTGCGTCCACCATATTGATGGTTACATCGGCGCTTTTGTTCTTATCTGTTTTTTTGCCATGCGAAGGTTTTGGCTTTTGAACTCTCCTCCGCGGCCTTTCATTTATCTTTCTTTGGCGGCTTTAGGTGATCTAATTTCCCTGCGTATAGCGCTTTCAGTACTCGCTCCATTAAATTTTTACACCGATTGGTGTCATGGCCGTGATCGTCATGGAACTCGCAGTACTTTGTTTTATCCCGCTTACCAAATTCTGTCAGCGAGGTTGGAACCGCGAAGGTTGCACACACTGGTTCGGTGGCCATAATCTCTTTCGGTGTTTTGGATAAACTTTTGAGCAGCGTATAGTTCTGATTATTAATGTCGCGCTGATTATTGCTTTGAAAAACACTACTTGTTCGCCCTTTATCATTTCTTATAGGACCACCACTGGGGTATCTTTCGCGAGAGCTGTTGCCGCGATTTTGATCATGCGAACGATCATCATCGTCTTTCATTTCGTTGCGTGAGCTAGCTGTCGGAATGTCATTATCTTCACCACTCCGCATATAATCATGGCATTCATTAAGCGCTTCAGCATAAGTTGTTGGCACCGTGTGGCACAGCCGCCTGACCAGCGTTGGATGACGCTCCGTACTTATACCGTGTATGAGTCCAGAAATTTACTGCTCTGTTTTTAGGTCCGGTATGCGCAAGCACTCATTAGTATATCTCGTGAGAAACTCGCCCAAAGATTCCTTGGGCTTCTGTATAATATCATGAAATTCGATATGAGTACGTTTGCGCGGCCTTTGATTTTGATACTTGTGACAACCCGGAAATTTCTGACCAAATTTAAACTTTATCTTTAAATGATTTAATGTTTCTGACATGATAAGCAAAGTCTGTAATATTGATTCTCAAAATTTTTGAACTAATGTTATATATTCAGTTAACCTTTGACTATTGACCGACGATTCACGCACATCTATTTGTAAATAGATATATATATATATATATATATATATATATATATATATATATATATATATATATATATATATATATATGTATATATATATATATATATATACACATACAATAAGTTGAAATATTAATTATTAAAATTAATTATAAATAACTTGCAATGTGTATAAAAATTGATTTATGTATATTAAATAAAGATATATACATATATATAATTTCAAGTTATTTAGTAAACGATAATAACATTCATTTGTTGATTCGATTGATATTTAGATAAGTGAACTAAAACGTTCAAGATGAACAAATAAAACACTAATTTGCTACAGTATTTTCGAATTGCTACAGTACCCAAAAAGCTACAGTGTTTACGAAAATCACTATTTACTACAGTAACTTTTCTACAGTAAAACACTATTTCAAAATGAAAATGTATATATATATTTTACAAGGTGATAAAATAAAATATTAACTTAATCTTAAAACGATTTTATTTAAAATAATATTATTAAATATATATTAATAAATAACGAGACATTGATTTATAGAAGCAAATGACCACAACGCTCAAATGTAAAGATTATACTTTGGGTAATATAGTCTATCGATGATTAAGTCTAATTATTGATAAAGGTACACGTCGCGTAACGAAAAGTACTAGTTTTATAAGCGTACGAAAATGCGTTCGAGAAACCGGAAGCGGGACATAAGTCAAACGTAAACGTACAAGACATCGGAACCAAAATTACAAGATAGCTGGGCACGAGAATATAATATAATATATAATTAATTAATTCAAATTATATATATTATATATATTATATATATTATATTTAATTATGTCGACGAGCTAGATTACAAAATGTTTGAGTGCTGGACAGTTGGCCCATGCGATCGCATGGGAAAAATGCCTATACAGCCATGCGATCGCATGGCTATGGGAGATAGGCCAAGTGCTATAAAGTTCGAACGTTTTCTCATTTCTGATTCACTCTATCTCTCGCACCTACTTACATATATATTAATTATTATTATTATTATTATTATTATTATTATTATTATTATTATTATTATTATTATTATTATTATTATTATTATTATTATTATTATTATTATTATTATTATTATTAGTCTTAGTATTATTATTAAGTTGTATTATTATTATGCATAAAATACTACGACGAGGTCATGAGCGTCTCACTTTCAAAACAAGTTTTCGAGCGGGTTAAAGCTAAGGAAACTATGGGTTATAGCTATGGAGGTTATGGGTAATATTCATGGGTACTGTTCGCAAGTCAAACCTAGTGTCTATCATCTCTGTTGCGTCTACGTACTTTCCTGCATTATTGAATCACAATATTGATACGTGAGTATTCATATCTTATCTTTTATATATTAATAGTGCATCCCTGACTAGTGCTCGAGTATAAATATTTATGCATGCTTGTATGCTAAATTTCGTCGTTAAATAGTTATGATGAATCAAAAATTTAATTCATATACAACTAATATAAGGTATATGATATGCATGTTATTGAAAAGCTGGCGAAAAATCAATAACTTTTCAATTAGAAATCGCGTAATTTCGATGAAAGAATTAAAAGATATGGTCAACTGAATTATGATTAACGTTAATTGAAATTACTTTTGAATCTGCAATTAAGATTTAAAAAACTTGTTTATAAGATTGATTAATTGGATTTTTAAATACTACCAGCCGAGTAAATGAATCCTTATATAAAGCACGTCCCGTTTTGTTGAACAATTGTCAAAATTGACTTTTTAAAATGATTTTTGATAACTTTTGTATGTCGATCTCGAGCATTAGGATTGTGATACACTATGACCTGACCTAACTTGATAGACATTTATTGACCAACATATGTTCTCTAGGTTGAGATCTACGGTTATTTGGTATTCTGAGTTTCGGTCACATTTCGGTGAACGACTTTATGTGCTGTTAAGGTGAATTTATAGATCCCTTTTTAATTGCTTTTGCAATCTATATTTTTGGGCTGAGAATACATGCACTTTATTTTAAACGCAATGGATACAAGTACATACTAAATTCTACACCGAGTTTGAACCAAAAATCCCTTAGCTTTGGTAACTAGTAACTGCCGGTTATAAGAACTGGTGGGCGCGAGTAGTTGTATATGGATCCATAGGGCTTGACATCCCCGTCTGTTCCAGGTATAGAAACCCTAGCCTGAACTATAAAACAGACGTATGCTATTTGAGGTTAGTACACGTTGGATTGCGTGTATTGTACATGTTGGTTGCATGTATGTTAAAACAGGGGTACTTATTATAACTGATAATGCTAAAAACGAACATATATTTCATAGCATTATTCCTCAAGAAAGACAAGCTTTTAGTTGCAATTGTTCTATTTACAAGTGATATTCGTTTAAATAATAAAAGGTGAAGACAAAAGACAGATTCGACGATTTGAAGACGCAAACGACCAAAAAGCTCAAAAGAACAAAAGACAATCAAAAAGGTTCAAAATATTGATGAGGAACGTCTCAAAATGACAAGAGTACAAGTTACAAAACGCAAAGTACGCGATTTAAAATAATACGCGAGGACGTCCGAAAATCCGGAACCGGGACCTGAGCCAAGAAGAAACGCCCGACGCAACGGACCAAAAATATCTAGTCTACTATGCACAAGAATATAATATAATATATATATAATTATATATAATTATATATTATATATATTATTATTATTATATTACGTCGGCAAGAAGAAAACAAAAGTAGTTGGCTGAATCCAGGGTGGCCATGCGACTCGCATGGCCAGAAGCACAAAACCATGCGAGTCGCATGGTGTGAGATTGCTGGTCAGGTCCTATAAATAGCCAGTTTTCTGACGAGTTTTTATGATCCTTTTTCTCTTCCTCTTCATAAGTAATATATATTTATATTTATAATTTATATTTTAATTTTAATTATAATTCTAATAATAAGGGTATGTTAGCGAATGTTGTAAGGGTGTAAGTCGAAATTCTGTCCGTGTAACGCTACGCTATTTTTAATCATTGTAAGTTATGTTCAACCTTTTTATATTAATGTCTCGTAGCTAAGTTATTATTATGCTTATTTAAAACGAAGTTTTCATGATGTTGGGCTAATTACTAAAATTGGGTAATTGGGCTTTGTACCATAATTGGGGTTTGGACAAAAGAACGACACTTGTGGAAACTAGACTATGGGCTATTAATGGGCTTTATATTTGTTTAACTAAATGAAAATTTGTTAATGTTAATATAAAGATTTACAATTGGGCGTCCCTATAAATTACCATATACACTCGATCGGACACGATGGGCGGGGTATTTATATGTACGAATAATCGTTCATTTAACCGGACACGGGAATGGATTAATAGCCACTAGAATAATTAAAACAGGGGTGAAATTACATTCAAGGGTAATTGGTGTAATTGTTAACAAAGTAGTAAAACCTTGGTTTACACGCAGTCGATAACCTGGTGTATTCATTAAACAAAGTATTAAAACCTTGTTACAATTCGAATCCCCAATTAGTTGGAATATTTATCTTCGGGTATAATAATAATTTGACAAGGACACTTGCAATTTATATTTATGACTGATGGACTGTTATGGACAAAAACCAGACGGACATATTGAATAATCCAGGACAAAGGACAATTAACCCAAGGGCATAAAACTAAAATCAACAAGTCAAACATCATGATTATGGAAGTTTAAATAAGCATAATTCTTTTATTTCATATTTAATTTCCTTTATTTTATATTTAATTGCACTTCTAATTATCGCACTTTTATTTATTGTTATTTTATTTAATCGCACTTTTATTTATCGTACTTTTTAATTATCGCAATTTAATTTTATCGCATTTTTATTATTCGCAATTTCATTATCGTTATTTACTTTACGCTTTAATTTAAAGTCTTGTATTTATTTTATATTTTACATTAGGTTTTAACTGCGACTAAAGTTTTAAAATCGACAAACCGGTCATTAAACGGTAAAAACCCCCCTTTTATAATAATAATATTACCTATATATATATTTGTATTTTTATAAAAGTAAACTAATATAGCGTTGAGCTTTGTTTAAAGATTTCCCTGTGGAACGAACCGGACTTACTAAAAACTACACTACTGTACGATTAGGTACACTGCCTATAAGTGTTGTAGCAAGGTTTAAGTATATCCATTCTATAAATAAATAAATATCTTGTGTAAAATTGTATCGTATTAAATAGTATTTTCTGCTAAAAATTAATAGTATTTTATACCCCTCTGCTTTGACATCAAGTATTTTTGGCGCCGCTGCCGGGGACACTTTCGCCGAAGCGAAACGCCATATTTTTAATTTTTAAGTTATAATTAGTTTTTGTAAAATTTATATTTTTGTTTAAAAAATTAAAAAGAAAAAAAAAAATTAAAAGAAAAGCTTTTAAAATCGAAAAAAAAAAAAAAAAAAAAAAAGAGTATTTTAAAGTGTATTTTTAAGTTTTTCTTTTCTTTTTACAAAATTATAAAGTATTTTAAGTTTATTTTTAGTTTTAAAAATTAAATTTTATTTTAATTATATATATATATTTATATTTTAAATATAAAACAGAAAAAAAGAAAATAAATATTAAATATACGTGACCTGTCAAATTGAACCTGTCCAGTTGAACCGGTCCAGTTAGTCATGCGACTCGCATGACCCCCAGGCTTAAATCATGCGACTCGCATGAAGGGTCTGACAGGACCACATCTGAACCCTAATTTCGTAATAATTACGGATATTATTTATTATTATTATTTAAACCCTAGTTTTATTTATTATTATTAATTAAGTTTTAGTTATTTAAATTAATTATTACTTTTAACTAGTTTTAATTATATAATACTTAATACTTTAAATTATAAAATATAAAAATAATATTTTTATAAAATCTAATATTTTTATAACTTTTAATAACTTTTTATATTTTGTCCCTTTTTAATCGTTGTAGCGTAATATTTGTATTTCTAACTCATATTTAATTTTAAACTTAGTTTTTGCTATAGTTATTTTTACTCCTAGATTTTTAGGCTATGCCGTAAAATTCCTTAAGAGCTTTTTCTTTAGACTAAGATTTAGGTGCTTTAGAATTTTGCGACGCCTTTTTACGTTTTAGTTTCTTTTTAAGTTATTTCCATTTGGGATTTAGTTTTTCCTTGTAAGCTTTAATATTTTTAGACCTTTTACTATGTATCAATTATCATTCCAATTAGTAATTTCAATTTGCGATTATAATTTTAAGTTAGTTGTAGTAATAAGGTTAAATTAGTTAAGTATTTTTAAGTTTTGATAAGTTTCTTTTATTTTTCCGTCACCTTTTATTTTTCAACCATTTTTCTTTTTCGACCTTTTTCGACGAACTCTTTTTCTCTCTTATTTCTCGCCATTCTAGTTTTTAGGACTTAGAATTTTTTCTACTTCTTATCTAAATTTCTTAAAATTACGAAAATTTATTTTGAGTAGTTAAATTAATAGACATCAAAATTTTCTGGTTCGTAGTAATAGTTGGATTTGTACGTGGACCGGGTTATTGGAGCCAAACAGTCCTCAATTATATTGAGACCAAACGAATCCTGCCCCTCTGCTGCATCTTTTGGCTATTCGAAACGTGGGCAAAATCAGAAAAGTCTATTGATTGGATAACTTATTATAATTTTTCTTTCCTTTTAAAAACTAATAGGATATTCAGTAAATGCACCGAGCAAGACGTTCACCACCTTTTGTACGTTCACCACCTGTAACTCGATCAAGACATCGTTTAACAAATATAACCGCCGTTGATTTTTCTTTAGAATCGTCATCCAGTCAACCAAGTACTTCAGTTCAAAATACCGATAATCCATTTTTTGAACCCGACCTCACAATTGAGAATCCAGAAAATATTCAGGAACGGTTCATAGATCCTGAACCATTAAACTTTCCTCCGGAACCACCAATCATTCAAACAGAGATTGTTGAGGAACGAACTATTAAATCAGAATCATTCAGTGATACCGATTCAACAAATTCAATTATGGAGAATCTGGAACCTTTAAGTATGGAAGACCGAATGAGAGCTAAACGCACTGGCCAAGGTCACGCAATTACTCATCCAGACATTAATGCGCCAGATTATGAAATCAAAGGACAAATTCTACACATGGTGACTAATCAATGCCAATTTAGTGGTGCGCCGAAGGAAGATCCAAATGAACATCTACGTACCTTTAATAGGATCTGCACACTATTTAAAATACGAGAAGTGGAGGATGAACAGATATATCTCATGTTATTTCCCTGGACTTTAAAGGGAGAAGCCAAAGATTGGTTGGAATCGTTACCTGAAGGAGCGATCGATACATGGGATGTTTTAATTGACAAATTTCTTAAACAATTTTTTCCTGCATCTAAAGCCGTAAGACTTCAAGCAGAAATTGTTACGTTCACACAAAAGCCAAATGAAACTCTATATGAGGCGTGGACAAGATATGGAAAGTTGTTAAGAGGATGTCCGCAACATGGTTTAGACACCTGTCAAATAGTACAAATATTCTACCAAGGATGCGACATCACTACAAGAAAAGACATAGATATAGCAGCTGGTGGTTCTATTATGAAGAAAACCGAAACTGATGCTTACAAAATTATTGATAATACTGCTTCCCACTCACATGAGTGGCACCAAGAAAAAGACATCATTAGATCATCTAAAGCAGCTAGAGCCGATTCTAGCCATGACTTAGATTCCATTTCCGCAAAGATAGATGCTTTCGAGAGACGAATGGAAAAGATGACTAAGGATATTCATGCTATACGAATTAGTTGTGAGCAGTGTGGAGGACCACATTTGACAAAAGATTGTCTCAGTATTGAATTAACAATGGAACAAAGAGAGAATATTTCATACATAAACCAAAGGCCTGGAAATAATTATCAGAATAATTATCAACCGCCAAGACCGATTTACAATCAAAACCAGAATTATAACCGAAATATTCCATACAATAACCAACAAGGTCCTAGCAATCAACAAGTATCCAATAATACTTACAATCAGCAAAGACCGAATTTTCAAAACAAACCACCACAACAAACCGATGATAAAAAGCCGAATTTAGAAGATATGATGACGAAGCTAGTTGAAACTCAAACGCAGTTTTTCACATCTCAAAAACAAACCAATGAACAAAATGCTCAAGCATTTAGAAATCAACAAGCTTCTATTCAAAATCTGGAACAAGAAGTAAGTAACCTAGCAAGGTTAATAGGTGAAAGAAAACCGGGAAGTCTACCTAGCGATACAAATGCTAACCCCCGGAATGAAACAGCTAAAGCTATTACCACAAGAAGTGGTACAACACTTAAACCACCTGAAATACCTGTAACTTCTGATGAAACTATTCCTACTCCACAAGAACCACAACCTGATCAGGATAAGGAAAAAGAACCGGTAGTTGAAAAGGTTAATGAAGATAACACAGTTAAGACTAAACCTTATGTTAAACCATACCAACCACCACTTCCTTACCCGAGTAAAATGAAGAAGGAAAAACTTGAAGCCGAGCAATCCAAATTCTTGGATATGTTTAAACAGATAAATGTAAATCTTCCTTTCATTGATGTAATTTCAGGAATGCCAAGGTATGCTAAATTCTTGAAAGATCTAATCACGAATAGAAAGAAAATGGAAGAACTCTCGGCTGTTACTATGAATGCTAATTGTTCAGCAGTGCTGTTGAATAAGATACCAGAAAAACTATCTGATCCAGGAAGTTTCACAATTCCATGTTTTCTGGGTAGTCTTAGTTCAATAGAAGCATTGGCAGACTTAGGTGCTAGTATAAATCTAATGCCGTATTCACTATACGCTAAACTAGACCTCGGAGAATTGAAACCAACAAGAATAAGCATACAACTAGCCGATAGATCAATAAAATATCCTAGAGGGATAATGGAGAACATGCTAGTTAAAGTTGGTACTTTAGTATTTCCAGTAGATTTTGTTGTTTTGGACATGGAAGAAGATTCTCAAGTTCCTCTCATATTAGGAAGACCATTCTTAAACACGGCTAAAGCAATGATAGACGTGTTCGGTAAGAAACTGACCCTAAGTATAGAGGATGAGAGTGTCACCTTTTCAGTTGATAGAGCAATGCAACAACCACAATCTGCAGATGATACATGTTATTATATTAAAACTATAGATGCACATGCAGAATTATTAGAAGAATTTCCAGAATTACAAGGAACAGGAGAATGTTCTTTAGGAGAAGGAAATGAACCAATTGATGAAGCTGAAATGTTAGCTACACTAATAGCTAATGGATATGAACCAACAACAGAAGAAATTCAAATGCTAAAAGAAGAAGACAGATATCGATATAAATCATCGATAGAAGAACCTCCGAAATTAGAGTTAAAACCACTTCCAAACCATTTGGAATACGCTTATTTACATGGTGAATCTGAATTACCTGTAATAATATCGTCTTCTCTTACTGAAAATGAGAAATCACAGCTCATTTCTGTGTTGAAAGCTCATAAACCAGCCATTGCATGGAAGATTCATGATATTAAAGGAATAAGTCCTTCGTATTGCACACATAAAATCCTTATGGAAGAAGGTCATAAAACGTATGTGCAACGCCAACGAAGACTAAATCCTAATATGCAAGATGTAGTTAAGAAAGAGATTATTAAACTGCTAGATGCAGGTTTGATATATCCAATTTCTGATAGTCCATGGGTAAGCCCAGTTCAATGCGTACCTAAGAAGGGTGGCATGACTGTTATCACAAATGAGAAAAATGAGCTTATTCCTACTAGGACTGTAACAGGATGGCGTGTATGTATTGATTATAGAAAATTAAATGACGCCACCAGAAAAGATCACTTTCCCTTACCTTTCATAGATCAAATGTTGGAAAGATTAGCCGGAAATAGTTACTATTGTTTTCTAGATGGATTTTCCGGATATTTTCAAATTCCAATAGCACCCGAAGACCAAGAGAAAACAACATTCACGTGCCCTTATGGTACTTTTGCTTACAAAAGAATGCCATTTGGACTTTGTAACGCCCCTGCAACCTTTCAAAGGTGTATGATGGCGATTTTTCATGACATGATAGAAGAATGCATGGAAGTATTCATGGATGACTTTTCAGTCTTCGGTGATACATTTAAATCATGTCTAGTTAATCTGGAACGAATGCTAATTAGATGCGAAAAATCAAATCTAGTGCTTAATTGGGAGAAATGCCATTTCATGGTTAAAGAAGGCATCGTTCTTGGACATAAAATTTCAAAAGAAGGAATTGAAGTGGATAGAGCTAAAGTAGATGTAATTGCTAAACTTCCACATCCCACAAATGTTAGAGGAGTTAGGAGTTTTCTAGGGCATGCCGGTTTTTACCGACGTTTCATAAAAGATTTTTCTAAAATTGCCACTCCTATGAATAAACTCCTAGAAAAAGATGCACCATTCATCTTTACAGATGAGTGTATCAAATCTTTTAATATTCTTAAAGAAAAACTCACTAATGCGCCGATCATGATAACACCAAATTGGAATCTACCATTTGAACTAATGTGCGATGCAAGTGATTTTGCAATGGGAGCCGTTTTAGGACAAAGGATTGAAAAACGATTTCAACCTATATATTATGCTAGTAAGACATTACAAGGAGCACAAACGAACTATACAACTACTGAAAAAGAACTCCTTGCTATTGTCTTTGCTTTTGACAAATTTCGATCATATCTCGTTCTAGCAAAAACGGTGGTCTATACCGACCATTCTGCTCTTAGATACCTATTTTCAAAACAAGATGCTAAACCAAGATTAATCCGTTGGATCTTACTCTTACAAGAGTTTGATATTGAAATCCGAGATAAAAAAGGAGCAGAAAATCTCGCCGCTGATCATCTTTCTCGTCTTGAAAATCCCGAATTAGAAGTTCTGAATGAATCAGCCATACAAGACAACTTTCCTGATGAATATCTATTGAAGATAGATTATAAAGAAATCCCATGGTTTGCAGACTATGCAAACTACTTAGTTTGTGGATTCCTTGAAAAAGGATTATCGTACCAAAGACGAAAGAAATTCTTCAGTAATATAAAATACTATTTCTGGGAAGATCCACATCTGTTTAAAAGTTGTCCCGATGGAATAATACGCCGATGTGTATTTGGAGATGAAGCTAGTAAAATTTTAAACCATTGTCACACAGGACCAACAGGAGGGCATTATGGGCCTCAACTAACAGCAAGAAAAGTTTATGAAGCTGGATTCTATTGGCCTACAATTTACAAAGACTCACACCTTCTTTGCAAATCCTGTGATGCATGTCAAAGGGCCGGAAGAATAAGTCAACGTGATGAAATGCCACAAAATGTCATCCAAGTATGTGAAGTATTTGACATTTGGGGTATTGACTTTATGGGTCCATTTCCAAAATCTCATAATAATCTATATATACTCGTAGCCATTGATTATGTATCTAAATGGGCGGAAGCACAAGCTCTCCCAACTAACGATGCACGAGTTGTAGTCAACTTTTTGAAACGTCTTTTTGCAAGGTTTGGAACACCGAGAGCTTTAATAAGTGATCGGGGTACTCATTTCTGTAATAATCAACTTGAGAAAGTTCTTAAAAGATATGGAGTAACTCATAAAATCTCCACCGCATATCATCCACAAACAAGTGGACAAGTTGAAAATACTAACCGAGCTTTAAAACGTATTCTAGAGAAAACCGTAGGATCAAATCCGAAGGAATGGTCCATTAAATTGGAGGATGCACTCTGGGCTTTTAGAACAGCCTACAAAACTCCAATTGGAACCACACCTTTTAGACTTGTGTATGGAAAAGCATGTCATCTTCCAGTAGAAATTGAACACAAAGCATTTTGGGCTTTGAAGACATGTAATCTTGATTTACATGAAGCCGGACGTCTACGATTAAGTCAACTAAACGAATTAGAAGAATTAAGACATGAAGCATACGAAAATTCGTTAATCTATAAAGAAAGAACGAAGAAATGGCATGATAAAAGAATCAGAAGTTCAAAAGAATTTAAAGAAGGAGATAGAGTTCTTCTTTTCAATTCACGATTCAAGCTATTTCCTGGAAAATTGAAATCAAGATGGTCTGGACCATTCATAGTCAAAAGAGTTTTCCCATACGGAACGATAGAATTGATGAATTCAAATGGGATTGAATTTAAAGTTAATGGTCACAGAGTTAAACATTACATACATGGTCCGATGGAAGTCGACAACGAAGTTAATCACAATTTCGACACCACAGCTAACTAAGTGTGGGGAGAATCAAGTCTTTAAAAAATAATATGAATTTCTGTTAGAGTTAGATTGTCTGTTTTCGTGTAGTTCTCGAAAATGGAACACGTATGGTCTTTCCCTAGCAGACCCTAAAGAACTAGTCTTCTCCCCCCATTCTGAATTTTTATTTTTTTTAGGTTTTTACGAAATGAAGACTGCCTGTGAACTAAACCATGGTCTAATGCTACACGCTTTGATCACTAAAAGAAATAATGACATACTACCGAGTGAATTAGTATCAGTAATCAGAGAAAGAATGGACGGAGTTAGAAAAGGATCCAGATGCGAAGATAATAAGTTACAATTTGGTAAAGGAAAATCAAAATCCGCAGCAAAAAGAAGAGCACGACACCTAGAAAAATGTCACAAATGCGGAAAATGGTCACATGGAGGTAAATGTTCAAATAATCAAACCTATTCAAATACCGAATTTGTTACTTTATGCAGAGACGGACCGTTCATATGTTTAGAAGAAAAGACAATGAATGCTCGAGGTTACGCCTATGCAGCCATGGAAGACCAATTAAACCGACTATCTTATGAATATAATAGATCATATAACTAAGAAATCTATTTCACAGGTATGTCTGTACAGTTTTTTTTTTTATTATGTAATTTGTAATTATTGATGTATTTAATATTTTTGTTAATATTGTAATCATTTTTATAATTATCTAACTTTTATTCTTAGATTTTAATAATTTTTGAATGTGGGGTAATAAACCAAACTTCAAAAATATGTATATATGTTTGCAGTTTATCTTATGTACACAACAGGGTAAAACAACGCATTTTCAAAGACTGGCATTAAGTTCAGCAAAAGCAAGTAATTTTGACGACAATGATGCAAAATATATGTGAAATAACAACAAGACGGAATGAACAAATGACGTGCACCATTTATCATTCAGCAAACAAACGCCAATATATTTGGAAACTTTGGTAAAAATTTAATCATTTTCACACAAATCACCCTCAATAATTTAAATTGTTACTGATTTCTTGCAAATGAGGGCATTGCAAGATCTTAAGTGTGGGAAGGGGTTAAATTCTTTCGGATTTTAAAATTTTTATATTAAACACTTGGTTACCATTAAAAATACTAGTAAAGCAGTAGTTGTATTAGAATCTAGTGCTCTCTGATAAAAAAGAACAGCCCTAGTCTTATATACTGACTACCCAATTCTAGTAAAATTTTTCAAAATTTTCAATTAAATGAATTCAAAATCATGTTTATACATATTTATGAACGATAAAACTAGGTTTTAACACCGAAATTATTGTTACCTCGGAAAGGACATAAATTGAGAAACAAACTAAAATGTTAAAATTCATTTAAAATGGAATAGAGGACGATAAAAAGAAGAATAAAAAGCCAAGTGTGGGAAAATTTACCAAGTTATTTTAAACATATGCCACATATATTTGTAACAAATAACTGAAAATACTTTTGCTTTGAACTAAACTAAACTGTTTTACCCAATGAAAGAAAAGAAGAGATGGATCTACACGATGAATCAATTCCATCATTAAAAGGAAGTAAAGTCTTCCGAAAAAGACACGCGCTTCTTGATTTAGGTCATGAAGTTGTCGTCCAGACCAGCTGTAGGTTGACGAAAAATCTAGAAAAGTCATCACTAAAATCAGCAGGAAATCCACGGACCTCAGCATCAAACAGGGTCGCCATGTGGTCAGATTTATCCTAACCATGAGAAGGATTTATCTCGTACAATGGGGAGGCACCGTGCAAATTAGCTGGATAAGACTAATGAATCAGATCCCCAGAAAGGATAATCTCCTTAAAGATTAAAAATCAGCTTTTAAGACTGATATTACTCAATCCTAGAGATTGACCGTAAAGATTGAGAATTCAAACTCATGGAATTCAATGATATCTAAAACTCGAGCTGAAACGAGAAAATATTTTGATCAAAAATACAAACCGATTTGTTTTCTGAAAACCCTATTTTCAATGCGTTCATTACCATTGAACGTAAAATCCTAGGAATTCACCTGGAATTCATTAGGTCACCTGAACTAAATCGGGTGTCAACCGTAAGAACGGTGGTTGCATAACATGGTCAAAGACAGGACTTTGTGCCAAACCGACAAATTATAAGGGTGAGCTTTACTATTGCTCCTACCAAGGATAGTAATTGCGTCCGACACGTTATAGACCATAATCAAAAGCATGACACGGGACATTGCCTTAACAGTTGCTTGTTCAACGCTTTCCTTTACAACCGGACGGTAGTTTGCCGAAAGGTAATATACGGAACAAGTAAACTGGACGTGTTGCTTTCCAAATACAAGGTTAGCAAGTGGGTGACACAAAACCTCAAGTTTTGAGCTAAAATTTTCAAATCTGAAACCCACCAAACCCACAAAAATATTTTGCAAACACCGGTAAAGGGTTATTCCGGAAAACTTATCTAGGGTAAAAACTAGATTTAATTTTCAAAAGATCAAATGTTTTCATAAAGATCCAATTTCCTTAATGGATCTAAATTTTTATAGTCATGTGGGACTGTAAACCATATCGTTACTACCATTGTTTATACCGCCGTATAGAAATCACTGATGTACAAAGTGTGAAGAATAAAGAAGTGATTCTAGTATTTCAAGACAATATTGCTTGAGGACAAGCAACGCTCAAGTGTGGGAATATTTGATAATGCTAAAAACGAACATATATTTCATAGCATTATTCCTCAAGAAAGACAAGCTTTTAGTTGCAATTGTTCTATTTACAAGTGATATTCGTTTAAATAATAAAAGGTGAAGACAAAAGACAGATTCGACGATTTGAAGACGCAAACGACCAAAAAGCTCAAAAGAACAAAAGACAATCAAAAAGGTTCAAAATATTGATGAGGAACGTCTCAAAATGACAAGAGTACAAGTTACAAAACGCAAAGTACGCGATTTAAAATAATACGCGAGGACGTCCGAAAATCCGGAACCGGGACCTGAGCCAAGAAGAAACGCCCGACGCAACGGACCAAAAATATCTAGTCTACTATGCACAAGAATATAATATAATATATATATAATTATATATAATTATATATTATATATATTATTATTATTATATTACGTCGGCAAGAAGAAAACAAAAGTAGTTGGCTGAATCCAGGGTGGCCATGCGACTCGCATGGCCAGAAGCACAAAACCATGCGAGTCGCATGGTGTGAGATTGCTGGTCAGGTCCTATAAATAGCCAGTTTTCTGACGAGTTTTTATGATCCTTTTTCTCTTCCTCTTCATAAGTAATATATATTTATATTTATAATTTATATTTTAATTTTAATTATAATTCTAATAATAAGGGTATGTTAGCGAATGTTGTAAGGGTGTAAGTCGAAATTCTGTCCGTGTAACGCTACGCTATTTTTAATCATTGTAAGTTATGTTCAACCTTTTTATATTAATGTCTCGTAGCTAAGTTATTATTATGCTTATTTAAAACGAAGTTTTCATGATGTTGGGCTAATTACTAAAATTGGGTAATTGGGCTTTGTACCATAATTGGGGTTTGGACAAAAGAACGACACTTGTGGAAACTAGACTATGGGCTATTAATGGGCTTTATATTTGTTTAACTAAATGAAAATTTGTTAATGTTAATATAAAGATTTACAATTGGGCGTCCCTATAAATTACCATATACACTCGATCGGACACGATGGGCGGGGTATTTATATGTACGAATAATCGTTCATTTAACCGGACACGGGAATGGATTAATAGCCACTAGAATAATTAAAACAGGGGTGAAATTACATTCAAGGGTAATTGGTGTAATTGTTAACAAAGTAGTAAAACCTTGGTTTACACGCAGTCGATAACCTGGTGTATTCATTAAACAAAGTATTAAAACCTTGTTACAATTCGAATCCCCAATTAGTTGGAATATTTATCTTCGGGTATAATAATAATTTGACAAGGACACTTGCAATTTATATTTATGACTGATGGACTGTTATGGACAAAAACCAGACGGACATATTGAATAATCCAGGACAAAGGACAATTAACCCAAGGGCATAAAACTAAAATCAACAAGTCAAACATCATGATTATGGAAGTTTAAATAAGCATAATTCTTTTATTTCATATTTAATTTCCTTTATTTTATATTTAATTGCACTTCTAATTATCGCACTTTTATTTATTGTTATTTTATTTAATCGCACTTTTATTTATCGTACTTTTTAATTATCGCAATTTAATTTTATCGCATTTTTATTATTCGCAATTTCATTATCGTTATTTACTTTACGCTTTAATTTAAAGTCTTGTATTTATTTTATATTTTACATTAGGTTTTAACTGCGACTAAAGTTTTAAAATCGACAAACCGGTCATTAAACGGTAAAAACCCCCCTTTTATAATAATAATATTACCTATATATATATTTGTATTTTTATAAAAGTAAACTAATATAGCGTTGAGCTTTGTTTAAAGATTTCCCTGTGGAACGAACCGGACTTACTAAAAACTACACTACTGTACGATTAGGTACACTGCCTATAAGTGTTGTAGCAAGGTTTAAGTATATCCATTCTATAAATAAATAAATATCTTGTGTAAAATTGTATCGTATTAAATAGTATTTTCTGCTAAAAATTAATAGTATTTTATACCCCTCTGCTTTGACATCAATAACGTTAAAGTTTAGTTACCAGGGTGCTCAATTTCGTAGAATATTTTGATAAACGTTTCTGGATGAAACAACTGAAGTCTTGTGATCCACCTTTATATACAGAATATGTGCAACATTAAAACTATGAACTCACCAACCTTTGTGTTGACACTTTAAAGCATGTTTATTCTCAGATTTCTAGAAGTCTTCCGCTGTTTGCTTATACGTTATACAAGCTATGTGCATGGAGTCATACATGCTTTATTCGAGAAAACTTTGCATTCACAAAATCATCACCATGTATCTTATTTTGACTGCATTGTCAACGAATGTATTATGGTAAACTATTATTTACGGTGATTGCCTATATGTAGAAATCATCAGACGTCGAATGTAAAGACCCGTCCTAATCCATCAGGACGAAGTTCATATCGATTATAAACGATTCACAACAGTTGATTACATTGCTAGGTACTTGACCTCTATATGATACATTTTACAAACATTGCATTCGTTTTTGAAAAGACCATCTTTCATTACATCGAAAGTTGACGGCATGCATACCATTTTATAATATATCTAACTATAATTGACTTAATAATAATCTTGATGAACTCAACGACTCGAATGCAACATCTTTTGAAATATGTCATGAATGATTCCAATTAATATCTTTAAAATGAGCAATTGCACAGCGGAAGGATTTCTTTCGTACCTGAGAATAAACATGCTTTCAAGTGTCAACCAAAAGGTTGGTGAGTTCATTAGTTTATCATAAAGAATCATTTCATAATTTTAATAGACCACAAGATTTCATACTTCCAATTCTCATAAACATACGTCCCATGCATAGAGACAAAAATCATTCATATGGTGAACACCTGGTAACCGACATTAACAATATGCATATAAGAATATCCCCATCATTCCGGGATCCTCCTTCGGACATGATATAAATTTCGAAGTACTAAAGCATCCGGTACTTTGGATGGGGCTTGTTGGGCCCAATAGATCTATCTTTAGGATTCGCGTCAATTAGGGTGTCTGTTCCCTAATTCTTAGATTACCAGACTAAAAGGGGCATATTCGGTTTAATAATTCAACCATAGAATGTAGTTTCGATTACTTGTGTCTATTTCGTAAAACAGTTATAAAAGTTGCGCATGTATTCTCAGTCCCAAAAATATATATTGCAAAAGCATTTAAAAAGGGAGCAAATGAAACTCACGTATATAAATATTGCAAAACAGTTATTAAAGCATTGCATGTATTCTCAGCCCAAAAATGTAATGAGTAAAAGGGAATCAAATAAAACTCACGTATATAAATATTGCAAAACAGTTATTAAAGCATTGCATGTATTCTCAGCCCAAAAATGTAATGAGTAAAAGGGAATCAAATGAAACTCACAATACTGTATTGTGTAGTAAAAATACACATGACGGAACTGAACAATGCAGGGTTGGCCTCGGATTCACGAACCTATATCATTTGTATATCCATTAATACATATAATCGAAATCGAACAAATATTTATATTATTGTTAGTGATAATTTTTATATTATTAATTTATATATTTTAATATATATTTATTTTTATATACATAATATTTTGTTTACAGAATAATAGTTATAGTAATACTAGAGTAATATTAATAATAAAAATGATAATAATTATAATACTTAATATATTTAATTAAGATAATAATGGTTATGATTTCATTAGTGATAAAAGTAATGATATTAATACTAATAATATACTTATATTAATAGTAATGGTTCTAATATTTAAAAATTGATAATAATAATGTTAATAAAAATAATGATATTAATAATGATAATAATACTAAATCGTATCATAATTATAATAAATGTGATAAGAATGGTTATAATAATTTTACTAATTCCATTAAATCATATTTTGATTAAAATTCTAGTTATTTTCATAATAATAATAATATTAATAATTAAAAGTGGTAATAATATGATACTTACAATTATAATAACTACGAAACTAATAATTTTTCTACTAATGGTAATTATGATAATATTTTAGTTGTAACAATAATAATAGTGGTAAAAGTGTTGATAATAAATATTATCTATTTTACTTGATAATAATACTAGTGATGATAATATTAGTATTAATAATAATAATACTAGTAATCCTAATTGTAATTTAAATTATGTTAGTAAAAATAAATGGTAATTCTTTTTAGTAATAATAATAATAATAACAACAACAACAATAATAATAATAATAATAATAATAATAATAATAATAATAATAATAATAATAATAATAATAATAATAATAATAATAATAATAATAATAATAATAATAATAATAATAATAATAATAATAATAATAATAATAATATATGTAAACTACCTTTAAGGGACTTAAAAAAATAAGCTGCTGGAGCCGGGACTCGAACCCACGACCTCTCATTTAAACATACACCCCCTTAACCAACCGGCCAAATTGATTTTTCCTGGAACTATACACCTCAGTTTATTTATAACTCGTTATCACTTATCCCTCCTCATCAAACATCTCGGTCCCAAAATGAAGTTACGGCCCAACAGTTGATGAACCTCGGCCCAACACCAAAATACAGCCCACGAACCAAGTCCAATGACATTTAAACGGCCCAAGGGTTTAATCAGTGTGGTTTGCTGCTGCAGTAGCGAAAGGAAAAAAAAATAACTCGAGAATGCAGTTACTCGACAGCCTCTCTTCACTCTATGTTTAATATTTAAATCTCAATTCAACAAGTGGGTCATCTTATTGTCAAAGATTCAGGAAACAACCATTAACAAAAGTACCCCCATAATTCGCTGTAACACACTTTCATCATTTAAATTCAAAGTTTTTCGTATGTATCCTGATTTGGGAGGGTCATTATCTTGCTGACCCCATTTATCATTATTATTAACATACCAAAACTTAGTGGAAGAATAATGAAATCCATTCTTGGTTACTTGGCCGAATAAGAGAGTAGAATCCAAGGAAACGTTAATTAGAAATCATCAATTGATTGAGTGGTGGATACTTTAATCAAATGTGACCAATATCTTAATGAATCTATCAAGTGGGGTTCCTTGCTTTATACTTGTTGGCCAATATATAAAAAAAAATATAGTAATATTGAGTTTAAAAGGTGGGTTCAGTTGTAATAAATGGCTCGGCAGAAATAGGAAAAAACAAACGTATAATATGTAGGAAATAAAAAATTGGTGGAAGGTGGCGATGGTAACCTGAAGGTGGGTTGCTTTAGTTATATTCGAAATAGAAAGTAACACCCAAGTTTTGATTTGTAATTCAATCAGGAAACAAGTATTGTTGTGTTGATTATTCGATGGTTATCAAGGAAGAAGTGAAAAGGAAAAGTAAAGAGAAATTTTAAGATGATTTGTTTATGGTTGGCGTTTGGTTAACAGGATGAAGAAAAGAACCCAAAAATGTTGAGCATTAAAGTGGTGTTGTGTTGGTGTTGGTAATCAATCAAGAATCATGATCACGATGGTGTAAATGATTTATTATATGATTAAGTGTTTTGGATTCAGCAATAAAACAAGAGAACGACTGCAACAGGAGTAGGAAGGAAAGAGGACGTGCAGCAGGTATGGTTGATTCCAATTGAAACAGAAAAAGAAGGAAACTATAATTCTTGCAGTGGTTTGTTTATGGATTTGGTGATACAAGAGATTGGTTTATGACTAAATTCATGAGTACATTGTTTGTATTTTAGCAAAGAAGCTCGACAAAAAGAATCACCCGTACTACAAAGAAAATAAAAAAAATTAGAGATGAATGTCGATTGCTAGCCGGATTTGGCTGGATTATGAATTGATATCAATGTTCACCAGACAGATACAAATCATGAGCAGGAGGTGAAAAGACTTTTGTAAAAGTTGATAGAGATTGATAACAGAATACATATTATTTGAATTTGTATATGTATATAACCCTATTTATGTATATATATAGATATACTGTATATGTATTTATATATGTGTATCTATATCTTTATATATCAATTATATACATATATTTGTATTTGCACTTTAAATTATATAAAGAAAAATAATAATAATGTTAATTATATAAACATTAATATTTAATATTAATTTTATTAATATTAATGTAACTAATAATAACAATAATAACAAAATAAATAAGGATTATAATATCAATAATATTAATAACAATACTTGCATAAATCAAATTTCATATATTTATATTTATATATTAAAGTAATACTAATATTAATAATATTAATTTTATCATTTATATTGAAGTAATGCTAATAATTTAACTTTTATATTTTAAATTGTATACTTAATTTAATTATTAATATCATATGTTAACATGTATTGAATATTTAATATTTATATATTTTATATAAATTACAATATACTTACAACATTAATTATGTATGGATTCATGTACATATATTTATTTTTAGTAGTTACTTCATTATTTTATATATACTACTTTACATATTCAACACAAATGATTAGATTGTATTTTATTTTACATATTTAATTTAAATTTTGTTTCATTACTTCTAATTATTATACATTCTTACATTTACATATATATATATATATATATATATATATATATATATATATATATATATATATGAATATTAATTTACATTCTTACATTTATATATATATATATATATATATATATATATATATATATATATATATATATATACATATCAATATTAATTTACAAACAATTGTTCGTGAATCGTCGGAAGTAGTCAAAGGTCAATTGAATATATGAACATCGTTTCAAAATTTTCTAGACTCAACATTACATACTTTACTTATCGTGTCGGAAACATATAAAGATTTAAGTTTAAATTTGATCAGAAATTTCCGGGTCATCACAGTACCTACCCGTTAAAGAAATTTCGTCCCGAAATTTGAGTGAGGTCGTCATAGCTAACAATAAAAATGTTTTCATGACGAATATGAGTTGATAAATAGAGTTTTATCATCATTGAGTAATGTAGATAAAACAATTTGATTACGCGCAGAGTATAAGTGAAGCTATCGCAAAAGAGTGAAATGAGTAATTGTAGAATCATTTTAACTGATGACGTAGTTATGATTGATTTTCAAAATTCATGGAATTTAAAGAAATTCTTCATAATAAGATTTGGTTCTTCGGCGATTAAGAAAATCAGGATCTTCTTTGATTAAATGCAATATTCTGTTTCGATTGCTCTGTCGGATATTTTACTATAAATCCACCCCTGTCGTTTCCTTACAATTCACACCTTCTATTCTTCCCCCCTCAATTCCTACTTTAAAACATTCGTCAATATGCTCCATTCCGTTCTGATTCTTAATGTACTCTTAACTTTCATATCTGTCATTCTTCTCTTTCATCTACCACTGGAGGATTTTATTTATTTTTTACTATTACCTTGGGGTTATAGTAATTTTAATTCTCCCGTGCCTTTACGTGGCAATACGTATTGATATGCATGGTTTCTAATTTATGTGTTGTCATCGAGCTTTATATTTTCTTTTATATTCAAGAGTTTCATACTTTTGTCTCCTCTTCCCGACTTCAAGTCAAGCGAACGATGGCCCGGAATTCGTAGATATGGATTTTGAAATGAACATAGTTAATATTCTAAGAAGGGAATCGTAATGGCACGATCTTGATTTGTCAATTTACCAGAATTCAATAGAAAAGATAGAACTATTAAGAAGATATGTTCTTAATATGCTTGGAGATTGGGTATAATGTAACAGTCGTGTAACATGGCACATGATGATGGTACTGTGAATCATCACATTCCATTAGAAACTCAGCATGACCTAATGTAATATAATCACGTTGATCAAGTGTCATTATATTATACTAACTCATGCATCAGTTCCCAACACTACTTCAAAAAAAACATTCATATTTTAAATTCGAAGGTTCGCAGAATATAGAAACTAAAACAGTTTCCTTTTATGAGATAACACAGATAGCGTGGAGAGATAATTATTATCAGACGAGAATATTTATGAAGGTATCTTCAGAAATATTGAGGATATTTACAATGAAATATACGATAATATCTTAGAATGTTAGAACCAAATTGTGATGAAGAAATTCATTCACGATGATTTAGAGCGGTTAAGGAGTAAGGTATTCGCTAAAGATTCTATCAGAAACAGAATCATCAAGATTCTTTAAATACAGGGTTTGGTCCTTGTATTTGTCCTTGGTCTCCTTTATGTTTGCTCGATTCATTTTTCAGAACTCAGAGATCTGATTTGTAAGCTAAAGTGCTTTTCAGAATTTCAGAATGAAAGTTCATAATTCTAAAAGATAATTATTATGTGTATACATATAACCGTTGATGTAGAATTGCTACGAGATTCAAAATACTGATTGCTAATTTCCGATAATTGATATGGTAATTCTCGTTTTAAGATATGGATGAGTATATGGTAAGGTTTTAATGAACAACCATAATGATTCTTTGGAGAGACTTAAATCAATGAGTAATGAAGTTGCTGGTAAGTTTAATGCTAATGTGGTGGAATATAAACGGTTTCCCGGTAACGATGATGAAAGGGGTAATCTTTATAATAAGGTTTATTCGAATGAAAAACTTGAAGTTGATTTGCTGGAGCTGTCACAAAATTGGCTAATTTGAAAAGAAAGTGCGTTGTTATTTTCGAAAATAACAATGCCAAAGAAGCTAGCACAGATACGTGTTAAACATTTATACAGTTTTCGAGAATTTTTCAGGTGCATAACTATATGCGTAAATCTTTTCTTCCGTAGATGAAGTGTGGTTGATTCATCCTCCCGATTGTGTTTTCAAGAATCACGAAAGGTTTGAACGTAGATTGTAATCGTCAAGATACAAATGAGGTTTGAGATGAAATCAAGTGGCAAACTTGCAGAATTGTTTAGTTTCATATGTTATAATTAATATTTTAATTCATTTGAATTGTCCACTGTTGGTCGTCCTCAGTTGATTTGTCCACTGTTGGTAGTTGGTAGCTCAAAGGGTGGTTTAACAGGGTCCCCTTTAAGTCCTGCGAAGAAACGCTTCATCATATCCTGAACAAAATCAGGTTGTGAAAATAAGTGGACCATGTCAGGAGGTGGCGCCTGCATAAATTGGCTTGCGAGATTCGCCCGCCCCTGAATATTTTGCCAAGGTTGCCCCATCGTCTGCGGATATAACCAAGGTTGATGCGTTAGAAAAGAAGGCAAGCTTGACGGCGCAGAGTATACAGGTAGCTGAAAAGGTGCCGAAGCATGTGGCGCAGATGCCTGCGAGACCTGAGGGTATGCCGTTATGTGTCCAACCGTATGTGTAGTGCTTTGCTGTTATGCGGTTATCGGCGTCCAATGAGAATTGGCGTCTGGAATGACACCGAATCCCCAACTATTAAGTAACACTTGCGCATCCGCAGGGGTTAGAAACTGTGAAATTGGGCGCGACGGCTGCCAAGGTTGCAGTGGTGTAAACGACGAATTTTGCTGACAACCCTGCGTCTGCAGAGAGATTGAAACCGTGGTGCTGTAAATAGGCACCTGGCCGCAGCATACTACATGTGGTCCCACAGTTTCGCCGCCAGTGCCTGCAAAGATAACTCTTGGATCCACTGCAGAAAAATCTAGCCGCGTGGTTGTAATCGGCGAGTTTGCCTTTGGCGGTGTAATTCTATCCGGGAATATCGGCTTATACCTTTGGAAATGTTCGCCAGACACGGGTGGAGCATAAGGCGTGTATCCCGCCCCCGTAGTCATAGCTTGCGTTGGCTGATTACCAGACGGCGTGTTCTGGTTGTCCGTTTGAGTACGTTCCGATGATTCCCCGGAAGACATGATTCTGTTAAAGAAACAAAAAATTCGAGAAAACTGTGAGTAATGAGCTTTATAATTCAAAACTTTAAAAGAAAAAATAATTAAACACGTCTTGAATTAGTTCAGCTCTCAATGAAAGCACCACTTGATCGTGCATATATTTTCCAAGAGATTAATATGCATGTTCAATACGTTTAAAAGAGGTTTAAGGATCTTAGAACTTAGCTCTCCGGTCAGGCTACCGTGAATAACCCTGGCCGACATGATGATGTCGGCGGGGTGGCTAGGTGATTAAGTCCACCTTCGATGACGGTTGTCGATCAAAGGCCCAAATAAGGTTGTAGGAAACTGTCGAGAGTGACTAACCTGTTAACCTTTGATGATGATAATGATTACGTATTGTGAGCCACGTAAATGTGATGTGTCCTGGAATGATAATTAGGGTTAGTATATATAGGAAAAACCCTAATTCTAGAATCATCCAAGATCATGATAATCCTTTCCATAACAAATTCCCCGAATACCGGATATAATTATGGAAAAGATATTTAGGCTTGATGGCCAAGTAACCGCCATTCCGAGAACAAAGGGATTCAATACGCTACCGCATACCGCAAATAGAGTACATGCGTACGCACGCTAGTGATTGCCCGCATACGTATATAATGCGCATGCGGGTTGCGGTATCATTAATAGACTTGAGGTTGACAAAAATGCTTTTATACATGAACGGGCACATTGGACAAATAATATTTTCCATCCAAATTGGTGCTGGTCTCGTGACCCCTCGGGTAGACTTCAAGGAAACCTCGCCAATTTATCTAATGATTTATCTAGTTTTGCACTTACTAACAGGAATAAGGATGATTGAATATGGACTCTAGCTTCGGATGGAATTTTCACGGTAAAAAACTGGCTCAACTACCCGAATCTACTGGTGCTCAAAACAGTTCAGCTGCACCAGAAACTATAAACAATAAGAAGGTTTCTCTCAAAGTTGAATTATTCGTGTGGCTGGCTAGAAAAAGATGGTTACCGGTTCGAGTTGAGCTTGACAAACGTGGGGCGGATGTCCAATATGTGATGACGACCTAGAGTGTATTGACCATGCATGTTTTCTATGTAAATTGGGTGACGAAATATGGGTGCGCGTTTACAAATGGTGGAATTTCAATCCTTCATCTAATTTCTGTTCGACTTACCTATTATTAGGCAACGGTTATAACTTTTAATCATCACATGGTAAGAATATCTGGCAAGCAGTAGTTTGGACATTGTGTTATATGATATGAAAAATAGGAATGCGGTTGTGTTTGGTAAAAATAAATCGGGAAGTGCAAGAATTCTAAGCAAGATACAACTAAGAAACTTTGAATGGATATCCAATACATCTAAAAACATAACTCTCGAGTGACATTGGTGGCTTACAAAGCCTATCTTTCGAACATATTATCTCAGAGAGAGTCGGATCACAGCAAAAGCTTTTCTCATATTCCAATTTGTGTAATTTTTTACATTTGGCTTTTCAATATAAAAAAAAAGTAGATTACACATTGAGTAGATCTGGGAGATCTGTTGTACATGAATATACGTTCAAACATAAAACTACAAACGTTGAAACATCACACAAAACATACGTGAACAATATTGAACTAAATCAAAACAATCTAACACCAATTTACAAACACGAGCAGCTAAAACACCAAGCTGCAACCGCCGCCGCGAACCAACCTATTAATATAAAACCATCGAGCTCGACCAAGCCCGTAAAGGACCTCTATATCCACAACTACAATATCCTGTCACAAAGAGCAAAACCAAATAAACAACCAATCAGCAAGTACCGTTTACCGGGAAACTCAACAACACTCGTCCTAACACCAGCAAACTGACGAAGTCACTTGGAACTAAAAAAGGCGGAGGAACCACCGAGAACCATCAATTATATTTCCTATTTAATATTTATACTCTAAATTGTAATCGTGTATAAATATATGATTCTAAGGTTTTACAACGTTCAAATTGTTTATAGTCCGCCAACTATTGTATTAATGGTAGATATTGTGCATCAGTGCATGTGCTGTTTAAAATAGGGCCCGGAAAGAACAATCCTAAAACAATTAATAGGATAGTACGTTTATCGTATATCGTGAATAAAAGTTTAGGAGAAAAAAGAAAGAACACAGAGAACAAAGTTGATTGAATAGAGATTTTGTAATTACTGACAAACTAATACTAGTGACAACCTACTATGGGCTTTCAGTTGTTCTAAACTAGCTATAAATAGTTACTCATTAATTTAAAAATATTTATTTATCATTTTTAATTGTCCCTTACATAAAAGTGGATATGAATCTGAATCTAGAGTTGTTGGAGAAGGATTTACGGAATTAATTCGAAATAAAGTAAATCATTGGTAAAGAAACATTTTGAAAAAAATAATTAAAAAATGAGATCTTTTGTTCAGAGAAGGCAGTTCAGTAGTTGATATTGATACTGATATTTGTATATTTGTATACATAATATATTATACAGTAATAATTTAATCTATTAAATATAATTGATTTTTAATATTAAACTCGATTCTAAAAATATTTTCTCTGATTTACATTAATTTTTGAAAATTGTCGCTTTATTTTCATTTTTAAGAATTAAAAGTTTGCTCTGAAACGATATATTATCCACCTAAATCAACTAAAGTATCATTTGACCATTTAGATTTATTTGGAAATGATAAACGGAAATATTATTTCAGTTATTAGGTGAAGAACATATTTCAATAAAACATAAATTTATCAGACTACTGAAAAAGTTGAAAAATATATAACATGAGTCCTCATAAACTAGATTAAACATTTTTAAAATTTAACTTTTCATATTAAAATAAAAATATAATTTTAATATTAATATTAATATTAATATTAATATTAATATTAATATTAATATTAATACTTGTATTATTATTTTAAATAATACTCTATCATTTTGATCATTTGATATTATTTTAGAGAGAATTTGATTTATTACTTGTAATACGGCTCTATTGAGTCGACAACAATCGTCGATTTATTGGCGACTTGACTGACTCTTAGAGCCTAAATTAAATTCCAGGCAGGAGTTAAAACCCATGAAAATTTGATTCTACCATTTTCATGGCGTCTAATTATTTTTATTTTATTATTTTTATTTTTTTAAACTTTTTCTACCTAAAGGCCGGAGGTCCTCTCGGAAGCAATCTCTTTATCCGTCGAATAGAGAGAGGGATGACTTTCTCTACTTTTGAGAGTGTTTCACTCTGGGTGAAGAAATGACTTGTCTTTATTCTCGGATAGGAGAAAGATTGTCTACATCTCACCTCCCCCATACACCACTTATGTGGTATTGGGTTTTGTTGTTGCTGTTGTTGTTGATATTATTTTAGAGAGAGAAAGAAAGAATAAGTAAAAAATGTGGGGGACTGCATCGAATCCAGAGAATTAAACTAAAAGAAGATCACGAAATATTTGTGACTTTTGATTTAATTTCCTCCATCTATATTTTAATATAAATTATATAAATATAAATATAGATATAACGTTTCTGTCTATATATATATGTGTGTGTGCTTATATATTGTGTACATATCACATATATATTTTACCTGTTGCTTGAGTCTGAGCTTGATTAAGCTATTAATTTTGATCAACTATGTCGACTGAATATTGTGAAGACAACGTGCCTCATGTTTTAGCGGTTGACGATAATCTGATTGATCGTAAACTTGTCGAAAAATTGCTTAAAAATTCATCCTGCAGAGGTAAACACATATATATTTTTCGGTTATTTCGCTTTTCATTTACTTTTAGTGAATCATTAATCTTACGAGTGTAATCGTACGTTATCAGTGACGACAGCAGAAAATGGAATGAGAGCGTTGGAGTATTTGGGGCTAAGAGAAAATCAACAACAAACTAATCTTAACGCCAATGTAAGTTCACCAAATAATTAATTAATATTCTTTTTTAAAAAATTAAAAAATTATGAATTATGTAATGAAATGGTTCGATATATATGAAGTTTACATTATGGGATGGTTTAATGTACGGCAGGGTCTAAAAGTGAATATGATTATTACGGATTATTGCATGCCTGGAATGACCGGTTACGAGCTTCTTCAGAGAATTAAAGTAAGTTTTATTTTTTTTTAAATACTTCTGTAACAACATTGCAGTATTTTTCAAGTTCTTATTTGTACAGTTGTAACATAATGAGATATTTTTGTATCAAGTCAAATATAAATATATGTGTGAATTGCTAGCAGGAATCATCTATGTTGAAGGAAGTTCCGGTAGTTATAATGTCATCAGAGAACATCCCAACACGAATAAGCGAGTAAGTTTTTTTTTTTTAATGTTATTAATTAACATATTTTGAAAATTTTAAAACACGAGTTTTGGCTAATATCTGAGCAAATTCAGATGCCTAGAGAAGGGAGCGGAGACGTTCATGTTGAAACCATTGAAGTTATCGGACGTTAAGAAGTTAAGAAATCAGTTAATTAAATGTTAAGAAAATGTTTGCTATGCCGTTCGGAAGAAAAAAAAAAAAAAAGTTAAAAACTCTAGTACTCCATTGAATTTTGGCTGGTATTTTTATTTTTAATTATATATATGGCATTTTGTAAGTTAGAGACATATAGAGTTGTTTGTTCGAAGTCTTCTAACATGTAATTTAATTTACTTTTGTAAAATCAATGTATGATCATATTCCAGTAGGGAGTAACATGTTGGACACTTTTGACGTATGTCTAAGGATGGGCCACCGCTTTAGGGTATTAGATTTCAGCCCAAAACTAGGCCCACTAACTCCAATAAGCCCACAAGAAGTATTGGTATAAAAAGCCCATTTTTTGATCCACGTATACTGAATTACCTATTTGACCCTTAATTATACTTATAATAATAATAATAATAATCAGTGTTGTGAAAACCCGATTACTCGCCGATTAATCATTTTTAAAAGCAATCCTTTTCGATTTTCAAAAATTCGTTTAATTAAACGGTCAACGTCAATTCATGGGTCAAAACCGAATTTTGTAACCAAAATCAGTCAAAGTAAAAAATGGTTAATATTTTAACATGAATTTAAACTAAAACTTTATAGTTTTGGAGTAAAATGCACAATTTTAGACGATTATGTTAAAGTTTATTTTTATATTTATGGGTTTTTTTTCTATATTTACACATACAATTTTTAAAAATTAATATTTAAATGTATACAGTACAAATTCGATTAATCCCCGATTAATCTCCGAATTGCCGATTAATCTCTCCAAAGTCCCGACCAATTAATCTCCGAATAGCGAATTTTGCAACCTTGATAATAATAATATAAGTTCAACTATCCAAAGGCATAACTGTAAACTTATGAGACAAATGTGTAGATGGATTAAAAAGTGGTCTGTGAGAATCATCTCCCTTAAATTTTGACTAGTTTTTGTTTAAGCAAAGTTAGTCAAAATACCTTCAAATTCAAAAAGTGACTCACATTTTGCCCTTAAAATAAAGAAATTGACAAAATGCCCTATTAGCAAGCACCAAACATCATACTTGATGCGTGTTTAACCATGCTAGATGCGTGTTACTATAAAACACACATCAAACTTTCTCCACAATTTCTTCATTTCTTCATCCATTTCTTCATCAAATCAAAAGAAACCTAAACTATCCAAATTAAACCGAAATCAAATCAAAAGTTTATAAATCATATGTTATACCATCAATGCGTTGATAATTTACTTTTTTCTTTATCTTTATAAACTCACCAGCGTTGCAAAATCCATTAACCAGATGGAGAACGACTTCACACTACCATTTGAAATCATTTGTTCGCGACGATGATCATTGCTGTCACTTTCTCTTTTTTTACACCAAACCCTAACCCTAGCTTTCTCAATTTATGTTTTCAAATATTTTTTCGAAAGTAATTCGTTCAGAACCTAGTAAAGGGGTGTGTCACGAAACTAGGAAAGGGTAATTCGATTACAAATTCATCATCATAATTTATGATTTCGATATTTGTAGATTCTTCCAATATTTTTTGTTCATGTATCCATCTTTAATTTATACATGTAACTATAACACGCATCACGCACCAAACATCAAGCATGAGTGTGTTACATGTAACTTTAATTTATGATTTTAAGTACGCAAGTATTTGTTGATGATGATGGTAAGTTGGTGACGAAAAATGGTTGTCTCGATCATTGCCTTGATAACACGCATCATGCATCAAACATCAAGCATGAGTGCGTGGTGCGTGATGCATGTTAAGGGACATTTTTTGTAATTTATATATATATAAATTGTGCTAAATGGTGTCAACCTATGATTGGTTGACACCATTTGTTAATAGTAACCCTTTTTTATTTTTCTTTCTCAAAGCATGATTTGCCCAACACCCCCCAAACTACTAACCCAATACCATCCGGATCCCCTGACCCGCTCCACCAACCCGACCCGAATACCCGCTACTGTAGCTGCTACTATAGCTACAGTACTTTTTTTTTTCCCGAAAACCATCCCGCAGCGAAAGCGCGGGCCAAAAAACTAGTTAGATTTATTTAAGGGAATTTTATTAAATACATTACACATTTTGACCTATTTTCCTCTTATTAGTTATATGGCATTTTGTAAGTTACAGACTTATAGAATTTTCTGTTGGAAGTCTTGTAACATGTAAACTTAATTTGCTTTTGTAAAATCAATGTATTATCCGTATTCCAGTACGGAGTAATAGGTTGGTCACTTTGGACATATGTCTAAGGCTGGGCCACCACTTTATGGTATTAGATTTCAGCCCAAACCCAGGCCCACTGACTCAAATAAGTTCACAAGACGTACCTGTTTAAAAAGCCCATCATCATTGTCATTTACGGAGAGTTTATGTGCACAAAGTGGCTTTGATTTGATCTCATTTTTGTCCAAATCTCCACTAAATACTCAAATACAAGTACCAATTATTACGAGTATAGATCGCACGTGTGTTGCTGGGAAAAAGAATTTTGTTTTATAACTTAAACATTATTCTGGTAATCCGTGGCAAAAGCAAGAATTTTTTTCATCGGAGGCGAAATTTTTTCAAGAGTAGAAATTTTTTTTGCCCAAAATGTGGAGGTTTTAGGGCAAAATATATAGATTTTTGAACAAAATATGAAGATTTTGAAGCAAAATATGAAACCTATGAGGCCAAAAAAGAAAATCCAAAATTTTTGTACTACAAATTGAAAATCCACTGGGTGCCCGTCTACCCCTTCAAAATTTCGGCCTTGCTGGTAAAGCTGACTCACCTATTATGTCATGTTAGAAAATCGTTTCTAGCAACATATAATTTCGTTATATAATAAAAACAATTTTTTAATAAATTATATTACAATTAAAATACGAATATCTAAAAAAATTTTTGAAAAGCAAAGATTATTATTAATAATGGAATATCAAAATACAAGGCCCTATATACACTATACAATTATGAAATGGAGATACACTTTCTAGGAACTAATGAACGAGGGTAGCGACGAAAACTATAAAAACTAAAGAGGGAATAAGAACTTGAAGAATCAAGCCGAGAGAGAGGGAAACAGTGACGATCAAGCGCCTACAAAGTTTCCACACGCTAACCCGATTAATCAAACCCTCGATAGAAGAAATAGAATTCGCAAGCTACACTACATGAGAGGGTATATCAACCTATACCGACACGATGTGGTGGATCCGTAACGAAGAAGGAAGCATTGATGAGCCATTGGTGCCACATGATTGATTTCTTTTTGCGCAATCTTTTGGATATCCAACTATAACTTTGAGTTTGTATTTCGGAGAGAATCGAGGCGGGAGACCACGTTTTTTTGGAGAAAACATTTAAATTTCTATGTTTCCATATTGTGTAGCATGTAGTCCATTTGGTTGCTTGCCATATTGAGTTCCCGAGTTTATTGAGAGCGAAGGCTTGATCATTGATAATCGCATCATTTACATTGGAGATTAGTGTGTTGTCTTGGGCCCACCAATCAAGAACATGTTTCCATATTAGAGTCGATTTAGGGCACAGTCCGAGAATGTGATCAGTGGTTTCAATATCCATTTCGCATAAAGGGCACAATGTGGAGTCGAGATCAATGCCACGTTTGTCTAATTCAGATCTGACCGGTAGCTTTTTTTGTAGGGCTCGCCATATGAAGATGAAGACTTTTTGAGGCAGGAGTTTGTTGTGGGGGATCGTTGTGTTGAGAGTGTTACCACCAAGTTTCAATATGTTAATCAGTTTTGCCATAGATTTGGTGGTGTAGGTACCCGAGGGGTCAAGAGTGTATTTCCAGGAGTCGGGTTTGACGGATAATGTGACGGAAGAGACGATGTTGTTTAATTCCATTAATTCGTTAAGAGCTCGGCCATTCGGGGGTCTTGTCCAACACCAATTTCCCGAAGAGGAGCCGTTGTTTTGCGTAATTCTTTCAGCGACAGTTGCGACTTTGTTGATCTCAAGCATATATAGCCTATGAAAGAGTGTGCTGAAGCGTTCTGAGCCAAACCAAATGTCGTTCCAGAAATTGATGGAGGTGCCATTTCCGAGACATTTTGTGATGGAGGATGAAAAGCCAGTGCCAAGGTTGTTCGCGACCTTGCCGGCTTTAATGATTTCTTTCCAAACCGTGCGACCTGAAATGTTCCTGCAAGAAACGTTAGAATCCAACCCCCCTTCCCATAAATACTTGTGATAATTTTGACCCATAATGCATTTTCCTCGTTTTTAAATCGCCACCACCATTTACATAGTAGTGAAATATTTTTGCTAAAAAGAGAGCCAATGTTTAAACCGCCATTTTCGTAAGGAAGTAGTATTTGATCCCATTTTATCCAATTAATTTTATTATCAGAAGATGACCCGCCCCAAAAAAATTTGCGTCTTTTGGCTTCAAGGAGGGTAAGGATAGAGGAATGTGTGAGAAAGAGAGAAGTAGTAAAGCGGTATGCTACTTAGAATGGATTTGATAAGTGTAAGTCGGCCACCAAAAGAAACCGTTTTGGCAGCCCAGTCGGAAAGTCTTTTGTCAAACTTTTCAACTATTGGATGCCAAGATGAGGGGTGTGATGTGTAACGACCCGACCAAAACCGTTATTGACGGCGTCGTTAACTTAGGTCCCGTTGCGTGGTCGTAGTCCCTATATGAGACTCGTTTGACCAAAATTATGTCGCGTTCATTTGAAACGTGCATGACTTGCAAAGTTTAGTTCACCAAACGGATCGACAACAAGTTTAAGTTTACAAAAGTCATAAAGTATACATGAAATAACTTGCGACATAATATAAGTTGAAAAACACAGTTGCTATAAATAGCGTAAGTATGTAAACAATATGTTTGAATCCAAAGGTGCTACCACTAGCGTATGCATGTATGTATGCTTGACTCCAAGCATGAAATCAGAGTGTATGCATGTATGCTTGACCCCAAGCAAGTATGAGTGTACGCGGAAGCATGTATCAAATAGCCAAGTATGAACCTGAGAAACATATAGAAAACTGTCAACGAAAAACGTTGGTGAAATCATAGATGTATTTGTAAACGTTATATTTTGAACCACAAGATTTAGTATTTCCATAGATTGATCATCCAAAAGTTGCATTCCAAAAGTTGGTTCGCGAGCACCCAATTATCAAGACTTAACGTTTCCTTCCATAGAACCCCATCACAATAGTGTTAGAACATACACTGTTTCCCGAAAATATATTTCATCCGTAGACGGTAGCGAACCGTCCGAAATGAGGGTTTGTCAAACCCGTATGGCCACACAATATAAGTTCTCGCTTACACCCTGCAAGTGTAACTAATGATAATCGAATTGAGGATTTTTGTTCTAACTCGCTGTGGAATGTTTGTTTTCCTTGTACTTGTGTTCAAAGTATTAAAGCAAGTAGTACAAAATGTAACAAAGTATATGTTTCTCAGCCCACAATTTAAGTATAAAAAGTTGTTGAAAAGGTGGGACTATGATCTCACCTCGAGTGCACGAGTATAAAAGTACTTCACAAAGTAAACGTGTGCATGAAAGTTGTTTAGCCTTGACCTAAACAAGTAAGTTATATCAATTAACCGGTTACGACACAAGGTCGGGCGAAATGTGTTCAATTAGTCCTATGGCTCGTTACGACTCGATTAAATATAGCATGTGAATCACGTTGTCAAGTTTCATACAAGAAACAAGTATAAAAGCATGTTAGAATGATTGTATAGAAGTTTGGTTAAGTTTGACTAAAAGTCAAACTTGGTCAAAGTCAACGAAAAAGTCAACACGTTCGGGTTCGGTCCCGAACTATTTTTCTGAGGTTTTTATTCATATATAAGCATATTAGAACAAGTTTCATGTGAATCGGAGGTCGATAGCTAGTCAAACATTTCGCGTGAAATGGGACAAAGTGGGCAGAATCTGGCCAGGCCAGATTGCGCGCCGCGCGGGGAATGGGCGCGCCGCGCCACCCTCTGTGCAGGCATTTTTCTGTTTTTCAAAGTATGCACGAGCTAAAACCAAATAACCACATCTTATGATCCGCAAACAATTAGAACATGTATCTTATATCATCGGAAAGGTAATTTGACGAGGAAAACACCTAGACACATTCCATCAAGAAATTCAACACTTACAACAACCCAAAACCGCATTAAACGTTCATAATCAAAGTTTCAAGTTCGTAAAACGTATTTTATGATTCGGGAATCCAATTTACACATACGATATGCCGTTTCGAAGGTAATTAAGCATACATTACAACTAATCACTAACAATTAACATTCCATGGCATTCAAGCATCAAAAGTTCATGTCAAGAACTATCAAACCCTAGTCAAACATCACAAAATCAATATTCATGTTTTTGAAGTTTTCTTAATCAACCTACGCATCAAAACGAAGCTAGTGATACTAGTAACACAATTAAAACATGCACTTTAACAATCTAACAACATTAACTCATCCAAAATCAAAGATTTAGCACACCCATTTCAAATGTTCAAACTAGTTACTCAAAACGACGAATCGAGCAAACAAAACATATATTCATGTTATACACGAGCCATAGACACTAACTAACACCATTTCAAGTCAAAAACACGAATTTAGAGAAATCTAGAGTTTTAGAAATGTTACCCAAACGAGATGAAGTTGGTATCAAATTGTAGAGGATGAAGAGAGGATTCCAAATATGTAATTTGTTTTGAAGTTTGCTTCCAATCCCGAATTTAGATGATGATTCTATGAAGTTGGGGTTTGTGTGTGTGTTCTTGAGATGGAGAGAAAAGGGATGAGGGAGATGATGGAATGGATGAAATGGGTTGACTAGTTGACCTAGTCAACTAGTTTGCCCATTTGGCAACTCCGGTCCCTCGAGTTTCAAAGCGGGTGCGGGATTTAACCGATCGAATATTTTTAAAACGCAAGTTAACGAGAGATGTTATAATTAAATGACGGAATTATTATGAACGTTAGTCAATGGAAACTACGAATTTAAATAACGAAAGGTATTATTTAAAAGAAAAAGACGGTGTTAAAAATAAATTTAACGGAAAAAGGCGGGATGTTACATTATCCACAACTCAAAAGAAATTTCGTCCCGAAATTTAGTTGGAAGTAGTAGTTGTTGAATCTTCCTCGAGATCTTGCGTTGCCAATTCTACGAGTGAGGGAGAAGTACGTCCTAGGGTATTTCAACGAACTTCGACGGTCGGGACTTTTACGTTGGATTGAAGTTTGGTTTCACGATTCATGGTTTCAACCGGTTCTCCTAGGAAGTGAAGTTTATCGTCGATAGTAAGCTCATCAAAGAAGATAACAAGTTCTCGTTTCGCAAAACACGTCTTTGAGTTGATACATCGAATGTAGGATAACGGAGACCCCAAAATGAGTCGGAAAAGTCTAAACGGCTAGCGACGGGTCCAAAACACCCCAAGAATTTAAAGGATCAAAATATCGCAGATTTAGCTTCCTACGTTTTCCCGAAACGGATTGCACCTTTCCAAGGTGCGACTCTTAACGTGACGCGGTTTCCCACGTGGAATTTGAAATGTTTACGTCTAACATCGGCGTAGCTCTTGGTGATTACGAGTCGCGTAGGGTTTTACCTGAATATGAATAAATTTTCTCGGTTGCTCATGAATAACCTCGGCCCCGGTGAATTGATCATCGTTTACTTGGTTCGACAAAAGGAGAATGACGTTTCCGGTCATATAAGGTTTCGAAGGCGTGGCGTCAATACTCGAATGAAAATTTGTAGTAAGAGAGTTTGATTAAAGGCAAAGACGTTTCTCAAGAAAATTTGAAGTTGGTAATACAAATTCGTATTATGGTTTCCAAGGTTTAAATCGCATGTTTGTTCGGTCCGTCGGGTTGTGGATGGTACGCGGTACTCATGTCTAAACGCGGTCCCGAGGCTTTTTGTAAGGTACTCCAAAATCTAGAAGTGAAACGAGGATCTCGATCCGAAACGGGGTATATTTCCCTAAGGCATATTGAACAAGTTTGCTAGGAATTGAAAACGTTAGCTAGGACAAGTTTCTCAAGAAAATTCGCGTCGCGGAAGATTTATCGGTTTCCAAAAACGTTCGTCGGGGCAAGTTCTTATCGGGTTTTGAAAACGATTGTTAGGACTATCCACCCTCGCGGCGAATATTTGTACGACGTGAAGAGTCGCTCTCCATTGCGAATTTAGAATAAGGACCTCCTGAACCGGAAGTACGAGGGTGATGCAAGAGAAGTTTCCGCCCCGATGTGAGCATAACGAGTAAGTTGTAGTTAGTCAATAAGACTGTGCGAGAACGAGCTAGTATACCCGTGTGACATACGGTTGAAGTCGAATGGAATCGGTAATTCATTCGGAAGCATAAATATAATTTGACAATAATTGAAGGTGTGTCCCCGGTATGGTTGTTATAAATATTCTCGGAGTTTTCGGATGTCCAACCATGAAAAGATGAAGTCATGTACATGGCACATGGTGGTGTTTAGGTTGATCGAGTCTAACCACCATCACGTGTCACTAGAACTTTGGTATGTCTTACCGTAATATAACCACGTTGATCGAGTGTCGTTATATTACGCCAAATCATACCTCCATTCCCACATCACTCCATGGGTTCAAGTTCGTGTCATCGCGAAAATCTAAAATGAACAAAATGTAACGACGTCTCAAACGTGACTTGTATTAAATCGAAATAGTTTCTACAACTCTAAAGAAGCGTTTCCCCGCGGGAAGGGTATAAATGATTCAAACAATAATGTATTTAGGTATGAAAAGAGTAACAAGTCATGATAACAAGTACTACGCAACCGTAGCGATAAATGGTGATGACGATACTCATCTAGAGTAGTGACAGTGACTTTACAATATTCATGGATAGTAAGATGAGACGGGGGAAATAACAACCAAGGAGTCAGAGTTCCCGAACGAGTGTGACTAATGAAGTCGTCGTCATCCATACGTGTATGAATCATGAATTTACGTGTGTTACCAAAAAGTGGCGGAATACGAGTTCGTATGATGAAGGTTGGGTACCATTAAGAAGTTTGCCTAAGAATGATTCAAGTATAATGCACAAGTAGTCAAGTAAGTGCTATCTATAGCAAATGTATGTCAGAATGCAAATGCTAACTATCCGGTTGTAGTCTAGACTCACTAATGCGTCCTAACGACTCTGTTAGACACACTAATGCACATCCTAGTTCCCTACAACCAACGCTCTGATACCATCTGTAACGACCCGACCAAAACCGTTATTGACGGCGTCGTTAACTTAGGTCCCGTTGCGTGGTCGTAGTCCCTATATGAGACTCGTTTGACCAAAATTATGTCGCGTTCATTTGAAACGTGCATGACTTGCAAAGTTTAGTTCACCAAACGGATCGACAACAAGTTTAAGTTTACAAAAGTCATAAAGTATACATGAAATAACTTGCGACATAATATAAGTTGAAAAACACAGTTGCTATAAATAGCGTAAGTATGTAAACAATATGTTTGAATCCAAAGGTGCTACCACTAGCGTATGCATGTATGTATGCTTGACTCCAAGCATGAAATCAGAGTGTATGCATGTATGCTTGACCCCAAGCAAGTATGAGTGTACGCGGAAGCATGTATCAAATAGCCAAGTATGAACCTGAGAAACATATAGAAAACTGTCAACGAAAAACGTTGGTGAAATCATAGATGTATTTGTAAACGTTATATTTTGAACCACAAGATTTAGTATTTCCATAGATTGATCATCCAAAAGTTGCATTCCAAAAGTTGGTTCGCGAGCACCCAATTATCAAGACTTAACGTTTCCTTCCATAGAACCCCATCACAATAGTGTTAGAACATACACTGTTTCCCGAAAATATATTTCATCCGTAGACGGTAGCGAACCGTCCGAAATGAGGGTTTGTCAAACCCGTATGGCCACACAATATAAGTTCTCGCTTACACCCTGCAAGTGTAACTAATGATAATCGAATTGAGGATTTTTGTTCTAACTCGCTGTGGAATGTTTGTTTTCCTTGTACTTGTGTTCAAAGTATTAAAGCAAGTAGTACAAAATGTAACAAAGTATATGTTTCTCAGCCCACAATTTAAGTATAAAAAGTTGTTGAAAAGGTGGGACTATGATCTCACCTCGAGTGCACGAGTATAAAAGTACTTCACAAAGTAAACGTGTGCATGAAAGTTGTTTAGCCTTGACCTAAACAAGTAAGTTATATCAATTAACCGGTTACGACACAAGGTCGGGCGAAATGTGTTCAATTAGTCCTATGGCTCGTTACGACTCGATTAAATATAGCATGTGAATCACGTTGTCAAGTTTCATACAAGAAACAAGTATAAAAGCATGTTAGAATGATTGTATAGAAGTTTGGTTAAGTTTGACTAAAAGTCAAACTTGGTCAAAGTCAACGAAAAAGTCAACACGTTCGGGTTCGGTCCCGAACTATTTTTCTGAGGTTTTTATTCATATATAAGCATATTAGAACAAGTTTCATGTGAATCGGAGGTCGATAGCTAGTCAAACATTTCGCGTGAAATGGGACAAAGTGGGCAGAATCTGGCCAGGCCAGATTGCGCGCCGCGCGGGGAATGGGCGCGCCGCGCCACCCTCTGTGCAGGCATTTTTCTGTTTTTCAAAGTATGCACGAGCTAAAACCAAATAACCACATCTTATGATCCGCAAACAATTAGAACATGTATCTTATATCATCGGAAAGGTAATTTGACGAGGAAAACACCTAGACACATTCCATCAAGAAATTCAACACTTACAACAACCCAAAACCGCATTAAACGTTCATAATCAAAGTTTCAAGTTCGTAAAACGTATTTTATGATTCGGGAATCCAATTTACACATACGATATGCCGTTTCGAAGGTAATTAAGCATACATTACAACTAATCACTAACAATTAACATTCCATGGCATTCAAGCATCAAAAGTTCATGTCAAGAACTATCAAACCCTAGTCAAACATCACAAAATCAATATTCATGTTTTTGAAGTTTTCTTAATCAACCTACGCATCAAAACGAAGCTAGTGATACTAGTAACACAATTAAAACATGCACTTTAACAATCTAACAACATTAACTCATCCAAAATCAAAGATTTAGCACACCCATTTCAAATGTTCAAACTAGTTACTCAAAACGACGAATCGAGCAAACAAAACATATATTCATGTTATACACGAGCCATAGACACTAACTAACACCATTTCAAGTCAAAAACACGAATTTAGAGAAATCTAGAGTTTTAGAAATGTTACCCAAACGAGATGAAGTTGGTATCAAATTGTAGAGGATGAAGAGAGGATTCCAAATATGTAATTTGTTTTGAAGTTTGCTTCCAATCCCGAATTTAGATGATGATTCTATGAAGTTGGGGTTTGTGTGTGTGTTCTTGAGATGGAGAGAAAAGGGATGAGGGAGATGATGGAATGGATGAAATGGGTTGACTAGTTGACCTAGTCAACTAGTTTGCCCATTTGGCAACTCCGGTCCCTCGAGTTTCAAAGCGGGTGCGGGATTTAACCGATCGAATATTTTTAAAACGCAAGTTAACGAGAGATGTTATAATTAAATGACGGAATTATTATGAACGTTAGTCAATGGAAACTACGAATTTAAATAACGAAAGGTATTATTTAAAAGAAAAAGACGGTGTTAAAAATAAATTTAACGGAAAAAGGCGGGATGTTACATGATGTAGGGGTACCAATGGGGAGTCCGAGGTATGTGAAAGGGGTGGTACCGGTAGAGCAATTGATATAATTAGCCATTTCATCGGTTTCAGAGGGAGAAGTACCGATTCCGTAGAGTTTACTTTTTCGGAAATTGACTTTAAGACCAGAGATTTTCTCGAAGCATTTAAGGAGTTTGGAAATGTTTTTGGCATTCCTTTTACTCCATTCCCCGAAAAAGATTGTGTCGTCGGCATACTGAAGATGAGTGACAGTGATGTTTTCGAACCCAACTTTGATGCCATGAATATGACCATTAGCTAATGCTCGTTTAGCGAGGATGTTGAGACCTTCAGCGACGATGATGAAGAGGAAAGGTGAGATAGGGTTGCCTTGGCGTATGCCTTGCCCTGGGGAGAATTCCTTAGTGGGGGAACCATTGACAAGGATGGATATGGATGAAGAAGAAAGGCACGCACGAATGAGACTGATCCATTTCAAGCCGAAACCCATGTATTGCATGGTGTTAAACAGAAAGTCCCATTCAATACATTCAAAAGCTTTTTCGAAGTCAACTTTGAAAATTAGACCTTTGCGTTTTTTCTGTTTGAGTTCATCGATAATTTCGTTAGCAATAAGTACGCTGTCTAATATGTAACGACCTTTGAGGAAGGCTGTTTGTTCAACCCCGATGACCTTATGTATGACTTTGGCGAGGCGATTAGAGAGGATTTTGGTAAGGATTTTGTAGTAGCTACCGATTAGACAAATAAGGCGGTATTCATTCAGACCGATAGGGTTGGGTTTTTTGGGAATGAGGGTGAAAAAAGATGCGTTACAGCCGTTCGAGATTTCAGAATTGGTCCAAAACCATTCTAAAGCTTTTATGAGGTCGTGTTTAATAAGGTCCCAGTATTTTTTGAAGAATTTCATATTAAAACCATCAGGACCGGGAGCCTTGGAACTATCACAGTTATTGAGTGCGTCCCAGATTTCCTTTTCGTGAAGTTCGGACTCTAGTAGGATGTTATCTTGAGGGGAGATATATTGAAGGTGAGGAGCATTATCGAAAGGGCAGTGATTGTTAAGGTTGTTTGATTTGAAGAGATTTTTGAAGTAGATGAATGTTTCGTGCTTTATGACATTAGGATCTTCAATCCAAGTACCATTAATGGAAATGCCGTGTATGTTGTTTTTACTTGTTCTCTTTTTAATGTAGTTATGGAAGTATTTCGAGTTTTCATCACCTTCGAGAGCCCATTTAATTCTTGATTTTTGTTTTAGCATGTTAGTTTTGGTTTTTTCTTTGTCGATGTGAGAGAATTTATCGTTTAACCATTTATTTTTCTCAATTTCGGTCAGGGGTCTAGTTTCGGCTAAGGCTTCCCATTCGTTAATGGCATTAAGGTGATCTAGGATTTGAGAATCGAGGTTATCGAGTTGTGAGCTATGTTTTTTGAGTTCCATTTTTACGTTTTTTAGTTTGTTACGGAATATACAGTCAGGGCGGTTACCGGTCGTAGGGATTGACCAGGCCCGAGCAATGACAGAATCAGCATCCTTGAGGTCGAGCCATGTATTGAAAACACGAATAGGCTTAGGTCCGGAGTCAACGAATGTGTTTCTAAGGATTATGGGGCAGTGATCAGAAAGGTCGCGGTCAAGGGTTTTGGAGGAGATGTTAGGCCATAATTTTAGGATTTCATCGGAGATGAGGAATCTATCTAGTTTACTAAACTTCATTCTTTTAATACAGATTCGGGTGAATTTTTTCCCTCCAAGGGGTAGATCAATTAGGCCGGAGTTGTTAATGAAGTTGTTAAAGTTATTAGCCCATTGTTGGTTAAATTCACAATTCATGCGTTCAGAAATGTTTCTAACCTCATTAAAGTCGCCAAAGATGATAAACGGGAACGTGAGAGAGTTTACGAGGGAGGTTAATTCGGACCAAAATCTGAGTTTTTTGGGAGAGGAGTGTGGACCGTATACATTGATAAGGGCAATCTTCGAGTCATAACCCGCCCATGACCCGCAGATTGCAAGAAAGAATTCTCCTTCAATAGCATAATCGAAGGAAAATATGTTACAGTCCCATATCGTAATGATACCTCCTGAGGCGCCAACCGAATCTTTTTGCACTAATTTGAAGTCAGAATTATTCCAGAATGATTCAATGATGTTATCATGGGTATGTTCACTTTTTGTTTCTTGTAACCCTAAAATTGTAGGTTTCTCCTTAAGACAAATACGCTTGAGCCAACTAATTTTACCCAATTGCCCAATGCCCCGGATATTAAGAGAGATCGTACACATTTAAAACAAAAATAGAAACGAGTAAAAGGATGAGATGTTACCGAACATTCCAGCGGATACCGATGCTTTGTCCGAATTCATTTGTGTCGATGCTTAACCCTTTCGAGGAGCTCGTTGACATTTTGATATTATTATGCCTTGAAGTTGTCTCCGAGCCATGATTCTGTTTTGACGATTTATTCCCGACGATGGATGAGGATTTGCCATGCTTTGTTAATTGTGAGAATCTTAGTTTTTGACCACTCCGAGCGAGATGTTTAATGTATAGCATATTTGATCTTGGACGGTTTTTTGGGTTCGGTTGAAGGGCAACAGGTGGGATATGATTCGCGGGATTGATTTTGAGGATATCGTCTTTGGAGCTTCGTTTGAAAGGATGTTCTTTATCTTTAGGGATCAGAGTGGATTTTGTGCGCGCTACAGATTTTTGTTTCAGTTTGGATTTGGCTTTACCGATGGAAAGTAACTCGTCAATGTTAAAAGGGTCGGAGGGAACCGTGTTGGTGTGTGAAGGGGGTGGATCAGGCATTAGGCTTACCGGAGAGATATGTTGGTGTAGATTAGGGGAGATAGGTGAACTTGGAATCGTATCTGGTATAACGGTCTCGGTTAGGGGTGAATCAGAGGTGACATTCACGTTAGGAGAAACTGGGTTTTGGATTGATTGGTTTGTGATAGGGTCGCGGGGGGTATTGGGCTGAGATGGAATTGTAGTGGGCTCACAAGGATTATGTGGGCTTGGTGTTTCATGGGCTTCGATAGGAACTGTATTAATTGGAGAGTCGAATGGGTTCACTTTGGATAAGGGTTCAGGATGTGTAGGTTCTGGATTAGAAACACTTACATTAATAGGTGTGGCTACGTTTAGCGGGACAGGACCGTTAGAGGCATTAATTGGGGGGGGGGGGGGGGGGGGGGTTGAAGAATTAATTTGGAAGTTGTAGGTTTCCATGCGTTTGGGTGATTGGGATGATGAGCCATTTTCCGAAAAAGAATTACCTTGATTGTGGACCGAGGTGTTACCGGAGTGGTTGTTGACGTGATTATGTTGCGAATGATCGTTGTGGGGTTTATCGTTAAGAGGATCATCGTCATCCATGTTTGATTCCTCGTCGGAAATTGGTTCATTGATGTCCGAACCGTTTTCCGAATTGGATTCAAATGGCAACTCATCTTGATAATTAAACATAGAGAAGTTTTGCACCTCTTTTACATAAACCGAAACTTGCTTATTATCGTCATGTATAATAATAGCTTGGTCATCGATAGGTTTAAAATCCATGGTCTTAATGATAACCGAACCATGAGATAGATCTTGGTTGTTTTCGTTGGTAATGGAGCAATTAAAGGTCTCGACAATTTGACCCCAATTACAAGCAATATCCCGAAAGGTGGACTCCAACCAACAAGTGATCGGGACACCAAATATATTAATGCAAGCTAAACGACCGGAGGTGGTGTATTCTTCCGGGTCCCAGGGGGTAATATCATCGAGCCAATTCCAAAGTGGGTGATCCGGGTTATTAAGCATCTCAAGGGCAGGCCGCTTATCATCGTATATGAGCATTAGATCATGTCCCCCGAGATATTTGATAGTGAACCCAACGAGGTTTTCGCTTTGACAAATTTCATGAAAATATTCGAGATATTCTAGATCCTTGACCTTACCGATAACCGCATGACCAAGTAGATCGATTAGGGATTCGTTGACATTAACCTTGATAGTTGGGATTTTTGTTTTGGGAGGCTGTTTGTTAGAAGTCACCTCCATATAACTTCGGTCGTCAGTTTTGTTAAAGGTATAAGGTTTGGGTTGATGAACCTTAGCAGGCTTGGTAGGATGTTGGGTATTGGATTTTAAGTTGTCATTTGTAGTATTATCCCATGCCCTGTACACCTTGAGGAGAAAGTCCCCAGCAACTACAAGACCTAAACGTCTAGCAAGTGAATCCTTGTCATACTCAGGGACGTCTAAGAATCGAACAAACCCGAATTTTTTACCACTTTTGAGGGTTTTTTTAGGGATATAGACTTCGTGTATGTTGCCATAACGTTTGAATATACCCCAGAAATCAACCGAGGTCCAATTTTCGGGAAAATTATGGAACAAATACGAGGTGATACGGGTTTTTTCAATCGATTTCATGGATGGAGGGGTGTTAGGTTTGGGATTACCGAATTGCTTGATGAGGTTGATGGAAGCTTCACGTTGTCTAAAGTGATTGTAGATGAGATTTGAAGATGAGTTCAAATTGGTGATATTAGATTTAGGGTTATGTGGAACGGTAGGGATAGAAGTTTTGGGTGGTGGATTTTTATGGGATTTGGAAGGTGATTTCTTGTTACTCCTGTCGACTTTTACCCAAATTCCTTCATTAATGGGACGGTACTGGATGTGGTTGGCGGTGGTGCCGGTGGTGATTGGGCGGCGGTCATGGGACTTGGGAGTGAAAGGAGAAGTATGGATGGGGTACATGGTAACAGAGAGACAGATACAAGGCACAAGAGAATACAGAAACAAGGGGCGATTGAAATTAAAAAAAAGCTAAAAGATGATACCGGAATAGTACGCCGGCGGTGGAGAAATAAGTGAGAACCGTTCATATTCTAGAGAGCGTTTCAATTAAATTACTTTGAAGATTATTATTACGAATATCTAAAATTAGTAGAAACCTTTTATCAAATATCAAATAAAGGGCAAGAAATTTGATTTAAAGTTTAGGATTTTGAGTTTAGTCCTTAAATCCAGAACGCTAAACCCTAAACTCTAATTTTAACCCTAAATCTAAACCCTAATTTCTAAATACCATTTATTACGAAGAATATTATTTATTCGAGCGTTTTATAGGTCTAAATGATAACATTTATCATAAAGTGTTTTTTTAAATGTTCATATTTATCATAAAGAGTTACGAATGGAACTGATATTAATGAGAATTCAAAACGACCAATTGTTACGTCTTTTTAGTATATAGATATAGAGAGGTGATACTAACACTAGTTTTTTATCCATACACACTATTTATCCTAAAATTTACAAATATATCGCTAAGCTTATCTAGAGAGTTGAACTTCCATCAGTATAAGTAAAGATATAATAGTAACTTAGGTAAGGTATGTATGAATCAAAAACTGGTGTGGTGTGTAGATAGATATAGATTAGATATGTATTAAAATAAGTATTGAAGCAAACTTAAACTATCAGGACTTGAAAGATTTGATTACATACCAATTGGGACAAAAAACAACCCAATTCAAACACACAAATACATTAATGTCAGCTAAAACAGAACCATGAACATTGGTTAGATATTGATTTATTAGAAACGACGATGATGTGGTGGAGGAGGGGGATGATGTGGATGTCCACGATTCATGCCAAAACAGCTGAGAAGCGGGTAACAAAGACACGAAACGCAGCTTCCCATCATACCAAATATCGATGACACCATCATGCAAGGGCAACAACAAAGTGTCATCAACGGATTATCGTGTTGATGATACGGCGGAGGGGGACGTCCGTGGTTCATTTTCAACTTCTTTTCTTCTTTTGAATTTTGAAACTACAGAAAAATAAAGGTTTAGTAAACAAAATTATGCACATATCAATTTCCATAAAGATACTGAAAATTGGAATATTTCGTTACAAATAATGCCCAACTTTTGCCACAATACAATCCGTAGTACTAAATCCGAATAAAACAGAAAAGAAAATTGGTTGACATAAAAAAAATAAAAAAAAAAAAAAAAAAAAACACTATCTAATCTTAATATAATTATAATATCAAAGGAATATATTATACTCTTTAACTTTACCTTAAAATAATTTATTACAGTATGTTATATAAAAAGTTGTACAAAATGAAACTACATATAAAACTTAATTTATTGATATAAATTTCAACAATTATTATATAAAAAACTTTTTAGTAAAGTTAAAATTATTTTTTAAAAAAAAATTCTATTTCTATCAAATTGAAAAGGATAGAGTATATCTAGCAGACTATGTATCTTCTTCATATTAATTTAATATTATTGTTGCTTTTCAAAAAAAATTAAAATTTGAAAAGGATAGAGCAGTAATTAGTTTTCAATTATACATGAATGTTAATCAATTAGGATTAGATTATTCATGAAAAATAAACACTATTAAATCACTCACATACTCACATGTTTCAGTTCGAATAATATTTCATTTCGGCAATTTAGCGAGAGTAGATTCAAAGTTTCAAGGTCACTTTTGTCTTTCAACAACTATAAAGATCGCAAAAACCTTAAAATCAGTCACATGTTTTAATTTTAATTTCAATTTCAATTTCAATGACTATGATATACTCCGTATGATAGTATCCATTCATCATGACTCCAAAATTAATTAGATCTCAATAAGGCAAACTTAATCCCAACTAAAAATAGTTTATCAGAATATAATTAACTATAGTAAAACTTAAAATAAACTAGATCGATCATGGAAAACTATTTGCACGAACCTACATAATCTTCTTTATAAATAAAATAAAAATCAAAATATATATGTAAAACAAACATATAATCTTTAATAAAAGTTGTGATGAACTTACCAGATTTTGGTCGATGTGCAGCTCTACGGGAGTCAACACCGTGGAGATGAAAAGATCTTTTATAATTTGTAAAAACTTTTAAACTTATTGGATGATGATCACCATGACCGTCTGTAACCAGATTTAGATCTTATACGTGGCATTATATTAGCCGTTGAGATGCTGTCTCATTACTCACACGTGTTCTTTTTTTAGAAACCTCTCGTTCCAAACTTTCATACCTAACCCTTTTTCTTACTATACTTTATTTTCTGACTTTAGAATTTTGTTTTTTAAGTTTCGTGAGGCGACATGTTTTTGCGTATTCTAATCCATACATACGACTTTGGATAACATAAATAAAAAATCATTTTTTTTTATCAATATAACAATGTTTTGTTTTTTTTTTTTTTTTAACAGAAAGGATTATATATTTTTATTGATACGAAAATGAGTATTTACAAGTAAGAGGGCATCGCCCATGAAACAAGGATACAAAACAAATACGACCGTAGACAAAACACGATAAAAAAGGACAATATCCGCTAAAGTCGACCGAGATATTCATGAACTTGCAAACTAATAAGGATCACCGAAAAGAGAAACAAACATAAGGCCGACTTGTGAGCACAAGCAGGGCCAAGTCTGGACCGCGGTGCTGAGAATTCAGTGACAAAGAAGCCCGTTCAAGGCCCATTTCGCCAATATGGTAGCCCCTTTTTAGGATCAGACACAACAAAATGGTTCGCAAGTTCAGAAGGTACAAGCTAATTAGCCGATTCCAGTTCTGTTGGGTAAGTCCACATCGAAAACAAGTGGGTTATTAATCCAAGGATCCCACTCCATTATGATTTTTTATTCCTATTTGAGAACCATTCGAAGGTTTTGAGTTGAATTTCTTTGAAGATCATGTCACACGTAAACTTGGATTTGGAGAAAGTGGTAGTATTACGATTTTTCCATATCATAAAGCCCGTTACCCACTCGGTTGCTTGCCAAAGTTGCTTGCCATTATGAGACACGAAAGGGTGCCCGTTACCTAAGAACATCTCATCAAAAGATAGGATGGCAGGAATACGAATTCCCCACCAATGAAGAACTTTATGCCAAATGTCACTCGCCACTTTGCAATTTGTGATGCAATGTTCGAAGGTTTCCAAATCGTCATCACAAACAGGGCAACGGACCGTACCCAAATCCATACCTCGTTTGTCTAACTCCACCCGAGTCGGAAGTCTTTTTTGCCTAGCACGCCAAGTAAAAATTTCAATCTTCAGTGGTGCGAGGCTGTTATGAAGGGTGTTCATGTTAGAATCCTGTAACACCGTACTTTTTTTTTTTTAATTAACACAGCGGAAGTTATACTTACAAAATGTATGAAGTTACACTTCATACATAAATTCATTTTTATCAAACAACCGGTGTTACGTTAATATTCGATTTTATATAGACAACATCAGAGTTCTAGACTTGTCGAACACAACTCAACGCGCCCATCTTCTCCCATGTCCACAAAAGCAAAAGACCTATAACCTGCAAGGGGGAAGGTGGAGGGGTTAGCACGAAGCTAAGTGAATGGACTAATCTAACAGCTAAAACACATAGGTACAATCACTAGAACATGCATCAACAAATTAATCAGACAGTTAATCACATAACTACTAGAACATGCAGAAACATAGCAATCTACCATTAACATACAACATAAAAGCAATACAAATACAATATCCAACAATCAATTAAATCCAAAGACCACTAAGGCATAAACACATCTTCAGCAATGGTCAATCCAAAGCAACCGTGATAACTACAAGCAATGGTCAATCAGAAGCAACCATCTGGGTAATCCGAAGCAACCCATTGAGAGACTCGGCGGTCTGGCCGGGCCAACGACCCCAGTTGATCACTCTAGAGTCTACCGAAAACTCATAACTCTGTATCACTAGTATAAGTCTTCCACACGCGACGGAGGTGTGATTCCGACTTATATTAATCATACAACATCAATGAGCCCAACCTGATCAGAAGCAAGGTTGATCTCTCCCGACCTGATCAGAAGCAAGGTCGGTCCAATAAACGCTCGAGGTCATAGTCCACATCACACAGCAACAAAGGTTCTAAGCATAGCAACTAGGTCAACGGTCTAGGTCATGTCACTATATGCCTTAACGGCTAGATTAACCCACTCACCGAATACCAGCACGAGAAGAACTCAGAGGTCTTATATTTCTGAGTCTTCACTTCTCCTGATCACCTGGAAAAAATACAAATAAAGTCAGTAATTATATCCTGATAATATTCTATCAACAAGACAGACACAAAAACGAGATAGAAACAAAACAATCATACATGCTCAGTCAACCGTACGAGTAACACCATCACACGCACGTTTGATGTGACAACCCGGAAATTTTCGACCAAATTTAAACTTAATCTTTATATATTTCCGACACGATAAGCAAAGTCTGTAATAGTAAGTCTCGAAAATTTTATAACAATGTTCATATATTCAGTTAACCTTTGACCACTCTCGACGATTCACGAACAATTAATTGTAAATAGATATTTGTGTATGTACATATAAATAATAATTCGAAATATAATTTGTAGTATTATGTGTTGTTGTTATTAAAAATTAATAAAATAAAAATAGGATATTATAATAATTATTATTTAAAATATATCTCTATATATAAATAATGTATATTAAAAATAAATATTAAATGATTGTAACACTCGTTGGATGTTTCGATTGATATTAAGCAAGTTAAATTCAAACTTATGTGAATTTAAAATAAACGGTGATCCGAAAAAGAGTTCTATAAATTTTAGGCTTACTAAAAAATGTATTTAGGATCTAGTTATTAAATTTTAGAACTTTTTATATTTTACCCTGAAATGAGAGGGACAGTTGATGAAATTTTTTTTTAATTAATGATCAAATTTTATACCATAATGATCAAAATAAATAAATATAGTTAATTTAAAAATTTGGAATTTTTCTAAGACTTTTTTATCCGCCACTGATTTAACAACGGCGTACGAAGTCCAGTTCGTGTCTCAACGTCGGTAGAATTGGACAAAAGAGTGGCTGATATTTTATTTCATACACGTTTATATAATTTATAATTTATTTAATATATATTATAATTTATGAATTACTGTTTTCGTTCTTTCCTTTCATCATTCAGTGAACCCATTTACATTCTCTTATATATTATACATATGCACAAATATATACATATACCTACAAGTGATAAAAACTCACAACCATAAACCACTTCCATCGCTACAGACCATTTCACCTCAAACAATACTCGCCACCACTTCCACCGTGAACCACCCGGCCCTAACCACCACATATTTTTTTTCGTTATGTTTTCTGTCGAACCAACCGTCACCACCTCCATCTATCTCTCATCTTCATATGTGAACCCACATCTACAAATGATCATTCTGGTTCCTTGTTTGTTTGATAATATTCGACAAGCCTCACAGAACCATCGATGAAGATCACCACCATGACCACCATCGAACACCACTCACTACCTCACTCACTCTTCTCTCTCTCCTCTTATCTTATTTGTCGATCGAGCACCATCGTGAACCATTTCACCACCACCACTACGGTTCATAACCACCATAACACCACCGTACCATCACTCTACCGCCATCACCTTCACTGCCGCACCACCTGCAGCCGGACCGCCTCCATGATCACCTCCACCGTCACCTTTCTTTTTCCTCTCTCTCCTTCTCTCTCTTAATGTTAATTGTGAACAAATCACCCTCACAAACAGCATGTTATTACTGCTATATTTCTGTTACTGCTACAATAACAAGAATGATAAATAATGACGAAAATGATGATGAAATGAAGATCAAAGTTGATGTACGATACAGTGATATTGATGATGGATTGATGATAATGATAATCACGAATAGAGGTTAAATGAGAATGATTAAATGATAATGATTATGATTAGGATAAAAGATGATGATGATGGAGGTTTATGAAGATTAAGAATGAAGATGATGAAGATGTTAAATGGGTTAGAAGAAGGAAGTAGCATGGATAACTTAAATAAATTAATATATGATTTAAAACAGAAAGTAGCTAGTGGTTCAACGGTACAAGGATGTTTGTGTCTAACGAGAGGTTGTAAGTTCGAAACCAGTAGCCTGCAAGTTATTTTTTTATTTAAAAGTTTCCTTAAGAAGTATGTTTCAGTTGGGCTGAAGTTGGGCTAAGGTGTCTGTTGGGCTATTAATGGACTAAACTTTAGTTAAAAAAATAAAAAATAAAAACGGGTTATATACCATTTAATTCGGGTTTTACAGCAGAAAAGCATGATAGTTAAGTGGTTGATGGTGTGTTTGTTGAGCGGGAGGTCACGGGTTCGAGTCTCGTCCCAGACAGTTTATTCTCTTTTATTGTTTCTAAGGTATAATTTGATTATTATTATTATTATTATTATTAACATAAGTATAATATTAGTATTAGTATCATTTTTGATAATTATTAGTATTAATGTTGACGTAAGTATTATTATTAATAATATCACTTTCATTAAAATGATTATCATTAAGGAGTATTGTTATTATTAAAAATTTATATAATCATTACTAAAAAGTATCATTAATTTGAATATGTATATTTTTATATAAAAACTATTATTAATACTATCAATATTATTATTAATAAAATTATTATTTTTATCATTATACTTATTCTAGTATTACTATAAATATATTATGTAAATAAAAGATTTCTTAGATAAAAAGATATATAATATAAAACTTAACTATATTAAAATTTTTATTTATTTAAATATATAAGATAACATATAATTTATTAATATAAAAATTATATCATTGATAATAATATAAATTTGTTCGATTACGATTATATGTATTAATATACATATGAATGATATAAGTTCGTGAATTCTGAGGTCAACCCTGCATTGTTCAATATAGTCAAATGTATTTTTACTACAAAATACATTAGGTGAGTTTCATTACTCGCTTTTTATATATATTTTTGGGCTGAGAATACATGCGCTGTTTTATAACTGTTTTACGAAATGGACACAAGTACTAAAAACATATTCTATGTTGAGTTGTACCACTTTGCATATTTTTCCCTAATAGCTTGGTAACTAATATTTACATGTTGTAAGAACATGTATACGCGAATCCTATTGATAGAACTATCGGGTTTGACAACCCCAACCGGGCTAGTCGCTCTAGTATCGTAAACGGTTGCATCGTACTTCGTTTTTACTACACTTGGTACAGTGTAGGGAGATTTCATAATAAAGGGAATATGCCACATTAATTGTTAAGTATGGTTACCGAAGTACTCAATAACTTATAGAATACTTTTATACACTTGCGAGTGTACATATATTTATGAACAGAAATCTTGTGGTCTATTAATATACTGAAACGATTGTTATGATAAACCTATGAACTCACCAACCTTTTGGTTGACACTTTTAAGCATGTTTATTCTCAGGTACGAATTAAGACTTCCGCTGTGCATTTGCTCATTTTAAGGACATTACTTGGAGTCGATCATCGCAATGGAACCTAATGTTGATGACTTCGTCCAGATGGATTAAGACGGGTTGTCACAGTTGGTATCAGAGCGGTAGTCTTAGCGAACCAGGTTTTACATTAGTGTGTCTGACTGATAGTTGTTTAGATGCATTAGTGGGTCTGGACTTCGACTGTGTCTGCATGTCAAAAGTTTTGCTTATCATTTTGTGTCGAAAATTACCTCTTATCATTCTTAGGGAATCACTTGCTTATCACTCTTAGTCTAGACACGTCTTACTGCCTCTATTGCATAGACAGTGTATAGATAAATTCATATCTTAGCGTATCTGTTATTGTAGACTTTGCCTGACAGCTTCCGTAGATTCCTCCGTAACTTATGGGATTTTAGTATTATATATGCATATGTAAATTATGAATTGCAGAGTACTAATCTACATCCTATAATCTATTTCTTATCGAAAATCCTTCATCTGATCGTACGAGATGAATCCCTCAACCAGTTCGAATTCCTCGGATTCCGACGGCTATTTCGATATGGAGTTTCACCTAAGCTCCGAAAGCAGTGTAACCGAAATGGAGCAACCAATCAGCCATCCCCAATTCATCTGATGGGTTCATAGTCGACTTAATCAATGGAGACGCAACGAAGGCGATCCTTTTCACCAACCGAATTTACCTCTTGACAATGAACCTAAAGCACTTACCGGCAAACCAGTCCGAAACACCATTTTCACCCTCATTTCTTGAATATCTAGCCATGATTATATACTATTTCAAATTCTAAACGCTCGTTCCAACCGCCAATCATCCCGGAATAATAGAAGAAGTCAACGAACTTCGCGCTCGAGTAATTAATTTGGAGAATATGGTGCAAAACTTACCATCTTCACCAACATCACCGGCACCAACAGTACCACCAACAACCCAAGTTTTAACATCACATGCCTCAACATCTCATTCTGTACCACGAGTATAATCATCGTACTACGTATCGTTCTATCTATTTTATCTTCGTTCGACATGGCGATTATGAAATCTCTAATGTTTTAGAGATTATATATTCTTGTTCTAATGATAAATCAAATGATTTTAATATCATATTGACTCATTAAATCCATGATTACATCTGAAGGAAATATATATGTGTAACAACCCTGATTTTTCCGTTACTTTCGTTAACCTTCCGTTAGTTTATTTAACGGCGATTATTCAACTTTTGTGCGTTTACGTGTATTAAATGCGTACTTGATCTTCGGAGGGTTTTAATAATTTATTTGGGTTGATATTAATTCAAATAAATATTTCGGATAATGAAATACGATAAAAACGATACGATTTTGATAAAAGCTTTTTGAGCAACGAAACGCTCGGGTTTATTTTAATAATTAATTTTATTAATTATTAACTTTTTAAAATATTTAATTTATTGGGTTTTTAATAAATTAGACAATTGGTTACGTTTAACGATCGGGTTAGCGTTCTGGACCTTCGGTACGACTAAACGGCACTTAAAACGGACCACGATTACACGGGATTGCAAAACGAGAGCCCGAGAACCCCATGAGGGCCCCATTCTGCCGAACCCCCTCCCTCCCCCTTATATTTTAATTTTTGTTAATTGTTGAGGGACTTATGTGCATTTATTTATATTAGGGCTTAATATATACTTAGTAATACCCTAACTGCACAAATCATTTCCCATTTATTTTTTTGGTCGATCCCTCCTCCTCCCTCCCTCTTGGCCGTCGCCCAACACACACACACACACACACACACACACTCAAACTCAATTTTTGATTAAACCTTAAGAACAAAAGTTGCAATTCGCGTTATCCTCTACGTATTGGTGTGCTTTGATTGTTGATCTAAGGTATATTTACATGAACCCTAATTCTTAAAAATCTGATTTTTATAAAGTTTCATAGTTATGTTGTCAATTGCTCAAGTCTATACGCGTACGTGTTAATTGTAATCGTTATTTTGATTGTTTGATGCGTTAGGGTTTAAAAATAAATTTGTATTTGTTTGATCAGAAAAATTAAGTTTTTCAAATGCTAATTATTATGTTATAATCAGATTCCTTGCGAAAAACTATTGAGTTTAGGCTTTGGATTCGCTTGATTTCGTTTCCGTATGATTTAGTTATGTCGATTTGAATTATCGTTGTGTTTTTGTTGCTTGATCAGAAATCTGGTATTGATAGAAAATGAATTGGCATGTGAGACTTATACCACTAGAAAGATAATTTAAAAACACTCAACTTAGACTAGTATATCATGTCGTTTGCTTATGTATAGCCCGAGATATGCTAGAATTAGTGTAAATGTAGTTTTATACAGCACTTGCATGAAAATAACCTTGTATGATAAAATGTGTTAATTTCTGTGATTAAATATTTGCATATTTGAAAAGTATACAAAAATTACTTCATCTTTCATGTGGATATAATAGGCTAATTATATTTAGATCTTCGGATAATGGCATGCGAATGTGACTAACTAAATGAGAATCGAATCTGTAAATTGATCACGGTTTTGTACTCTGTGGATTATGTGAATTGTTTGAGCATGTATGCTTCTGGAAAATGAAACTTAACATGATATGTGACTTATTGTTAGTTTATGTCAATCTCTGAAACCTTATGCATTGGGTGCAATAGAGTCGTACTTTATGTGAATTCTGATTTGAGCTGAAAACTGAATGTTCAACTTGAACGAATAAACTGTACAAATTGGCTAAACAAAAGTTGCTAGATTTTTGATATGTGTTACTTTGATTTGTCCTTGAACTATGGCCACTGGTCTTGTATCAATTTCATTTTCCTAACTCCGTTTATAGCCAAAACCAAATCAGTGCGCGGTCAGAAACTGACATGGCAAACCCCAAATGTATCCCTTCTGATTCCTGACTTTTAATTGTCGTATGAGTCCCTGGCTGGACTTTTTGGAATCGATTTTAAGTGTAATTATGATTTGGAGTTTGTCATATTTACTTGAATTTTGTACTATGAGATAATGTGCTAAGTATGTTACGTGTTCATAAATTTTGTGCATGACGATAAACTGAAATTGTGAAAATGATCATTCATGACCTAAAATGTATTGTTTGACTTAGGTTTGAATTATTGACCAATATTTGACATGAACCTACTGATGTTGACTTTATTTGACTACTTTGACCAAGTTTGACTTTCGGTTTGACTTCGGTTGACTTTGTTTGACTTGCATGAGATAGTTGACTTTTACTTTGAAACGCGTCGAGTCGAGCAATAAGACAACGCACACTATGAAACCACACTTATATAAGATACATATATTGACCAACCTACATACGTATACTTAGGTTACATTACTCGGGTCTAAACCGTACAAGTCATTTGTCTTTCATTCCGAGCTTATTCAAAGGTGAGTCTACAGTCCCGCTTTTTACATGTTTTCAGGGATGAGAATAACACTGTTATATTTACATTTTCAATTACTTTTATATTGACATGAGTACTATACATATGCATAATGAGTTTGTTCAAAAAGCCTCTAGCTTGAATACTTTTAATACCATCGGTGTAAGCACAATTTAGATGGACGGATCCGTTAGGTTGACAACCTCACCCACTATAAAAGCAGTGGTGCATTTACTTTGAACATTAAATACATTTGAACAAGTGTATAACATTTTACGAGGTAAGGTCGGGTGTAGTGGTTTCTATACTCGGGTCATTGCTAGTATTCAGGTGCTCGGTTTATGCAAGCGATAGAATCTCGTGGTCCTTGAAATCAAACTATTTTTCTGATAACTGTTTTTCTGATACTGTTACATTACTTTAAACCTGTAGATTCACCAACATTATTTATTGACCTATTTTTGCGTGTTGTTATTCTCAGGTCCTTAAGAGGTATGCTTCCGCTGTGTTTGCTGCATGACTGGCCGTGTAGTCAGCATTTGATTTTAAAGAACATTATTTACTTTCGCATTTAAAATTTTTATACTATTTAAATATTGTTGGCTTGTGGTTACGATCACAACAGTGTTTCTATTTTGGGATTATTGGCTTATGTTTTTGAAAGTTAATATTTTAAATAAAATTAAATGCGATTGCTTTAAACGTCTCATATAGAGGGCGTAACTGTTAACTGTGGGACCGGAATTAACACGCCGTCAGATGGTAATTTGGCGGGGTGTTATAATATGTATATATATTTTCATAAAGATTGTAATTAAAAATTCTTTCGTACAAAACTGTTAATGATGAAAATATTTTAACGGGTAGGTAATACCTAAGGAATATTTAGATTTCACATTAATAAGTTACATTGTACATTCTTCGAATCTGATTCAACAGACATTCACTATCCTACTTACATCCACAGATATACGAATCCGTTCACCGCAAAATAACCATTTTCATTCAATTTCATATTTGAGTTTTGATCTATCAGAATCCAACAAGTGGCATAATGAAGAAAACATTGGACAAAATAAAATTTGTTAAGAATCCACGCTAACTGTTCCTAGCTAACTGGTTACATTTTATTTATCGCAATTTATTTATCGCAATTTATATTCTCGCAATTTTATTTATCGTCATTTAAATTCTGTTATTTATTTTACGCACTTTAAATATTGGGACACGTATACAAAGTTTTGACATATCATATCGACGCATGTATATATATTATTTGGAATAACCATAGACACTCTATATGCTGTAATGCTCAAGTTCGCTATACAGGGTTGAGGTTGATTCTACAATAATATATATACTTTGAGTTGTGATCGAGTATGAGACATGTACACGAATTCTGTAATTGTATATATGTATAATAATATTCTTGGTACATCCTAACACAATAAGTATACAATACGTTTTGATAAATCCTAAGACAATACGTACACAATACGTCTTAATAAATTCTAAGACAATAAGTATACAATACGTCTTTGGATTGATGCAAAGACAATACGTATACAATACGTCGTGGGGTAACTCTAAGATTATATATATATATATAAACCGATTATTGGACTATCAACATTGGACAATTAAAAATGAATTAAAATATTAATTATAACATATGAAACTAAACAATTCTTCAAGTTTGCCACTTGATTTCATCTTAAACCTCGTTTGTACCTTAACGATTACAATCTGCGTTCAAACCTTTCATGATTCTTGAAAACACCTCGATTGAGAGAATGAACCAACCGCATTTCATCTACGGAACGAAAGATTTATGCATATAGTTATGCACCTGAAAAACTCTCAGAAACTGGGTAAACGTTTAACGCGTAACTGTGCTAATTCCTTTAGTGTTACTAATACCGAAAATAACTTTGCAATCTCTTTCCAAATTAGCCAATTTTGTCACAGCTCCAGCAAGTTAACTTCGACTTTTCGTTCGAAACAACTTTATTATAACTTTGATATATATGCGTGCTCTTTATTGTTACCGGGGAACCTTTTATATTTCACCATATTACCATCAGCGTTTAATCATCTAAAACACAATTCTTTTGAAATCACCTCGGATTGATAACCAACGATTCAGATATGGCTGTGTTAAATGCAGACGAAACAGTAAAATTGTAGATGGCCTAAATGGCCAAGAGTTTGATGATAAGGTAAGGAGTGTTGGAAACGCTCGATATAAAATTTGGTACTGAAAAATGGATTGAGCTAACCATGAAGGAGACCAAGAACAAATACAAGGACCAAACCCTATATTCAAAGAATCCAGGTAATTCTGGATCCGATGAAATCTTTAGAGAATATCATGTTCTGAAGTCATGTTAAAATCTTGCGAAAAATCTTTCTTCATCAACTTTCGAACTTAGAAATTCCAAAATATCATCATAAATATCTTCGATATTTCTGAAGATATTTTCATAAATATTCTCGTCCGAAATTATATACCTCTTCGTGCTATCTGTATTCCATTATATTGGAAACTTCTGTAAAGCCTAAGCATAAATTATGAGTGAATTCTGGAGAAGTGTTAAGAATTAGAGCATGAGTTAGTATAATATAATGATGCTTGGTCAACGTGATTATATTACAGTAAGTCATGCTGGAAGTTCTATTGGAGCATGATGATTCACAGATCATAATGTCATCATGTGCCATGTTACATAACTCTTTCATTCTACTTAACTCCTGAACATATCAAGAAAATGTATTCTTGATGGTTCTATCTTCCGTGATATTGATAAATTTGAAAATCAAATCGTGCTATCACGTTCCTTCCTGCTTAGAACATTATAATCATTCGAAACTCTATATCTACAAATTCTGGACCATTATTCGCTTGACTTGAAGTCGGAAAGAGAAAACAAAAACATAGAGCTTCGAAATATAAGGGAGAATATAAAGCCCGATAACAACACATAAATTACAAACCGTGTATATCAATGTTTATCGCAACATAAAGACACGGGAGGATTAAAAACACTATAACCCCAAGAGCGAAATAAAAGAAAACAGATTCCTCTGGTAGAAGTTGGAAAAAGAGAATGATTGTTGCGATAGTAAGGATGAGGACAAGGATCAGAACTGGATTAAGCATTTTCACAATCTTTTAGATGTATGAACTAAGGAAGAAAGTATAGGAATGGTGAGAATAATGGAACGGAAGAGCTTAATTTATAATGGACATATCAGACAGAGTAATCGAGGCAGATCACCGTATTTAAATATAGAGATCTTAATTTCCTAATTCGCCGAAGAATCAAATCTTTTAGTTTTCGAAGATTTTCTTTAAATCCCTTGAATTTTGGAAATCAACCCTGACTAAGTCACCGGTTAAGATGAACTTGCATTTACTCATTTCACTCTTTTGTAATAGCTTCGCTCGTACGCTTTGCATAAACGAATTGTTTTATCCATACTACTCAATGATGATAAAACTCTATTTATCAACTCATATTCGTCATGAAAACATACTTATTGTCAACCATGACGACCTCACTCAAATTTCGGGACGAAATTTCTTTAACGGGTAGGTACTGTGACAACCCGAAAATTTCTGACCAAATTTAAACTTAATCTTTATATATTTTCGACACGATAAGCAAAGTCTGTAATAGTAAGTCTCGAAAATTTTATAACTATGTTCATATATTCAGTTAACCTTTGACCACTCTCGACGATTCACGAACAATTAATTGTAAATAGATATTTGTGTATGTATATATAAATAATAATTCGAAATATAATTTGTAGTATTATGTGTTGTTGTTATTAAAAATTAATAAAATAAAAATAGAATATTATAATAATTATTATTTAAAATATATCTCTATATATAAATAATGTATATTAAAAATAAATATTAAATAATTGTAACACTCGTTGGATGTTTTGATTGATATTAAGCAAGTTAAATTCAAACTTATGTAAATTTAAAATATACTGTGATCCGAAAAAGAGTTCTATAAATTTTAGGCTTACTAAAAAATGTATTTAGGATCTAGTTATTAAATTTTAGAACTTTTTATATTTTACCCTGAAATGAGAGGGACAGTTGATGTAATTTTTTTTTAATTAATGATCAAATTTTATACCATAATGACCAAAATAAATAAATATAATTAATTTAAAATTTTGGAATTTTTCTAAGACCTTTTTATCCGCCACTGATTTAACAACGGCGTACGAAGTTCAGTCCATGTCTCAACATCGGTAGAATTGGACAAAAGAGTGGCTGATATTTTATTTCAAACACGTTTATATAATTTATGATTTATTTAATATATATTATAATTTATGAATTACTGTTTTCGTTCTTTCCTTTCATCATTCAGTGAACCCATTTACATTCTCTTATATATTATACATATGCACAAATATATACATATACCTACAAGTGATAAAAACTCACAACCATAAACCACTTCCATCGCTACAGACCATTTCACCTCAAACAATACTCGCCACCACTTCCACCGTAAACCACCCGGCCCTAACCCCCACATATTTTTTTTTTCGTTATGTTTTCTGTCGAACCAACCGTCACCACCTCCATCTATCTCTCATCTTCATATGTGAACCCACATCTACAAATGATCATTCTGGTTCCTTGTTTGTTTAATAATATTCGACAAGCCTCACAGAACCATCGATGAAGATCACCACCATGACCACCATCGAACACCACTCACTAACTCACTCACTCTTCTATCTCTCTCCTCTTATCTTATTTGTCGATCTAGCACCATCGTGAACCATTTCACCACCACCACTACGGTTCATAACCACCATAACACCACCGTACCATCACTCTATCGCCATCACCTTCACTGCCGCACCACCTGCAGCCGGACTACCTCCATGATCACCTCCACCGTCACCTTTCTTTTTCCTCTCTCTCTCCTTCTCTCTCTTAATGTTAATTGTGAACAAATCACCCTCACAAACAGCATGTTATTACTGCTATATTTCTGTTACTGCTACAATAACAAGAATGATAAATAATGATGAAAATGATGATGAAATGAAGATCAAAGTTGCTGTACGATACAGTGATATTGATGATGGATTGATGATAATGATAATCACGAATAGAGGGTAAACGAGAATGATTAAATGATAATGATTATGATTAGGATAAAAGATGATGATGATGGAGGTTTATGAAGATTAGGAATGAAGATGATGAAGATGTTAAATGGGTTAGAAGAAGGAAGTAGCATGGATAAGTTACATAAATTAATATATGATTTAAAACAGAAAGTAGCTAGTGGTTCAACGGTACAAGGATGTTTGTGTCTAATGAGAGGTTGTAATTTCGAAACCAGTAGCCTGCAAGTTATTTTTTTATTTAAAAGTTGCCTTAAGAAGTATGTTTCAGTTGGGCTGAAGTTGGGCTGAGGTCTAAGGTGTCTGTTGGGCTATTAATGGACTAAACTTTAGTTAAAAAATAAAAAATAAAAACGGGTTATATACCATTTAATTCGGGTTTTACAGCAGAAAAGCATGATAGTTAAGTGGTTGATGGTGTGTTTGTTGAGCGGGAGGTCACGGGTTCGAGTCTCGTCCCAGACAGTTTATTCTCTTTTATTGTTTCTAAGGTATAATTTGATTATTATTATTATTATTATTAACATAAGTATAATATTAGTATTAGTATCATTTTTGATAATTATTAGTATTAATGTTGACGTAAGTATTATTATTAATAATATCACTTTCATTAAAATGATTATCATTAAGGAGTATTGTTATTATTAAAAATTTATATAATCATTACTAAAAAGTATCATTAATTTGAATATGTATATTTTTATATAAAAACTATTATTAATACTATCAATATTATTATTAAGAAAATTATTATTTTTATCATTATACTTATTCTAGTATTACTATAAATATATTATGTAAATAAAAGATTTCTTAGATAAAAAGATATATAATATAAAACTTAACTATATTAAAATTTTTATTTATTTAAATATATAAGATAACATATAATTTATTAATATAAAAATTATATCATTGATAATAATATAAATTTGTTCGATTACGATTATATGTATTAATATACATATGAATGATATAGGTTCGTGAATTCTGAGGTCAACCCTGCATTGTTCAATATAGTCAAATGTATTTTTACTACAAAATACATTAGGTGAGTTTCATTACTCACTTTTTATATATATTTTTGGGCTGAGAATACATGCGCTGTTTTATAACTGTTTTAGGAAATGGTCACAAGTACTAAAAACATATTCTACGTTGAGTTGTACCATTTTGCATATTTTTCCCTAATAGCTTGGTAACTAATATTTACATGTTGTAAGAACATGTATACGCGAATCCTATTGATAGATCTATCGGGTTTGACAACCCCAACCGGGCTAGTCGCTCTAGTATCGTGAACGGTTGCATAGTACTTCGTTTTTACTACATTTGGTACAGTGTAGGGAGATTTCATAATAAAGGGAATATGCCACATTAATTGTTAAGTATGGTTACCGAAGCGCTCAACAACTTATAGAATATTTTTATACACTTGCGAGTGTACATATATTTATGAACGAAAATCTTGTGGTCTATTAATATACTGAAACGATTGTTATGATAAACCTATGAACTCACAAACCTTTTGGTTGACACTTTTAAGCATGTTTATTCTCAGGTACGAATTAAGACTTCCGCTGTGCATTTGCTCATTTTAAGGACATTACTTGGAGTCGATCATCGCAATGGAACCTAATGTTGATGACTTCGTCCAAATGGATTAGGACGGGTTGTCACATTTGAGAACACTCAACCGTGAGGTTGACAACTCACTCGTACGTTTGGTCTATGACCAAACATCCAACAATGACTCACATGATCCGTACGGTTCACTACACGAGTGACCAGTGACTCGTACGAGTCACATCTAAACCGTACATATCATCACAATCAAAACATAAGTTCCCATCACCACACACTAGCACGGTTCACCACACGGTTGACTACCTCAACCGTACGAGTGAAGGCTCACTCGTGCGAGTGATGAAGAACAGTAGCAACAGCTAATTATACGGGTTTCAACCCAAAAACACAACATCAAACATCAATAAATATACTAAATCAACACCTACAAACATGTAATCACTGTATGATAAGTCTACATCATAATTTCAACCCATAACGACACTCTAAAGCGTGTAGAACAAGGCATACACCTTAAAACCCCTTTTTTGGACCAAAATAAATTTTGATCCAGATTCTCAAAAGTTTACCATTGGAAAGTATTTTTCATTACGATTCTAACGATACTTGATTCATCAAAAACGGAGTCACGGTTTGAAAGTTATGACCAAAACAAGTTTTCACAAATCTGACCCTGTGCTCACACTTGTGACTGAGGTCTCACTCGTGCGAGTGAGTCCTCACACGTGTGGTTGACCCTCAAAAGTGTGGTCACTTGTACGAGTGACTTGTCAAAAGTGTGGGTGCTGATGAACACCTACAGCTCGCTGTTTTCGCGTTTTTTGACCATAAAACATGATTTTTGCTCAATCTGATCATGAAACCACTTCAAAAACATCATATAACAACTATTCATCAAGATCTGAGTATAGGGCACAAAATCTGAGTATTAAAAATATTTATCTAACAAAAATTAACACTAACAAACACAATTCATCAAGATTCAAGAACACAAAAACATATATCTAACAAAAATTAACACTAACAAACACAATTCATCAAGATTCAAGCATCAAAACTCACTTTTTCTCAAGAACACAAAAACCCAAATTACACAAGATTCAAGCAATGATTCAAGCATGCTAACCTGGTTTGATGATTACAAAGATGATATAAATCAGTTTCTAAAGCTCCACAAACCAATTTCAAGCTTGGATCAAGTTAGGGTTTTGATGTAGGTGAAAGATGAAGAACGAGGTGTTTGGTGAATTTTCTAGAAAATGCAAGAAGTGAACTGCACTAGTCATATAAATGGGTTTTAATTCCCACACTGTGCAACACACGGGTATTTATCAGTTATCTGATATCTTTCGTACTTCGTTAGACGGCCCTAACGGAGTCCAAATTAAACAAATGAACCTGTTCTGTGACCCTTGTCACAAACTGGTCTCAACCAAACAATCAAATAATTATAAACATATAATTATTAAAATCACTAATTACGCCATACCCAAGGGTACAATGGTCATTTCAACTAGGACCAAAACACGGGTGTTACAAATCTACCCTCCTTAAAGAGATTCCGTCCTCGAAATCTGGTCAAAGTCAAAAGTCACGGTAACAAAATCTCATCAACTATTCATCAAGCAACACATATTAACAACAATTTAAGCAATCAACTATCCTACTTCTCTTCTTAACTTACTGAAAATTCCGCATGATCTACCAAAATGTGCTTACGTTGGCCAGACGTAATACATTATCATAGATCACGTCTCCATTTCAGTTAAGAAAATCCGAGAAACCTAATTCAAATCATCTCTATCACTACAACCAACGCTACCTCAAAGTACCTATTACTAAACAGATTACATCATCTACATAACATACTAAACACGTGATCCTGAAATCAAAAGCAATAACAAGGTTAGTCTGAACATACCAGTATTTAAGTCTTCTGATACAACATCAGTATCTACTGCCATCTGATAAGCTCTAGCTATAGCCGTGGGAGGACCTTTTCTCTTCTATCCTACTGATGCGGTAGATCCACCAACAGACGCCGACTGCACCCCGGACCCTGCCCCGGAACCACCTCTACTCGCTGCCGGACACTGTGCTGACCTATGACCTTCTTTATGACAATTCCAACATACATTGCTTCCGAAAGAACATTGTTGAACATTATGTCCCACTAAACCACACCTTAGACACCTTTTCGTACTTGGAGAACACTGTCCACTATGGTAAGATCTGCACGAGTTACACCATTCTTTCTGTACGGAACCCGACCCACTCGTACTCGAAACTTCTCTCGCACTGGACCCGGTTGACTTTCTTGATTTCAGACTGGACTGATAACTAGATTGACCTTCCGACCTCTTCCCATAAGGACCACTCCCCACTTTCGTACTCCTTGCGGCTTTAACATCACCTTCTGTCGCTTTGGCCATCTCAAAAGCTAGCGATAAAGAAGAAGCAAATCTAACCATTGACCGATACTCCGACTTAATAACTCTAATAAAGTGCTGAATTTTATCTTTCTCATGCGGTACCCACTGTTGACAAAACCTTAACTTAGAGGTAAAGTCCAAAATAACATCACCAATCGTCATATCATCAGTCATTCTCATCCCCAAGAACTCGGTTTTCAATTTCTCCAAATCATATTCTGAACAATACTGCTCGCGAACCTTGGCATGAAACTGCTCCCATGACACTTGACTTAGTTGTTCTTTTGATAAATGACCTGTGATGGAGTCCCACCACTCCATAGCTTGTCCCTTGAACAATCGACTAGCATATAACACTCTCAACTCTGGCTCGCACTGACAAGCATCTAATGCTCTTTCCACTTTCCTGAGCCAATTTAGAGTCTCAGTCAGGTCGGTTTTACCAGTATACTCTGAAGGTTGACAATTAAGAAAGTCCTTATACGAGCACTTCTTCTTTTTAAACATCGATGGTTGGAAGAATGGTGTCTGAAACGGGTACATCACTTGATTCGAAAGTAGTGGATTGAACTGAGATGGTATCTGGTACTGAGGTGGCACATACTATTGTTGAGAAATGTTTCCAAACTGTGGGTAAGCACTTGGAGGAAAGCTTTGATTTATTGCTGTGGTGTTAGAATGCGATATCACTTGTTGTTCAAGTTCTTTGATCCTATCTTGAGCATCTTTCAACTGACTCTGAAGCTCTAACACTTCTTCTGATACTTCTTCTTCTGATACATGACCGTCTTCATCAGGAGCTCTAAAGGTTCCGGAGGCATTGGGGGCAGCGTCTTGATTACCTGACATATCTGCACTACCACAACATCTCACACAAACTCTTAGTAGATAACCGGTTAGTGCCTATCAACTAACACATAAAAGCTCCTACATTCACTTAACCCGTCCCCTTTGTGTTATGTTCGACAAGATCCGCTCAAGGTTTGGGAACATGACATTCAAGTACAATGTTGATGCGGCCAAACCTATGCTCTGATACCAACTTGTAACACCGTACTTTTTTTTTAATTAACACAGCAGAAGTTATACTTACAAAATGTATGAAGTTACACTTCATACATAAATACATTTTTATCAAACAACCGGTGTTACGTTAATATTCGATTTTATATAGACAACATCAGAGCTCTAGACTTGTCGAACACAACTCAACGCGCCCATCTTCTCCTATGTCCACAAAAGCAAAAGACCTATAACCTGTAAGGGGGAAGGTGGAGGAGTTAGCACGAAGCTAAGTGAATGGACTAATCTAACAGTTAAAACACATAGGTACAATCACTAGAACATGCATCAACAAATTAATCAGACAGTTAATCACATAACTACTAGAACATGCAGAAACATAGCAATCTACCATTAACATACAACATAAAAGCAATACAAATACAATATCCAACAATCAATTAAATCCAAAGACCACTAAGGCATAAACACATCTTCAGCAATGGTCAATCCAAAGCAACCGTGATAACTACAAGCAATCGTCAATCAGAAGCAACCATCTGGGTAATCCGAAGCAACCCATTGAGAGACTCGGTGGCCTGGCCGGGCCAACAGCCCCAGTTGATCACTCTAGAGTCTACTGAAAACTCATAACTCTGTATCATTAGTATAAGTCTTCCACACGCGACGGACGCGGGATTCTGACTTATATTAATCATACAACATCAATGAGCCCAACCTGATCAGAAGCAAGGTTGATCTCTCCCAACCTGATCAGAAGCAATGTCGGTCCAATAAACGCGCGAGGTCATAGTCCACATCACACAACAACAAAGGTTCTAAGCGTAGCAACTAGGTCAACGGTCTAGGTCATGTCACTATATGCCTTAACGGCTAGATTAACCCACTCAGCGAATACCAGTACGATAAGAACTCAGAGGTCTTATATTTCTGAGTCTTCACTTCTCCTGATCACCTGGAAAAGATACAAATAAAGTCAGTAATTATATCCTGATAATATTCTATCAACAAGACAGACACAAAAACGAGATAGAAATAAAACAATCATACATGCTCAGTCAACCGTACAAGTAACACCATCACACGCACGTTTGAGAACACTCAACTGTGAGGTTGACAACTCACTCGTACGTTTGGTCTATGACCAAACATCCAACAATGACTCACATGATCCGTACGATTCACTACACGAGTGACCAGTGACTCGTACGAGTCACATCTTAACCGTACATATCATCACAATCAAAACATAAGTTCCCATCACCACTCACTCGCACGGTTCACCACACGGTTGACTACCTCAACCGTACGAGTGAAGGCTCACTCGTGCGAGTGATGAAGAACAATAGCAACAGTTAATTATATGGGTTTCAACCCAAAAATACAACATCAAACATCAATAAATACACTAAATCAACACCTACAAATATGTAATCACTGTGTGATAAGTCTACATCATAATTTCAACCCATAACGACACTCTAAAGCGTGTAGAACAAGGCATACACCCTAAAACCCCTTTTTTGACCAAAATAAAGTTTGATCTAGATTCTCAAAAGTTTACCATTAGAAAGGATTTTTCATTACGATTCTAACGATACTTGATTCATCAAAAACGGAGTTACGGTTTGAAAGTTATGATCAAAACAAGTTTCCACAAATCTGACCCTGTGCTCACACGTGTGACAGAGGTCTCACTCGTGCGAGTGAGTCCTCACACGTGTGGTTGACCCTCAAAAGTGTGGTCACTCATACGAGTGACCTGTCAAAAGTGTGGGTGCTGATGAACACCTACAGCTCGCTGTTTTCGCATTTTTTGACCCCAAAACATTATTTTTGCTCAATCTGATCATGAAACCACTTCAAAAACATCATATAACAACTATAGAACATATATCTAACAACAATTAACACTAACAAACATAATTCATCAAGATTCAAGCATCAAAACTCACTTTTTCTCAAGAACACAAAAACCCAAATTATACAAGATTCAAACAATGATTCAAGCATGCTAACCTGGTTTGATGATTACAAAGATGATATAAATCAGTTTCTAAAGCTCCACAAACCAATTTCAAGCTTGGATCAAGTTAGGGTTTTGATGTAGGTGAAAGATGAAGAACGAGATGTTTGGTGAATTTTCTAGAAAATGCAAGAAGTGAACTGCACTAGTCATATAAATGGGTTTTAATTCCCACACTGTGCAACACACGGGTATTTATCAGTTATCTGATATCTTTCGTACTTCTTTAGGCGGCCCTAACGGAGTCCAAATTAAACAAATGAACCTGTTCTGTGACCCTTGTCACAAACTGGTCTCAACCAAACAACCAAATAATTATAAACATATAATTATTAAAATCACTAATTACGCCATACCCAAGGGTACAATGGTCATTTCAACTAGGCCCAAAACGCGGGTGTTACAAATTCGGTGTACAATTTTCGAAGAGACAATTTAGTCTCGTGAGATTATTAACAGAAAACACGCCATTGTTGCTAAGTGTCCAAATCCATTCGTCTTGACCGGAACTACAGGGGACAAAACTAGATAAAATATTAGTAAGATTGGTGACGTCCCCGAGTAATCTCCCCGAGATACCCCGGGACCAACACCAATGAGTTAAAGCAAAATTATCTACCCAACGGACCCTCTCAAGGACGGTGGCATCTTTGTTGATGTCAAGTCTATAGAATCTATTAAATTATCTTTAAGTAAGAAATCACCAAGCCAAGATTCGTCCCAAAATCTAGTTTGTGAACCGTCTACAATCTTTTTTTTAAACGAATGCAAAAAAGGGGTTTCAAGTTTAATGAGATTTTTTACGACATTTAAAATATTTGACCAAGCTGATGACTTTCGACAAGCCGGAGGAGAAAAGGGCTCGGTAAGTCCTCCCTCCAAACCGTATATGCTTTTAATTACGTTTACCCAAAGAGAGTTATTGCATTTTTTGAATCGCCACCACCATTTCCCAATTAATGCCCGATTTTTAATTTCAAGAGACCCAATATTGAGCCCCCCATGGTCACGTGGTAGTAAGCATTTTTCCCATTTAATCCATGCCATTCTCGAGACTTCGCAAGACCCACCCCAAAAAAAAACGACGTCTCAGTCCCTCAAGATTGTTAATAACACATAAAGGGGCTTTAAAAAGAGAAAAGAAGTAAAGTGGGAGACTAGATAGAACCGATTTTATCAAGGTGAGTCTTCTGCCATATGATAAAGTTCGTGCTTTCCAGTCTGCAAGTCGTTTGCCAAATTTCTCAACCACCGGCTCCCAATCTTTAGCCCTTTTCATGGAGGATCCAATTGGTAGGCCAAGATACGTAATCGGAATGGAACCCGATAAACAACCTAACCACCCGGCTATAACATCCGTGTCCGATCTCAACACACCTAACCCGTATACACAACTTTTGTGGAAGTTTATTTTCAAACCCGAAGTGGCCTCAAAACATTTTAGGATTTTTGTTAGGTTTCGTGCATTTCTCTTATTCCATTCACCGAAGAAGAGTGCATCATCCGCATATTGTAGGTGGGTTAGACGCACATTCTCTCGTCCAATTGAGATCTCCGAAAACGTGTTATTTGTTGCCGCCATTTTGGTGATGTGGTTAAGACCTTCCGCCACTATTAGAAAAAGATACGGGGAAAGAGGATCTCCTTGACGCACTCCCCGATGGGGTTGAAACTCCTTGGTGGGTGATCCATTTACCAAGATAGAGATCATGGCCGAAGATAAATACGCTTTGATCCAATTCCGCCATCTAATTCCGAAACCCATTAGTTCCATCATCTCCATTAGAAAATTCCAATTAATGCTATCAAACGCTTTCTCAAAATCTACCTTGAATAAAAATCCCTTTCGGTTGCTAGCTTTAATATCATAAAGGACCTCATTAGCAATTAAGATTCCATCCAAAATATATCGGTTTTTTATATATGTCGTTTGTTCATGCCCAATAACCGAGGATATTACACGCTGAAGTCGCTTTGTTAACACTTTAGATAATATCTTGTAAAAACACCCAATTAAACTTATTAGGCGATAATCCCCAAAACCTTGCGGGTCATTTTTTTCGGAATAAGAGATATAAAGGATGAATTACAGCCTTTGGATATAGAACCGCTTTCCCAAAAATGATTGAACGCCGAAAAGAGTTCATCTTTGATTAGTTCCCAATATTTTAAAAAAAAATCATGTTAAAACCATCGGGTCCCGGCGCCTTCTCACTACCACAATCTTTAATCGCCCAAAGTATTTTCGATGAACTAAAAGTAGTTTCAAGAAATGTAGCATCCTCATTCGATAAACGTTTTACAAGTGGACCACGTATATTAAATCTACGCGAGCTTTGTTCACGAAACCTTTCTTGAAAGTATCTAACCGCTTCTGCTTTGATACAATTGGGGTTTTCGATCCAAATACCATTTGAATTAATTCCTCGAATATTGTTTTTATTTTGACGTCTTTTTATACACGAGTGGAAGTATTTACTATTTTCATCTCCATCGGTTGCCCACTTTATTCTCGATTTTTGTTTTAAAATGTTTGCTTTCTCTTTGTCTTTCTCAAACCATTTTTTCCTAGCTTCAAACCAAGTTACAATTTCAGGCTCCGTTAAGTCACGAGTACCGATCAGTTGTTCCCACTTTGCAATTTCTTTTTTCAACATATCGATTTCATCATTCGAGTTATTAAAATTTGGGTTGCATTTTTCTTTCAACACTAACTTCACTTTTTTTAATTTATCTCTGAAGATACAATCAGGATGCGGATTTGTAGTAACCGTATTCCAAGCATTACTAATTAAGTCAACACAATCCACATCTTCAAACCAATTGTTAAAAATTCTAGTCGGTCTCGGTCCAAAATCGTTGTTGGAATCTTTCAAGATTATAGGCACATGGTCAGAATATTCTTTATTTAAAGTGCAAGCTGCTAAGTCTACCCATGATGCAAGGCAAGATTCAGACACCAAGAACCGATCAAGCTTACTATATTTCAACCCGTCGTCACTAATTCTTGTAAACTTCATCCCACCCAATGGGATTTCGATGAGATTTGATTTATTGATAAACTCGTTAAACATTTTTGCTCTATTTTCCATAAAGACACAGTTTTTCCTTTCACTCTCTTTTCTAACCTCGTTAAAGTCTCCACACAAAATCCAATCGTTAATAGGTACCTGCATTATATTCTCAAGACTATCCCAAAAATTTTGTCTGAGGTTATCAGTATGTGGACCATACACATTTATAACGATTATGTCCACTGATTTACCCACCTACTTGCCACGTAAAGCAAGAAATAAGTCCTTTTCTACCGCTTGTGATACACAAAATTTTAATGGGTTCCAAATACAAATTATCCCTCCTGAGAATCCCACCGCCGGTTTAAACACATATTCAAAGTCCTGATTACCCCATAAAATTTCTATTAACCCATCGTTTACCTTTTCGCGCTTTGATTCTTGAATTGTAAAAATATCGGGGTTATGAAAACGTATTATATCTTTTATCCAATTAAATTTTAAGTCTCCAATTTTCCCGAGCCCACGTACGTTTAATGATAATATCTTCATTAAAAATGTAGGAAAAGAACATGACTTAGAGTGCAATTAATTTTCAGGATGAGGCCCTGTGATGACCCGGAAATTTCTGACTAAATTTAAACTTAATCTTGTATGATTAACATTTCCGACATGATAAGCGAAGTCTGTAAAACTGAATCTCAATATTTTTGAACTACTTTCATATGTTCAATTACCCTTCGATTGTTCTCAACGATTCACGAACAATTATATGTAAATAGATACATATATATACTATAACTTGAAAGCGTAACAAAGTATTAATTGTATGATACTGTGCATTAAACTTATTGGTTTAAATATCTATTTGAATATTTATGATAAGTTGGAATATTAATTATATGAATAACTTGCGTTGTGTATTTAAAACGTGTTTATCGAATATATATTAACTTGGTTATAAAACATTTTGATTTAAAACTATATTATTAAATATACTTTGATAAATAACGAGAAGATGATTTATAGAAGTAATTAACCAAAACACTCAAATGTATAAGTTATATCTCGAGTGGTATAGTTTGTGGATAATTTAAGACTATATTTTGGCAAATGTACGACTCACGAAACGTAAAGTACAAGTTTTCTCAGTGTACGAAAGGACGTTCGAAAAACTGGAACCGGTACATTAGTCGAGCGTCAACGTACGACTTATCGGAATAAAAATTACAAATCAACTATGCATTGAAATATAATATAATATAATATATAATTAATTAATTTAAATTATATATATTATATTAATATTTAATTATGTCGACAAGCTAAATTACAAAACAAATATGAGCTGGCAGGAGCAGCCATGCGATCGCATGGCATATAGGCACAGAACCCATGCGATCGCATGGGGTCTGAATCCAGGAGACACCTATAAAAGCTCGATCAGTTTGCTTCACAGACACACACATCCATCTATATCGTACTCCCTCTGTAATTATTATTATTATTTATATTATTATTATTATTAGCAGCAGCAGCAGCAGGAGCAGGAGCGGCGGCGACGGCGGCGGCGGCGCCGGCCGCCGGCCGCCGCAGCGGCAGCGGCAGCGGCAGCAGCAGCAGAAGTAGTAGTAGTATACAAAAAATACTACGACGAGGTCATGAGCGTGTCACTTTCAAAAATGGTTTTTGAGCGGGATAGAGCTAAGGAAACTATGGGTTATAGCTATGGAGGTTATGAGTAATATTCATGGGTATTATTCGCAAATCAAACCTAGTGTTTATCATCTTCGTTGCGTCTACGTACTTTCCTGCAATATTGAATCACAATATTGATACATGAGCATTCATATCTTATCTTTTATATATTAAAAGTGTATCCATGTCTAGTGCTCGAGTATATATGTTTATGCATGCTTGTATGCTAAATTTTGTCGTTAAACAGTTTATGATGAATCACGAATTAAATACATAAATTACTAATAAAAGGTATATGATATGCATGTTTTTGGAAAGCTGGCGAAAAATCAATAACTTTTCATTTAGAAATCGCGTAATTTCGATGAACGAATTTAAAGATATGGTCAACTGAATTATGATTGACGTTAATTGAATTGCTTTTGAATCTGCAATTGATATTTAAATAACTTGTTTATAAGATTGATAAATTGAATTTTCAAATATTACTAATCGAGTAAATGAATTTCTATATAAGGCACGTCTCGTCTTGTTGAGCAATTATCAAAATTGATTGTTTTATCATATTTTAAAGCCTTATAAAAACTATAGTTTAATTTTACTAGAATTGGGAAACTATGTGAAATGTTAAAATGTTTCGATTGCCATGATCATTCAACTATAGTATTGAGTCAGATTGACTTTTTGAAACGACTTTTGATAACTTTTGAATGTCGGTCTCGAGCATTAGGATTGTGATACACTATGACTTGACCTAGCTTGATAGACATTTATTGACCAACATATCATTCCGGTATAATAGAAGAAGTCAACGAACTTCGCGCTCGAGTAGTGACTTTGGAGAACAGGATGCGCAACTTGCAGGCATCACAGGCACCACCAGCATCAGCGGCAATAGTACCACCGACAACAACACCAATAGTACCATTACCACCACCAACAACATCCCCAACACACGCCTCAACATCACAATCTATACCTCGGATATCAACATCATACGCACCATAGATACCAAGAAGTACCGGCAACAACAAACGATGAAGTATGTATTCATAACTTCATCGGAGAAATATTCTACGACGATTATACAATCTATAATCTTAGAGATTATTTATCCCAGTTCTAACCGTGAATCAGATGAATGGATGGATAAATGTGATAGAAGGAAGAGTAGAAACCCTGACAAGGAGTGGTGCATGATTTACAAGCTAGACTTGTTTTACAAATAGCATCAACAGTACCGTCAACATCACCAACACCGTCAGTACCGTCAGCATCATCAGCACTAGCAGCACCTATAACATCATAAGCTCCGCCAGTTCAAGAAAGCACCATAGACATCAATACGAGTCAACAACGAGTATATTGTATCAATGAGTTATGAAGTATTAACTCAATTCCTCTAAAGAATTTATATGTATATCTTATATATATAAATTTTAAAACCATCATAAATCTTTTCGTACTAAACTATTATGTATGAATTGAAAAAGGGTAAATATTACTCGGTTAAATTCATATTACTAATATGCTATGATGTACATCATTCGTTAACAACTTAACCTTCGTTAACTACAATCTTTGTTTCAATTCAATAAATTCCATTTCATAATAAACCAAGTGTATTATTCAATTACATAATTGATTTTACATTTTCATTTTCGATGTACTCGAAACTTTTCAGAAAACATCATCTGTGCCTTGTAAGGTTCACAAAAATTCCACGAGCATCAACATCCTTCACCGAGGAATAAGAATAAATAATGAAGTATCGATTACATTAGCGAAATACTCCGCAAAGATTATGTAATCTTTAATGTTTTAGAGATTAATCATTTCTAAGTCAAGCCGAAAATCAAATGAGCTTAATATGATATTAACTCATTAAATCTGTGTTACATCTGAAGAAAATATACATACATATATTTTCATAAAGACGGTAATAAAAATTCTTTTGTACAAAGTATTAATTGTGAAATCTTTAACGGGTAGGTAATACTCGGGAAATATATAAGTTCGCAATTAACATGTTACACTGTACATTCTTCAACTTTGATTCAAAAATTATTAACAATGCTCACAACGATATACAATCATTTTCATACAAATTCAATTACATATTCTGATATTGACGGATCATAATCCAAGTCATAACTCTGAACTGGTGACATCATTCTTAGATCTCTACATCTTTCAAAGCTATACTTTGACTTTAAAACTGTGCAAGATCCTTTAGAATTGTTTTTACCAAAAATAACCTTGCAATTCCTTTTCAAAGTATCCAGTATTATCAACCGTTCAACCAGTCAACGACGACCTTTCAGACTTGTAACTTTGGCATATACGTTTTTGTTACTGGGGAACCTTTCATGTTCCACCACATTAACAGTAAACGTACCAGCAAATTCATTAATCTGTGACTTAAAGTCTCTCCGAAAAACCATTATAATTGTTCATTGAAACCCTATCATGTACTCATCCGCATCTTGTAACGGTAATTGCCATACCAACTACCGGGAATTAGCAATCAGTATTTCGAATTTCGCAGCAATTCTACTCCAACAGTTATATATATATATACATATAATGTCTATCTCCTAGACTTACTTACTTCGAATGTGAAGTTTCTGAAAAACACCCAAACTGCGAAACTAGTTCTCCGAATTTTGAAAATATACTGATGAAGCAGCAAAAACTGTAAACGACTTTAACAGTCGAAAGTTTGATGATAAAGAGTAGTGTGTTGGAAAAGCACAGAAAAAGAGAAAGTTTGGTACTGAAAAATGGATTGAGCAAATCATGAAGGAGGCTGTGGACAAATCACAAAGACTAAACCTGCCTTCAAAGAATACAAATGATTCAGTATCTGCTGAAGTCATTAACGAATACCTTGCTCCTGACTCAAAACCGTTACGAACAAATCTTCTTCATCATCCTTCGATATTAGAAATTCTAAGATATCATTATATCTTTCATTATAAATATCTTCGATATTTCTAAAGATATCTTCATAACTATTATTATCCAAAATTATTTATCTCTTCACGCTATCTGTGTTACATCATAAAAGAAACTATTTTAGTTTCTAAATTCTGAAAATTTCGAAAAATGGATGTTTTTGAAGTAGTGTTGGGAACTGAAGCATGAGTTAGTATAATATAATGACACTTGATCAACGTGATTATATTACAGTAAGTCATGCTGAGTTTCTAATGGAACGTGATAAAGGTTCACAGATCTCACCCTCATCATGAACCATGTTACATAACTCTTTCATTCTATTTAACCTCTAAACATATCAAGAAAATAATTTTCTTGATGATTCGGTCTTTTCCGGATATTCTGGTAATTTGACAAATCAAGATCGTGCCATTACAATTCCTTTCTTAGACCATTAGTTATGTTCATCCAAAACTTCATACCTACGAATTCTGGACCATTATTCGCTTGACTTAAGGTCGGGAAGAGAAAACGAAAGCATGAAGCTCCGACATATAATGGAGAATATAAAGCCCGATAACAACCCCGGAATTTACAAACCGTGTATATCAATGCGTATAGCAATATAAAGACACGGGAGAATGAAAAACACTATAACCCCAAGGTAATAGTAGAAGAAGATAAATTCCTCCGGTGGCAGATGAAAAAGAAGAATGAAGGATACGATAGCCAGGAAAATATCAAGAATCAGAACTGGATTAAGCATTTTCACAATCTTTTGAAAGTATGAAATAAGGAAGAAGATGTAGGAGTGGTGAAAATAAGGAAACGAAAAAGGTTAATTTATAGCGAAATAACAAACAGAGCAATCGAGGCAGGTGACCGCATTTAATTAAAGAAGATCTTAATCTCCTTAATTCCCGAAGAATCAAATCTTATTTAAATTATGAAGATTTTATATTCCTTAAATTCCGGAAATCAAACGTTACTACGTCAAGAATTAAGACGAATCTTTATTTCTCATTTCACTCTATTACGATAACTTCCCTCATACGCTTCGAGTAATCGGATTATTTTATCCATATTATTCAACGGACATAAAACTCTATTTATCAACTCATATTCATCATGAAAACATTTTTATTGTTAGCCATGACTATGATGACCCGGAAACATTTTTATCGGGACAAAATTTCTTTAACAGGTAAGTACTATGATGACCCGGAAATTTCTGACTAAATTTAAACTTAATCTTGTATGATTACCGTTTCTGACACGATAAGCGAAGTCTGTAAAACTGAATCTCAATATTTTTGAACTACTTTCGTATGTTCAATTACCCTTCGATTGTTCTCAATGATTCGCGAACAATTATATGTAAATAGATACATATATATACTATAATTTGAAAGCGTAACAAAGTATTAATTGTATGATACTGTGCATTAAACTTATTGGTTTAAATATCTATTTGAATATTTATGATAAGTTGGAATATTAATTATATGAATAACTTGCGTTGTGTATTTAAAACGTGTTTATCGAATATATATTAACTTGGTTATAAAACATTTTGATTTAAAACTATATTATTAAATATACTTTGATAAATAACGAGAAGATGATTTATAGAAGTAATTAACCAAAACACTCAAATGTATAAGTTATATCTCGAGTGGTATAGTTTGTGGATAATTTAAGACTATATTTTGACAAATGTACGACTCACGAAACGTAAAGTACAAGTTTTCTCAGTGTACGAAAGGACGTTCGAAAAACTGGAACCGGTACATTAGTCGAGCGTCAACGTACGACTTATCGGAACAAAAATTACAAATCAACTATGCACTGAAATATAATATAATATAATATATAATTAATTAATTTAAATTATATATATTATATTAATATTTAATTATGTCGACAAGCTAAATTACAAAACAAATATGAGCTGGCAGGAGCAGCCATGCGATCGCATGGCATATAGGCACAGAACCCATGCGATCGCATGGGGTCTGAATCCAGGAGACACCTATAAAAGCTCGATCAGTTTGCTTCACAGACACACACATCCATCTATATCGTACTCCCTCTGTAATTATTATTATTATTTATATTATTATTATTATTATTACTAGCATAAAGCCCGCGTCTTCGCGGGTTTTTTTTATGGGCCTGTTTGATGATAAATTCGTTGAAATAAAATTGTTGAAGTGAAATGACAGTATTTGAATGATTGGCAGTAAACATATTGGATTCCACCAAGTGAAGAATCATGAATGTCAAACATAACATTATATATGTGGTTGTAAAGAAAGAAGAAAGATTTTGAGAATTAGATAGTGCAAAGAGTAAGATTTTGAGAATTAGATAGTGCAAAGAGTAAATACCAATTGGGGCAGCATTGTTCTTTTGCTGAGCTATTTGCTATGATAATAACAATTTGCTACCCTTTTGGTCCCTACTATCAAATGTTTGCTACACGATTCCAAAATGTAACAATATATATTGTTATTGGTGGTATAAATCTCTAACAGAATGAACACTAGTCAAGTAAGAGGTATGGTTGCATAGATAACTAATGACTACTTCAACTACCCTACTTGGTCTAAAGAAATTAAAATCAATATGAGAAACGAATAGCCTCATATTTTAACCTATAGTATGTTTGATAGATGTAAATAGCATTCTCTCTTCAAAAGCTCGACAATAAAAAAAACATATATTCAAATCAATAGTTATTCTTGATAGCCTCTTTGAACTGCTTAACCTTTGCTTCATCAAGTTCAAGATCACAAATTGTAGTTTCATTCATGTTACAATACAAAAATAGGTGAATATTCCTCCAACTAATATGGTACTATCATATTAATAAAACAATATTCTTTATTACACTCATGTTGATATATTCGGAGAGATGTACCTAAAACAAAACAAAAGTAGAACCCCTAATATTCATGACTCTTGTTATTGTCCTAAGTCCTAACCCTGTAAAAAAACAGGCAAGTCCATGTTGAAACCTTTAATAGTAGTTTAAAAATAACAAAATGCTAAAGGACAGTATACATTTTGTAAACATTCACACATTGCACAGGTCACAGTCATCTAATGTTTACTTTCCTCCATTGGTTTACTCTTAGTCACTTCCCCACATTGTGTACCTCCTGTGTACATTACGCATTTTAAATAGAGTAAATATCCTATTATTGACAATGTAATTATATTTCATACCAATTTACTCGTTCAAATTGTCATCTTAGTCATAAGTTCATCATCATCACACCTAAGAGTACAAAAGGATAAAGTAAATGAAATATGAAAACTACTTATATTTTAATGGATATTGAGAAGAACAATAATACAATTGGCAAGATTCAGTAATCATTTTAAGAGTACAGAGTTGCAAGATCGAATTATCTAGCTGTCTTTATAAAACACCTGATGGCCTATGGTTACATTAACCCACCAAAAAATCGTTTCAGACCACCATAATCAAATCTGCTTCATCCCATACCATAAAATTATCCATTTTAACTTATCACTCGAACTGCCCTACTCACCCACTTGGCCACTATGCCAACAATAACTAATGATAGATTATTAGCTACTACTATACATATTGTAAAAGTATATAAACGAAAGCTTACCATTTGAGGTAACCCATTGTTCTCAGATCCTCCAAACTTATGTTTTCTACTTCCCACAGCCTCTTCAACCCCATTGTGACTCGAAAAATGATAAGTTGTAATCTATCTGCAATTAACGATAATACTTACATCACTTTCCATCAAATCTTGTTTAATATCTTTCTTTTTCAAACAGAAAGTAACTAAATTACAACAAACCAGTCAACATTCTCTACAAACGAAAATATCATCCCACTTCTAAAGTTCTAATCCATGCATAATCTAAGTGGGTGATTATCATTAACTTATGTAGGGTTAATGGTAAGAAAAGGTTTATACAAGTGATATATGGCACAATCAAAAGCATCTAATGTGAGTTCCATATCTATGGATATGACCTCATTAAACATCTACGTTTTCAGTAAATAAGATGAGCATATTATTCATTTAGCTACCAAAGAGAGACAGAGAAGATAGTTGACTAAAGATGCATTAATATAAGTAATAAGCAGTTCATTTCATTGTTATATCATTGAGAAACAGAAATATACTTAGGAAATTAGATGTCTGCCTAAGGCTAAATCAGCTCGAAATACTAAACCATCATAATCATGTTCTAGCTGGTATCAATGATCACACAACATTCTACAATATACACCATTAAATGTAACTGTTTAGCAAACATGATAAATCCAATCACCCTCTTAGAATTCATATTGCAAGATCAGCAATAAATTTAATTACATACAAAGTTACAATACATAACATAAAGTATAATGTCACAAAATTAAGATATCGCAGCAGTACAAAACAATCAACAACATATCCAGTGATCATGGTAACTATGAATTCAAGGACGTATTGAACGGTTTTTTCCACTTTTGTTTTCCAGAGTGCTCATGTGAATAGAACAAACAACTACTTGTAGCAGGTCATGATATTCAATCTCTTTATAAAATCAATAAACCATAAATTACAAGACGCATACCTTGCATCATGTCAGCTCCTCGAACCCATGCAAGCTCCTCGAATCCACATTTCACCAATCTGATTAGGAAAACAAACCAGAAATATATTGATTAATAAACTCAACATTTATTGAACATGATTTATAATGTTGCGCGTTTGACCTTATCCATTATCGACCTTCTGACTGATGAGATAGATGGATCATTATTAGTTTTGATCTTACCCGTTATCGAGCTTCTAATTGACATTTCATGAAACAGTTTATAAGCAGTGTCAAAAGAGGTAAATATAAATAATCTTGTACATAAAGTGGTTCTGCTTAACAACGCCTCTTCGACCCATACAAATTTGACCTAATCAAACCTTAATAAATCATGAAAGCACTTGCATCATTTATAAGTTCAATCAAGCTCTTAAGAAAACACTTGCAGTCCAAAACGATATTTATCAGTGAAAAAAAAATACATATTCATCAATCAAACCTTACTAAAGCACGAAACCGTGTAATTAATTGATTCAAGAAACGGTATTCATCAAAAAACCCCTGTAAAAACAATTTAATCTGATATATTAATAATGATCGATGAACATTGCGGTATTGAAAGTCATTTGATAATTGAATCATAAACTGTAATTATCAAACAAAAACTTCTCCAAAACTGTTGAATTAATGGAATTGACAATGACCGATGATAAAAAAAAACTGATTAGATTAAAAATTGATTAGATTGCAGCAATTATCAAACAAAATCTTCTCCAAAATCAGCTCATAGTTTAAAAATTGATTAGATTACAGCAATTATAATTTTGGTATTCATGACATTATTCAGTTTCATAAGGACCTGACAAACATCTGTAAAACAAATCATTATAGATTACCTTACTAACTATGATAAAAAAAAAAAAAAAAAACTCATGGAACTCCAGACCATCATTTAATTCAATTAAAAATTATTAGAAACAATAAAAAGTGTATGTGATTTGAATCATACGAATGTTTAGAGAAAACGGATTACCTAAAGCGATCTGTTAAGCCCTTGTTCCGACATAGTCCCATGAACATCAATTTCATCCATTGACGATCGATTAAATTTAGAGAGTGATTTGATTCCAATCACTCCAAAAGATCATGATTCCATCGGTTCCGTTACCTTCAGAATATATAATATTGTTTCGATCTGGAACCTATTTTATCCAATTGCAGATCCATGATAACTGATTTACAAATAGTGGTTAATTTGATTTTAGGATAATATACAATATCAGAATAGACTTCGCTTGCTCTTATAGAAATAATGATCGGTTGAACTATATGAAGTTACGAAGTCTTTTCTTAAATCTAATTTTACGGGGTATGCAGAAAACAAAAGCACGATGGAAGATGAATGATTTGTTTGATTCGATTGATGGTGATGATCGGAACATATTAGGGTTGGGAAACAGAGGTATTTTTTTTTTTTGAAGTTTATGAGAAGGAAATGGCGTGATATTGACTAAACCCCCTATTTATGAATTCTGGCCTGTGTTTTTTTTTTTTTTTTTTTTTTTAAGAAATGTATTTTGAAGGTATTTGGGTAAATAAACAATGATAGTAGGTGTTTATGAGGTCATAATCTTTAGTTGTTTAATCTAATGGTGAAGATTTAAAGGATTTGTTTTAATGGAAGATTATGATTAAAAGTTGGTCATATATATGATCTATTTTTGTGTTTGTTATTATAATATAAAGAGATTATTATTATTATTATTATTATTATTATTATTATTATTATTATTATTATTATTATTATTATTATTATTATTATTATTATTATTATTATTATTATTATTATTATTATTATTATTATTATTATTATTAACATTATACAAAAAATACTACGACGAGGTCATGAGCGTGTCACTTTCAAAAATGGTTTTCAAGCGGGATAGAGCTAAGGAAACTATGGGTTATAGCTATGGAGGTTATGGGTAATATTCATGGGTATTATTCACAAGTCAAACCTAGTATTTGTTATCTTCGTTGCGTCTACGTACTTTCCTGCAATATTGAATCACAATATTGATACGTGAGCATTCATATCTTATCTTTTATATATTAAAAGTGTATCCATGTCTAGTTCTCGAATATATATGTTTATGCATGCTTGTATGCTAAATTTCGTCGTTAAACAGTTTATGATGAATCGCGAATTAAATACATAAATTACTGATAAAAGGTATATGATATGCATGTTTTTGGAAAACTGGTGAAAAATCAATAACTTTTCATTTAGAAATCGCGTAATTTCAATGAACGAATTTAAAGATATGGTTAACTGAATTATGATTGACGTTAATTGAATTGCTTTTGAATCTGCAATTGATATTTAAACAACTTGTTTATAAGATTGATAAATTGAATTTTCAAATATTACTAATCGAGTAAATGAATTTCTATATAAGGCACGTCTCGTCTTGTTGAGCAATTATCAAAATTGATTGTTTTATCATATTTTAAAGCCTTATAAAAACTATAGTTTAATTTTACAAGAATTGGGAAACTATGTGAAATGTTAAAATGTTTCGATTGCCATGATCATTCAACTATAGTATTGAGTCAGATTGACTTTTTGAAACGACTTTTGATAACTTTTGTATGTCGATCTCGAGCATTAGGATTGTGATACACTATGACCTGACCTAGCTTGATAGATATTTATTGACCAACATATGTTCTCTAGGTTGAGATCTACAGTTATTTGGTATTCCGAGTTTCAATCACATTTCGGTGAACGACTTTATGTGCTGCTAAGGTGAGTTTCATATGCTCCCTTTTTAATTGCTTTTGCATTCTATATTTTTGGGCTGAGAATACATGCACTTTATTTTAAACGCAATGGATACAAGTACATACTAAATTCTACACCGAGTTTGAACCGAAAATCCCTTAACTTTGGTAACTAGTAGCTGCCAGTTATAAGAACTGGTGGGCGCGAATAGTTGTATATGGATCCATAGGGCTTGACATCCCCGTCTGTTCCAGGTTTAGAAACCCTAGCCTGAACTATAAAACAGACGTATGCTATTTGAGGTTAGTACACGTTGGGTTGCGTGTATTGTACATGTTGGTTGCATTTATGTTAAAACAGGGGTACTTATTATGTATACGTTAAAGTTTAGTTACCATGGTGCTCAATTTCGTAGAATATTTTGATAAACGTTTCTGGATGAAACAACTGAAATCTTGTGATCCACCTTTATATACAGATTATACGAAATATTAAAACTATGAACTCACCAACCTTTGTGTTGACACTTGTTAGCATGTTTATTCTCAGGTTCCCTAGAAGCCTTCCGCTGTTTGCTTATATGTTATACAAGATATGTGCATGGAGTCATACATGCTTTATTCGAGAAAACGTTGCATTCACAAATCATCACCATCTAGCTTATTTTGACTGCATTGTCTACGGAAGTATTATTGTAAACTATTATATTACGGTGATTGTCTATATGTAGAAATTATCAGATGTCGAAAACCTTTGATTTAAATATTCATTTATGGTGTGCCTTTTCAAAAGAATGCAATGTTTACAAAACGTATCATATAGAGGTCAAATACGTCGCAATGAAATTGATGAATGACGTGTTCGTCCATATGGATTTGGAGCGATCGTCACAGGCCCAATCCAATCAAGTCCAATATCGTTTCCAAATTCTTGTATGCTTTTGCTATCAGACGAGAGAGAGGAGCTGAGACATGGTTTGTCTTTCGATTTCGGAGCAAGTACAGTAGCAGCAGGAGGGCAATCATTTTTATAATTAACCTCAGAAGCACCAATTAAAGTTTCAATATTCGGATTGGCATTGTTAGATTTACTTTGCAAGCATGTATCATTTTCTTTAAAGGGAATGTATTTGTAACCATGCTTGAAATTAGGGATGGGTGGTGGCCCATCATCGTTATCAAGGCCCAAGTTGTTTTTCGTCACAGAAGGCCTTTTCTCATCACCGTTAAATATTGGCCCATTCCCATCATCATTGTTAATCGCAGTTTTAGAATTTACAACATAATTAACTCTTATTGAGTCTTGTACCTCCTCGATTATTGCATCACCCGTTGGCTCATCCCTAAGGTTATTGCCCGAATTATTTTTAGTACCTTTAAACAGCATATCATCATCGTTGGGTAATGGAGCATTTGTATCGGGTTGGGAGACATTAACTTTTTCCGAATTGATATCATTAAAGTCACTTTTAGATACCCAACACTTTGACATTTCATCTTCTGGTTCACCTTCAGTTTGTAACCAGCCATAGCACTCGGGAAGAGCATCATTGGAGTTTTCAGACAGCTTATCCTCTTAGTCAAAATCAACACCCCGCACATGTAACTCAGATTCTGAAATTCCATCACTGCAATCACCATCACCATGGTCTACTTTTGTATCAATTTCAAATATTCCATTAGTTTCTTCCGAGACATACGCGAAAAATATAGGACTATTAGAAGTAACTCTAACAATGTCGTGTACAAGATGTGCGTCTTTAAGTTTAACTAATACCTTACCAACAACCAAATTTTGCTTACCCTTTAGGGAACAATTTTGAAAGTCCAACGGCTCACCCCACCAATTTGCAATAGATTTAAACGTTTTCTCCCTCCAAAATTGGACCGGGATACCCGTAATGTTCAACCATGTTATACGACCTTGGTACATATGATTCGCGTCCCATTTTCGGATATTAGTTAACCATTTATGGACACAATGGTTTTTGGCGTTGAGAATTTGGCTAGCTTGATCAATGGTCTCGAATACTATCATTACCTCCATCCCACCAAGATATTTTACTTCGACACTCGTTAGATTTTCCATCTCACACAAAAATATGATATTTTCAAGATATTCAATCTTGAGGACCTCACCGATAATGGATTTGTTCATGAGATCGAGATCAATATCCTTTTCATCAACCGAAATCTCCCTAAACTTACCGTTGCAATCCCATCTATTAAACCAACCGATACTTTGGAGGTCCTTTTTGATATCACTTTTGAGATTGCTTGAGTTATCTACCACCTCCTGATATGAGCGACCATCTACTTTCCCTTCCATGCCAATATTTATGTTGTCTCTTTTATTAGTCTGAGGAAGTACATGTTTTGCAGGCTGCTCATGTTTAGTTCTTTGTCCCTTCCGATCGTGTGCTATGAAAGCCCTGAACCATCCACTACCTAGATAGATGGAGTTAAGCCTTTTGAGTAGAAAATCTATATTAGCCACATTTACAAATCTAGCAAAGCCAAACTTGTTGCCGTTCTTCAACCTTTTATGTTTCGGGATGAATAAGTCGTTTAGCGTTCCATATCGATTAAAGAAGATACGAAGATCCGGTTTATCTCAATGAACAGGGAAGTTGTAAAACATGATCGATGTGATAGTTGGTTCATTGCGGACCTTAGTAGGATTAGATTCAACGAATTTGACGATTGGGATGTTGTTTGGGTATGTAGCTTGATTTTTAGGTTTAGAATTTGTACCGCCATGTGGATTAGGGTTAGGGTTGGAAGGCACCCACTGTTGATGGACGTTAGATCTAGTTGGATACATTCCTCCAAATTGATGAATAAGATCTCTGGAAAAACGATTGGGTGAAGAAGATGTGTAATTGTAATTTCTAACATACCGATTTGGTGAAGAAGATGAGATTTTGGACTTTCGTTTTCTTTTAACAAGCTTCCAATCACCTTCACCTGCTTGCGCCAGGCCATCTTGAAAACGGATATTATTTTTGTTTAGGTTAATGTTTAAAGGAGGCTGCCTGAACCGGTTACCGGTGTTCGCCGGTGTGAATGGAGACGTTGGAATGGGGGGGATTGTGGGGGGTTTCATCGAGAGAATTTCATTACTGGAGAACAATGTTTTGTTTACATATCCTAAGTATTTAAGTTAGGTTTCAAGTCAGAGTAAATTTGTTTTAAACGATTGTTTCGCAACACACATTAACTTTTAGAAAACTTTTACTTTAGAACCATATCAATCTTTCATGTCTTTAGTAATTTGACTCGCATGTTAAAAGATTTAAGGAAACTGATCAAAGTGACCCCATCTTCCAAGATGTTTAACAAATATCCACTTGAAATTTTAAAACTACAATAATGCTTCCTGACCATGCACTTGATGCATGGTGAGTTTTCGAGCATCTATGGGAGACATAATCTGTAAAGGGTACAAAGACATCAACGAAAAATCTAAGTCAACCAAACACAACGAATAGATAACCGAATTAAACCGAGTAATATTGCAAATGCATAATGATAGTATGGTCGGGATATCTCGCCCCTCCGAATCTTCGACCGTGACCTTTACCCTCGACAACTGAAACGAAACTAAAATCTGGGGGTGTACTTAGTACGGGAAAACCCGAAAAAATGCGAAGACCGTACCAATCTGAACCGATCCCGAAACGTACCGAGCTTTTTTGGAATGGTCCTCGATCATATGTTTTACGAATTTTCGGTCTTCGGTTCAGACCGAACCGAATCGAATCGAAAAAACACCAAAAGTAATCAAATCATACCATACCGATGATATATGGTCCGGTCCTCGGTCCGAATTTCTTCTTCATTTTGGGACTCGGTACCGAACCGATGCGACGAGAACATATCCGTACGGATCATAAAGACATTTGTACAGATCATAAAGACATTTGTACGAATGACGACACATCTGTACGGATCAGAACCCGATGAATATATCTGGAAACCTAATATCTCACCTTTAGTGTTGATCAACTAATCACCGATTCATGTTCCAGCCACTTTAATTTCTTTCATCCAATATCGTCCCAAAACTCATCCAAGTCGAATATCAATTCCAGACATCAATATAATCCATTAACTCTTGGTCATTCGACTAAAATGATACTCAAAAGTTAAGGATTCGTTAAAAATTCGATCCCAATATCCGATTTGCCTTAACATTTATTTATGTTTTATTAAATTTCACACGTTCTAGCCATATACTACAAATATGCGATTAACTTTTTGGTTATCTTTTGGTTCAAGTTGTGGGATGACACAAATTTTTAATGTATCATTTACTTTAGGTGGTATATATATATGGTCGAATCAATTAGATTAGTTGATGTTAAGATCGAGTGAATTAACTATCGATTCAATTAACTAAATTAATGGATGTATCAATTACTTTAGGTGGTATATATTTATGGTCGAATCAATTAAAAAAATTCTTTATGAATGTCAAGATCGGGTTAAAATATTAACATATAAAAAAATATTTTGTGATAAATGTTATTATTTTGACTAGAAAACGCTCGAGGAGTAACATTCATCTTGATGAATGTTATACCTGACGTCATCACAAAGTGTTGCAAGTACGCCAAGTGTCATCACTAAGTGTCAAGATCGGGTAAAAATATAAACATTAATAAAATGCATTGTATGATAAATATTACTATTATTTTGATAAAAAAACCGTTTTAAGAATAAGAATCCTTCGTTTTAATTTAAAATTTAAAAGGTGTTGTAAGTACACCAAGTAGTTAGACCATTTTTAACGCGGCGTCAGAGGGGTCCCGTCAGACGCGCTGGCAGTGGGTGACGCCCCCTGACGCCCCTAGTGGGGTGTTACGGCTGACGCGGGAGGGGCGTCAGTCAACTTTTTCACGAAAAAAAAATGCGTCAGAGTTTCTGATTGGTCCACGTATTTTAATGATTTTAATTTTGTTTTTGTTTTTTTTTATTTAAATTATTTATATTCTTTTCTATATAAACACATCAAAACCCATCATTTTTAACCCATCAAACTCAATATTTTCTCTCATTTTAACACTTTCATTCAAAAATTATTTTTTTATTTTAATTATTTATTTTCTTTTATATATAATCATCAAAACCTATCATTTTTAACACATCAAACTCAATTTTTTCTCTCATTTTAACACTTTCATTCAAATATTTTTGTTTTGTTTTGTTTTATTTTTTTTATTTGAATTATTTATATTCTTTTCTATATAAACCCATCAAAACCTATCATTTTTAACACATCAAACTCAATAATTTATGTAATGGTTAAATTTTATGTAATGGTTAATTTTTAATGTAATGGTTACTTTTTATATGTTTTTTAATTATATGTAATATAATTTGTATGCATAATAAAATAAAAAAGAAAAAGAAAAAATAAAACTGGTGGGACCTATTTGACACTGGAGGGGCGTCAGGTTTATTTTAGTGTCAGAGGGTGACACTGCCACGTCAGAGGTAGATTGCACTTTTTGGCCAAAAAGTGGACAATCTGCCTGTGACGTCACAGGCAGGGTTATATATGGTCTTATAGTGAGCTGGATTTAATGGGAAAAAATGTTTTGCATTGTGAAACAACGACAGTTTTTTCAATTTGTGTGTTCAAAGGTTAGAATATTTTTCACCACGTACGCACCATCATATTTAGTCTTACGACCTCCAATTCATACCCTATACCAAGTCGTCTGGTAGACCCAAACCTAAAATAAAATAAATAAATAAATAAATAAATAAAAAGTAGCTATTTTATGAGACCATGACCAAGTCAAACCAACCCAACCCAGATTTAACCCAACCTATTCTTCATTCCGACGTATCCAAGCGTTTAAATATTTACGTACTTTGAACATAAATCTTAAGTATATATATTCATGCATGATACATTTTTTCTTATATATAATTCCTAACCCCCTTCAATTACCCATTTCTTTATAGCTTGAATTTTTTTCCTTATATATCCACACAAATTTTTATATTTCCACCGCCATTGGTGTCACTCACCCTCTAAGTATTATTTATACACCAAACGTACGAGTCACAGCAAATTTGTAACCACGGTCGAAATAAATAACAGAGGTCGAAGAATGTCAATGGAGGAAATTGTTTCTTTAATCTTTCATGGGTGTAAGTTAGTTAAAAACCTTGAAGAAACACTAGCCAATATAGCAAACCAACCCCATGCTCTTATTAATTCGTGTGATGAGATTAGTAGTGCTTTTGGTAATGTGAGGGAGAAGTTGAGCATGGCGCTGCAAGAGTATGGTCACCATGATCATGAGCCGCCAATGGTCGTGCCAGAGTGGCTAACAAGTTCGCACGGCATAATGGATATGGTGCTACATGAACAACTTGCTCACCATCAACAAAATGAATTGGAGGCCATTATTGGTCAAGAATTTGGTGCTGGAAATGTGGAAGCTGTGGCAACGAAAGATATCGCTCCTTCTTCATTGCATCGAACTAGAAAAAGGTAATAAAATGATCGACTTTTTAAGTCTGTATTATTTATATGAAAACTGTTAGTTGAATTACTTTAAAAACTTCCTTTGAAAAATGTCATGATATACTAGATCATGAGCAACATCGATCATCTTCCATGTACATTTCCCGAATCAATCTATACATGAACTACTTGAAATGCCATAAATTTAATCGATCTAGGACGTTGTCACATGGCGTCTTTCATGTTCGACTCCCGTGGGGTGCACCACATAAGGCTGCCCTTTAACCCTTGAATTCCACCCAAGGGTGTCTTTCGTACATCGCGTTCCGGGGCAGTGGGGGTGGGGGGTTTAACGCCCATGCCCTCGGATTGTGTCGGGTTTCCTCGTGAGCAGCAGTTTGGGTTATGCAACTGCGTGAGATAAACGCGTGAATGATTTAGTCCCCTTAGATGATTCCGAACTGGTTTAAAAAAAATGATACGTTCTTTTTGATGTTTAGGGTTCACATATACTACACAGTTTTAAATATCACACATACTCTTTGTTAATGTTTTCATCTTTTATAATATGATTTCATTCTCATTGAAATCGGAATTTTATACAAACATGTAGTGTGCATGTGTTTGCGTATTGAGCAACAAATATTCACACATTTTACACCATCGAGTATATTATTTTTGAAAGGAAATTGTCTGCATCATCTAAGTTGTCCGCATTTCATCTGGAATGGACTTAACCACCTTCTAGTATAGAAAACCACTCTCTAATTTTGGAAGTTCCCCGTCTGTTTATTGTGTTCCTTTGTGAATCCATTTATACCTCTTGTATACTGGGTAATTTTTTATTTTTTATATGAAATTCAATTCATCATTGTTCCAATCAAAAAGAACAAGCTACTGTATTTAATATTATTGAAATATACCAAATTACCTGTAGGATCGTGTAAACAGGATTAAACGATCTTAGATTCAATAACGAGTGTGAAAAATCTCGTTATTGGGTTTTATACTCAAAATCAAATGAAAACCTTTGATCTTAATGAATAAATCAACTTAGATATGTTAAAGATCAACTTAGATGAATGCTAGAACACCAGGGTATCGGATTGTACGTATAGAATAGGTTAGGATTCGTAACTCTAACAATGAACCCGTAATACCCATTATATACACGCAGCACGTGCAACCGTGCGGTTGCATTCCAACAGAGAAAGTTAAACGATAAAGCACTTCAACTTGATCATAATGAACTCGGAGACTAAATATGCACCAACATTACCAATACAAATACAGATTACACTATATGATTCAAAATCATATGATTCAAAATCAACAAGGTGAATGTGTTCATTTCTTTGGTGCAGGAAACATGAAGCAGATAGACGAATGTATCGTATACCTGCTCCCAGAATGGGCAACACAGAAATTCCACCAGAAGACGGCTACACTTGGAGAAAATACGGTCAAAAAGAAATACTTGGCTCGAGATTTCCAAGGTATACAAGTCGAAACTCGAATCAATTTAATTAAACTTAAAATCTTCATTAAAAAGAGAACGATAATTAACCGGCTATATCAGATCTTTTAACCATAAAATTAAACTTTATATTGTAACAATAGTTAATGTATTTATCACAAGACATAATTATTGAAAGTTTCTTTATACAAATCTTGAAAGTTCATGTTCCTATGATTGCAACTGATAAAAAAAAAAATGTCTTTTAGTTGGTTTGAATTCAAAGGTAGTCTTCTTGCCACGAAATATCTTTATTTTTCGTTGAATATTCAACAAGATTCAAATTCATGGCAGTAGACTTGGTATATCTAGATGAAACGTGTATATATCATCAAATTTACGTTTAAGTCCTTTAATTTCAGGGGATATTACAGATGCACCCATCAGAAATTATACAATTGTCCAGCCAAAAAACAAGTTCAAAGACTTGACAATGACCCTTATACTTTTGAAGTTAGTTATCGCGGTGATCATACATGTACCATGTCCACTACCGCCCCTTCCATGCCGTAACTACCACCTCCACCACCAGACACCATGACCCAACCGACACTTTCACATTCCACGGTCCCACACTGGTTATCAATGGACATTAAACAATCATTTGGAGATGCTTATAATATTACTCAACATACGGTGCAAACATATAGGGACCAAATTGATATTGGTCATGGGTCATGTCCATCGTCTCCTGCTACATATGTTGTTGATTATTCGGGAGTAACCGATTTGATTGAAACGATGTTTAACTCAGGTTGTAGTAGCAATAACAGCATGGAATTGATATTTTCCCCAGATGAAGAAAAAGAGTTCAAGAAATAATTGGAGACGAAATTATAGGTTTTTTGTGACTGTATTTGAAATGGTAATTACATCTAACAAGCTACTCAATATATAGCGTATAATCTCTGGTGAAATCATAGATTGTGGCTTAAAGTTTTAGGTTTGGTTTAATCTTGTTGCCATATAGTTACTCAATACTAAGTTTTGTTGCAATATGTATTACCTAATATTAAAACGTAGACCATATATTAATAGTTATGCAAAATAATGGTTCGTGCTAGTCTATAGCATTACTCAACTTTATGAATGCAGATTCTCCTTTACTTAAATTTTTATCGACCCTACCTTATAAAGAATCTAACATCAACAACACATCATCCACTAGAATGTTACTGAAAATGTCATTCTCAACGAAATCCGTCCATAAAATGTCATGAGAGATAACAGACGAAGAAGAACCATTGTTTTCAGATGTTGTAGCTTCGAAACAAGAAGGATTGAATTCGCTAATCATCCGATCATTCGAGAGTGAAGATGGGGACCTTTGTGCATCTTTGGTTAACGAAACCTTGTTGGATTCATCTTTCTGTATTCGTGAGGACTTCTTATGGATACTGGTAGAAGATGAGGGACTACTTGTTAAATATTCATGATTTTTAAAACTTCCAAAATCAAGGACCACACCCGGCCCGCAGTGTGAAACCGAATGTAGGTTCTGGCAAGTGTGATGACCGAAATATGTGATACGGAACTTGTTTGATTCTTCCTCCAACTGTTGAACATGTTTTGTGGCCATACAACCATGATCATCCTTGTGTGTACATCGGTAATAACATCTGAAATATCCACAAACAAAATAATAATAAAATTTTTATTATTATTATTATTATTATTTCGAAAAGAATAACGTATCATGTACCGGATCCAAAATCAAATACAATTGATACAATATGATATCCAAACCTAGCTAAAACAAACGAGAAAAAAACACTAAGGCCACATGCTATGGCTCGCCACCCACCCCTTGTTAACATTGTTAACCTCTCACAACCATTGTCAGCAAAATGTTAAAGGGTCCGCCAGCCAATGCTGCAACAGCTCTCACGGACCGGAAAAAGTGGGCCCCACATCGAATTTTTGAATTTATATTTATATTTGAGAGCTGGACTTGTTATTTATATTTATTTTTTAAGTTTTAAATGGAGTGTATGATAGTGAGTGTTTAGTGAAAGGAATGTTAAAGTGTTTGTGTTGATGTGGCGCTGATGTGGCAGGGAAAATGTATGTTAAAGAACTGAACGGTAGCAAGTGGCCTAACCTAAATCACAATTTCAATCAACAAAGCGAAAAACAAATGACAAGGAAAGTACATTTAAGTCTAACAAGCTTATAATAGCTATCCTAAGTATCAACTACACTAAACAACAAGGAAAAGAATGGGCCAATAGCTTAGTGGTGAATGACTCACTCTCCCTTAGGGGAGGTGAGGGTTCGATTCCCACTAGGTGAGGATTTTCCAAATAATTGGATCAAAAACCATTCTTACCGGGCCCAAATGATCCTTTGGTCCCACGCATGCGAAGATTGAAACAATGACAATGCATGTTCGTTTATCGGGCATGGCATGCTGTGGGGAAATGGGTGATGGTGTTTCGCCAGGCTCCAGTGAGCTACCGGGGACCGCTGGATGGGTTGACAAAGTCAACACAGGACTAACATGTCCCTGTCGATACACATGTTTTTTAAACAACTAAACAACAAGGAAAAAAAACATTATAAGTATTCATTATACCACTTTATGCATTTTATTTTAAATTATATTGACTCTGTTTCATGGATGAAAGATATATATTAAAAGTATAACAAAGATCAGCCTTTTGTCTTTTAATTTTCGTCACCCACATGTGGTCACATTGACATTCCCCACTTGTTTGGCCCATTTGAGATAGCATCGTCTCTTTTGTCTTGACCCAACTAATTTAAGTCCAATAACGGAATTTGTTGAGTCGAGTTGGGTGACGAGTTCTTCCTTCTTTTTTTTTTTTTTTTTTACCCATGAAAATAACGAAATTATAACTGTGCACCGAGTTTAATGAACCTTATGCGTATTGCGTAATGTGCTGAAAGAATATAATGAAGTATTAATTAATGGTGTAAGTGGAAAAAAAATAAGGTAGATATCGTACCTATAAGTTGCGTACTGTATGATTTACATGTGTTTCCTAACAAAATAGAAAAACATATATATATATAGATATACATATAAATGTCTAACAACAATTTTGCTTAGTTTGGTGGTGAATTAGTCGTGGTTTGGTTCAATGACTTAATTAGTAAAGAAAAGAAAAAAAGACAATAACAATGGTGTTGATATATCCACATCATTTTTATTACATCCAAAATAATGTATGCATTGTTGTACCGTATAATCTGTTATTGCACAGTTATAGTATATGTAGTAAAAATGAAGGTGGATATATCAATGCCCTAATAACAAGGTCTTTAGTGTTTGGTGACAGTAATTGCCGGTGAAGCTAAGAATTTATAGTAGAAATCTTTATAAAAAGCATCGTAGAGCTTACTCTTTATAAATATTTGATCAAAACTAGTTGAAGATAAAACATGTAAATTTTTATGAAGAGGTAAGAAAACACATATACATATGAAAAGGGTATTCATGTACTTTCTCATTTCATAAGTTCCTACTTAATTGATAACCTAGTTATCCAACTCACTTTACGCACCGATTAATCCCAAAGCGACTAATCGCTTTGTGAGTAGTCCGGAGTCATCGCAGATGAACATCGATCAACGTTCACAAAAGGGATTAGTTTATATGAGCTTTGTGGATTCGAACCTTTGACATACACTTTAGAATTGGAATGGTAGACATTGAATTATCGCAGGTGAAGCTCGATTCTGGTCAAAAGAAGGATTGATCTTTCTTTTTTTTTTTTTTTTTTTAATTCATCAGCTCAACTGTAGAATAGTATGCTCTAACCACTTCACCACCACCTCCTTGGTTAAAAGCAATGCGTTAACCTGATATCTAGCTTCATATTTGAACTGAAATCCTACTTATTTTTAAAAAGTACCTTAACTATTTTTTTCCCCTTAAAGCTTATTTTTCTAATATTTTAAACTTGCAGAGACTCTAAAATCTAGTGTGTCAAAGACACTCTAAACTTACAATATACTCGTAATTGTAAGACTAATGGCCTTGGAAAGAATCTTTGGATATTTGTAAGTGGTAGCTAATACTTACGTACAATATATTGTAACACAAAAGTATTCATATAAATCTGAATTTATATTAGAGAAAATTGCACGGATAGTCCCTGTGGTTTGTAGCACCCAGCGTGGATAGACAAAGTTGGTGATTTGGGGTTGGATAGACTCTGTGGTTTGCAAGTGGAGCAAGAATAGTCTAGTTCACTAACACAGTTAACTTTTTCCGTTAAAATTTAACATGTGTCAAGCATGTGAGGGTAATTTCATCATTTATCATCCCCTATTTATCCATGACTACAAAATATAATATAATATAATTTAAATTAATAAACCTACAAATTTTCATCTCCCCCATATCCTCTAATCTTCATCTTCCCAAATTATACAAATACATCTTACTATATCTATTACTACATCTTACTATAATTTAAATTAGCACATACTTCGTATAACTTTACTAAGATACACTAGGTTCATTACAATCTCACCCACTTTTTTTCATGGTCGTCTTCCTTCCACACCAAATGGTGAGCTGCCATTAAAACTTCCCTAAAGCTTCACTACAATCTCACCCAAATAATTAGCGGGTCAAATCACAAGGACTAACCGGGTCGAACTCAGTAGCTATAAAATGAAAAAACACATTGCTCGGGACAGGAAGCATGCAGAAGAATAGAAGGTAACGATTCGAAATTTCCAGATCTGCATTTGTATTTGTTCTTTTTTTTTTTTTTAAAGAAATAGGTACAGAAGGTGGGTTTAGAGAGAAGTAAGAAATAGGTGCAGAAGGTGGGTTCAAGATATTTGTTTTTTAGATTTCAGATCTTTGTTTGCTGGGTTTTAATTTGATTATTTGTTGAAAATGTTTGATTAAGAAGAAAAGAAAGATGAAGAAATTGAGTGGAAGGAAGAACTACCAATATAATTTAATTAGGTTTAAAAGATAAGTAGGTGGGTGGGTGAGGATATTCAGATGTAATAATATAAAGATCAAAATACCCTCATGTGAAATGCACATGGCAATGAGTTAACGGAAGAATCAAACAGAAAACATCACTTGGACTATCCTTGCTCAACATTTCAAAAATAATGACTATTCAACCCCAAATCACCAACTTTGTCTATCCACGCTGGGTGCTACAAACCACAGGGACTATCCGCACAATTTTTTCTTTATATTATATTTATATAATATAAGATATATATAAGATATATAAGATATTAAGAAATTGATAAAGACCTTGGGAATTTAGAGTTTTGAATATCCTTTTGTCCGTATTTCCGCCATTGATAAGCATCTTCACTTGTATCATTGATTTTGACCCTTGAATATTCCATCGTCTTTCTGGAAATTAAAAATGTACTTAACAAATTAACAACCACACTTCCTACTTGATTAATGACATAAATGCATTGCTTTAGTTCAATAATATTTATTTTTTAACAATTAATAATAATAACACAACTTGAGTACGTATACATATATATACCTTTTGTAACGACCTCTCCCTAGTTTCGCTGCGGGCGAGGAAATCATCTCATTGTTGTCGTTGGCTAAACATTCTGATGCCAACGAAGCCGAACCAAAATCATCAGGATTCAACATTAGAAGACCATTTACAAACGAATCTGCAATTTCCGTCACTAAAACATCAACGGAAACGAAATTTAATTTCTCCTTTCGGCAAAGTAAATTTTGTAGCCTCTTAGCAGAATTTCTGCCTCTAAGTAGAGTTTCGACCAAAATGACTTTACTTTTCTCCATTTCAATTCGATTTGTCTTAAATAAATGCAGAGTATATAGTTCGATCTGACGTTTGGTTACTATGAATTCATATTATATTTGTTTGTAACTCTTGATGACAGTGTGGTTTATATACACATGGTATGTTGATATAAAGAAAGTGGTAGGAAGTAGCAACTATATTAGATAAACAATGAAATAACTAAAATCTGATATGACGTCATAATTACATACATTCATGACATCATCCTAAATTCCTAATTACGGAGTACTATCATTATCTGATTTAAATTTTTGTTTATTATTTATTATTATTTTAATTTCATATTTTCTCATTATATATTTATCTTATTTTATTAAATTTTTCCTGAAAAATATACCACATTAAAATAGATTCAAATTTCAATATAACATATACATATAGTAATCAACAAAGAAGCTTGAGTCAACGGTCGTTCTAAGCAAACGTAGTTAAAACGAACATTTTAACTAAAACATAATGAATAATTGCTAGTACTTACACCATTTCTTACGGGCCATAACAATGGAGTATTGTTGTGCCACAACAATGACAAGACTGCCTATGCTATTGTTGTGGACTTCATTGTTGTGGTATGGTGAGAATAAATCACGATGGCCACAACGAAAATGCAACCAATCACTTTTTTTCCTTTTTAATTATAATATTAATAACTCAATATCAATTATATTTTATTCACGACATCACAACAATGCATTTACTATAGTGCCTCTTTCATCAACAACAATGTCACATCAGCAAAAAAACAATCTCACAACGCCACGACAATACCTCATGCGTAGAGAATGGTCTTAGTTGCAGTTTTGACATAATAGAATGGTAATTAATACCTAGCTAGCTAGATTCATGATATAAATTATGGAGTATAGCTTTGCTAAACAATGTCAACGGATAACATAGTTTAATTAAAACTAGTCCGGAACTGGCCCGTGCGATGGGGCGGGGGCTTTCGGCTTGTGTATTCATATTTAACGTAGCGTTGTTTATTTGGGGAAACGGCTCATGTCTTAAGCGCCGTTTTAGATGTCGTTGTCTTAAGCGTTTTTTAAAAAGTGTCCGTTTTGAACGTAGTTAGTTTCGTTTTGTTCATAATTTTTTTTCGAGTGTAACGGTGTTGTCGAAAAAATTTAACTCGCACCGAGCGAGAAGATAGGGCCCGTTAAAAATTCGGGTGGAATTAGTTTCTTTTATTTTAATAAAGTTATATAATTGCGCTTTTTACCCTCGAAAAAGTGTAAATTCGAGGGGTCTTTGTGTAAGGTAAGCATAAGTTGAGGGACCGGTTGTAGTGTGAACGCAAGCTTAAAACTACATTTTGAAACAACTGAAACTACACCTTCGGCCATGTCTTTTAGTATACAAGGATTAAAATTAAAATAATAATAATAATAAATTAATTAATAATAATTAAGTAAATCTAAGTTATTATAGTTATTTCTATATTTCTATCATTTTATCCGTTATTTTTGAGTAAATAACAAAATAATCTCTTGCTATACTTAGTTATTAAATCGACTATTTTAGAAAATTGACACTTTTACTACTATTATTATTATTATTATATTTGATATTTGATAAAACACGACATTTATATTATTGTTAGTACATGATGCACAACTGTGATGAATTTATTAAATTTATTGATTAAATATCATTACTCTTTTTGTTAAGCAATAAATCTCTCATTCATATGACATAACTAAAATACCTTTGATATACTTTTGTAGAATGTCTCATACTACCTTATCATGTAACTGAGGGACTATTTACTTTATCTTGAATTAAATGTTTTTTTTTTTTATATTTTTCCTGTTTAAGAAAAGTCTCTGTTTCAATGTCTCATACAAAGAGATCATCTCTTAGATTAAGTGACAAAATAATAATAATTTTATTTACTGAATTAAAAATTGTATAGAAACATTGAATAAACAAACCTTAAACAAACATGTTTTTCAAAGATTGAACTAGAAAAGACATGACCAAATGAAAATGAATTGTAAAAAGTCATGACACGGGGAGGATTAGTGGCAATTTCAGGATTGTAACTCAGTGGGGTTCCGGAAACTTTTAAGTACCAATTATATTAAGTTGTTATTTTATTGATAGTTTACCTTTAAAAAAATTAGAAATTCGAAAAATATATGGGATCGAGTAGTATAATTTAGTGGTGTTCAATACAATTCAAAAGAAAAACTATAGATTTAAAAAATATATGGGGTTATACATTTAAATTTAGTGGTGTCCTATATAATTTACAGAGTATTTTCTCCAAAAAAAATTCAAACTAGCGGTGTCTCGTGAACTCACGGATCTGTACTTAGAATCGCCCCTGAGAGGATATTGTAATTTTCTCGTAGTTGTTAAAGTTAAAAGCTATCACAATTACTCCGTACATTTTAAAACAAATACACGTTAAACAACGTTTAATAATGAGAATATAAGATTTTTAAAAGAACATTGAGTGTAAATATTACGTCTGGTTTTTGTTAAGAAAGGTTCTTAGAGTTTTATTAGCTTTTCACTTTTATCTTTTTTCCGGTTGAGTCCACATTGATTTAGTTTAGATTTAGTAAAGACTAAACATTACATTTCATACATGTGAAGTGTGAAAACATCTATAGACTGGTCCCACGAACAAATTCTATGCATATTCGGTATATTGCATGTTTTTCTTCGTAATGAGACGTGTATCCAATTTCTCAATTTTTGGTAATTATTCTTTTCATCTATCTATCTGATAGGCGATTTTATTTTATAATAATCAGGATCTGGATCTGGATATACCATCCTACTCCAATTTGTAAGTTTATTTTTGTTTAAAGCATATTCACACTCAACTGGTATCTATTTACGAATTTATACTTTAACTCCTAAACTTGAATTGATCACAATCTCTTTTATTGAAGGTATAAACCGTCGATCCAATTTGCAAGTTTAAACATCCTAACAAATTAAGTTTCGTACAGAGGAAATTATTGTTAACAGTAATTAAGTAGTTGAATACTTGTATTCACTCATTAAAGAGTAATGAAGAAATTCAATCATATATGAATTATAAATCAAACAAGTGTATTTTTATTTTCATTTTTGACATCACTAGTTACGCAGTACATCTAGAAGGTGCTATTAATACAACCCACTCACTCTACTCTTAGTTTTGTTTAAGGCGAAAATGTTGAATTGTATTGAATGATAGATCTTCATCAAAACAATGAAGATTCAATACGAGATACAATGACAGAGACAAGCTCGGCCCAAATGAAAAGTACAAATTGAAAGAAGCTAAGCTTAAAAACACAATAAAAAGGGATTATGTTCCCATACATAAGAGTGAAGACCATCAAAACAATTAAGATTCGTTGGTCGTTAAAAAGTGATGGGTTGTTTTCTGTTGCGTCTGCTCGTGCTTGTATCGATAGGTCCTTGTTACCTTCTTCTGACACTCCTACGACTTGGTTGGCTTTTTTACCTGGTAAAGTTAACATTTTTCTTTGGCGTTTAATTCGGGATAGGCTTCCTCATAGGCTTAATTTATCGAGTCGTGGTTTAGCGATTCAGTCGATTTCGTGCGGCTTTTGTAATCAAGGTGTTGAAAGCTTGGATCATTTATTTTTTAGTTGCTCTTATGCTCGTGAGGTTTGGCGGGCTGTTTTCATTTGGGTGGATCGTCCTTTTCATGGTTTTTCTTCGTGGCAAGAGATTCTTAGTTGGATTGATTCGTTGAATGGTAATGTGGCTTCGAAGGATTGTGTGTTCGCCATCGTTGTTGCGACTTTATGGATGCTTTGGCGACTCAGAAATTGCTTAGTGTTTAATGATAAATCCGTTAAAAAATGTGCCGTTGTTGATTCGATTAAGTTTTTTTCTTTTGCTTGGCTTAAATTTAGAGCTAAGCGTTGTGTAAATGGGAACGATTGGCTTTTAAGCCCCTTGTAATGCCTTTCTAGCATCATGCTAGAGGGCTAGTTTTTTGTTGTATTATATATATTTGCCGTTCCAAAAAACAAAAAAAAAAAGATTCGTGGCCCAAATGAAGGTCTTTAGCTTGATGTTGCGAACCAAAACCGAACTACACATGAACTTCCGATTGAAAATAAAGTTATTTCTTGCCAGCCAAATCGCCCAAATGGTTGCGGGTCCAATAAATTTCCAAAACTTTGAATCTTTAATACCCATTCCATAAAACCAATCATACGAAAAAACTTCAATCGACCTCGGGATGACCCATCTTAAATTTCACCATTTTAATAGGTCCGACCAAATATTAAACGTCTACTTACAATGTAATAATAAATGATTGACTGTTTCGATTTCATCCAAACACCAAATACAAAGATTCGATTGTGAAGAGGGTAAAATATGTCTTTTGATGAGGATGTCTTTAACGGCAATACTATTACGAATTGTGAGCCAATGAAATAACATGACTTTAGACGGAATGTTATTACCCCAAATTACCTTCGGCCACACAGGAGAAGTGACAACGTGAGATTGCAAAAGAATACGAACCGCATCGGAAACTAAGTAGATGCCCTCGGATGAAGCAGACCACATCAGATGGTCATCATCCAAATCTGAAAACTGGACGGAAGCTAGTAATACCAACAGTTATCCAATTTACCCAAATTGAACAAGATAAAGGAAAAAACCCTTATCAATACCCACTCGTAGTTAAGTAATCTAGTCGATATATATATATATATATATATATATATATATATATATATATATATATATATATATATATATATATATATATATATATATATATATATATATATATATATATATATATATATATATATATATATATATATATATGGTGATGATCCAGAGAGAACTCACATACTAAACTCAATCTGTGTGTAGATTAAATCTATGGATTCAAATCTCTTCGTAAGTTTTCACCGATTTCATGTGCCTAACAGAACGAATTGATTTTCTCTGAAACATGAGTGATTTTTATCCCGTCATTAATATTAATATTAATTAATATTAATATTAATATTAATACTAATACTTATATACTAAAAGTGGTGGCCGTTTGCATCGTTTCAGTTATATCGAATTATCGTTTTGAGTTTGCGTTCACATTACAAGCGGTCCCTCAACTTCGACTACATTTACACAACGGCCCCTCAAGTTTACACTTTTTCAAGGGTAGAAAATGTAAATATATAATTTTATTAAAATAAAAGAAACTAACTTCACCCGAATTTATAACGGGCCCTATCTTCTCGCTCGGTACGAGTTAAATTTTTCCGAGACCACCGTTCAACTCGAAAAAATCTTGCGAACCCAACGGGACTAACTATACGCGAAACGGACACTTCTCAAAAAACGCTAAACACAACGACAGCCCGTGTCTTCCCGCTCGCCGCGAGTTAAATTTTTTCGACATGAGCGTCATACTCGAACTAATTTTATGAACAAAACGATAAAAGGTACGCTTGAAACGGTCACTTTTTAAAAAATGCTAAAAACAACAACAACTCGTATCTTCCTGCTCGCCGCGAGTTATATTATCCCCCAGCACCATCAGACTCGAAATAATTTTATCAACAAAACGAAACTAACTACGCTCGAACCGGACCTATTTTAAAAAACAGTAAAGACGACAACACCAACAACGGCGCTTACTACATGTGCCGTTTTTCCTTCTCTAAATACATAAAGCTACGTTAAATATGAATACGCAGACCGAAAGCCTCCGCCGCATTGCGCGAGCCAGACCCGAACTAGTTAATTAAAAAATCCTAGTTCCAAAAGAAATTTGCACGGTTTAGGCTAAGATATAAAAGTATTATAATATGTAATCTTCTTGGAATATCTTAATTTCCGTAAAAAGGACAACGATGCTGAAAAAGACATAACCGAATGAAAACAGAAAGAAAAAGTAAATATGCACATGAATTGAATCCACTCACTACAATACAATATTTCCATATCAACCATAAAAAAGTTATATTTTCAGACACAATTTCTTCAAAACTTCTAAAAATACCCATACAAAATAATCATATCCGTTCATCAACTCACTTTATTATTAGCGACAGATCAGCATCATGATGACGTGCGATTGATGACATCACTGATTTTAGATTTTATTTTAACTTTGAGAAATTTCTTAGAAGTTATTTACATGCTTCCTAACACCTTCTCTGAATATATCTATATAAACGTCTGTATATCACACAACTTCACTTTACACTAAACCCTATTCCTTTTCCATTTAACACTAAATACAATATTACAATATCTCAAATGGACCAAAAACAACAATTCTTGATTGAAACCCTAACTAAAGGAAGAGACTCTTTAAAAAAGCTGCAGTATTTACTTCGCCGGAAAGTTAATGATGATGATGGGACGGGATCCGTTGAAGATCTTTTAACGGAAATAATGGGGTCTTTCTCCGTTGGTGTTTCTATGTTGAATTCTCGTGATTCCGACCAGTTTCTTGGGGTTCCGGCGAGTCCCATTATTGACCAAGTACCAGAAGTTGACCCCGGTAAGAAACAGGCAAAGGGTGTAAAAGAACGGAGAGGGTGTTACAAGAGAAGGTATATATATTTACTAAGATGCTTTTAGTTTCTTGAATTGATAATTGATTGATGTAAACACAAGATCATATGAACTTATAAATTGGTGAATAATTAACTTAATTAATTAATATAATGTTATCATCATCACATCATGTTTGAAAATTTATTAACATGTGTGTTTTTGCTTGGATTAAATGTTTGTAGAAGGACATCAGATTCTAGGGTCGAGATCAGTAGTACAATTCAAGATGCATATCAATGGAGAAAGTATGGTCAAAAAGAGATCCTTAACTCTAAATACCCAAGGTCCTACATACTCATTTGTGTATTGAACTTAATTTTTATGATTATGTTATCTTTTATATTAATTGTCTGAGATAATCGGTTAAAAGGTACTCCGTATAAACTAAGTGTCTCAAATTGAATATTGGAAGAAATAAATGTATACATATAAATTTAGAAAATCTCTGTATTATTAATTTGTTTTAAAGTCCTATTACATAACTTTTATATCATTATACGTAATACATTGTTGTTGGGCTTACAACAACATGATGTTGGGCTTATGTTTAGGTTTCTAATTGTAATACGGAGTAATAATTACTAATTAATAATAATATTTTTGGGTTGAATTTGCAGATGCTACTTTAGGTGCACCCACAAACATGTTCACGGTTGTAAAGCAGTTAAACAAGTTCAACAATTGGATGATGAATCAAACATGTTCAACATCACATATTTTGGCTATCACACTTGCCCTAGTCCAAATTCGTTTTCACAACATGGACTTGTCCTTGATTTTGGAGATTCCAAAAACCATAAAAATTTCTCAAACAACCCTTCAACTATTACAAATGTCCACACTGATCCCTTTGTAAAACAAGAAGTTGATTCAAAAGTCCAAACTACCGAAAATACCTCTGATAATACTTCAACTGCCAATGACGATTATTCATCAACTTCCAATTTGGTATGGAATATGAATGATCATGAATTATTGATGGGTTTTGACCATGAAGGTTCTTGTGGATCCACTAGCTCCAATAGTTATTTGAATATGGAGTTTTTCAACAATGGTGATTTTACAACCGATTATCCTTTAATCGATTTCACGGGTTAAATATTTCCTAAAATAATAAGGTTATGTGTTGTATATTAGTCGAATTGCAGCAACTTTTGTTAGCAAGATATATGCTACTGAATCCAATCTTTACGGATGAAGAAAGCTTACATGTACAAACTCTAGATTTGTATACGATCGATGTTTGTATATCAATCGACCGGTTTATTATCTTTTATTGTTTGATCTTTTAAAGTGAGAACATTATGTTTGTATTTACGTAGTAAGGCATGTTTCTGCAATGTTAATTAAGGCCTCGCGAGATCAAAGTTATAAGTCGATTCTTATGAGGAGTGACACGTTAAAAAAATCATAGTTATACCGAAAGTGAATTTTTTTTTTTTTTTTGTTTCCCTTTAGTGAATAATTAGGGAGAAAAAATAGGAGGTGAAATAAATGTCGCTAACCTGAAAATAATCGTCATCAATTGGTGTTATAAAAAAAAATTGCATCGCGCACAGTATCCATCACCTAAAATTCAACATGCAACTGCTTCTTAAGATGTTTTTATGTGCGTTAACGACAGTCTTAAATAGTGTCGAAGCCACATATGCTTGAATGGGGTCATATGACACCATCGACAAAAATATGTGAACTCGTAATTATTAAATTAATAGGCATTAGAAGGTTGAAATTTTCTAAAAATGACCCCGGCCATTCCACTTCAATAGAAACCCAACTCAACAAAACTTAGAGTATATAATATGTTGTACTTTTGTGCTTCGAAATGGTTGCTATGGCCACTCCCTATCGTGACTAAACTATTCATTCTCTTAACTTTCCACATTAGCGTCATATCAACACCAATATCCTTTAACTAACTCAAAACTAAACACTTTCTATCATGGTTAAAACAATACTCCTCTTAATATATACTACGTAATATACAAACAATAAAGCATTAAGTTCAAACAATAAAAAGCGACTTGGACCCACAATTGCTATAACTAAGATTTATACTTCCGTTAAATTGATGGTGAGTGCGGGTAACTAACGGGGTAAATAAGCCGTGCCTATGGTTCATTACGGGTAATGGTAACTACGGATAACTAGCGGGTAATGGAACCATAGGGAGTGGTCTAAGCATCCGGACAAATTTGACTATCTACAATTTTAGAGTTTATTAATTTGTAGGGATTTTTTTTATGCTTAATTTATTTGATAATCCTGGTTTATATCATATTACCATGAATTGTTTGTTACTTATTTGTACTTTATTTGATAATTGTGGTTTATATCATATTATCATGAATTGTTGATGGAGAAAGCTATAATGTATCATTTTCAACGAATGAAATATCGTAGGAGACAATTGTGATAAAAGTAACTCAAATTTTTATTTTTATGATTGTACTTAATAATAGTTTGTCAATAACTTTTGAGACTTAAACATTTCGATGTTATTCTATGATACCAACCAGCTAAAATCTTGGCTTCGTGGTCTTAAAGGTTCTCATTAAAATAAATAACCCAACAATTGCATTTGATATATTTTATTTATGTTATGTTATAAGATTATAACAATGCTGACACGTAATCACGTTACATAAATATGTTTTTATAATCAAACTACTAGGCTAGTTCTTAAATTAAATGTTGGAACCATTTGACAGGTAATGTAAACAAATAAAATTTCTTGTATCAAGTGGGAAAAGCATTAGAAAACACGACTTTGACTCATTTATGAACGAACAATGATCTTTTAATTCAAACTATCAATCATATCAAATCATTCATTATATCATATATAAATTATTCAAGAAAAAACCCCAAATAAAACAAGATAGTTTTCAAACTCACTACTCTCCCTAGTTAAACGTTGGATTATTGAAGAGATGGTGAAGAAGATAGTAGGGGTTGGTGATCAATATTTGTAGCCGGTGTGGAGAGTTCGGGCTTGTGGTGAAGTGTGTAGATAATGATAAACTTTCTAAGCTTGTTTCCTGTGATCGGGGCTGTGAGGATGTGATCATGGTCGAACCCTTTATTAACCGCGCTGATTGTTTTTTCAGATTCACATGGTTTGAAGTTAAGGGGTTGTCGGCAAGGTTTGTTTCGTTGAATAATATTAAAGAGGTGGTTGTTCAGGTGGTTCCCTACTATACGTTACTAACTCATCTTCTATCTTTCGTCACATAGATTCTTTCCACGTCTTTATCGAAATGGAAAACCCGATCATGATTTAAGAAGCAGTGTTTTGGCTGCGAAAGAGGAGGTGAACGGTGGTTGGGTGTGTGTTTAAATGAACGAGATCGTCAACCTTGCTAAACCGGACAAATTGCTAGATCTTGAGTTTTCGCCTAACTTGGTTCCTCTTCCAAATATCGTTATTCCATGGTTAATCATCGGTGATGTGTCGAAGTAGGTTACTCCGTTGGCGGAAGAAAGATGATACTATTTAACTGACGAGATTTTCCCAACATGGATTTCATTCGATAAGGCTTATTCAAGTGCGGTTGACCCAAAGCGTTTAAATTTTTTTAAGAAAATAAGCTGGTTCTCGTAAGGATGTTGAGAGAACTTTTGAGATTCTACAAGGTCATTGACATATTCTTCAATGACCGGCAATGGCTTTCGAGGTGAATAAATGAGGCGACTCATCTATACATGCATCCTATTATACAACATGATTGTTGAAGAAACTGATCATAACATGATGAGAATGACTGGGTTTGTGAACCAGATCATATTATGCAAGGTACTTGGATCGAAAGTTTTTCAACTAACGATAGAAGAAAAAAGAAACTACGGAAAAAAATTGGGCGAAGGATTACGATTTGATTTTGTTAAACATTTATAGTTTATTTGAGAATAAATGTTATTTTATGTAAAATAAATTAAGTATATACAAAATACTAAAATAAATAAATAAATAAAATAATAAAAAGAGAAAATTGCGCGGATAGTTCCTGTGGTTTGTAGTACCCAGCGTGGATAGACATAGTTATTGATTTGAGGATGGATAGTCATTATTTTTGAATTGTTCTGCAAAGATAGCCCAAGTGACGTTTTTCTGTTTGATTCCTCCGTTAACCCATTCTCACGTGATTTTCACATGAGGGTTTTTTGGTCTTTAAACAATTCCCTCTTGTTATCTCCACCCACCCACCTACTTTTTTTTTTTTTTTGCATTTATTATAATTGCACGTGCATTTCCCTCTTTTCCCACTTTCCTGTCTCTTTACGTCACTTAAAAAAACCCTAAGAAACTGTAATCGACTTGCAAGATGAACGACAATGGGATACATATACGAGATAATGATCTAGTATACGATGACACTAATCTTCTAATGCTATATGGTAAGCACTAATTTTAGATTTTTATTTTATTTTTAATTTGTAACACCCCGTTTTTCTAAACATGACGCTTGTGGCATCCTACGGATTCCAAGAATGAGTATTTGATAGTTTGGATGCAATGAGTTGACCATGTTGGACTTTGAGATGTTTTAAAAGTGAAATTGGAGTACATCAGGTAAACTGTCGAGTTTGAAGGGGGTTTGTCGCGTTCTGGTGTGTACTTATCCGTGACAAACATGGTCAAAACGCGACAACTTCTGATACATGACTTCTGTCTATTTATCGCGTTTGGTTTATGTGTATCGCGTCCTGGTGTCGCGAAACGCGACGTAGTGTCGCGAAACGCGACAAATGTCGCTGTAATGACAATTTTAGCCATTTTAGATGGCATCTTTTGGGGGTGTTATAGTCTTTTCACTAGTGGACGGTTTGGAGAGCCTAAAAGCTGATGGAAGCTTATCCTAACCTCATTAAACATTTCTCCATCCATCTACATTCATTTTAGAGAGAGAGAGAGATAGAGTGTCAGTGAGAAAAAGCTCACTTTGGGGAAGAAGAAAAAGGAATCTTGACCGAGCCCGAGTTTTAAAGTTGTTCCCTACGTCTCTAGCTACGTTGTGATAGTGTTGGTAAGTTCTAACTCCGAGTTTTGAGTTTTAATTGATTTATGGCTAGGGTTTGTTCATTTGGGACTTGTAAGACCCATTTGGGGGATAAATGGGTGGACGTGGGTTAAATTGATGTAAGGAAAACACTAATAGCTATAATCTAGGGTTTGGTCATGTAAGTTGAGGTTTGTAAGTGTTAATTGTGTTGTTAGTCACTAATACACTTGTAAAATGATGAAAGATTTGTTAATGGGTTAAGTTTGACCAAAATTTGTAAGTCTAAGTGTTAAAATTGGGTAAATGGGCTATTGTTGACCTAGTTGGGTAAGATGGGTATGAGATACCCATAATTCGTGTTACTTGGTGTTAGTAGACTTTAATCACTAGCTTTTAGTGATTTATAATGAGTCTTGGCCATTGATGGGCGGTTTTGGTGTAAGTGAGCCATTTAATGCGTTTGGGTCATTAAATACTCAAGAGTTATGTATTGGTGGTTAGCTCCACAAGTTTGTATGTTGATTTGAGTACTTAATGTATTAGGTACTTCGCTTGAGGCGTGCAGATTATAATCATCACCTTGGTGTTAAGGTGAGTGGGATATTATGCATGTATGTATATAGTATATTTATTTGTATACTATGGTATGACCCACGGAGCCGGGAGTGCCATAGTGTGTGCGAGTGTGCTATGATGTGAACCACGGAGCCGGTAGCATCATGGTGCACGTGTTGTGATGTGAACCACGGAGCCAGTAGCATCAAAGTGTGAACCACAGAGCCAGTAGCACTATAAAATTAGGTGTGAACACGGAGCCGGTAGCACCGAAGTGTGAACCACGGAGCCGGTAGCACTATAAAAGAGTATGACTCGAATGCGTAGTGACGTGAACCACGGAGCCGGTAGCGTCATAGCATTACGTATGGTGTGAACCACGGAGCCGGTAGCACCATGACGTGTGTATGGTTAACCATATAGTTCGTGTATGTGTTGTAGTGTAGCATATTATATATATTTGGAGTATAAGCTATTGTTTATGCTAGTTGCGGTTTTGGAGGTTATTAGCTTTTATTTGGAGTTCGTATGCTAATATTATATTGCTAGCATGTTTGTAGTGTGTGAGTAGGTGATTGCAAGTAGGTATATTATATATGCATGTGTATACTTATTGCACTCACTAAGCGTTAGCTTACCCCTCTCGTTGTTTACTTTTTAGATGCAGGTGCGGAGAAAGGGAAGGGGTTGTCGGGCACTAGTTTCCCCTTGTTGGATGCTTGTTGAAGCTTTTGGAAGTTGACCTAGCGTTTTGGGTAGTTTAGCCCCAAACCATGCTCGGGTGTTGTTTGGATTAAAACTATCATGTTAATGGGTCGAACTTACATCACATTTGATTAAGGGCCTTCGTGCCTTCTTTGTAAACATTAAACTTGTTGTATTGGTTTAAACGGATTGTATGGAACGGTTTACGTTATGTAACCATTTAATTGGGCGTTAATGGTTTATAAATATAAAAAAAATATTGTCGTGTTGAATACGGGTTGGGTTGTTTCAAGTGGTATCAGAACATGGTCTAAGGGATTTATGCGACTTGAGATAGGTGCCTAGACTTGGACTTTATTGTGTATGCATTTTATGCAGGACTTGTAGGATATCGGGTCGGACCGGGTTTGGTTGGTGCCTAGGTTTAGGTGAACTAACCATGCCCTAATTAATTTGTGTTGTGTTTTGTAATCATCAAGCGAGATAGACGTTGTACTAGCAAGTTAACGCAGTGTGCTCGCGTAACAATGACTAGCTACCATTGTTACGGGTTCAAATCGTGCTAAACGAGCGATGTACGACGATTTTTGAGCAAGATGGGGCGTTGTGGTGCGAGTGAGTTCATATGCGTTCGTGGTTTAATTGTTTTTGCATTCCTTAGAATGAAGACGGAATATGAATATGGAACGGACGGACCTATTCGTGAATGGAAGGATGAGTTAACGTTAAGGATTGAGGCCGTGTTCGAAAGCTATATCTCGATTTTTGCCGGCAAGGTTAAACAAGTTCTCCAAGAGTCGTTCGAGGGAATAGTAACCGAGATGGTTCGAGACCAAGTGTCTAAGGCCGTAAGGGAAGAGTTTGAAAAGAGGTTTCTTAAACCTCAAGGTAACGGCGACGAAGGAGCTATTATGGAGTTTGAACCTTATGCTCCAAAATTAGTTGATCACCCTTGGGGTAAGAGAAAGTTCAAATCGATAGGTGGCCCTAGTATGAAGGCGATGAATGTGCCCGAAAATGTCGAGGGCGCAAGGAAGAAAGTGTCGTTCACTGGTACTTCCAAATGTTACAATTGTGGGCAAAGGGGACACAAGTCTCTTGAATGTCCGTCAGGCAAGCTTTTATGTTTTAAGTGTCGAAAGGAAGGGCACCAAAGGTCAAAGTGTCCCGAGTTGGTTGGTAATCAGACTAAAAAGTTAGAAGGTTTCGTGCCTACGTGGTTTAGGTGTGGAGAACGAGGCCATTTGGCACAGGATTGTACGGGTGTACCTTTAAGCGTGATCAAGTGCTTTATTTGCCGGAAGGAAGGACACCGAATGTCGGAGTGTTCCGAATTGTTTGAAGATCGGGTTAGGAGGTTAGAGCACGACTATTTGATGGATAATGAAGCGCAGAAGTCCAACAATGTAGCTTCAGGTACTTTCATTTTTACATACAAGTATGCGTTATTATTATTTGTTGTGTGCCGATGGATTCGGTTTTGAATTTAGAGACTTAAATTTCGTTTCGAGATCTAGTTAGTCTCGAGTGAGCGTATATTTCATCCGCACCCTTATAGGTGCGGGGTTAGTAATTTCGATGACGGTGTACTAGGGTAGCACTTGAGTTGTTGACTCGTGATAGTGTGACCTGGGTCGGGTGCATGGTGTTAATACATAATATTATTATGGGTAGCATTCCTAATGGAATTTCCCCATGTTGGAAGTTGGATTGACGACTGAAGGGCGTAAGACTTAAATTTTTCTAAGCATTCCTTAGTGATTGGCGAAGGATTTGGTTTTACCAACCTATATGAATGGGCTCTAGTGTTCGGTTGACAGCGCGTGTTCGTTTTGGTGACAAAAGTTGAAGAACCGTAAGGTTCATAGGTTGGAAATGATTGAAGTCATTTTAGTCTTGAGACTGGTAGCATAGGACGAATGGAACAATGTGAATAACGTACGAGTCGTGAGATACTAGACTGGTAAATTTCATCTCCCTTTAACGGGACGGATGTGCAAGATGGTCAGGGATGCGGACGCGGACTTGACGGAAGAACAAGTTAAGGACGGTGTTTGTTGGTGAAGATGAGGGTAACGCAATTGTTAAGTTAACATTGTTCACTCTTTTCCCCTGAGGGGAAGCATAGAGGTATTGTCGGTCGGACAATTTTGGGTGAAACAGGTCGAGTGAACCCACTGGTTGGGAAGGTCTACCCTGCGGGTAGAGGCATCTTTGATATACAAGGTACGAGTTATGTTGGCAGTAGGTCGTTGCTTAATTGACGACAACGGGTGACAGTGAGCGTCGGTGTTATGGTAAAATGAATTCGCGAGAATTCGTGGGCTATGATCGATGAGGAGATTGGTCGTATAGGTCGAGGTGTTGTGCCTTGACTCGGTTGTTTGAGTCTTTGGCTGTCTAGGCTTTTTACGTTGTGGGTTTTGGGTCGTTAAACTCGTTCGAGTGAGACCCGTAGGATTTGTTGTGATAACCCGAAAAATTTCTGATTAAATTTAAACTAAACTTCGACTGTTTCTGACGATTCACGAATAACTGGTTATAAAAAGATACGTAAATATATATGTGTGTGTATATACATCATTTACAATCATTACTATTATCAGTATTATAATTATTATTATTAATAATTATCATTATCATTAATATAATTACTAATATATTTAGTATTAGTATTAATACTTAACATTAATATTAAAATAATGAAATAACATTATTATTATTATTAATATTATTATTATTAAAATTATTATTATTATCATTTATCATTATTATAATTAATATTATTATTAATATCATTAACATAATTTATATTATTATTATTATTATTATTATTATTATTATAATTATTATTATTATTATTATTATTATTATTATTATTATTATTATTATTATTATTGTTACTAATATTATTATTATTAAAAGTATTACTATTAGTAATACGAGTATTATCATTATAATTATTACGTAGTAGTATTATCATTATAATTAGTACTATCATTATAATAATTATTAATATAATTTATATCGTGATTATTATTATTATTGTCAAAAATTATTATTATCATTATCATTTATTATTTCTAGTATTATTATCAATATTATTACTTTTATTATTATTAATAATATTACCAAATTATTATAATTAATATATTTATCAATAATTAATATTAATTAAAAATAAATTAAAAAGTCAAATAAAGAGTACTATAATTATCAGCTTTTAAATTTTATATTTTTTTTAAAATCGTATTTGATTTCCAGATTTATATATCTGCTTTTGTTTTTTTAAAATTTATCATGATCTGCTTTTGATTTTTTTTAATCACGATCCAGAATTTTTATTTATTTATTTTCTCCCTGTCGCCATTTTTTTTATCAAATCATGTTATATTTTTTATTTCTCCTACTGGTTATAATTTTGTATCTATCGACCAAATTCATATTATAAATTCATCATCTGAAATCACGAGTGAATAACATATATACATTACCTTTATATTTTTTTTTATCGATATCTCTGTTCCAGTTCCTTTTTTACAAAAATTCGAAAACGAAATCCATTTCAAAATCTAATATTGCAATTGTGTTAGGAATTGTCTAGTTAATCTATCTGAAAAGTTTGAACCTTCAATTTGTTATATTGAATTCGAATTCTTGAGTCAAACTTTAAAATTCAAAAAGTCAACTAAGTGTTTATCGTAAAATTCGAGTTTGTTTTTAAGTTTCAGTTGAAATTGAAGATTTAAAAAGTTTATAGGAGTGATTTAAAACCTTTTTCGTGTTGTAATATTTGTCTAAAACATTCTCAATCTCAAAATCAAGTCTTGAGTTCAAGTTCTTAATAAAACGCTGTAATTCATTTTTCTTTTCTGTTATATTAATTCAAATACATTTTTAATGTTTTTGTTTCGATTTCTAAAAACCTAAATTAAACTGGTAACTCGAGTTTATGGTTGTGGAATCGATTTTTGATCGTTGTTTATAAAGAAGAAGAAGGGAATAAAATACAGAAAATATGTACGGGTTATAAGTAATAAAAGGGGGTTCTAAATCAGAAAGAATCAGACAGCAGAATGGTTAGAGTGCGTGTCGGGTGAGTGAGAGGTCACGGGTTCGAGTCCCGTCTTGGGCATTTATTTTTTTGAAGAGCTCCTAAGGTAGTTTTTATTATTATTATTATTATTATTATTATTATTATTATTATTATTATTATTATTATTATTATTATTATTATTATTATTATTATTATTATTATTATTATTATTATTATTATCATTAATCTAATTATTATTATTATTATTATTATTATTATTATTATTATTATTATTATTATCATCATTAATCTAATTAGTATTATCATTATTATTATTATTGTTACTAGTATTAAAAGTATTATTAGTATTACTAATATTATTATTATAATTATTAGTATTATCATTATAATTATTGGTATTATTATTAAAACTATCATTATTATTATCATTTTAAATATCATTATCATTATTATGATTAAAATTATTATTATTATTATTATTTTAACAATACAAATTATTGTTATCATTATTATTATTAGTACTAGTATCATTTTATATAATTTAATGTTATCATTATTATTATTACTAATATGATTATCTTCATTAGTATTATTATTATTAAAAATTACTATCGTTATTATCATTTTTACAAAAATTATCGTTTTTACTATTATTAAAACTATCATCTTTACTTTATAATTGTTAGTAAAGCTATCAACTGTATTAAAATTACTATTATTACCATTATTATTATAAATATTAATAAATCATTATTATCAAAACTATTACTTTTACAAATAAATATTTTGTACATTGAATACACTTATTTCATATACTACAATTATATTTCATATAATTATATAACAAATATATTAACATTTTTATATAAATATTCATATATAACAAATTAGGTATTTTTAATATAATACCAATCAAACACACACACACACACACACACACACACACACACACACACACACACACATATATATATATATATATATATATATATATATATATATATATATATATATATATATATATATATATATATATATATATATATATATATATATGGGCACGATCCGTGGCTAAGCTTAAAACGAGTACAAACCGGATAAGCAAATGTGGACCACAAAATATCATAAAACTTCATTTAGGTTAAAATGCATGGAAGGGTAAAATAGTCATTTTAATAATTATGATTAATAAAATTAATTATACAAAAGTTAACATATTATGAACCACCTTCACCACCACCAACCACCACCACCACCCACCACCACCACCCACCACCACTACCACCACCACCACCACCACAATCACCACCACCAACTACCACCACCACCTACCACCAACCACCACCACCACCACCCACCACCACCAACCATCACCAATAACCACCACCACCACCAACCATCACCACCAACCACCATCACCACCAACCACCAACCACCACCACCACCACCACCAACCACCACCACCACCAACCACCACCACCCACCACCAACCACCACCACCACCACCAACCACCACCCACCACCAACCACCCCAACCACCACCACTACCAACCACCACCACACACCATCATCACCACCAACCACCACCAACCACACCACCACCAACCACCACCACCAACCACCACCACCACCAACCACCACCACCTGCCACCATCAACCAAACCACCACCATCAACTACCACCACCACCAACCACCACCAACCACCATCCACCACATCCAACCATCACCACCACCAACCAACCACTACCATCAACCAACACCACCAACCACCACCACCACTAACACCAACCATCAACAACCACCACCACCCACCACCACCACACACCACCATTACCACCACCACCCTCCACCCGCCACCACCCACCACCACCACCAACCACCATCCACCACCACCAACTACCACCACAACCACCCACCACGACCAACCACCACCATCACCACCACCAACCACCACCACCAACCACCACCACCAACCACAACCACCACCACCACAATCACCACCACCATCACCTACCACCAACCACCACCACTACCACTATCCACCACCACCAACCACCACCACCACCAACCACCACCACCAACCACCACCACCACCAACCACCACTACCCACCACCATCCACCACCACCATCCACCACCACTACCACCATCTACCACCACCAACCACCACTACCACCACCAACAACCACCACTACCAACCACCACCAACCACCACCCACCACTACCACCAACCACCACCACCAATCATCACCACCACCTGTCATACCCCGTCCTAATCCATCTGGACGAAGTCACCAACATCTGGTCCCATTGCGATGATCGACTCCAAATAATGTCTTTAAAATGAGCAAATGCACAACGAAAGATTTCTTTCATACCTGAGAATAAACATGCTTTCAAGTGTCAACCAAAAGGTTGGTGAGTTCATAGGTTTACCATAAAATAATAAAATTCATCATTTTGATAGACCACAAGATTTAAATCCTGCATGGTACAAATGGGCCCGAATCCTATACGCACCTGTAATGTACATGCGATATCTTTTAAATACAGTACATCTTTCTCGTGTACGAAATCATCTTTCATAAATCTTAGTAACCGTACACATATCTTGTGCACAAAAATAACATACACATAACCTGTGTATAAAAATCATTCTCTCGATACATAACATTCTCTTTTCATTACTTTCATAGCTTGGCTTAGTAACCGACCTTAACATATAATGCGCATAATAATATCCCCAAAACAGAACATCTCGTATGTATAATAATCATATAAACTTCGAAGTACTAAACACCATGCCCACTAGCCCTTTCGTCTAGTGAACATTCTGGGTGGGGGTGTTAAACCCGGTAGCTACCTTTAGGATTCGCGTCAATTAGGCGTGCACTAATTCTCAAAATTAGTGATGTTCCCTAATTCTTAGGTTACCAAGAAATAATAATCAGGGAAAAAATATTCATATCAATTGTGGCAATTATCACGTCCACATAATTCAATGGTGGCAATTATCACGTCCACATAATTCATTCGAGGAATGTTTTGCTTGTGTCTATCTCGTTAAACATTTATAAAAGCATTTCATGTATTCGCAGTTCAAAATGTATTTCAAAAGCATTTAATAAAGCAGTTGTAAAAATAGCGCATGTATTCTCAGTCCCAAAAATGTAAAGAGTAAAAGGGAATCAAATGAACTCACAATACTGTATTTTGTAGTAAAAATACATATGACGATATTGAACAATGCAAGGTTGGCCTCGGATTCACGAACCTATTTCAGTAATATATATATATATATATATATATATATATATATATATATATATATATATATATATATATATATATATATATATATATATATATATATATATATATATATATATATATATAAAACATATATTTGTAATCAAACAGATATATATATATATATATTATTATTAGTGATTTTATTAATAACCTAATTAGATATATTTATTTTTATATAGATAATTAACATTTATTACAAAAAAAAAAATTAATATGGTTAGGATTTATGTCATAAATATATTTTTATATAGAAAAATCTTCATTTGATATATTAATAATACTAATAATAATAATGATAAAAATAATACTAATTATGATAATAATTATGATAATTCTAATAATAATAATAATAATAATAATAATAATAATAATAATAATGATAATTTTTAATATTAATGATAAGGATAGTACTAATAATAATAATGTTTGTAATGATGATACTAGTAACGTTTAATGATAATACTAACAACTATGATATAAATTTTATTAATAATAACAATAATAATAATGATAATAATAATAATAATAATAATAATAATAATAATAATAATAATAATAATAATAATAATAATAATAATAATAATAACAACTTGATACTAATACTAATATTAATGATAATAATAATATTTTGGGTTATTTTCGTAATAACAATAATAATAACAATAATCATAATAATAATAAATATATGATAAATAATAATAAATGTATACCCTCAAAAGCTTTTAGTAAAAACAAGGGCTCCAGACGGGACTCGAACCCAAGACCTCTCGCCAACTCAACACCTCCCATGACCATTGAACCGTCTGCTGTATTTCTGTTATACTTAGGATCTAGGTGTTATTTAACTAGTATATCCTTCTGTTTTTCTTATTTTTCTTATTCCTAATTTTGATCGACCAACATGTTAATCACCCAAGCCTCATTAACCTCATTTATAATCACCATATCTTCATCATACAAACCCATGATCGTCCTCACATACATATCGTATACATAATCATCATAAAATCACCATGATACGTTCATTATTTATGGATGTTGTTACTAGTATAACATTCTGGCCCAATTTTATTTCAGCCCAACAGTAGACTCACAAGCCCATGTTTGTGTTTTAAGTCCGTAACAAAAAGGAGAAGCCCAATACACAAGTACTAAGCCTATCGGCTGTAACAGGAAATGGAGAAACAGAAATTGTTGCGAGGTAATAACTGCACAGTCCATACTAAAACAATTCGGCCCAAACAAAGGGAGTCTAAATAAATTACTCCCGTTTCAATAGATATTCAGCTTTGCAATTGAAGTAGGTCGACAGGGTGTAGTGGGTGGGGTTCGTCTGCTTAATATTCGTCGGCCAAAAAGAAAAAGAAAAAGAAAAGTGCAGTATTAATTCGATATCAATTGCAGTCTGCAATTTCAATTGATGAAGTTATTTTTTTTTTTTGAAAGGCAAGCTTGCATCAGTCCTGACCGAAGCCTAGTCATCATTTGCACACACACGCGCGCTTTCGGGCAGGAAACCCGAACCACACTCTGAGGATCCAACCCTTTAACCATCCCGAGGGGCAGGCGGGCTGGATCTTAGTCCCAGAGCGGGTCGGTAAAACCTTCCCTTTGGGCCACCTTCAAGGAATATATTTCAATTCCTAGAGCGGGTGACGAGGCTCGAACCCGAGACCTCTAGCCCTGCGAGTACACAAGTGTAACCGCGGTACCATTGAAGCAATGCTTAGTTGGTAATTGATGAAGTTATTATAGTTGGGTTTGTTGATCGAAACAGAAATATGCTGGAGTGGCTGCAGATGGTGATCTTGTGTGGGTTTTGATAATAATTTATGTAACGGTTTTAAGGGTAACGATGGTGATAGTTTGAGTTCTCTCAACAGATAATTAGGAACAGTAGGAGTAATATTTAAATCTTTATGACGATAAAGATGATGATAAAAGCGATGAAGATGATGATACGTGGTGGTTGTATTGAGTTTTAGTTTTGAACTTTAATCAGAAACATGTAGTAGTAGGAAAAAGTAATAGACAGGTAGACAGGAGTAGTTAGTACCGAAGAACAGAAAAACTTGGTGACAACAGAAGAAATAGTAGCAGGAGTTTACAATTCACGATGGATTTAAGGGTTTTTGTTTAGATTAAACTGAAACAGTAGGACAGACCTAGTTCGATCATTTGCAAGAATTAAAAATATGGAGTTTAGTTTGATGAAGGGTTTTATAAAAAAAATGGTGGTGTTTGCTTATTAGTTCCCGGTGGTGGTGGAAGGTGATTTGTTTTGGTTTCAACACAGGTAAAGGGAGAGAGAGGAGAAGATGATGGTGTTTGGTTTACAGTGGTGGCGGTTAACAAGATTTGAGCATTTTGTGGTTGTGAAATAAGTAAACAAGTGAGTTTAGTTCGAACAGAAGTTGATCATGGATAGGTTCGATGGCGGGTTCACGATGGTGGTAAGGTTTTATAGATTACAACCGAAACAAAAGTAAAACTCAATTTGTTGAGTGATCTTTGGGAGACGAATCCAAGCAGTTGCAATAATAGCTTTGAAAACAAAAATAGTAGTAATTGATGATCTAAGGTAGTCTTTGGGTTTGGTTCACATAAAATAGGAAAAAAAGAAGAAGGAGAAAGGTGGTGGTTTAATGGGTTTTGAAGTGGTGGGTTGTGGGGTTTTGAAAGTTCATTGTTTATAAATGATTCATCGAAGATTGATATTTCAATGATTAAGTTAGATAGCATAGAGTGTTGTGGTTTCTCCATGGAAAGTAATGGTGGTGATTGGTGTTGTATGGCGGTGACCGGTGATTCATGGGGTGGTTGCTGGGCTGAAGGTGGTGGTGACTCGACGGTGGCTCTTGGTGGTGATTGATGGTATATGTGTGTTTTACATCTATGAATTTATAAGTATATGTATATTGTGGATACATATATAAAGAAGATAGGTTAGGTGGAGGGTGATTGAAAACAAAAACTAGATATCTAGATATCCCTATGTACTCGTTTGTGCATTATTATATAAATAATATAGTAATAAATATCACCACTCAAGTTGAGAAAACAGAAATTTCAAAGTTAAAAGAATCGTACCAATCATGCACAGTAAACTCAAATTGATTCAATCATGCACAGTGTAATTATTAAATGATTATGAATGTCCTATTTAGTGATGTTTATACGACATCTGTTACAATCATTTAATTTAATCAATTGGATTGGGTAATTTATTATTCATTATGGCCAAGTGAATAAATTAATGTATCATGGACTAATTAAAACAGGGGTGGATTACATACAAGAGTAATTGGTGTAATTGTTAACAAAGTATTAAAACCTTGAATTACACGCAGTCGATAATCTGGTGTAATTATTAACAAAGTATTAAGACCTTGTTACAGTTCAAGTCCCTAATTAGTTGAAATATTTGACTTCGGAAATAAGGTTAATTTGACGAGCATTTTATAATTATAACCGATGGACTATTATGGACAAAAACCAGATAGGTATCAAATAAACCAGGATAAAGGATAATTAACCCCGGTAATAATTAATTAAAATCAAAACTTCAAACATCATGATTACGGAAGTTTAAATAAGCATAATACTTTTATTTCATATTTCATCGTACCTTTATTTACTGTCATTTTAATTACTGCAATTTACTTTATCGCAATTTAAATTCTGTCATTTATATTATTATCATTTATCTTTACGCTTAAAATATAAAATCGACAAACCGGTCATTAAACGGTAAAAACCCTCTCTTTATAATAATAATACTACTTATATATATATTTATATTTTTACAATTATAGGTTAAAATAATTATAGCGTTAAACTTGTTTACTGTATCTCTGTGGAACGAACCGGACTTACTAAAAACTACACTAATGTACGATTAGGTACACTGCCTATAAGTGTTGTAGCAAGGTTTAGGTATATTCACTCTATAAATAAATAAATAACTTGTGTAAAATTGTATCGTATTTAATAAGTATTTCATAACAAAAATATAACTATTTCGTATCCCTCTGATTTAACATCAGTGGTGATTGGTGTTGTATGGCGATGACCGGTGATTCATGGGGTGGTTGCAGGGCTGAAGGTGGTGGTGACTCAACGGTGGTGATTGATGGTATATGTGTGTTTTACATCTATGCATTTTTAAGTATATGTATATTATGGATACATATATAAAGAAGATAGGTTAGGTGGAGGGTGATTGAAAACAAAAACTAGATATTTAGATATCCCTATGTACTCGTTTGTGCATTATTATATAAATAATATAGTAATAAATATCACCACTCAAGTTAAGAAAACAGAAATTTCAAAGTTAAAAGAATCGTACCAATCATGTACAGTAAACTCAAATTGATTCAATCATGCATAGTGTAATTATAAGATATTTTAAGATATAAACGTGTTATATGGTTAGTCGTCACCATTCACGAACTGGATTTCGTACTCCGTTATTAATTAGTGGTGATTAAAAGTCTTCGAAAAATTCTTAAATTTTTACAATAATTATATTTATTTATTTTAGTCATTATGGTATAAAATTCGATCCTTAATTTGTTAAATAAAAAATTACATCAACTGTCCCTCTCATTTATGGGTGAAATATAAAAAATGTTAAAACAAAATAATTAGTTCCTAAATACACTTTTAATAAGCCTAAAATTTATAGAACTCATTTTCGTATTACCGTTTATTTTTAAATTACATAAGTTTGAATTTAACTTGCTTAATATCAATCGAAACATCAAACAAGTATTACAATCATTTAATATTTATTTTTAATATACTTTATTTATATAGAGAGATATATTTTAAATAAAAATTATTATAATATCCTATTTTTATTTTATTAATTTTTAATAACAACAACATATAATACTTCAAATTATATTTCGAATTATTATTTATATATACATACACACATATCTATTTACAATTAATGGTTCGTGAATCATCGAGAGCAGTCGAAGGTCAATTGAATATATAAAACAGTTCAAACTTTTTGAGACTCAACCTTACAGACTTTGCTTATCGTATCGAAATCATATAAAGATTAAGTTTAAATTTGATCGGAAATTTCTGGGTCGTCACAGTACCTACCCGTTAAAGAAATTTCGTCCCAAAATTTGAGTGAGGTGGTCATAACTAACAATAAGAATGTTTTCATGACGAATATGAGCTGATAAATAGAGTTTTATTACTTTTGCGTAATATGGATAAAATAATTCGATTACTCGAAGCGTATGAGTGAAGCTATCACAAAAGAATGAAATGAGAAATAAGGTTTCATCTTAACTTTTGACGTTGTCTTGGTTAAATTCTGGAATTCAAGGGATTTAAAGATAGTCTAGGAAATCTATAAGATCTAATTCTTCGGGATTTATAGAAATTAAGATCTCTTTAATTAAATGCGATAATCTGTTTCAATTTCAACGTCTGATACTCCCACTATAAATGAACCTCTTTCGTTCCATTATTTCCCACAACTCTCAACTTTTATATTTCAGTTCATATTTTCGAATCATTTGCCAAATTATTAGAAATCACTGGAAAAGATGGAATTATCAAGAAAATATGTTCTTGATTTTGTTTAGAGATTTAGTAGAATGTAAGAGTCGTGTAACATGGCACATGATGATGTTATAGTCTGTAAATCATCATGTTTCATTAGAAACTCAGCATGACTTACTGTAATATAATCACGTTGATCAAGTGTCATTATATTATACTAACTCATGCATCAATTTCTAACATTACTTCAAAAACATTCATATTTTAAATTCGATGGTTTACAGAATATAGAAACTAACAGTTTCTTATATGATGTAAAACTGACAGTGCGAAGAGATTCATGATCTTTAGATAAGAATAGCTATGAAAATATCTTCAGAAATATGGAGGATATTTATAATGAAAGATATGATGATATCTTTGAATTTCTAATATCAGAGGATGATGAAGGATATTGTCCGCAAGGGTTTAGAGTCAGGAGCAAGGTATTCGTTAATGACTTCAGTAGATACTGAATCATTTGGATTCTTTGAAAGCAGGTTTAGTCCTTGTGATTTGTCCACGGCTTCCTTTATAGTTTCGCATAATCCGGTTTTCGGTACTAAATTTTTCTATTAAGCGTTTCCAACCTCCCATTCTTTATTATCAAACTTTTGGCCGTTTAGACCATCTACAATTTTGATGTTTCCTCTGCATTTAATGTTACCATATCTGAATCATCGGTTATCAATCCGAGGTGGTTTCAAGAGAATTGTGTTTTTAGATGATTAAATGCTGATGGTAATATGGTAGAAAATAAAAAGATTCCCCGATAACAATAAAAGAGCACGCACGTATATCAAGATTATAATAAGGTTGTTTCGAACGAAAAGTCGAAGTTGACTCGTTGGAGCTGTGACAAAATTTGCTAACTTGAAAAGAAATTGTAAAGTTATTTTGGGTAATAATAATGCTGAAGGAGCTAACACAGATACGGTTTAAACGTTTACTCAGGTTCCGAGTGTTTTCAGGTGCATAACTATATGCATAAATCTTTTCTTCCGTAGATGAAGTGCGGTTGGTTCATCCTCTCGATTGAGGTGTTTTTCAAGAATCATGAAAGGTTTGAACACAGATTGTAATTGTCAAGGTACAAATGAGGTTTAAGATGAAATCAAGTGGCAAACTTGAAGAAATGTTTAGTTTCATATGTTTTAATCAATATTTTAATTCATTGTGATTGTCCAATGTTATTAGTCCACAGTCGATAGTCCACAGTTAACAGTCCGATAATTCATATATAGTTTAATATATAATATTCGAAGTAATTAATACGTATCGTGACCCGTGTACATGTCTCAGACTCGATCACAACTCAAAGTATATATATTATTGTAGAATCAACCTCAACCATGTATAGCTAACTCGATCATTACTGCATATAGAGTGTCTATGATGATTCCAAATAATATATATAGATGCGTCGATATGATATGTCAAAACCTTGTATACGTGTCCCGATATTTAAAGTGCGTAAAATAAATAACAGAAATTAAATAACAATAAATAAAATTGCGAGAATTTAAATTGCGATAAATAAATGTAATAAGGAATTAACAGTTAGCTAGGAACAGTTAGCTAGGATTTTGTTAGCGTGGATTCTTAACAAAATTTCTCATAATTAATTTGTTTGTTTCTAACAAATTTTATTTTGTCCAATGTTTTCTTCATTATGCCACTTGTTGGATTCTGATAGGTCAAAATCCAAATATGAAATTGAATGAAAATGGTTATCCTGCGGTGAACAGATACGTATATCGGTGAATGTAAGTAGGATAGTAAATGACTGTTGAATCAGATTCCAAGAATGTACAGTGTAACTTATTAATGTGGAATCTAAATATTCCTTGGGTATTACCTACCCGTTAAAATATTTTTACCATTAACAGTTTGTACAAAAGAATTTTTAATTACAATCTTTATGAAAATATACTTAAATGTATATATTCTTCAGATGTAATCATGGATTTAATGAGTTAATATAATATTAATCTCATTTGATTTACCGTTAGAATTAAAATACATAATCTCTAAAACATTAGAGATTACATAATTGCCATGAAGAACGAAGATAAATGATGTAGAACGATACGTAGAACAATGATTATGCTCGAGGTACAGAATGAGATGTCGAGGTGTGGGATACAGATGTTGCTGTTGGTGGTGCCGCTGGTGCTTGTAATCTTTGCACCATATTCTCCAAAGTCACTACCCGAGCGCGAAGCTCGTTGACTTCTTCTATTACACCGGGATGATTGTCGGTTCAGACGAGTGGATGAATAAGATCTAGAATATGAGATAGTATATAATCATGACGGGATACTCTGGAAATGAGAGAGAAAATGGTATTACGAATAGGTTCGCCTGTAAGTGCTTCGGGTTCATTGCCAAGTGGGCAATATGGTGGATGGAAGGGATCACTTTCTTCTTGTCTTCAATGATTAAGTAGGCTACAAACTCATTCCCAATTCATCCAGAATTGGTGATGACTGATTGGTTGATCCATTCAAGTTACACTGCTTTTGGAGCTCGAGTGGAAATCCATATCGGAATAGCTATCGAAATCTGAGGGACTCGAACTGGTTGAGGGATTCATCTCGTACAATCAGATGAAGGATTTTCGATAAGAAATAGATTATAGGATGTAGATTTGTACCCTGCAATACATAATTTACATATGCATATATAATACTAAAATCCCATAAGTTACGGAGGAATCTACGAAAGCTGTCAGGAAAAGGTAACAATAACAGATACGCTAAGATAAGAATTAGCAGATACGCTAAGATATGAATTTTGTCTATACACTATTCATACAATCAATGCAGTAAGATGTGTCTAGACTAAGAATGATAAGTAAGTGATTTTCGACAAGAAATGATAAGCAAAAACTTTTGACATGCAACTAAGGTCGAAGTCCAAACTCACTAATGCATCTTAACAACTATCAGTTAGACACACTAATGCAAGACCTGATTCGCTAAGACCGCCGCTCTGATACCACATGTCATACTCCGTTCTAATCCATCTGGACGAAGTCACCAATATCTGGTCCCATTGCGATGATCGAATCCAAATAATGTCTTTAAAATGAGCAAATGCACAGCAGAAGATTTCTTTCATACCTGAGAATAAACATGCTTTTAAGTGTCAACCAAAAGGTTGGTGAGTTCATAGGTTTACCATAAAACAATAAAATTCATCATTTTGATAGACCACAAGATTTAAATCCTGCATGGTACAAATGGACCCGAATCCTATACCCACCTGTAATGTACATGCGATATCTTTTAAATATAGTACACCTTTCTCGTGTACGAAATCATCTTTCATAAATCTTAGTAACCGTACACATATCTTGTGCACAAAAATAACATACACATAACCTGTGTATAAAAATCATTCTCTCGATACATAACATTCTCTTTTCATTGCTTTCATAGCTTGGCTTGGTAACCGATCTTAACATATAATGCGCATAATAATATCCCCAAAACAGAACATCTCGTCTGTATAATAATCATATAAACTTCGAAGTACTAAACACCACGCCCACTAGCCCTTCCGTCTAGTGAACATTCTGGGTGGGGGTGTTAAACCCGGTAGCTACCTTTAGGATTCGCGTCAATTAGGCGTGCACTAATTCTCAAAATTAGTGATGTTCCCTAATTCTTAGGTTACCAAGCAATAATAACCAGGGGAAAAATATTCATATCAATTGTGGCAATTATCACGTCCACATAATTCAATGGTGGCAATTATCACGTCCACATAATTCATTCGAGGAATGTTTTGATTGTGTCTATCTCGTCAAACATTTATAAAAGCATTTCATGTATTCGCAGTTCAAAATGTATTTCAAAAGCATTTAATAAAGCAGTTGTAAAAATAGCGCATGTATTCTCAGTCCCAAAAATGTAAAGAGTAAAAGGGAATCAAATGAACTCACAATACTGTATTTTGTAGTAAAAATACATATGACGATATTGAACAATGCAGGGTTGGCCTCGGATTCACGAACCTATTTCAGTCATATATATATATATTAAAACATATATTTGTAATCAAACAGATATATATTATTATTATTAGTGATTTTATTAATAACCTAATTAGATATATTTATTTTTATATAGATAATTAACATTTATTACAAAAAAATTAATATGGTTAGGATTTATGTCATAAATATATTTTTATATAGAAAAATCTTCATTTGATATATTAATAATACTAATAATAATAATGATAAAAATAATACTAATTATGATAATAATTATGATAATTCTAATAATAATAATAATAATGATAATTTTTAATATTAATGATAAAGATAGTACTAATAATAATAATGTTTGTAATGATGATACTAGTAATGTTTAATGATAATACTAACAATTATGATATAAATTTTATTAATAATAACAATAATAATAATAATAATAATAATAATAATAATAATAATAATAATAATAATAATAATAATAATAATAATAATAATAATAATAATAATAATAATAATAATAATAATAATAATAATAATAATAATAATAATAATAATAATAAATAACTTGATACTAATACTAATATTAATGATAATAATAATATTTTAGGTTTTTTATATAATAACAATAATAATAACAATAATCATAATAATAATAAATATATGATAAATAATAATAAATGTATACCCTTAAAAGCTTTTAGTAAAAAGAAGGGCTCCAGCCTGGACTCGAACCCAAGACCTCCCGCCAACTCAACACCTCCCATGAGCATTGAACTGTCTGCTGTTTTTCTGTTATACTTAGGATCCAGGTTTTATTTAACTAGTATCTCCTTCTGTTTTTATTACTTTTTCTTATTCCTAATTTTGATAGACCAACGTGTTAATCACCCTAGCCTCGTTAACCTCATTTATAATCACCATATCTTCATCATATAAACCATGATCGTCCTCACATACATATCGTATACATAATCATCATAAAATCACCATGATACGTTCATCATTTATGGATGTTGTTACTAGTATAACATTCTGGCCCAATTTTATTTCAGCCCAACAGTAGACTTACAAGCCCATGTTTGTGTTTTAAGTCCGTAATAAAAAGGAGAAGCCCAATACACAAGTACTAAGCCTATCGACTGTAACAGGAAATGGAGAAACAGAAATTGTTGCGAGGTAATAACTGCACAGTCCATACTAAAACAATTCGGCCCAAACAAAGGGAGTCCAAATAAATTACTCCCGTTTCAATAGATATTCAGCTTTGCAATTGAAGTAGGTCAACAAGGTGTAGTGGGTGGGGTTCGTCTGCTTAATATTCGTCGGCCAAAAAGAAAAAGAAAAAGAAAAGTGCAGTATTAATTCGATATCAATTGCAGTCTGCAATTTCAATTGATGAAGTTATTGTAGTTGGGTTTGTTGATCGAAACAGAAATATGCTGGAGTGGCTGCAGATGGTGATCTTGTGTGGGTTTTGATAATAATTTATGTAACGATTTTAAGGCTAACGATGGTGATAGTTTGAGTTCTCTCAACAGATAATCAGGAACAGTAGAAGTAATATTTGAATCTTTATGACGATAAATATGATGATAAAAGCGATGAAGATGATGATAAGTGATGGCTGTGTTGAGTTTTAGTTTTGAACTTTAATCAGAAACATGTAGTAGTAGGAAAAAGTAGTAGACAGGTAGACAGGAGCAGTTAGTACCGAAGAACAGAAAAACTTGGTGACAGCAGAAGAAATAGTAGCAGGAGTTTACAATTCACGATGGATTTAAGGGTTTTTGTTTGGATTAAACTGAAACAGTAGGACAGACCTAGTTCGATCGTTTGCAAGAATTAAGAATATGGAGTTTAGTTTGATGAAGGGTTTCATAAAAAAAATGGTGGTGTTTGCTTATTAGTTCCCGGTGGTGGTGGAAGGTGATTTGTTTTGGTTTCAACACAGGTAAAGGGAGAGAGAGGAGAAGATGATGGTGTTTGGTTTACGGTGGTGGCGGTTAACATGATTTGAGCATTTTGTGGTTGTGAAATAAGTAAACAAGTGAGTTTGGTTCGAACAGAAGTTGATCATGGATAGGTTCAATGGCTGGTTCACGATGGTGGTAAGGTTTTATAGATTACAACTGAAACAAAAGTAAAACTCAATTTGTTGAGTGATCTTTGGGAGACGAATCCAAGCAGTTGCAATAATAGCTTTGAAAACAAAAATAGTAGTAATTGATGATCTAAGGTAGTCTTTGGGTTTGGTTCACAGAAAATAGGAAAAAAAGAAGAAGGAGAAAGGTGGTGGTTAAATGGGTTTTGAAGTGGTGGGTTGTGGGGTTTTGAAAGTTCATTATTTATAAATGATTCATCTAAGATTGATATTTCAATGATTAAGTTAAATAGCAGAGAGTGTTGTGGTTTCTCCATGGAAAGTAATGGTGGTTGATAGTGCTCCAGATGAACATATATTTGGGCACAATATCCTTCCAATATGTAAAGCTTTTAGTTGCAATTGTTCTATTTTTATGTAATATTCGTTTAAATAAATAAGTGCGAAGACAAAAGAGGAAAATGAAGATTTGAAGACGCAAATGACCAAAAAGCTCAAATGAACAAGATATAATCTAAGTGGTTCAATTTATTGATGAGAAACGTCCAAAAATTACAAGAGTACAAGTCGCGGAACGCAAAGTACAAGATATCTCCGCGTACGAAAAGGCGTTCAAAGATCCGGAACTGAGACATAAATCGAGCATCAACGCGCGAGTCAACGGTCCTAAAATTACAAGTCTACTATGCACATGAATATAATATAATATATATATATAATTATATAAAATTATATATATTATATTATATTATTAAATAAAACGTCGGCAAACTAGAAAACAAACTGATGGGAGCATGCCAGCCTGGCTATGCGATCGCATGGGAATAACACTGAAAAGCCATGCGATCGCATGGCCCTCAGGATCAGTTCACATCTATAAAAGCCAGTGAATTCTGCTCGAAGTATACACCATATTTCATTCTTCCTCTGTAATCAAATATATATATTTATATAATATTAAGTTTAATTTAACTTTAATAATAATTGGGTTATTGTAAAAATGTTTTACGGGTTTTAAAGTCGAAACTCTGTTCGGGTAATGCTACGCGATAAATAATCACTGTAAGCTATGTTCTTCCTTTTTAAATTAATGTCTTGTAACTAAGTTATTATTATGCTTATTTGAGCCGAAGTAATCGTGATGTTGGACTAAAAATTAAGATTGGGTTATTGGATTTTGTACCATAATTTGGGTTTGGACAAAAGACTGACACTTGTGAACATTGGACTATGGACTATTAATAGATGGGGGGTATTGTCTAATAACGAATGATAACTCGTTGGAATCTGTCGAACCTATCTTCAAATTAGTTAATCTAATAATTATTAAATAATTATGAATGTCCTATTTAGTGACGTTTATACGTCATCTGTTACAATCATTTAATTTAATCAATTGGATTGGGTAATTTATTATTCATTATGGCCAAGTGAATAAATTAATGTATCATGGACTAATTAAAACAGGGGTGGATTACATACAAAGTAATTGGTGTAATTGTTAATAAAGTATTAAAACCTTGAATTATACGCAGTCGATAACCTGGTGTAATTATTAACAAAGTATTAAGACCTTGTTACAGTTCAAGTCCCTAATTAGTTGAAATATTTGACTTCAGAAATAAGGTTAATTTGACGAGCATTTTATAATTATGACCGATGGACTATTATGGACAAAAACTAGATAGGTATCAAATAAACCAGGACAAAGGACAATTAACCCGGGTAACAATTAATTAAAATCAAAACGTCAAACATCATGATTACGGAAGTTTAAATAAGCATAATATTTTTATTTCATATTTCATCGTACCTTTATTTACTGTCATTTTAATTACTGCAATTTACTTTATCGCAATTTAAATTCTGTCATTTATATTATCGTCATTTATCTTTACGCTTAAAATATAAAATCGACAAACCGGTCATTAAACGGTAAAAACCCCCCTCTTTATAATAATAATAATACTACTTATATATATATATATTTATATTTTTACAATTATAGGTTAAAATAATTATAGCGTTAAACTTGTTTACTGTATCCCTGTGGAACAAAACCGGACTTACTAAAAACTACACTACTGTACGATTAGGTACACTGCCTATAAGTGTTGTAGCAAGGTTTAGGTATATCCACTCTACAAATAAATAAATAACTTGTGTAAAATTGTATCGTATTTAATAAGTATTTCATAAAAAAAATATAACTATTTCGTACCCCTCTGCTTTAACATCAAGTATTTTTGGCGCCGCTGCCGGGGAACTCTTAAACGCCGAAGCGAAACGCTATTTTCTAAAAAAATAATAATAATAATATATTTATTTTTAATCTATTTTTGTAAAAATATAGTAAGTTTTAAATATAAAAACATAAAAAAAGAAAAGAAAAATAAATAAATATATATATATATATATATATATATATATATATATATATATATATATATATATATATTACTATATTTTATTATTTTAAAATTAAAAAGTTTATATTTTTTTAGTTACAAAAACTAATAGGTAATTTTTTTTAATATAAGTTTTTATAAATATTTTATAAGTTAAAAACAGAAAAAAATTAATTAAAAAAATAAAAATAGAAACTGAGCCTGCATTTTTTCGACCTGCATTTGAATTGAATCTACAGCCCATGCGATCGCATGGCTGCAGTGTAGAAAATCCATGCGACCGCATGGCTCTATCTGACACGCCAGGTTTCAACATCGTACAACATTAATTACGGAGTATTATTAATTATTATTATTAATCAACCCTAATTAGGGTTTAATTATTTAATTAGTTTTTAATATTAGTTTTAGTTTTATTATTTAATTTATAATATTAAGTTTTAATTAGTTTTATTAATATATAAATTAATACTTTTATAAAATAATAATATAAAAATAATATTTTTGTAAAATTGTATTTTTATAACTTTAAGCCTATTTTTATATTTTGTATATTTTTAATCGTTTAATTCGTAATTTTTATATTTATCGTTCGTAACTAGTTTTAAACTTAGTATTTTGCCATAGTAGCTCTAGATTTTTAGGCTTTGCCGTAAAATCCCTTAAGTGCTTTTTCCTTAGACTAAGATTTAGGTTCTTTAGAATTTTGCGACGCCGTTTTAAATTTTAGTGCCTTTTAAGTTATTGCCGTTTTGGACATAGAATTCCCTTTAAGCTCTAATACCTTTAGACGCAAGTTTTAATATTTAGTTTTTAGAATTCTAAGTTTCGAGGCTTATTTTGTTATTTTTATTTTTCGACAGTTTGTTTTTCGACGCTTATTTTTTTCGACCTTTTATTTTTCGACGTTTTTCGACGCACTCTAAAATTTTCTTATTTTTAGGACATAGAATTTTCTTTTTCTTCTCTAAAATTTCTTTAAACTTCGACGAAAAATTATTTTAAGAAGTTAAATTGATAGACATCCAAAATTTTCTGGTTCGTAGTAATAGTTGGATTTGTTAGTGGCGAGTTGTGGGCTTCCGATTTAAAGGGTCCTGGCTACCTGCTGCATCTTGGCTATTCGAAACGTGGGCAAAATCAGAAAAGTCTATTAATTTGATAACTTATAAAATTTTTATCTTTTATAACTAATAGAATATTCAGTGAATGCACCGAGCAAAACGTTCACCACTTTTCATACGTTCACCACCTGTAACTCGATCAAGACATCTAGCCAATATTGTCGCCGTTGATTTTTCTTTAGAATCATCATCTAGTCGACCAAGTACTCAAATTCAAATTTTCGATAATCCATTTTTTGAACCCGACCTCACAATTGAGAACCCGGAGGATATTCAGGGACAATTCAGAGATCCTGAACCACTAATCATTCCTCCTGAACCACAAATCACTCATCCAGAGATTGTCAAGGAAGAAACCATTAAATCAGAATCCTCTAGTGATTCAGATTCAACAAATTCAAATATGGAAATAACGGAACCTCTAAGTATGGAGGATCGAATGAGAGCCACACGCACTGGCCAAGGTCACGCCATTATTAAGCCAGACATTAATGCGCCAGATTATGAAATCAAAGGACAAATTCTACACATGGTAACTAATCAATGCCAATATAGTGGTACGCCAAAAGAAGATACGAACGAACATCTTCAAACCTTTAAAAGGATTTGTTCTCTATTCAAAATCAGAGAAGTTGAGGATGAACAGATCTATCTCATGTTATTTCTCTGAACTTTAAAGGGAGAAGCCAAAGATTGGTTAGAATCATTACCTGAAGGGGCGATTGATACATGGGATGTTTTAGTTGAAAAATTTCTTAAACAATTCTTTCCAGCATCTAAAGCCGTGAGACTTCAAGGAGAAATAGTTACGTTCACGCAAAAGTCAAATGAAACTCTATATGAGGCGTGGACAAGATTCGGAAAGTTGTTGAGAGGATGTCCTCAACATGGTTTAGACACTTATCAAATAGTACAAATATTCTACCAAGGATGCGACATTACTGCACGAAAAGACATCGACATAGCAGCTGGTGGTTCTATTATGAAGAAAACCGCAACCGAAGCTCACAAAATTATTGATAACACTGCCTCCCACTCACATGAGTGGCACCAGGAAAAAGATATTTTTCGTTCATCTAAAGCGTCTAGAATCGATTCTATCCATGACTTTGATTCTATTTTTGCAAAAATAGATGCTTTCGAGAGACGAATGGAAAAGATGACTAAAGATATTCACGCAATACGAATCAGTAGTGAGCAATGCGGTGGACCACACTTAACAAAATATTGTCACATTGAGCAAACCATGGAACAACGTGAGAATGTTTCCTACATGAACCAAAGGCCGGGAAATAATTATCAAAATAATTATCAACCGCCAAGGCCAAACTTCAATCGAAATCAAAACATTCTTTACAATCCAAATGGGCCAAACAATAACTCGTATAACCAACAAGGTCCGAATAACCAACCAACTCAAAACAACACTTTCAATCAACAAAGAACTAGCTTGTATAAACCACCGCAACAAACCGAAGAGAAAAAGTCAAATCTAGAAGAAATGATGGCAAAGCTAATGGAATCTCAAACACAATTTATTACATCTCAAACCCAAACAAATGAGAGGTTTGATCAGTCATTAAGAACTCAACAAGCTTCCATTTTGAATCTAGAAAAACACGTAGGTACTCTTGCTAGCATGATGAGTGAGAGGGAACAAGGAAAGCTACCGAGTAATACTGAAGTAAATCCTCGAAATGAGAATGTTAATATGGTTTCAACGAATTCTGAAAAACCAGCATCAGAAGATGGGAAGGTTTTTGATGTGAGTAACAATGAAGAAGTTACAACACCACCACCACCACCACCCGAGTATGTAAAGCCAGTGGTGGCACCATACAAATCACCCATCCCGTTTCCAAGAAAAGGAGTTGAGTATGAGAAAGTAACAGATAATAAAGTTTGTGATACCTCTGGAAAGAAGAAGAAGAATAAGAAAGTACAAGAAACAAAAATCGTAAAGATAAACCCGGTGAAGACAGTTCCACCAAAACCTCCACCCAGGGTGGGTGATCTGGGTGAATTTATTGTTCCTTGTCTACTTAGTGATTGTGTCATGTATGATGCACTAGCAAATTTAGGTGCAAGTGTGAGTGTAATGCCTCTTTCATTATATAAGAGATTAAGAGTATGTGAGTTAAGTCCAACAGAGATGAGTGTTTGACTCTTTGATCAAACCATTAGGCACCCAGTTGGAATTGCTGACAACCTACCCATTCAAATGGGTAATTTAACCTTTCTAGTCGAATTTATTGTCATTGACATAGAAGAGGACTCAAACATTCCTTTAATTTTAGGTCGACCATTCTTAGCATCCACTAGGGCGTTATTTGATGTAAGAGAGGGTAGAATGACACTTAGTGATGGTGAAAAATCGGTCACCTTTGTTTGTCAAAAGACAAAATCTCCACCAACCAAAACCGTTGAACCAACAAAAACGATTGGTAAGAACCATGTTGTTTTACCAACTCCAACGGTAGTGCTTAACAATAATAAAACTCCTAAGTGTGGGGAAGATGAAGTAAAACCTAATGATGACCTGATAACAAAGAACCCCGTTGTTGATACGAAAATAAATGACCCCGTTATTAATAGTTCAATGAAGAAACTTATTAAACGGATTCGCGATGCTAGAACCAAGGGAAACTTTAAGTTATGTAACCGGTTAGTATCCAATCTATCGCCTAAAGAAAAGGCGAAACTAGTTGAATTTGTGGATATTACACAAGAATCCGACCAATGGCTTAAAGCAAAAGTCACAGATATGCAAGTTGATTATGGTCCAAGAGAAATTGACAATGAAGTTAATCACAATTTCGACACCACAGCTACCTAAGTGTGGGGAGATTCAAATGTTCTAAAAAGAAAATACTGTCTAGAGTTAGTTGTCCTGTTCTCGTATAGTTCCGAGAATGGAATCCGATTGGTCTTTTCCACTAGCAGACACTAAAGAACTAGTTTTCTCCCCCCATTCTGAATTTTTTCTGTTTTGTAGGTTTTATATAAAATTAATATGCATTAAATTTATGTTTTGTGTAAATTTATAAACAAAATTTACTTTATTTCATTAAATTTTTTAAAAAAATGATTTCTAAAATTCATCGTAAGTTGAAGACTAGGTCATAGAACCGAAATTGCTTTACCCGAGAGCGGGGCGAAAAATTTTGTTATCATTATTTTTAATTTTATTGATCTAAAGTATACAAAAAAAAAGATAATTAAAAAATCAAAAATCTTTACTTTTAAAACAATCGCTTTAAAAACGACAAATTTTAAATTTTGTCGAGGGATGAACTAGGTAAACATACCGAAACTACCTAAAGTAAAAGGAAACAAAATTTTAAAAAAAAATTATTCATTTAAATTGTTTTAATATATAAAGATTTTAAAAAAAATAATAATAATAATAATAATAAAAATATTATGTATGTTTGTAGTTTATCTTATGTAAAAAACAGGGTAAAACATCGCACTTTCAAAGACTGACATTAAGTTCAGCAAAAGCTACTAATTTTGATGACAAGACGCAAAATATCAAATGTGATATAAAATAATATGTTTGCAAACTCGGTATTTTTAATCACTTTTCTACACTAATCACCCTCATGAATTTATAATTATAATCTGATTTCATGCAAATGAGGGCATTGCATGATCTCAAGTGTGGGGAAGGGTTATAAATTCTCTCGGGTTTACACTTAGTTTAATTGCCAAATTTTGTGAAAATTTGAAAAAATTTCAACTAAATGAATTCAAAATCATGTTTATACATATTTATGAACGATAAAACTAGGTGTTAATGCCGAAATTATTGTTACCTCGGAGAGAACATAAATGGAGAAACAACCCGAAACCTTAGAATTCATTTAAAATGGAATAGAGGAGAATAAAAAGGCAAAGAAAAAAATAAATAAAAGCTAAGTGTGGGAAGAATTTACCAAGTTATTTAAAACATATATTACATATTTTGTACAAGATTATTGTAGGTACTTTTGCTTTGGACTAAACTAATCAATTTTACCCGATTTACTGTAATATATTTAAAAGAAAGATGGATCTGCACGATGAATCAATTCCATCATTAAAAGGAAGTAAAGTCTTCCGAAAAAGACACGCGCTTCTTGATTTAGGCCAGGAAGTTGTCGTCCAGACCAGCTGTAGGTTGACGAAAAATCTAGAAAAGTCATCTCTAAAATCAGCAGGAAATCCACGGACCTCAGCATCAAACAGGGTCGCCAAGTGGTCAGACTTATCCTAACCATGAGTGGATATGTCTCGTAAAATGGGGAGGGCGCCGTGCAAATTAGAGGATAATCTCCTTAAAGATTAAAAATCAGCTTTTAAGCCTGATATTACTCAATCCTTGAGATTGACTTTAAAGATTGAGAATTCAAACTCATGGGATTCAATGATATCTAAACTCGAGCTTGAACGGGAAAATATTTTGATCAAAATTAAAACCGATTTGTTTTCTGAAAACCTATTTTCAATACGTTCATTACCATTGAACGTAAAATCCTAAGAATTCACCTGAATTCATTAGGTCACCTGAACCAAATCGGGTGTCAACCGTAAGAACGGTGGTTGCATAGCATGGTCGAAGACAGGACCTTGTGCCAGACCAAAAAACTAAAGGGTGATCTTTACTATTGCTCCTACAAAGGATAGTAATTGCATCCGACACGTTATAGACCATAATCAAAAGCATGTCACGGGACATTGCCTTAACAGTTGCTTGTTCAACGCTTTCCTTTACAACCGGACTGTAGTTTACCGAAAGGTAATATACGGAACAAGTATACTGGACATGTTGCTTTCCTAATACAAGGTTAACAAGTGGGTGACACAAAACCGCAAGTTTTGAACTAAAATTTTAAAATCTGAAACACACAAAACCCACAAAAATAATTTGCAAACACCGGTGAAGGGTTATTCCGAAAAACTTGTCTAGGGTAAAATCTAGCTTGAATTTTCAAAAGATCAAATGTTTTCATAAAGATCCAATTTCATTAAAGGATCTAAATTTTTATAGTCATGTGGGACTGTAAACCACATCGTTACTATCATTAGTCATACCGCCGTATCAAAATCACTGATGTACAAAGTGTGAGAAGAAAAAAAAGTGATTCGAGTGAAGTGTGATTTTATTTCAAGTTCTGTATTGCTTGAGGACAAGCAACGTTCAAGTGTGGGGATATTTGATAGTGCTCAAGATGAACATATATTTAGGCACAATATCCTTCCAATATGTAAAGCTTTTAGTTGCAATTGTTCTATTTTTATGTAATATTCGTTTAAATAAATAAGTGCGAAGACAAAAGAAGAAACCGAAGATTTGAAGACGCAAATGACCAAAAAGCTTAAATGAACAAGATATAATCCAAGTGGCTCAATTTATTGATGAGAAACGTCTAAAAATTACAAGAGTACAAGTCGAGGAACGCAAAGTACAAGATATCTACGAGTACGAAAAGGCGTTCGAAAATCCGAAACTGAGACGTAAACCGAGCATCAACGCGCAATTCAACGGTCCTAAAATTACAAGTCTACTATGCACATGAATATAATATAATATATATATATAATTATATAAAATTATATATATTATATTATATTATTAAATAAAACGTCGGCAAACTTGAAAACAAACTGATGGGAGCATGCCAGCCTGGCCATGCGATCGCATGGGAATAACACTAAAAAGCCATGCGATCGCATGGCCCTCAGGATCAGTTCACATCTATAAAAGTCAGCGAATTCTGCTCGAAGTATACACCATATTTCATTCTTCCTCTGTAATCAAATATATATATTTATATAATATTAAGTTTAATTTAACTTTAATAATAATAATAATTGGGTTATTGTAAGAAATGTTTTACGAGTTTTAAAGTCGAAACTCTGTCCGGGTAACGCTACGCGATAAATAATCACTGTAAGCTATGTTCTTCCTTTTTAAATTAATGTCTTGTAACTAAGTTATTATTATGCTTATTTGAGCCGAAGTAATTCTGATGTTGGACTAAAAATTAAGATTTGGTTATTGGATTTTGTATCATAATTTGGGTTTGGACAAAAGACCGACACTTGTGAACATTGGACTATGGATAGATGGGGGGTATTGTCTAATAACGAATGACAACTCTTTGGAATCTGTCGAACCTATCTTCAAATTAGTTAATCTAATAATTATTAAATGATTATAAATGTCCTATTTAGTGACGTTTATACGACATCTGTTACAATCATTTAATTTAATCAATTGAATTGGGTAATTTATTATTCATTATGGCCAAGTGAATAAATTAATGTATCATGGACTAATTAAAACAGGGGTGGATTACATACAAGGGTAATTGGTGTAATTGTTAACAAAGTATTAAAACCTTGAATTACACGCAGTCGATAACCTGGTGTAATTATTAACAAAGTATTAAGACCTTGTTACAGTTCAAGTCCCTAATTAGTTGAAATATTTGACTTCGGAAATAAGGTTAATTTGACGAGCATTTTATACTTATGACCTATGGACTATTATGGACAAAAACCAGATAGGTATCAAATAAATCAGGATAAAGGACAATTAACCCCGGTAACAATTAATTAAAATCAAAACGTCAAACATCATGATTACGGAAGTTTAAATAAGCATAATACTTTTATTTCATATTACATCGTACCTTTATTTACTGTCATTTTAATTACTGCAATTTACTTTATCGCAATTTAAATTCTGTCATTTATATTATCGTCATTTATCTTTATGCTTAAAATATAAAATCGACAAACCGGTCATTAAACGGTAAAAACCCCCTCTTTATAATAATACTATTACTTATATATATATATATATATATATATATATATATATATATATATATATATATATATATATTTATATATATATATATATATATATATATATTTATAATTATAGGTTAAAATAATTATAGCGTTAAACTTGTTTACTGTATCCCTGTGGAACGAACCGGACTTACTAAAAACTACACTACTGTACGATTAGGTACACTGCCTATAAGTGTTGTAGCAAGGTTTAGGTATATCCACTCTATAAATATATAAATAACTTGTGTAAAATTGTATCGTATTTAATAAGTATTTCATAACAAAAATATAACTATTTCGTACCCCTCTGCTTTAACATCAGTGGTGATTGGTGTTGTATGGCGGTGACCGGTGATTCATGGGGTGGTTGTGTGATGACCCGGAGATTTTCGACCATATTTAAACTTTAATCTTTATATGTTTCCAACACGATAAGCAAAGTCTGTAATATTGAATCTCAAAATTTTTGAAGTATTTTTCTTTATGCAATTACCCTTTGACTATTCTCGATGATTTCGAACAATTGTTTGTAAATAACTAAATATATAAATGTGTATATGTATATGTATATATATAAACAAAAGTATCTATAATAATTTGAATTAGTATTATATCAATTAATCATTTGAATTAAATAGATAGTGTAATGTACAAAATAAATAAGATGTTATTAAATAAATATATAAATATATATATGTATACATAAGTAATATGATATATAGATATATATATTGTAATATATAAAAATTGATAAATAGTAAATATCCAAGATATGTTATTGTATAATATATAATTAGTAAAGATGATTAACAAGTTATAACAATACGATATTAAATATAATTACGAGTTAAAATTATATTTGTGATAATATTATTATTACTTTTATTATTACTGATATCAATACCAGTATTATTAATATTATTAGATAAAAATGAAAACATGTAACTTATTATATTATCATTATTGTTAAATATGATTATTAATAAAATATATAAAAAAAAATAAAAATTTAATATACAATATAATATATAATTATATTACTACATTTGTTATAATAAATTTTGTTATTACTTTTAAAAATTAATATCAGTACTAGTGCTATTAATATTACTATTTTAAAAATATAATATATAGAAATGAGATTTGATATAAAAAAAATATCATTATTACTAGTAATATTATAAATATTAATATAATTATCATTAATGATATTATTATAAATCTCACCAAAAATTATTAATATTTGTAACTTATTATTTTTTATTATTATTATTATTATTATTATTATTATTATTATTAGCATTTTTATTATTAACTATATTATTATTATTTAATATAGTTATATTTATTTAAAATTTAATAATCCTATATATAATATATAATCTCGTAGGATCTGCAGAATTTAACATTCAGGTATAATAATTCAATAAGATACAAAAATAGTTAGATTTTAATCAGATAAGGAATCAAAATCAGTTGTGTATCAGCATCAAAAATTTTATTTTATTTTTTTACCGTCCTTCATTTTTGTCTGCACGAATAATTCTGTCTCCAATTTGTTTTACGTCCATCTCCATTCAATTATGATTGGAGTTAACTACTATATATCATACAATCAATCCCGTTATATATATCTTTCACTGCAATCCGAATTTTAATCAGAAAAATTAGAATATTAGGATGTCGACCCCTGCTCTTGCACTTTTTAATAAATTCTTTGAATTCGAAAATAATTTCAAAAACTATAAATGTAGTTTTGTTGAGAGTCTTTTATACAAGCTTTCTTTAAAATCTCAGAATCCAATTCCTCAAATTAAGCCTGAATTTCGAAGTCAAAGTTCTTATTTAAAAAGTCAACAGATTTATTCATGTTAAAATTCGAGTTCGTTTTAGTGTTTCTTGATCAATTGATGGTTCCAATAGTTTATAGGAGTAATTTAGAAAATAGTTTGTGAAGGAATCGAAAGCTAAAATGTTTTAAAAATCAAAAAGCAAGAATTCTTTTTAAAAAAAAAAGCTACGAACAGCAGCAGGCTGTTGGATTCTGTTTCTGTTTCATTTTTTTTTTTTAATAACTACCTTTCCAATTTATTTAGTTGTTTACAAGTCTTTTATGAAACATTGAATTCATTAATCTGAATTTAGAACATGAGCTGGTCGATCAGTTTAACCAAATGGAGAAGAAATGGAAGTAAAACAGAAACGGTTCATAAGATTTTATGTTAGGAATAAATCAGAAAAACTGAAAGCGGTGTAATGGTTAGAGGATGTTTGTGCAACCGAGAGGTCTCGAGTTCGAGCCCGGGTATGGGCTGTTTTCTTTCTGAAACCCATTCTTTTAAGGTAGTTCACCTTTTTATCTAGTTTTATTATTATTATTATTATTATTATTATTATTATTATTATTATTATTATTATTATTATTATTATTATTATTATTATTATTATTATTATTATTATTATTATCATTTTCATTTATGTTATTAATATTATTATTATTATTATTGTTAATATTATTATTATTATTATTATTAGATATTAGTAATACTACTAGTATTATAATTATTAAAAGGATTATAATTAGTATTGTTAACATAGTTATAAGTATTATTATTATTATTATTATTATTATTATTATTATTATTATTATTATTATTATTATTATTATTATTATTATTATTATTATTATTATTATTATTATTAGTAATTATTGTTATTGTTAATATTATGTTAATATCAATAATATGACTATTATCATTACCATCTTTAGTTATTATTAAGTAGTACCATTAAGTATTATTAGTTATCATTATTATGATTATAGTTATAAATAAGAATATTGTTATTATTATCATGGTTATTATTATATTTGTTTTAACAACTAATATATGTATTATCCTGAGAACATAAATACTATGATTAAAATTAGTATTAGTATCACTTTTAGTATTATTATTATTAGTGACATATGTATTATTATAAATATTATCATTAATATTATTAATATAATCATTAGTATTATTATTATTAAACTTATTATCATTATTATCATTCTTATTAAAATTATTATTTTGTCATAAATAGATACTTTTATATATAAAAATACATTATGCTACACTTTTATTATTAAAAAGATATTAGTTAAATCATATCAATTAATATATAAAAATATATACTAAACCTTAATATACAGTTTTTATTATTATTAATATGTAATAGTTATATAAAACATATAAACTAAATATATTAAAATAACACACAGTATAACAAGTATATTATTAATAACAAAATATATAATTGTTCGATTACGAATATATGTTTTAATAGATATACAAATGATATAGGTTCGTGAATCCAAGGCCAACCATGCATTGTTCAGTTGTTCAATATAGTCATATGTATTTTTACTACAAAATACATTAGGTGAGTTTCATTTGCTCACTTTTTAAATGCTTTTGCAATATATATTTTTGGGACTGAGAATACATGCGCTGCTTTTATAAATGTTTTATGAAATAGACACAAGTAATCGAAACTACATTCTATGGTTGGATTATTAAACCGAATATCGCCCTTCAAGTCTGGTAACCTAAGAATTTAGGGAAATGGCCCCTGATTGACGCGAATCCTAAAGATAGATCTATGGACCTTGACAAGTCTCATTCGGGGTACGAATGCTTTAGTACTTCGAGATTATTATTATACAGACGAGAGTTTCTGTTTGAGGATATTATATGCATTTAAGTTAACGTCGGTTACCAGGTGTTCAATCCATATAAATGATATTTTTGTCTCTATGCATGGGACGTATATTTATGAGAACTGAAAATGAAAATCTTGTAGTTTATTAAAATGATGGAAATGATTATTTATGTTAAACTAATGAACCCACCAACCTTTTGGTTGCCACTTTAAAGCATGTTTATTCTTAGGTATGAAAGAAATCTTCCGCTGTGCATTTGCTCATTTTAGAGATATTACTTGGAGTCATTCATGACATATTTCAAAAGACGTTGCATTCGGGTCGTTGAGTTCATCAAGATTATTATTTAGTCAATTAAAGTTAGATATATTATGAAATAGTATGCATGCCATCAACTTTCGATGTAAATGAAAATTTGTCTTTTAAAACGAATGCAATGTTTGTAAAATGTATCATATAGAGGTCAAGTACCTCGCAATGTAATCAACTATTGTGAATCGTTTATAATCGATGTGGACTTCGTCAGATGGATTAGGACGGGTCATTAGAGGTTGCAGGGCTGAAGGTGGTGGTGACTCAACGGTGGCTCTTGGTGGTGATTGATGGTATATGTGTGTTTTACATCTATGCATTTATAAGTATATGTATATTATGGATACATATATAAAGAAGATAGGTTAGGTGGAGGGTGATTGAAAACAAAAACTAGATATCTAGATATCCCTATGTACTCGTTTGTGCATTATTATATAAATAATATAGTAATAAATATCACCACTCAAGTTGAGAAAACAGAAATTTCAAAGTTAAAAGAATCGTACCAATCATGCACAGTAAACTCAAATTGATTCAATCATGCACAGTGTAATTATAAGATATTTTAAGATATAAACGTGTTATATGGTTAGCCGTCACCATTCACGGACTGGATTTCATACTCCGTTATTAATTAGTGGTGATTAAAAGTCTTCGAAAAATTCTTAAATTTTTACAATAATTATATTTATTTATTTTAGTCATTATGGTATAAAATTCGATCCTTAATTTATTAAATAAAAAATTACATCAACTGTCCCTCTCATTTATGGGTGAACTATAAAAAATGTTAAAACTAAATACTACGTAATTAGTTCCTAAATACACTTTTAATAAGCCTAAAATTTATAGAACTCATTTTCGTATTACCGTTTATTTTTAAATTACATAAGTTTGAATTTAACTTGCTTAATATCAATCGAAACATCAAACGAGTATTACAATCATTTAATATTTATTTTTAATATACTTTATTTATATATAGAGATATATTTTAAATAAAAATTATTATAATATCCTATTTTTATTTTATAAATTTTTAATAACAACAATATATAATACTTCAAATTATATTTCGAATTATTATTTATATATACATACACACATATCTATTTACAATTAATGGTTCGTGAATCGTCGAGAGCAGTCGAAGGTCAATTGAATATATGAAACAGTTCAAACTTTTTGAGACTCAACCTTACAGACATTGCTTATCGTATCGAAATCATATAAAGATTAAGTTTAAATTTGATCGGAAATTTTCGGGTCGTCACACCACCAACCACCACCACCCACCACCACCAACCACCACCAACAACCACCACCAACCACCACCAACAACCACACCACCACCACCAATACCAACCACCACCACAATCCACCACCACCAACCACCATCCACCACATCCAACCATCACCACCACCAACCACCGCCACCAACACCACCAACACCAACCATCAACACCCACCACCACCCACCACACACCACCATTACCGCCACCACCCACCACCACCACCCACCACCCGCCACCACCAACCACCATCCACCACCAACAACGACCACCACAACCACCCACCACGACCAACCACCACCACCATCACCACCAACCACCATCACCACCAACCACCATCACCACCAACCACTACCACCCACCACCACCAACCATCACCACCAACCACTACCACCCACCAACACCAACCACCACCACCAACCACCACTAATCACCACCACCAACCACCACCACCACTACCCACCAACCACCACCACCCACCAACTACCACCACCTACCACCCACCAACCACCATTCACCACCACCAACCACCATCACCACCAACCACCACCAACCACCAACCACTAGCATCAACCAACACCACCAACACCACCAACACCAACCATCAACAACCACCACCACCCACCACCACCATCACCACCACCACCCGCCACCACCAACCACCATCCACCACCACCACCACCAACTACCACCACAACCAACCACCACCCACCACAACCAACCACCACCACCACCATCACCACCAACCACCACCAACCACCATCACCAGCCACTACCACCCACCAACACAAACCACCACCAACCACCACCAACCACTACCGCCAACCAACACCAACCACCACCGCCAACCACCACCACCAACCACCACCCACCACCACCAACCACCACCACCACCCACCACCACTAACCACCAACACACACCACCACCCACCACAACTAACCACCAACACACACCACCACCCACCACAACCAAGCACCACCACCACCAACTACCACCACCACCTACCACCAACCACCACCACTACCACCATCTATCACCACCACCACCCACCACCACCACTAACCACCACCACCACTAACCACCACCAACCACCACAAACCACCACCACCAACCACTACACCTACCACCACCACCAACCAACTACCACCAACCAACCACCACAACCAGCCACCACCACTGATGTTAAAGCTAAGGGGTATAAAATACTATTAAATTTTACAAGGAAATACTATTAAATACGATACAATTTTACACAAGATATTTATTTTTTTAGAGAATGGATATACTTAAACCTTGCTACAACACTTATAGGCAGTGTACCTAATCGTACAGTAGTGTAGTTTTTAGTAAGTCCGGTTCGTTCCACAGGGAAAAAAATCTTTAAACAAAGCTTAACGCTATATTAGTTTTATTTTATAAAAATACAAATATATATATAAGTAATATTATTATTATTATTAAGGGGGGTTTTTACCGTTTAATGACCGGTTTGTCGATTTTAAAAACTTAAGTCGCAGTTAAAACCAAATGTAAAATATTAAAAATAAATACAAGACTTAATTTAAAGCGTAAAGTAAATAACGATAATGAAATTGTGATAAATAAAAGTGCGATAAAATAAACTTGCGATAATTAAAAAGTACGATAATTAAAAGTGCAATTAAATACAATAACAATAAATAAAAGTGCGATAATTAGAAGTGCAATTAAATATAAAATAAAGGAAATTAAATATGAAATAAAAGAATTATGCTTATTTAAACTTCCGTAATCATGATGTTTGACGTGTTGATTTTAGTTTTATGTCCATGGGTTAATTGTCCTTTGTCCTGGATTATTTAATATGTCAGTCTGGTTTTTGTCCATAACAGTCCATTAGTCATAAATATAAAGTGCGAGTGTCCTCGTCAAATTATCCTTATACCCGAAGTTAAATATTCCAACTAATTGGGGACTAAAACTGTAACAAGGTTTTATTACTTTGTTTAATAATTACACCAGGATATCGACTGCATGTAATCCAAGGTTTTAATACTTTGTTACCAATTATGTCAAGTGTCCTTGTACATAATTTCACCCTTGTTTTAATAATTCTAGTGACTATTAATCCATTCCCGTGTCCGGTTAAATGAACGATTATTCGTACATATAAATACCCCGCCCATCGTGTCCGATCGAGTGTATATGGTTATTTATAGGGACGTCCAATTGTAAATCTTTATATTAAAATTAACAAATTATCATTTAGTTAAACAAATATAAAGCCCATTAATAGCCCATAGTCTAATTTCCACAAGTGTCGTTCTTTTGTCCAAACCCCAATTATGGTACAAAGCCCAATTACCCTATTTTAATATTTTTAGCCCAACATCATGATTACTTCGGATTAAATAAGCATAATAATAACTTAGCTACGAGACATTAAATTAAAAAGGTTGAACATAACTTACAATGATTAAAAATAGCGTAGCGTTACACGGACAGAATTTCGACTTACACCCTTACAACATTCGCTAACATACCCTTATTATTAGAATTAAAATTAAAATTAAAATTAAAATATAAATTATAAATATAAATATTACGTATAGATATAGAGAGGATGGATATCTGGTACACCAAAGCTCGAAATTTATAGGCCTGTGAACTGAAAAAGTTGGCCATGCGATCGCATGGCTTTTGTGCCTCCAGGCCATGCGATCGCATGGTGGTAGGTGACAGCTCAAAATTCTTGTTTTCTTGTTTGTCGACGTTTTAATTAAATAAATATAATATATAAATAATTATAAGAATTATTTAAATATTATATTATATTTATGTGCATAGTTGACTTGTAATTTTTAGTCCGTTGCGTCGAGCGTTGAGAGTTGACTCTGATCCCGGTTCCGGATTTTCGAACGTCCTTGCGTACAATTTAATATCTTGTACTTTGCGTTTTGAATCTTGTACTCTTGTAATTTCGAGACGTTTCTTATCAATAATTGGAACCTCTTTGATTGTATTTTGTACTTTTGAGCTTTTTGGTCGTTTGCGTCTTCAATTCGTCGAATCTGTCTTTTGTCTTCACCTTTTATTATTTAAACGAATATCACTTGTAAATAGGACAATTGCAACTAAAAGCTTGTCTTTCTTGAGGGATAATGCTATGAAATATATGTTCGTTTTTAGCATTATCAATCACCCACAACTACCACCAACCACCACCACACAGCACCATCACTACCACCACCCACCACCACCACCAACCAACCACCAACCACTACCACCCACCAACACCAACCACCAACCACTACCACCAACTACCAACCACCAACCACTACCACCAACTACCAACCACCACCACCAACGATCACCACCAACCAACACCACCAACCACTACCATCAACCACCACCACCACCACCAACCACTACCACCACCACCATCAACCACTACCACTACCACTAACCACCACCAACTACCACCACAACCAACCACCACCACCACCACCACTACCACCCACCAACACCAACCACCACCACCCACCATCACCAACTACCACCACCTACCACCAACCACCAACCACCACCACCCACCACCCACCATCTCCAACCACCATCACCAACCACCAACCACCACCACCACCACTCAAAATGATTATCATTCATTAAATTATTCATCACAAAATGATTATCATTCATCGAAAAACAATTATCATTCATCAAACAATTATCATTCGTTAAACAGTTATGATTTATAAAAGCAATAATTATCATTCATCAGAAAAAACTAGCATTCATCTGAGTTATCTTTCATCCAATAGTTATCATAAGAAAGCAATAACCATTCATCATAAAATGATTATCATTCATTAAAACAATTATAATTCATCAAACAATTATCATTCATCAAACAGTTATGATTCATAAAAGCAACAATTATCATTCATCAGAAAAAAGTTATCATTCATCAGAAAAAAATTATAATTCATCGTAAAACATTTAACATTCGTCGAAAAACAATTATCATTAATCAAATAGTTATCATTTCATCAGACAATTATCATTCATCAAACATTTATCATTCATTAGAAAAAATTATCATTCATCTATATTATTTTTCATCAAATAGTTATCATTTTTTTAAAAATCGCTTATCATTCATAAGAAAACAATAACCACTAATCACAAAATGATTATCTTGCATTAAAATATTTTATATCATCAAACATTTTAATAGACTTACAAAGTAGTGGAATTTTAAATAATTGATATAATATGATTAGTATTATAAAAAAGAATAGGGCATTCCGAGAATCGAACTCGAGACCTCCCGCACCGAAAGCGAGAATCATACCACTAGACCAAATGCCCAATTATCAAACAAGTATCATTCATCTAATTGTTGTCATTCATATAAAAAACACTTATCTTTTATCAGAAAACGGTTATCATTCATCAAACACTTCTCATTTATCAAAAAACAGTATCATTCATCAAGCATTTATCATTCATCAAAATACCTGATAATTGATAAAAATACCAAATGAATGATAAAAGTAGCTGATGAATGATAAACAATGAATGATAAAAGAACGTAATGAATGATAAAAAGTATCCGATGAATGATAAATATTTCCAATGAATGATAAAAATACCCAGTGAATGATAAAGATAGTTGATGAATGATAAGCGAAAAAAGACAAAATAACGTGATGAATGATAAATAAGAAGATGAGTGATAAAAATGAGGTGATGAATGATAAAAATGAGGTGATGAATGATAAAAAAAGAAGGTGATGAATGATAAAAATTAGGTAATGAATGATAAAAAGGAGGTCAATGATAAAAAAAAGTTTTAATGAATGATAAAAATAAGGTGATAAATGATAAAAAAGAAGGTGATAAATGATAATAAAAACAAGATGAAAAATAAAAAGTAGGTGATGAATGATTAAACACAAGATGAATGATTAAAAAAAAGATATAATGAATGATAAAAAGGAGGTGATGAATGATAAAAATGAAGTGATGAATGATGAAAAAACAAGATGAATGATAAAAAGGAGGTGATTAATGATAAAAACGAGGTGATGAATGATAAAAATAAGGCGATGAACGATAAAAAAACAAGATGAATGAGAAAAACTAGGTAATGCATGATTAAAAAAATTTATCATTCATCAGACAAATTTTATCATTCATCACCTCATTTTTATTATTTATCACCTCATTTTATATCATTCATCACTCACAAAGTTATCATTCATCTTGTTTTTAATCATTCATCACCTCCTATTGTCATTCATCACCTCATTTTATATCATTCATCACTCACAAAGTGCAAGATCTCGGTGTTTCGTTACCTTATCATCATGACTAGTTGCAGCAGTAGTGTTAACCTGTTTATAACAAGCTTACCATCTCTAAGTTTTGTCTGTTGTTCCATAGCTTGCAGCTACAGCTTGAGTTCCTAGTTCTCAGAAGTTAGACCAGTTGTATCTCGCTGTATCAAAATCAATGTAAACCAGATTTAATTTCTCTAGGCATAAATAACAAGTCTATTGTAAACAGTTTGAAACTTTAGTCTGAAGGACTTGGATTATATACATGAACCCGTGTGTTGACACATGTCAAGCTTTCGAAAGCCACTTGTTACAATAAATCCACTATCTTCTGTTATAAATTCTATTAGAGACGCTTTAATTTCATCTAGTCATTTATAGATACGTGCTTGCTTACTTTATTGGCTATCATTTTCTTCATATTTTACATCTAAACTAAACAAACAATTAGCACACAAAAAACAAAGATTATCTTCCATGAACAAATTGCGTCTCAATACATACAAAATCGTGTAGGTGTATACATTCGAATTTGTATCTAACAATTTGTACCATATAAACTACAAGAACAAGAACAAAAAATAAAAAATAAAAAAAAATAACCAAAAAAAAAAAACATTTAGTCTTGATAATTCTCAAACTCAAGTTAACTTCCAAGAATGTGAGAAAATTATACTCCGTAATGAAAGATAAGTGAAAGTATTGTTTTATTGATGAATGAGCTTTACTATATATTAAACAAATGGGTTAAAGTCAAAAATAGGCTACAAACTTACACAAATGTACCGATGTCGCCCACAAATTCATTTCCGTCCTACTGTCGGCTACAAACTTTCAAAAAGTGTACCAATGTAAACAAAAACTTTCAAAAAGTATTCCAATGTAAACAAAAATGACTTGCTACCGGCTAAACCGGTTAAAAATGATATCAAATCAACATGTGTCGTTCATGGATTGGATCTTCATTTTTTTTTTTTTAAATTTATCAGGTCAAATTTAGTATTCAACAGGTCAAAAATATAAAATGTTGATATTAGCACATTTTTTGAAAGTTTGTAGGCGACAGTAGGACGGAAATGAGTTTGTGGGCGACATCGATACAATTGTGTAAGTTTGTAGCCCATTTTTAACTTTAACCCTAAACAAATTAAATCATATTAACCTTACTCTTAACTCATTACTCATTAGTGTTCTATTCATTCTTATATATAATATGCTCTTCCCAATCCCCCATTCTGCAAGAAATACACTTTTCCAGCATAAAAAATCGTAACTTGCTACCCGGTTAATTTTTCATATACAGGTTCACAAACATCTTTTAGTTGTTCTTGTTAACAGACATTGATAAAACAAACAATAATGAAGATCATAATCCTTGTACCTGGAGCATTGTCACTTGAGTTGAGAGCGTTGTTGCCTCGTTATGAAGGGTCTGAACTTTCCTCTCCAACTCACCAGTATACTTAATTTTCCTCTCCTTAGAACGTGCAACCGATTTATTTGCAAGAATCCTACAAACAACAAACTACACTCCAATTACATTTTACTTTCACAAAATTATGTCAGCACATTACACAATTCACCAACAGAGATCCATACACTAATTCAATATTAACTCGGGGTCAACCAAAGTGGCTAAAGTTTCAAATTTTTACAATAGACTTGTTATTTATGCCTAGAGAAATTAAATCTGGTTTACATTTGATATTGATGCAGCGAGATACAACTGGTCTAACTTCTGAGAACAAGGAACTCAAGCTGCGGCTGCAAGCTATGGAACAACAGTTAAATTTATATTTGAAATTAACAGTCTTTCTCAACAAGCTCTATATATTCTTGACGTTTACTTAACTTATTCATGTTGTCCAAAATCAACGATAATGCAATAGTTAACAAGGTACTCACGTAAAAAGGTTGTATTACCCGGCCGGGTTATTAGCATCTCTTAAAGAATGCTGTGGAGTGTTGATCACAGAGTCACAGCTTGCATCTGCAGCTCCTGGACCCAGCAAAATCGACTTTTTTTATCAACATTTATAACCCAGATTACAAAAAAAAAAAAAAAATTAAAAAATTCTTGCTTCATTTCTATTAAATTATAAAACATAAAAAACGTGGATAAAACATACAGTGCAACTGCTGTTGCATAAAACCGTTTTCGCCTACAAGTTGAGACACTTGCTTCTGCAATCGATCGTTTTCTTCCATTAGTAACTTGTTCATTGCATATAGCTTCTTGTTAATAGTTCGCAACCGTGAAGACTCTTTTCGCTGCTTCTCTCGACATCTATTTACAAAGCAACATAATTATAGACTTAAAGTTCTTAATCATTAAACACATCAACCTACATTCCATTTTCCCCTTTTAATTATTTAGTCAAACGCTAAATAAATTCACTAATTTATCCCTAATTTTTAGGTCTATTTGCATCAATTTACATAGTAAATGAACACAATTTCACATTTAAAAGAATCAATGAAGGATCTATTGTTGTTCCCACACAGATTTGTGTATAAAATTTACCTAACTCAAGCTCAACGCAGAAAAAACAGTTTTATGCATAAACATGATAATTGAGTGAAGACACATAATGTGTAAAAGATTAACATTTACTTTATATCATTAAGCAATATCCATTATGGATTACCAGAACTTCATATTGAACTTATGCCTAAATAGAATGTGATCTAAAACAAGTATAACATATATGTATATTGTTTATTCCTCCATCAAAGATATTATTAATTTGACAAATTAATGGAATAAGATCACATAAAGTAAATGTTAATCTTTTGACAGTAAACAGTATGTACAACGATATTCAATTGAAGAAGCTAAACTAATCTATTTCAAAATCATTGTGTATCTATTTCAATTTCTAAACTAATCTATAGTTTACTAAAACTATATGCACATATATGAACATATAAGCCTTGAATGATGTTGCAACAATTAAATTCATTACCTGTTCAAAAGGCTCAAGCTCATAGCCAATGTGCAGAGATACAAATTCTTATCGAAACATAAAACATGAACTCTACTTACTGAACTACCAGCATCAAATATCACGGCATACCGATTTGATGTCCGTTTCCCGTTACGGCGGCTGACGGTTGCTTCACGGACTGATGAAAATTCTCTTGTACGGACTCCAGTTCTTCTTTATTTACCATTTTCACAGACAATTATGTGATTCGATTCGATTCAAATTAACTGATTGATGAATCAATCAATCGATCGATTGAATCTTAGATCAATCAATTAGGTATAAAAAGTTGAATCAAATATTGAAATTGGAACGCACTGAATTTAGGACAACGTGATCGATAAAAACAAAGTCGATTCGTTTGTGTTTCTGTCTAATTCTGTTGAAGTAAGTAAGCTAGTACGTTTTTAATTTAGGGTTTATGAAAATAGGGGACGATGGATTTTCAAATGCTGATATAAAAAGATACGGAAATTAAATTATGAAATTGACCAAAATACCCCTCCGCGTTTTTTAGAATAAAATTGGAATTTCTAAAATTTGAGGCTCATATTCCCTTATCCAGTTTGTACCCCATTTAGTGCTTGTCCATAGATTGGTCCACTATATATATATATATATATATATATATATATATATATATATATATATATATATATATATATATATATATATATATATATATATATATATATATATAACTACAGAAATATATAACAATTTAAATAACATATATAAACTTATTCGATTGCGAGTATATGTGTTAATATATATACTTTATATAGGTTCGTGAATTCGAGGACAACTCTGCACTTGTTCAGTGCCATCATACTTGTAAAATACGAAATACAGTATCATGAGTTTTCATAGCTCCCTTTTATATATTTTTGGGCTGCGAATACATGCGCAACTTTTATAGCTGTTTTACACGTTAAACACAAGTACCAACTATTAAACTGTGCTATATCTGGCTATGTCCTGCAAGTCCCCACTCAAGCCGACAAGGACAGTACAACTTGTCACGGGGCAAACTTTGAAACTGTTTAGTCTAAATATCACAAACTTGGCACTACTTTTTGATCTGCGAGATCTACTTATATCAATAAAAATCTTGTGGTCTATATCTATTACTGAAATCATTATTTATGACAAACCTATGAACTCATTCAACCTCGTGTTGACACTTTAAAGCATGTTTATTCTCAGGTCCTACATAATGCTTCCACTGTGTATTTGCTAATTGAAAGCAACATTTCAACAAGTCATTCATGGATAATTTGAAAGACTTACACTTGTTAAATTGATGATGATTGCTTGCTATACTTGGAGTCTTCATTACATATCATATCAATTAAAGACATTTAATGCGTTGTTCATTATATACAATGTAACATATTTATCTTCCGCTGCAAAACTTAATATAACGTCTCATATAGAGTCTTTCTTGTTTATACAACTGTGATTTGATATAATTAGTCACAAATACCCAGGCCCTATTTGGGAGTGTGACAGAAATTGGTATCAGAGCAGTTTTGTTGTAGAGAACCATGATTGCATTTTAAGTGTCCCTTATACAATTAGGTACCTTAGCAATGTAGGACTACAACTTTCCTTGACCGTAGTGCTTTTAATTGTTACCTTTAATTGATAAATGCTACACTATACTTTAGAAACTTTACTTATCTTAGAATGTCGAGCCAACCTAAGAACTCTGCTCACTTTCCTAAGTATTATCCAATTACGCCACCGCATTTAAATGCAACACCATGATTTCAGAAATTCTTGACATTCCTATGTCATTTATCATGGTTTTGTGTATTATATATGTATTACATGAAATATTATCCATGATTTTTGAAACTCCTATAATTGTTACTATTCATACTCAAACGTATATAACTCCCTGTTATATATTACGTACCTATATGCCTTATGCCTTTATGCATCGATTTGCGAACCAAAAAATATCATTGGGTTATCAGTATACGAATTGAAAGTCTTTAATCGAAAAATTATTAGATTACATACTTATCATTTTATGATCTCGACACGTCATACTGCCATTATTGAAGTATAGACAAATCATATCTTATGATATCTATCCCAATAGACTTTGTCTAACACTTTTCCTAAATTTTCTCCGTAAATTACAGAAATCTTTTGCTATATATACATATTCAAGGAGACAAATATATCATTCAGTATTCAACAACTCATCTCATATCGAAACCCTTATCCGACCACATAATATGGATTTCTCATCTGATTTCTTGAGCTCCAATGGCAGCGTAACCGGAATGAACCAACCAATTAGCCATCATCTATTTTGGATGAATTGGGGGTGGGTTCGTAGTCTACTTAATCAATGGAGAAGTGAATAAGGTGATCCTTTTCACCCACCACATTGCCCTATTGGCGAAGAACCTGAAGTGCTTACCGGCGAACCCATTCGGAACACTATTTTCACCCTCATTTCCAGAACAGCTCGCCACGATTATATAATATCTAGAATTCTAGATCTTATTCGTCCCCTTGTTTGAACCGGCAATCATCCCAGTATAATAGAAGAATTCAACGAGCTTCGTGCTCGAGTGGTGGCTCTGGAGAATATGGTGCAAAATCTAAGAGCATCAGCAGCACCAGCAGCATAACCAGCACCGATAGCACCACCAGTATCAGTAACAGCAACATCAGTACCAACAACAACATCCGCATCCCACGCCTCAACATCACACTCAGTACCTAAAACATCAACATCATATGCCCCATAGATACCAAGGAATATTAGTAATAATGAGTTAAGATGTATTAACTCATTCTTTCTGAAGAATTATATATATATATATATATATATATATATATATATATATATATATATATATATATATATATATATATATATATATATATATATATATGGTTTGAAACAATAATAAATCTTTTCGTACTAAGCTATTACGTGTGAATCTTAACTAGTATGTACTACTTGGTTAATTCATATCACTAATAAGCTATGATGTACATCCTTCGTTAATGACTTAACAATCGTTAATCAATGCTTCAGCACAATAAACTCCATTTCATAATAAACCAAGTGTATTATTCGAATACATGTTTGATTGTATACTTCCAATTTTGATGTACTCGAAACTTTTTAGAAGAACATTATTCGTGCTTTGCGAAGTTCACAAGGATTCCACGAGCACCAACATCATATACCGAGGTATATCAATAACAATGAACGATGAAGTATTGATTCATAACTTCATTAAAGAAATATTCCGCGACGATTATGTACTCTAAAGTTTTGGAGATTATTTATTCTCGTTTCAACCGTAAATCAAATGAGTTTAATATTATATTAACTCATTAAATCCATAATTACATCTTAAGGAAGATATATATGTACGTATGTTTTCATAAAGATTGTAATTAAAAATTCTTTTGTACAAACTGTTGATTGAGAAAATATTTTAACGGGTAGGTAAAACCCGAGAAATATTTATATCTCACATTAATATGTTACACCGTACATTCTTCAATTCTGATTCAACAGTCATTAACTATACTACTTACATTCATAAGATATATGTATCCGTTTACTAAAGAACAACCATTTTCATACAAATTCAATTACATATTCTGATTTTGAATTCAAGTAAAGCTTTAGCAGGTGTTATCTTCCTAAAGAACACTACATTCATGAATTATATTCATTCGTATTCTATGATGAATTATCACATCAAACCACCGAAATTATCATTCATTACTTTTGAAATCAACAACGCCTATTCATCAACCATTAGATCCGTTGACGATTACAATCAGCGTTTAATCATCTACAAATAAAATTTCTTGAAACCATCTCGGATTGATAATCAGTGATTCAGATTCGTTAACCTTGAGAATGCTGACGAAGCAGCAAAAGCTATAGATAGTCTTAATGGCCAAAAGTTTGATAATAAAGAATGGTATAAGCTCAGATTTGGAACTGGAAAACGGATTGCGCAAACTATGAAGGAGGCTGTGGACAAATCACAAGGACTAAACCTATACTCAAGGAATCCAGATGATTCAATTTCTGATGGAAATTACAGAAGACATATAATCTCCTTACGCATTCTAAATCCTTACAGAAGAATTTTTCTCATTATCATTCGATCTTAGAAATTCTAAGATATCATCATATCTTTCAGTATAAATATCCTCGATATTTCTGAAGATATCTTCATAACTATTCTTGTCCGCAATTAATTATCTATTTGCGATATCATAAAGGAAACTGCTTAGTTTCTATATTCTGTAACATACAAGTTTAAATTATAAATGTTTTGAAGAAGTGTTGGGAATTGAAGCATGAGTTAATATAATATAATGACGTCAGGCCAACATGATTATATTACAGTAAGTCATGCTAAATTTTTAATGGAAGATGATGATTCATAGACTTTATAATCATCATTTGCCATGTTACACGACTCTTACATTCTACTTAATCTCTGAACATATCAAGAACATATATTCTTGATAGTTCTATCCTCAGTAATTCTGGTAATTTAACAAATCAAATTATGATATTACGTTCCTTTCTGCTTAGAACAGTAGGTCCATTCAAAACTTCATACCTACAAATTCTGGACCATTACTCGCTTTACTTAGAGTCGAGAAGAGAATAAAAAGGCAAAGCGCTCCGAAATATAGGAAAAAATATAAAGCCTGATAACAACACATAAATTATAAACCGTATATATCAATACATATTGCAACGTAAAGACACGGGAGAATTAAAAACATTATAACCCCAAGGGAATAGTAGAAGAAAACAAATTCCTCTGGTGGTAAAAGAAAAAGAAGAACGACTGTATATATATGGTCAATATAATAACAAGGATCAGAACTGGATGGAGCATTTTCACAATCTTTGGAAGTATGAATTGAGGAAGAAAGTATAGAAGTGGTGAAGATAATGAAACGGAAGAAGATAATTTATATCGAAATTTCAGGCACAACAATCGAGGTAATTCACCGCATTTAATCAAAGAAAATCCCAATTTCTGTAAATACCGGAGAATCAAATCTTATAGATTACGAAGATTTCCTTTAATCCCTTAAATTCTGGAAATCAATCGTGACTACGTCAAAAGTTTAGGTAAACAGATATTTTCTCATTTCAATCTTTTAGGATAGATTCATTTATACTCTTCCTGTAATCGAATCGTTTTATCCATATTATTCAATGGTGATAAAACTTTATTTTTCAACTCATATTCATCATTAAAATATTCTTGTTATCAACAATAACGATCTCTATCAAATTTCATGACCGTGATTTTCACGAACTCCTCTCTATTTGCCTGCCCTAATATTGTGACATAAATGCTCAAGGTTTAAATAAGCTCACTATTATTCATAACACATTTCATGTGTATTAAAATGCTTGTATAGCGTCATCATCTCTTTCTGAGAAAATCTAATCAGTGATACTCTTGCTAAATCCTTTAGATAACCTCCGCATTAATAATAAAATGCACTTCGTAAAATTTATGGATCGTAAGATTTAAACGCTATAAACAAAACAATATTCTATCCGTTAGAATTCATGCAAGACCCCGAGTATACCTGGGAACGTGAAGACCAAATAAAACGTAAATATCTTCACCTGTTTACAAACAACGCCGACTGATGGCAACAACAAAAATTTCGGGACGAAATTTCTTTTAACGGGTAGGTACTGTGATAACCCGGAAAATTTCTGATTAAATTTAAACTAAACTTCGACTGTTTCCGACGATTCACGAATAACCGGTTATAAAAAGATACGTAAATATATATGTGTGTGTATATACATCATTTACAATCATTACTATTATCAGTATTATAATTATTATTATTAATAATTATCATTAATATAATTACTAATATATTTAGTATTAGTATTAATACTTAACATTAATATTAAAATAATGAAATAACATTATTATTATTATTATTATTATTAATATTATTATTATCAAAATTATTATTATTATCATTTATCATTATTATAATTAATATTATTATTAATATCATTAACATAATTTATATTATTATTATTATTATTATTATTATTATTATTATTATTATTATTATTATTATTATTATTATTATTATTATTATTGTTACTAGTATTATTATTATTAAAAGTATTACTATTAGTAATACCAGTATTATAATTATAATTATTAGGTAGTAGTATTATCATTATAATTAGTACTATCATTATAATAATTATTAATATAATTTATATCGTGATTATTATTATAATTATTATCAAAAATTACTATTATCATTATCATTTATTAATTCTAGTATTATTATCAATATTATTACTTTTATTATTATTAATAATATTACCAAATTATTATAATTAATATATTTATCAATAATTAATATTAATTAAAAATAAATTAAAAAGTCAAATAAAGAGTACTATAATTATCAGCTTTTAAATTTTATATGTTTTTTAAATTGTATCTGCTTTCCAGATTTATATATCTGTTTTTGTTTTTTTTAAATTTATCATGATCTGCTTTTGATTTTTTTTAATCACGATCCAGAATTTTTATTTATTTATTTTCTCCCTGTCGCCATTTTTTTTATCAAATCATGTTATATTTTTATTTTTCCTACTGGTTATAATTTTGTATCTATCGACCAAATTCATATTATAAATTCATCATCTGAAATCACGAGTGAATAACAGATATACATTACCTTTATATTTTTTTTCTTTTCCATCGATATCTCTGTTCCAGTTCCATTTTTACAAAAATTCGAAAATGAAATCCATTTCAAAATCTAATATTGCAATTGTGTTAGGAATTGTCTAGTTAATCTATCTGAAAAGTTTGAACCTTCAATTCGTTATATTGAATTCGAATTCTTGAGTCAAACTTTAAAATTCAAAAAGTCAACTAAGTGTTCATCATAAAATTCGAGTTTGTTTTTAAGTTTCAGTTGAAATTGAAGATTCAAAAAGTTTATAGGAGTGTTTTAAAACCTTTTTCGTGTTGTAATATTTGTCTAAAACATTCTCAATCTCAAAATCAAGTCTTGAGTTCAAGTTCTTAATAAAACGCGGTAATTCATTTTTCTTTTCTATTATATTAATTCAAATACATTTTTAATGTTTTTGTTTCGATTTCTAAAAACCTAAATTAAACTGGTAAATCGAGTTTATGGTTGTGGAATCGATTTTTGATCGTTGTTTATAAAGAAGAAGAAGGGAATAAAATACAGAAAATATATATGGGTTATAAGTAATAAAAGGGGGTTTTAAATCAGAAAGAATCAGACAGCAGAATGATTAGAGTGCGTGTCGGGTGAGTGAGAGGTCACGGGTTTGAGTCCCGTCTTGGGCATTTATTTTTTTGAAGAGCTCCTAAGGTAGTTTTTATTATTATTATTATTATTATTGTTATTATTATTATTATTATTGTTATTATTATTATTATTATTATTATTATTATTATTATTATTATTATCATTAATCTAATTAGTATTATCATTATTATTATTGTTACTAGTATTAAAAGTATTATTAGTATTACTAATATTATTATTATAATTATTAGTATTATCATTATAATTATTGGTATTATTATTAAAACTATCATTATTATTATCATTTTAAATATCATTATCATTATTATGATTAAAATTATTATTATTATTATTATTATTATTATTATTATTATTATTATTATTATTATTATTATTATTTTAACAATACAAATTATTGTTATCATTATTATTATTAGTGCTAGTATCATTTTATATTTATAAGTATTATTAATGTTATCATTATTATTATTACTAATATGATTATCTTTATTAGTATTATTATTAAAAATTACTATCGTTATTATCATTTTTATAAAAAAATTATCATTTTTACTATTATTAAAACCATCATCTTTACTTTATAATTGTTAGTAAAGCTATCAATTGTATTAAAATTACTATTATTACCATTATTATTATAATTATTAATAAATCATTATTATCAAAACTATTACTTTTACAAATAAATATTTTGTACATTGAATACACTTATTTCATATACTACAATTATATTTCATATAATTATATAACAAACATATTAACATTTTTATATAAATATTCATATATAACAAATTGGGTATTTTTAATATAATACCAATCAAACATATATATATATATATATATATATATATATATATATATATATATATATATATATATATATATATATATATATATATATATATATATATATATATATATATATATATATATATATATTAATATAACTACAGAAATATATAACAATTTAAATAACATATATAAACTTATTCGATTACGAGTATATGTGCTAATATATATATACTTGATATAGGTTCGTGAATCCGAGGACAACTCTACACTTGTTCAGTGATATCATACTTGTAAAATACGAAATACAGTATCGTGAGTTTTCATAGCTCCCTTTTTATATATTTTTGGGCTGAGAATACATGCGCAACTTTTATAACTGTTTTTCTCGTTAAACACAAGTACCAACTATTAAACTGTGCTATATCTGGCTATGTCCTGCAAGTCCCCACTCAAGCCGACAAGGACAGTACAACTTGTCACGGGGCAAACTTTGAAACTGTTTAGTCTAAATATCACAAACTTGGCACTACTTTTTTATCTACGAGATCTACTTATATCAATAAAAATCTTGTGGTCTATATCTATTACTGAAATCATTGTTTATGACAAACCTATGAACTCACTCAACCTCGTGTTGACACTTTAAAGCATGTTTATTCTCAGGTCCTACATAATGCTTCCGCTGTGTATTTGCTAATTGAAAGCAACATTTCAACAAGTCATTCATGGATAATTTGAAAGACTTACACTTGCTAAATTGATGATGATTGCTTGCTATGCTTGGAGTCTTCATTACATATCATATCAATTAAAGACATTTATTGCGTTGTTCATTATATACAATGTAACCTATTTATTTTCCGCTGCAAAACTCAATATAACGTCTCATATAGAGTCGTTCTCGTTTATACAACTGTGATTTGATATAATTAGTCACAAATACCCCAGGCCCTATTTGGGGGTGTGACATTTGTCGATTGTTTTGAGCTTTATAGTGAAACCAATTAGGGCGTAACTGGAGTGTAGTTGTACGTTTGACGATATTAACATGTTAGGAGGTATATACATGTTAATTGGTGGTTCAATTTTCTTTGGCTTGGATACGATGTGGCGAGTGTGGTACGCTCTTGACGGCCACTCTTTTCTTCTATGATTTTCGGGTGTATGCGTGTTATGCCATTAGAGAGGCATTTTCGTTAACCACAATTGCGGTTTGATGCGGTGCGTTTAGCGAGTGTTCATAGAATTTATGTGAGAAGGTAACCGTGATGATGTTTATGACGAAGTTGGAAGAGTAAAAGCCTTGGTGTTCCAAGCATCTCTTTAGTGTTGAGTTGAAAGATTAATATGCTAGTGGTGCGATCCGGATGAATTGATACTAGCGGGTATTGCTAGAAGGTTACGGGCGCTGAGCTGTAAAGTCCTTGGAAATTGCGTGACTTCGAGTAGTCAGAAGATGCCCGACACCGAGAGTAGACCCCGTAAGGGTCAATCTCTTGAGACTCGATGGTAATAATGGGAGTTGCATAACATTGCGTCAGGTGCCTCCTTATACCTGCTAGTGAGATGCTTCACTCCGATGGTGTGATTACTTTGTATTTGAGTACCTGTGAGGAACCCGAAGATACAACTGTGGTGTACTACGGTGCTTAGCGGGCGTTAGCGTGGACCGATTTGAAGGATCGAGGTTCGAATACCTTGTTATAGGTCCGCGAAGAACTGTTGAGTATGACCATCGTCGAGACCGGTCATGTGGATTTGTGTATAGTCAAGATTTCACGAAATGTTATCACTTTGGCGGTGGGTATATGGGATTAGAACCCTAAGTGGGGGAGTAAGTACCTGAGATTTTGGAATAATCCCTATCTAGTAGACGTGATGGGCGAACGTGTATCGCTTAATTAGGGAAGGAAGACTTCGATGGTCTTCGAAGAAGTCCCAAGTTGGACTTTGGAATAAATTGTGAAGGATATTTTGCCACATGAGTTGGAATGGCGAGGTTCCCGAATGGCGGATACGAGAGATTTTCGAAAAGCGTCGGGATGATTCCCGAATGTTCCACGATGTAAAGGCGCGATGACGATAATTGTCGATAAATTGTTCTACTTTTAAGGCGATTGTAAGGTGTATGGTACGAGTTTGGATACTCGGCGTAGGAGCAAACAATTGCAGTTGTTTTGTCTCGTGGGTTGATTACCCGATATCGTTAAAAAAAAATAGTGGAATGATAAGGCCATTTGAAGAATATTAAGTTTCCACGGTGTACTCCCGAGTGAGTGGTGGAAATTTTGGTTAAATGGGAACATAAAGTACGGTTGTTGTAATATGATGCGTTAGTGTACGAAAGCGGGAATTCGGATGTCTGATTTACTACATGTGTGACTCCGTGTTGGAAACAGAAATGTTCGAGGGAGAAGTGCTTAACTTCTAGTGTTGGTGCGGATCATGAGGACGTGCTCGAATTTAAGTGGGAGAGAGTTGTAACACCCCGTTTTTCTAAACATGACGCTTGTGGCGTCCTACGGAGTCCAAGAATGAGTATTTAATAGTTTGGATGTAATGAGTTGACCATGTTGGACTTTGGGATGTTTTAAAAGTGAAATTGGAGTACATCAGGTAAACTGTCGAGTTTGAAGGGGGTTTGTCGCGTTCTGGTGTGTCGCGATCCGTGACAAACATGGTCAAAACGCGACAACTTCTGATACATGACTTCTGTCCATTTATCGTGTATCGAGTCCTGGTGTCGCGAAACACGACGTAGTGTCACGAAACGCGACAAATGTCGCTGTAATGACAATTTTAGCCATTTTAAATGGCATCTTTTGGGGGTATTATAGTCTTTTCACTGGTGGACGGTTTGGAGAGCCTAACAGCTGATGGAAGCTTATCCTAACCTCATTAAACATTTCTCCATCCATCCACATTCATTTTAGAGAGAGAGATAGAGTGTTAGTGAGAGAAAGCTCACTTTGGGGAAGAAGAAGAAGGAATCTTGACCGAGCCCGAGTTTTAAAGTTGTTCCCTACGTCTCTAGCTACGTTGTGATAGTGTTGGTAAGTTCTAACTCCGAGTTTTGAGTTTTAATTGATTTATGGCTAGGGTTTGTTCATTTGGGACTTGTAAGACCCATTTGGGGGATAAATGGGTGGACTTGTGTTAAATTGATGTAAGGAAAATCCTAATAGCTATAATATAGGGTTTGGTCATGTAAGTTGAGGTTTGTAAGTGTTAATTGTGTTGTTAGTCACTAATACACTTGTAAAATGATGAAACATTTGTTAATGGGTTAAGTTTGACCAAAATTTGTAAGTCTAAGTGTTAAAATGGGGTAAATGGGCTATTGTTGACCTAGTTGGGTAAGATGGGTATGAGATACCCATAATTCGTGTTACTTGGTGTTAGTAGACATTAATCACTAGCTTTTAGTGATTTATAATAAGTCTTGGCCATTGATGGGCGGTTTTGGTGTAAGTGAGCCATTTAATGCGTTTGGGTCATTAAATGCTCAAGAGTTATGTATTGGTGGTTAGCTCCACAAGTTTGTATGTTGATTTGAGTACTTAATGTATTAGGTACTTCGCTTGAGGCGTGCGGATTATAATCATCACCTTGGTGTTAAGGTAAGTGGGATATTTATGCATGTATGTATATAGTATATTTATTTGTATGCTATGGTATGACCCACGGAGCCGGGAGTGCCATAGTGTGTGCGAGTGTGCTATGATGTGAACCACGGAGCCGGTAGCATCATGGTGCACGTGTTGTGATGTGAACCACGGAGCCAGTAGCATCAAAGTGTGAACCACGGAGCCAGTAGCACTATAAAATTAGGCGTGAACCACGGAGCCGGTAGCACCGAAGTGTGAACCACGGAGCCGGTAGCACTATAAAATAGTATGACTCAAATGTGTAGTGACGTGAACTACGGAGCCGGTAGCGTCATAGCATTACGTATGGTGTGAACCACGGAGCCGGTAGCACCATGACGTGTATATGGTTAACCATATAGTGTATGTGTTGTAGTGTAGCATATTATATATATTTAGAGTATATGCTATTGTTTATGCTAGTTGCGATTTTGGAGGTTATTAGCTTTTATTTGGAGTTCGTATACTAATATTATATTGCTAGCATGTTTGTGGTGTGTGAGTAGGTGATTGCAAGTAGGTATATTATATATGCATGTGTATACTTATTGCACTCACTAAGCGTTAGCTTACCCCTCTCGTTATTTACTTTTTAGATGCAGGTGCGGAGAAAGGGAAGGGGGTTGTCGGGCACTAGCGTGTGCTTACCCCTCTCGTTATTTACTTGTTGGATGCTTGTTGAAGCTTTTGGAATTCGACCTAGCGTTTTGGGTAGTTTAGCCCTAAACCACGCTAGGGTGTTGTTTGGATTAAAACTATCATGTTAATGGGTCGAACTTACATCACATTTGATTAAGGTCCTTCGTGCCTTCTTTGTAAACATTAAACTTGTTGTATTAGTTTAAACGGGTTGTATGGAATGGTTTACGTTATGTAACCATTTAATTGGGCGTTAATGGTTTATAAATATATAAAAAAAAAATTTATCGTGTTGAATATGGGTTGGGTTGTTTCATAATTCCTATTTATCTCAATTTCAATTGCAGGTATGTATGACACTTACTTCACAATCGAGTTGCATCAAAGAGGAGTTTTTACATATGCTCCTGGTAGAATCTATCAAAATGGACTGGTAACCTATATTGATGCTATAGATATTGATATTTGTTCAGTTCATGATTTGAATGATGTGATAGAGACATTAGGTTACGATGGTTGGGGCTTCATCATTTATCACTTTCTGAAACCCGATTTTTCATTAGATAATGGATTAGAACCTCTAGGTTGTGATGATGATGTTCGTATTATGTCTAGAGAAAATTCAGGATGAAGCTTTTAGGTTGTGATGATGATGTTCGTATTATGTCTGAAAACGGGTTCTAGCTGTATACACCTTTGTAAGCCTACCTAAAAACCCGTTCATTTTAGAGGAAATTCAGGATGAAGGGGATGAGGTGCCTAAGGTTAAAAAATCCAATAAGGGGGCTAGCTGTTCAAATCCTAGGGTTTCAAAGCAACTTTTTTTAGAATACCCTATGAATGAACCTGTGAATGAATTTGTGAATGAACCTGTGAATGAACGTGTTGTCACTCAAAATAGTGAGGTAGTTGATGATGAAATTGAAGGAGTTGATGTTGAAATTGAAGGAGTTGATGATCAAATTGAGGACCGTGATTTTTTGGTTGATAAGGAGAATGATATTAGTGATCATGAAGTTGACATGATGAATTTTCACTGTTGTGTAGACAAGGATGTTGAGTTTATGGGCAATGCTGCTCAAAATAATGAAATTCATCTCACGGATGATGATGAAGATGTTGACTTGGATGTGTTGGATCTTGAACAATTTGAAAGTGATGATGCTTTGGAAAGAGAAAGGAAAAAAAAATTTGAGAGAGTTGAGGCTGCAAGAAGAAGAAGATAGGGATTTACACTTGGTTCTATTTTGGGCAAGAATTTACAACTGCACAAGATGCAAAAGAGTACTTTAAGTTGCATGCAGTTGACACAAGGAGAGCTCTTATTTTAATAAGAAAAGAGAAAGATAGGATAAGAGGAGGTTGTGAGGGAAAGCTACCACAGTTTGTGAAAAAGGATTTTTATGGTGCTAATAATGTTGAGCAACAAGATAAAGGGGTTTGTGAAACACAAAAAGACATAAATGTGGGAACCACTATAAAAGTAAATACATGTGAGAAGAAAACAAGAAAAGGAATCAAAGTGGGTGATAAGAAAGAGAAAACAAAGGCAGTCGGTACCAAGTTAGAGAAAGCAACTGGGCAAACCACTTTGTTACCACCAATTAGAGTAGCATGTGCGGGAAGACCAAAGAAAAACAGGAGGAAGGGTATGGATGAGAATGACGTCATGGTGAAGAATGGAAAACTGTCAAGATTGGGAAAGACCTTGACTTGTGGCAACTGTGGAGGGGATGATCATAACAAGAGAACTTGTACATCTGGTAACAGTGTCAATGATGGTGCAAGCGGTAGTAAGAATGGTGCAGGTAGCAAGAAAAGGAAGAAGGATACCAATGGTGCAACTGGTACCAAGAAGTCAAAAGTTTGATTGTTTTAATTTATGCAGTTTGTATGTGTTGTGTTATGGATGTTTAGGACTTGTGTTTCATGTAATCTTATGTTAGACTACTTGTGTTGTCTGTTGGATGGTTAAAACTAGTCTTTTGGATGTAAACTTGATTTGGATGATTACTTTATGCGGTTTTTATTGTTATTTGTATGTAAACTTGGTTTAGATGTAAACTTGGTTTGGATGTAAACTTGGTTTGGATGATTACTTTATGCAGTTTTTATTATTATGTAATCCACTTGCACCTATTATTATGTACAAAATGAAAGTAAATAAATCGAATTCTATAACAATAGAACATAAATCATCACAGCACATCAGTTGTTCACCAAATACACATATGTGAAAAAAGAACAAAATTAATCTGCTAGTCTACTACAAACTACTTAAAGAAACACTAAATAAACAACTACCATCGACAAAACCATTATCATCAGCTACAATCTCCACACTTTATGTTCAAGCTCTTTGACCTTCGCCTCACCTACATTCTTCGATCTTAACAATCCACGAATTATAGCCAGTAGACGAGCAGGGGTAGGTGGATCAATCCATTCAAAAAACCCACAATTACGAATCTAAATACCAAATAAAAAAACGAATCGATACTAAATAATGGATAAATTAGGGTTTTAATCACCAACTGTTTATTTGGCAAGAAACGAATCGACGACCAGCATTGCCCTCTGTCCATGCTATTTGTTCAATCAAAGGTCGGCCACTATCACAAGTATTCATCTTGATTATTTGTTAAGAAAAGAGGTGGAGAAAATTGAAGAGATTGAATATGAAAGAAAGGAAAAGTATTTAATTGGGATTAAAAGGAAAAGTAGGTGGGTGGGTAGGGATAACAAGAGGAGATCGTTTAAAGACCAAAAAACCCTCATGTGGAAATCACGTGGGAATGAGTTAACGGAAGAATCAAACAGAAAACGTCACTTGGGCTATCTTTGCACAACAATTCAAAAATAATGACTATCCATCTTCAAATCAACAATTATATCTATCCACGCTGGGTACTACAAACCACAGGAACTATCCGCACAATTTTCTCTAATAAAAATGACAATAAAATGTAAATTAATTAACGACACTAATTATACTACCTTTACTTAACCAAAAAGTATGTTATTGTAGTTTAATTTAATGTAATCGTATTTTTATTTATAATAATGTAATCATTTTTTTATTTTATTTAATTAATTCTAATTTTTTTAGTTTAAATATGTTATTTTTTTAATAAAATATTATTTATATTTATTTATTAATTATATTTATTTAATAATTTTAAATTGGTTAAAATTTGAAGTGGAGTGTGAGATAGTAAGAGTTTAGTGAAAAGAATGTAAAAGAAATGTTAAAGTGTTTGTTTTGATGTGTAGCTCATGTAACGGAGAGAAGTTAAGTGAAAATTGTGAATGATACTAAGTGTGCTTACAACCCACACGATCAAATTCTTACACAGATAAACCGACGGTCCAGATCTTTTGTTCATACCTTATTGATCATCAAAACTCTCACCGGACCGCTCACCGTTTCTTTCTTTCATTTTTGTTGTTGAACTGATCTGTGTGATTCAGTCGATGGAGACAGAGCTGAAAGAGCTATTTGAAGCGGCGAAGAAAGCTGCCGACGCCGCCGTAAATTCACCGGTGGAGGAAGAACGATGTATTGATGCTTTAAAATCGCTGAAGACTTATCCTGTTAATTATCAACTTCTTGTTACCACTCAGGTAAACCTTTTGTTTTTCTAATTAATTGTTTTATTTTAAGTTTTTATAATTAATTAATTGTTAATTGTGATTGTATGTTATAGATGTGGTTATATGTATGTTCGATTTTAGATTTTAGGTCAATTCGCTAACTTTAGGGCAAGAACTGAGAATGGCTTGTATTAGGTTTTAAATTGAAAGTTGAGCACTCTTGAAAATTGTTTTCTAGGGGTTTTCTGTTTCGAGCTTCATACTTTATTGAATAGACTGGGTTTATTGTTGATTCAATATAAACTGAAATTGGAAATTGGCTACTTTTTGATTTGAGGAACAAAGTGTTTCATGCCTTGAATGTAGGCAGTTGTTGTAAAGCATGTTCATGCTTAAGGTGGATAGGACCAGTCGTGTCTTTATGTGCGATATAAACCCCAAGCAGTCTGCGTGCACCAGCTGGTGGAAATGTTAGATTGTTTCACGAGTCAGGAAAATGTTTTCTTTTTGATCAAGGAACAAAGTGTTTGTGTTTGGAATTATGTATTTAGCCTTTTAAAAAACACATATTAGGAAGAAGCTGTAATACACATGGATGAGTTTATATCTTGCATTCTCTTCTTAAGTTTCGACTTTCGAGTATTGGTACTTCGGTTGTACAAAAAGAGGTGTCACATTAAATATTGAACTAGAATGTGTCGTTGTCCTCAAGCAGGGTGTTACAACCTGCAACTCATCCCTATTGATAGAAGAACGATAAAGTAGGCTATCAATATATGTAGAAAATGAGCATCAACACCTTATCAGCCTTGATAATAGGAATGCATACTTCTCTTAATCTATCTGGAACATTTATTAATCTGTATAGTTCAGATGCAGATCTACATGATGTTAATAGTATATTTACAGGATGTCTTTGCATGTATGAATTTATTTTGTTTATCTACATAGAAATTTGTTATTTTCATGAACATGTGGAGTACTTATGAGTTATGACCATTATATTATAGTTTGAAACTTTATGAAACTGGAATCATTTCAGGTGGGCAAGCGTCTTCGTCAGCTAACAAAACACCCAAGAAAAAAGATTCAGTCCCTAGCTGCTGAGCTGGTCGAAATTTGGAAAAATATAATACTTGAAGAAACATTAAAGAATAAGAAAAATGGAAGCTTGGACACCAAAGATTCTGTAAAATCCGAGCATGGTGCCGAGACATCCGACAAAAAAGTCCAGAGAGTAAACTCAATCAAGGTTGAAAAACCTGGTCACAGTGCCACGTCATCTTCTTCTTCAGAGAAAAAACCTGATGCTGTAAAAGTTGAGAAAAAAACAAATAGTGTGGGTCCACCAAAGCTGACATCTCTTGTTTATTGTAAGGATCCAGTACGAGACAAAATTCGTGAGCTTCTTTCAGAGGCGTTATGCAAAGTGCACGGGGAGATTGATGATGAATTGAGGGATGAAGCGAACGCATCTGATCCGTACAGAGTTGCTGTTTCGGTTGAGTCAGCAATGTTTGAAAAGTGGGGAAGATCTAACGGTGCACAGAAGTTCAAATACAGGTCAATAATGTTTAATATTAAAGATCCAAAAAACCCGGATTTTAGAAGGAAAGTGTTGCTTGGGCATGTAAAGCCAGATAGGATTCTGGAGTTGACCCCTGAAGAAATGGCGAGTACTGAAAGACAGATGGAAAATGGGAAAATAAAGGAGAAAGCTTTATTTGATTGCGAACGTGGTTTGCCACCTAAGGCTACAACCGATGAATTCAAGTGTGGACGTTGTGGGAAGAGGAAATGCACTTACTACCAGCTGCAGACTCGAAGTGCTGATGAACCTATGACTACGTTTGTAACATGCGTAAACTGCGATAACCATTGGAAGTTCTGTTAATGAACTGATATCTGTAGAGATAAGAGATGAAAGGCTCTGATTAATCTCTTTTTCTGCTTCAGTTTGTTTAAGGTGAAATCAAGTATTGAACTGTTTTATTTCATTTGAGTTTTTAGAAGCATTTGTTGGTCTGTTATAGTTATAGATGTATTTCGTATTTGTTCGCCTGTGCCTTTATGTCAATTAAGGTCGTTGTTATAGGTTGCCAATATTCGAAACAGTTGGTTAGTATAAACTTATACCTCCTTCATAAACTTGTACTCTATTCTTGTTCCCTTTTAGTAATTTACTGTCTTAATAATCATGTCATGTGACTCATGTCGCTGTTATGTTTATACCAACTTTCTTCTGTGCTTTTGATGTCAAAATATTTGCGGTAGCAGTGCAGTTACCAAATCTTTGAATAAATGATTATTGCATAACAGAGTTAACAACAAATATATAGTACCTAAACTCACTACCAATCTTTATTAATACAAGTTAATGTATGCTTGTACACAAATATACACTATGTTTGGAGCTTCATTTTTAGGTACAATGATGAGGCTGGTCACCATCATCCTTAATTGCCTGAAACATTTCCGAACTCTAATAAAAAAATTCCAGTTCTCCTTTTATAATCCATGGCTTCTTTTCCATCATCTTTTCCCATAATTGCTTCCATCCCCATTAATTCCACTTTTTCATTCATTTCTTTGCTTTTGTCTTTTCCCATAATTGCTTCCATCCCCATTAATTCCCATAATTGCTTTTGTCTTCCACTTTTTCATTCACTTCTTTGCTTTTGTCTTTTCTCCGGTCTCATAAGACGATCTCCACCGCCACACTTTACAACTAACCCAAACCCATTCTGCCATGTCGGAGTATTGAACTCCGGCTACCAGAACCATGGTGGCTTTTCAGTTGCGTGGTGGCTTTTCAGTTGCAAAACAAAGGTTGAGATCTGTGGGGTTTGGAGGGCATTTGGGTAGAAAAAATGAGTCTTCATTGTTTGATGTTTGGAGTCAATTAGAGTATTTTTTTTATTTTATTTTTTATTTTTTTTTTATAAAATGATGATAGTTGAGTACGGGTGTTACATCTACATTCTACGAACAAGAAACCGGTATTTGTTCAATGTAAACTTTGCATTTAGACTGTTGGAAGTTTCGACGAGCCCAACACACCCACTATAGAGGATCTAGACTATACTAGACTCACTACACCAACACTTTGGCGTTGATTAGCCTTTAATTTTATGAATTTTTAGTGCACAATAGTACTTAGGCGACAGTGTCGACCATATATCATTTAGGCGGTATAACCGACCATGTATCACTTAGGCGACAGAGCCGACCATATAATAAGAACAACACAAGTGCACTAAGAACTTAAACACAAACTAAGGCTTAACCGGGAAACTTAACAAAGAACACTTTTATTAATACAAAATACAATTACAATATTACTTACTTACAAGCTTTTCTTCTCTACTCACACTCTTCTCACTTCTTACTTCTTCTCTACTTCTCAACTCACTCTTTTCACAACTTACTCACACCTTACACAAATGAACTACTCATCACCCATATTTATACTACCCCATGGAACATTCTAGAAAGTAGATATTTCCATGGATAAATATCTAGATATTTTCTACACATACAAATATCTAGATTTTTCCTATCAAATACAAATTTCTAGATTTTTCCTACCATATTCTAAATTCTAGATTTTTTCTTATACATATTAATATCTAGATATTTTACATATATACGTCTACTAATTTCATATTTTATAATACCAAATTTGCATTGTATTTTAACACTCCCCCTCAATGCAAATTTTCTTCCAACGATGTCTTGCAGACCATTCCAAGTGCTTCTCTGAATTTTATAAACTTAGGTTTACTTAGGCTCTTGGTGAATATATCTGCAACCTGTTCATCTGTCTTTGTTGGCATCATCTTGATTTTTCCTTCAAGGACCTTCTCGCGAACATAATGATAGCGCACTTCTATATGTTTTGTTCTTGCATGAAAAACTGGATTCTCTGCTAGTCGTATAGCTGATAGGTTATCGCAAAGAAGATTTACTTGATAATCTGTTGATTGATGAAGATCTTCCATTAGTTGTTTCAACCATGTAATTTCTTGTGTTGCTGATGATGCCGATCGATATTCTGCTTCAGTGCTTGACAAGGATACTGTTGGTTGTCTCTTGTTGCACCATGATATTACTCCTGATCCAAGACTAAACATGTATCCAGTTGTTGACCGTCGTGTATCATAGTCTCCAGCGTAATCGGCGTCACAATATCCAGTCACGTGACATTCTTTTGTTTTCTTGTATAAAATACCAAAGTTGATAGTGCATTTAACATACCTTAAGATGCGTCATACAACATCAAGGTGAGGCTTCTTTGGATTGCTCATGTATCGACTAACCACTCCAACTGCATAAGATATGTCTGGCAGGCTTAGTGTGAGATAAATAAGACTTCCGACCATCTTTCGATACATGGTAACATCTTGAAGACTTTTTCCTTCATCTGCTCGTAGTTTTGTATTCGGATCCATCGGAGTTGAGATAGGTTTTCAATTAAGCATTCCGTACTTTTGTAAAAGATCTCGCGCATATTTCTGTTGTCCCAGAAATAATCCTTCTCTTTTCTGCTCTATTTCGAGTCCAAGAAAATGTTTGAGTTCTCCAAGCTCCTTCATATGAAATTTGATAGACAGATTCTCTCTTTTTCTTTGGATCTCCTCATAGTGATCTCCCGTGATGATTAAGTCATCCACATATACTAGCACTATGGCTAGTTTTTCTTGATCTTGTTTCACAAATAAACTAGAATCTGAAGGAGCAACTGTAAAACCACTTTGTACCAAGAACTCACCAATTTTCCCGTACCAAGCTCTTGGAGCCTGCTTCAAGCCATATAGTGCCTTCTTTAATTTGCAGACATGCTCAGGATGGATCTTGTTCTCAAAGCCTCTTGGTTGCTCCATATAAATGCTTTTGTTAAGTTCTCCATGTAAGAAAGCATTCTTGACATCCATCTGCCACAGCCTCCAAGATTTGCTAGCAGCTAAAGCTAGTAGAGCTCGAATTGTTGTGATTTTCGCCACCAGACTAAATGTTTCTTCATAATCCAGCCCATATTGTTTAGAAAAACCTCGAGCAACAAGTCGAGCTTTATACCTTTCTATGGAGCCATCTGATCGAGTCTTCACCTTGTAAACCCACTTACAAGATATTGGTTTCACATCTTTTGGCTTTGGAACTAAATTCCATGTCTGATTTTCTGTTAGTGCATTAATTTCTTCTTCCATCGCTTTCTGCCATTCTCGACTTTGTGCTGCTTCTTCATAAGTAGAAGGCTCAATAGGTATTGATTCATCCACATGAGCAGCATTGGCATACCTCGGATTAGGTTGCCTTGGTCTTGTTGATCTCCGTAATTCTTGTACATGCTCCTCGACATCCATTTGGCTTGGACGAACCTCCTTGGATACAGATTGATGCACACCAGTTTTCCATGGACTCGTTTCCTTAGAGTACGACTCTTCTCCTTCTTTAGTTGGATCTACTATTTGCACTTTACGTTCTTCTATTTCTTCTGGAACTTCTTCTAATCCATGAGATTCTGGAATCTCTATCTTTTGAGGTGACCACCATGAAGAAGCTTCATCAAATACCACATTTCTTGAAGTATGACACTTTCCAGTATTTGGATCACAACATCTCCATCCTTTTCTTGATTCATCATAACCGACAAAAATGCACCGAATTGCCTTCTTATCAAATTTGCTTCGTAGATGATCTGGCACGAAGATGTAGCATACACATCCAAAAACTTTGAGATGGTTGACGGTTGGCTTGATCTTCCATAATCTTTCATATGGTGAAATATATCCAACTTTGTTTGTGAGAGTCTGTTAATCACGTATAAAGCCGTCCTCATACATTCGGCCCAAAATCTTCCTGGTACATTCTTACCATGAAGCATACTTCGACAAGTTTCAGCAAGATGACGATTCTTATGTTCTGCCACTCCATTCTGTTGTGGAGTATTAGGGCAAGTTAATTTCCTTCTGATCTTGTGCTTCTCAAGATACATATTGAACTCAGTCGATAAATATTCTCCTCCATTATCTGTGCGTAAGCACCTAATCTTATTATTGAGCTCACTTTCTATCTTCTTCTTGAACTCTTTAAACTTCTGAAAAGTCTCCGACTTTTCCTTCATGAAGTAAACCCACACATACCTTGAGAAGTCATCAATGAATGTCACCAAATACTTCATTCCTCCAAGTGATGTTTGTTTCACTGGGCCAAAGACGTCTGAGTGTATGAGCTCTAGTGGTGTCTTGGACTGGTGCTCTGTCTCCTTGAATGGCAATTGGTGAGCTTTGCCAAATTGACATCCAGCACATATTGCATCTGTTCGGATATCAATTTGAGGAAGCCCATTTACTATGCGTTTCACCATCATCTCCTTTAACTTATTGTAGCCCACATGCCCAAGACGTTCATGCCACTTATCAGCCATCTCATTCTTTCGAGTCTTATCCACATAAGCTGTTTCAGCAGATAATGTACCAACCCAAACCAATAACCAACCGATTACGCGAAACAATTTTTTTTTTTTTTATAACAGTGGAGTGCGACACGCGCACCACCACAGGGTGCGCGGCGCGCACAGGCCCCAAATCAGTTCTGTTCGGTTTTGCAAATTTTCAAATAAAGATCTCCCACTTCCCGACATAATTAGACGAAACACTTTTCACAACATGTTCTAATATGAAAAACTCATACGATTCAAACATAAAATGAGTTTTACAAAATGGGGCCCACGTCGGCCGTTTTACGAGTTTCGTACAAATCATGAGTTTCGACCACATTAGTTTAATTTCCAAACGATACTATGAGCATGGTGTTTGGGGTTAAACTACCCAAGTCTCGGTCAAACTCCAAAAGCTATCACATCCCAAAAGCATCCCCTAAACAACAAGCGGGATCTCTAATCCAATCGAATGCCCTTACCCTTGTCAACGCCGGAGCCTATAAAAAGATAAACAACGAGAGGGTAAGCAAAGCTTAGTGAATGCAATAATTATACATATACATATATAATATACCTACTTGCATGCACTTACATACACCGTAATATTTGCTAGTAACAACAATTAGCATACAAACTCCGAGTATAAGCTAATAACCTCCAAATACCGCAACTAGCATAATCATTAGCATATTCACCAAAATAATATATTATGCTATACAACAACACATACACAAGCTATATGGTTAACCATACACACGTCATGGTGCTACCGGCTCCGTGGTTCACACCATATGTAATGCTATGACGCTACCGGCTCCGTGGTTCACATCACTACGCATTCGAGTCATACTCTTTTATAGTGCTACCGGCTCCGTGGTTCACACTTCGATGCTACCGGCTCCGTGGTTCACACCTAATTTTTATAGTGCTACCGGCTCCGTGGTTTACACTTCGGTGCTACCGGCTCCGTGGTTCACACCTAATTTTTATAGTGCTACCGGCTCCGTGGTTCACACTTTGATGCTACCGGATCCGTGGTTCACATCACAACACGTGCACCATGATGCTACCGGCTCCGTGGTTCACATCATAGTACACTCGCACATACTATGGCACTCCCAGCTCCGTGGGTCATACCATAGCATACAAATAAATACACCATATACATACATGTATAATTACTCCACTCACCTTAACAATTTGGTGACGATTTTATAACTCCGCAAGCTTCAAAGCAAAGTACCTAATATAATAAGTACTCCATTAACACACAAACTAGTTGGACTAAATGCCAACAATTTACACATGTGTATTCAATGACTTAATTGCATTAAATGCCCCATTTACCAAAACCGTCATTTAAGGTCAAGACCCATCATCAATCACTAAAAGCTAGTGATTAAGGTCTAACAACACCGACTTACACAAACTTATGACATTTCACACCCATCTTGCCCAACTAGGTCAACAATTACTCATTTAATCACTTTAATGTCAACACACCCATTTCGGGTCTTCCACAAACCCTCCTAACACCCATTTACTAAACATTTAGGTGTGCTAGTAATTAGCTAACCAATTTATGTTCATACACCCCAATTAATACTTTAAAACCCTAGGTTAGTTACTATTGAGTCTACATGACTCAATCTTACCCAAGAACATCCAAAATCGTCAAACATGGGTTTTATGTTCACCATTTACCCAAACCCTAACCCTTACACAAAATCAAAGTAAGGAAATTAAAGTTAGAACATACCACTACAACCAAAACGTAGCTAGAGAGGAGATGAACAACTTTATAACTCGAGCCAAGACTCGAACCTAGCTCCTTCTTCCTTTACTTGAGCTTTCGCACACAAGAATCTCACTCTCTCTCTCTAAAATTGAAATGGATAGGGTAAGGTTGTTGGAAATGGAGTGAATGACTCCCCAAGATCTGACCTAGTGGCCTCAAACTCGTCCACAAGTGAAATTACCAAAAAGCCCATCAAAATATCTGATTAAAAATAAGCAGAACCCGGCTACAGTAATAGTGCGCTGCGCGCACCCTTAGGTGTGCGCTGAGCGCACCTTGCCCAGTTCGGCTTCTGACCTCCGTTTAAATACACAAGGTCACCCACACTTCATGTACTCTATATACGCTTATGTACAATAAATAATCTGGTCTTACAACTCTCTCCCACTTAGTTTGGATCACGTCGTCGTGATCCGCACCAATTACTAAAAGTTAAGCACTTCTACCTTGAACATTTCCGTCTTCAATGCGGAATTACACATGAAGTAATCACCCATCCAGGTTCTCACTTCGTACACTAACGCATCATATTACAACTAGCAAGGGTAATCATCCCTCGAGACAAAACAACCGCAACCGCTCGCTCTTACACCTAGTATTTAACTCGTACCATATATTCACAATAAATCCAAAGGTGGAATAATCCCCTGACGACCTCCGTCATCACGCCTTCCCACCATAGAATACTCGGGAATCATCCCGACACCTTCCTAAAACCTCCCGCAAAGATCATCAAAAAACTCGCCACTTTGACTCGTGTCACTAAATAACTTCACAATTCATTCCAAAGTTAAACTTGGGACTTTTTCGAAGACCACCAAAGTCTTTCTTTCCTATATAAGCGACACCCGTTCGCTCATCCCATCTACTATTTAGGGACTTTTTTCGCACCCTCCTGTACTTAACTCCCCCATTTAGGGTTTTAACCCCCTACTTTCACCGTCAAGATGATAACGCCTCGCGGAATTCCGACATTCCACAACGCCCATTACATTTTTCGGCGTTGGTCATACCCAATAGTCCTTCCAAGGACTCACTATAAGATATTCGAACCTCGATCTTTCAAATCAGTTAAGTGTTAATGCCCGCTAAACACCACAATATACCACAGTGGTAACTTCGGGTTTCTCACCGGTACCCAAATCCAAAGTAATCATACCATCGGAGTCAAAAGTTACACTAGCAGGTATAAGGAGGCACCTGACGTTGTGTTATCCAACTCCAATTTCTAACACCGAGTCTCCAAAGACTCGACCCTTACGGGATCTACTCCCGGCGTCACACGTCACCAGACTAACGCGGTCACATAAATCTAACGAACCTTACGGCTCAACACCCATGACTTCCTAGTGACACCCGTTAGTCACTACCCACTTAGGCCGCATAGCTAGCCTATTTATCCTTCAACTCAACACTAAGGAGGCACTTGGAACACCAAGGCTTACACCTATCTAACTTCGTCATAAACATTAACCCGGTTACCTACATACATAAGAATAGTTAACCACCATGACTCTACCCGCACACGACGTGGTTAACGTAAATGCCTCTCGAACGGCATACCGCGTACATCCCCCAAAATCATAAAAGAAAAGAGTGGCCGTCAAGAGCGTACAACACTCGCCACACAATCACAAAACCGCCATTGAAATCGAACCGCCAATTAACATGTATATATACATCATAGTATGTTATTATCGTCAAGCGTACTACCACACTCTGGTTATGGCCTAATTGGTTTTACCATAAGTTCAACACAACAATTGGGACTACGCCCTACACGGTCTCATCACTATACGCTCGGTTAAGCTCTCGCGGCTACACCAAATCAAAACACAACACTCTCGATAAAACGATCACACGTCACGTACTCTCACATGGTGATATAACACCCAGTGCATACTAACCCAATAACACGCGCACACAAGCAATTAGTTGTTAAACTCACATACGAGCAACAATACACACACAATCTACAAAGCCTACGGGTCTCACTCGAACGAGCTTAACGACCCAAAACCACAACCATCTCGTAAAAGAGAGACGAGGTTCACCCGTCTTGCATCTCATAACACGCACATCACCAAACTTTGCTCCACTCTTGAGCATACGAAGGATTTTGGATTATCATTTGCTACTTAACCGAAGCACTTACCTAACCGTACGAGTATTACTCTAGCAACCATCGAGTTGCTATCGCTTGTAACTTCCACACCGCCACTAGAACACCTATGGGTTTCTTGTTGATACCCTATGTTCGATGTAACCGTAACACCATCGGAGTCGAATACCACGCTAGTAGGTATGAAAGAGACACCTAACGTTGGGTCCCATAGACTCCATTACCAACATTCGTCTAGATCAAACACTTTGTCTTAACGGTTTCATCAACTTCCACACGAAAGCGAACACGCTCAACATCCGAAAACCAAGGCCCGTCTCCATGGCTTGGTAGAAACATTTTCCCAAACACTAAGGAATGCTTGGTTGCACCAAGTCTTACGCCCTGAAATCGTCAATCCAACTCCAACGTAGGGTAATTACATTAGGAATGCTAACCGTAACAATACCACGTATTTGCACTAATGCATTCACCCCTAAGTCGCATTCTCATGAGTCAATGACTCAAGCGCTACCCTAGTGCACCATCATCGTAATTACTAACCCCGCACTTATATGGGTACTATTGAAACATACGTTCACTCGAGACTAATTAGGTTTCGTAACGAGACTTAAGTCTCAACTTCATAACCGAATACATCGGCACACAACAAATAATAATAAAGCATATTTGCATCGAAAATGAAAGTACCTGAAGCAGTATCGCTGGACTTCTGTGCTTCACTACCCATCAAGTAGTCGCGCTCTAATCTCTTAACCCGATCAGCAAATGATTCGGAACACTCCGAATTTTTGTGTCCCTCCGCCTGGCATATAAAGCACCTGATCGTGCTCACAGGTACACCCGTACAATCCCGTGCCAAATGGCCTCGTTGCAGACAATTATAACATGTAGGCACGAAACCTCGTAATTTCTTAGTCTGATTACTAGCCTGATCGGGACACTCAGACCTTTGGTGCCCTTCCTTTCGACAATAAAAACATACAGTTTTGCCCGACGGACATTCACAAGACTTATGTCCCCGTTGCCCACAATTGTAACACTTCAACTCACCGGAGCCCGACGCTCCCTTCCTCATGCTACTAGCTGCCTCAATTACACCTCTACTTCGATCAATAAAAAATTCGGGACACTCTGACCTTCGGTGCCCCTCTTTATGACAATGGTAGCACATTCCGTTATCACTCCTCGGCAACGTGTACTCCCATATCTTGTGGCCCCTAACACCATAATTGAAACATTTAGATGTGCAACCTCCCTTACTCTTCTTTTTCACATTCCCGACGCCTTCAGAAGTACCTCTCTTCCTATTGCCCGGAGCACCATGTGGCTCTAGCCTTGCAAGTACTTCTTCTTCACCACTACCTTGAGGTTTGGAGAACCTCTTCTCAAACTCTTCCCTTACAACCTTAGTCACTTGGTCTCGGAACATCTCGGTTACTCGTCCTTCGATTGACTCCTTGACTACTTGACTAACTCCATTGGCGAAACCCGAGACGCATTGTTCAATCGCGGCTTCTACCATTACCGTTAACTCGTTCCTCCTTTCATGAGCAGGCTCTTCCGTTCCGTACCCATCTTCCGTCTTCATTCTTAAGAAATGAAATAGATTAAACAACGAAACGAAAAGACATAACACGTATGTATATATACATATACACCACACTACCCCATCTTACTCAACAATCGTCGTACATCGCTTGTTTGACACGATTTGTACCCTTAACAATGGTAGCTAATCATTGTTACACGAGCACGTCGCATTAACTTGCTAGTACAACGTCTATCTCGCTTGATAATTACTAACACAACACAAAACAATTAGCGCAAGGTTAATTCACATAAACCTAAGCACTAATCAACTCCCGGTCCGACCCGTCTCCTACAAGTCCCGCATAAAGCGCATACACAAATAAATCTAAGTCAAGGCACCTATCTCAAGTCGCCTAAATCCCTTAGACCATGCTCTGATACCACTTGTAACAACCCAAACCAATAACCAACCGATTACGCGAAACAATTTTTTTTTTATAACAGTGGAGTGCGCCACGCGCACCACCACAGGGTGCGCGGCGCGCACAGGCCCCAAATCAGTTCTGTCTGGTTTTGCAAATTTTCAAATAAAGATCTCCCACTTCCCGACATAATTAGACGAAACGCTTTTCACAACATGTTCTAATATGAAAAACTCATACGATTCAAACATAAAATGAGTTTTACAAAACGGGGCCCACATCGGCCGTTTTACGAGTTTCGTACAAATCATGAGTTTCGACCACATTAGTTTAATTTCCAAACGACACTATGAGCATGGTGTTTGGGGTTAAACTACCCAAGTCTCTGTCAAACTCCAAAAGCTATCACATCCCAAAAGCGTCCCCTAAACAACAAGCGGGATCTCTAATCCAATCGAATGCCCTTACCCTTGTCAACGCCGGAGCCTATAAAAAGATAAACAACGAGAGGGTAAGCAAAGCTTAGTGAATGCAATAATTATACATATACATATATAATATACCTACTTGCATGCACTTACATACACCGTAATATTCGGTAGTAACAACAATTAGCATACAAACTCCGAGTATAAGCTAATAACCTCCAAATACCGCAACTAGCATAATCATTAGCATATTCACCAAAATAATATATTATGCTATACAACAACACATACACAAGCTATATGGTTAACCATACACACGTCATGGTGCTACCGGCACCGTGTTTCACACCATACGTAATGCTATGACGCTACCGGTTCCGTGGTTCACGTCACTACGCATTCGAGTCATACTCTTTTATAGTGCTACCGGCTCAGTGGTTCACACTTCGGTGCTACCGGCTCCGTGGTTCACACCTAATTTTTATAGTGCTACCGGCTCCGTGGTTCACACTTCGGTGCTACCTGCTCCGTGGTTCACACCTAATTTTTATAGTGCTACCGGCTCCGTGGTTCACACTTTGATGCTACCGGCTCCGTGGTTCACATCACAACACGTACACCATGATGCTACCGGCTCCGTGATTCACATCATAGTACACTCGCACATACTATGGCACTCCCGGCTCCGTGGGTCATACCATAGCATACAAATAAATACACCATATACATACATGTATAATTACTCCACTCACCTTAACAATTTGGTGACGATTTTATAACTCCGCAAGCTTCAAAGCAAAGTACCTAATATAATAAGTACTCCATTAACACACAAACTAGTTGGACTAAATGCCAACAATTTACACATGTGCATTCAATGACTTAATTGCATTAAATGCTCCATTTACCAAAACCGTCATTTAAGGTCAAGACCCATCATCAATCACTAAAAGCTAGTGATTAAGGTCTAACAACACTGACTTACACAAACTTATGACATTTCACACCCATCTTGCCCAACTAGGTCAACAATTACTCATTTAATCACTTTAATGTCAACGCACCCATTTCGGGTCTTCCACAAACCCTCCTAACACCCATTTACTAAACATTTAGGTGTGCTAGTAATTAGCTAACCAATTTATGTTCATACACCCCAATTAATACTTTAAAACCCTAGGTTAGTTACTATTGAGTCTACATGACTCAATCTTACCCAAGAACACCCAAAATCGCCAAACATGGGTTTTATGTTCACCATTTACCCAAACCCTAACCCTTACACAAAATCAAAGTAAGGAAATTAAAGTTAGAACATACCACTACAACCAAAACGTAGCTAGAGAGGAGATGAACAACTTTATAACTCGAGCCAAGACTCGAAACTAACTCCTTCTTCCTTTACTTAAGCTTTCTCACACAAGAATCTCACTCTTTCTCTCTAAAATTGAAATGGATAGGGTAAGGTTATTGGAAATAGAGTGAATGACTCCCCAAGATCTGAACTACTGGCCTCAAACTCGTCCACAAGTGAAATTACCAAAAAGCCCATCAAAATATCTGATTAAAAATAAGCAGAACCCGGCTACAGTAATAGTGCGCTGCGCGCACCCTTAGGTGTGCTCTGAGCGCACCTTGCCCAGTTCGGCTTCTGACCTCCGTTTAAATACACAAGGTCACCCACACTTCATGTACTCTATATACGCATATGTACAATAAATAATCGGGTCTTACAGATAATACATAGACCGATTCTATTCTTCTTTCATGCATAACTGGATTGCCAACCACCTTTACTCTCTTGAATACGGACACATCTTCTGGTCCAAAGAGCACATAATTCCCTCCTACTGTCAATTGTGGTACTGATAGTAAATTCTTCTTTAGGCCAGGGACAAGATACACCTTCTCGAGTTGGAGCTTATGAGAACCGCCTTCATTTGGAATTATTGTCTTTCTAATGTGAGAAATAGATAACCTTGAATTGTTGGCTGTCAACACGACTCTCTTTCCTTTGTAATCCTCCATTTCTTGCAGCTTTGTCCCATCGTTGGTCATATGATTTGAGCACCCAGAATCGATGATCCAATCATCTTTGTAGTTTATTTTTGATTTTAAAGTTGTTGCAAGAGCTTGATCATCCATGTCAGCTTCAACGGAGAGTCCTGCTTCTGCATTCCAAGTTTTCTCATTAATGGATGCTTCGAATGTGACCTCTTTCTTCTCATCTCTTGCGGTGGACACATTTTCTTCGAAAGTTCGCCTTCTGGGGAATCTACAATCTCGAGAAAAATGACCCTTCTTGCCACAATTGAAGTATTCACCATTCTTTCTCTTATCATTTTCCCCGTATTGTTGGCGATGATCTCTTCTTCCTTATTGAGCTCCCCCTGAAGCGTTACCTTTTGATTTTGGGTGACCCTTTCAGCCATATGTCTTACTTTCTTTCATCGCCTCTTGTCTTCGAGATGTTGCTTTCTTCTTATTGGTGAAGAGTGCATCTTCTCCGTCTTTTATGGTTACTTCATTCATCTGCTTGGCTAATACCTCTTGATTAGCCAATAAATTCTCCAGCTCTATTAATGATGGTTGAGTAGGCTATCCTCTCACAGCGGCTATAAATCCATTATACTCGGATCTTAAGCCATGGATGATAATTCTCTTACTCCTTGCATCACTCACTTTCTCTTCAGGAGCAAGTTGAGATATCTCATGACAAATAGATTTCACCTTGGTGAAATACTGAGAAATAGATAGACTTCCTTGTGAGATACATGCGAGCTCATTTTTCAAGAGCTGGAGGCGTGCTTTATTCTTCTTTGAAAATAATTTTTCAAAAGTTTCCCAAGCTGCCTTTGGTGTTTTCTCATCACGGATGTGCTCCAATAGTTCCTCCTCGATTGTAGTCTTCAGTATAAATAAAGCCTTCCCGGCCTTGATGTTCCATTTTCTCAAGGCTTCGGCATTTTCTTTCGGTGGAGGCGTTGTGTCACTGCCAGCAACTATTTCCCATAAATCATGTCCTTGTAGGTAGGATTCCATACAAGTCCGCCAATAACCATAGTTGTGGTTATTGAGACTCTTGATTCCACTGCTCGTACTTGCAAGATCTGTCATCATGACGTCCAACGTCCAATAAGCTTGGTCCCTGACCGATGAGCTTTCACAGTTCCTAACTGTGCTCCGACAGAATCTCTCTTAGTGCCTTGGTGTTAACAAGACGATGTAAACGTCCAACGTTTACCGATGAGTACCTCCACTAGCAATGGTCCCGAACGACCCGCTCTGATACCAATTGTTGGAAGCTTCGACGAGCCCAACACACCCACTATAGAGGATCTAGACTATAATAGACTCACTACACCAACACTTTGGCGTTGATTAGCCTTTAATTTTATGAATTCTTAGTGAACAATAGTACTTAGGCGACAGTGTCGACCATATATCATTTAGGCGGTATAACCGACCATGTATCACTTAGGCGGCATAGCCGACCATATAATAAGAACAACACAAGTGCACTAAGAACTTAAACACAAACTAAGGCTTAACCGGAAAACTTAACAAAGAACACTTTTATTAATACAAAATACAATTACAATATTACTTACTTACAAGTTTTTCTTCTCTACTCACACTCTTCTCACTTCTTACTTCTTCTCTACTTGTCAACTCACTCTTTTCACAACTTACTCACACCTTACACAAATGAACTACCCATTACCCATATTTATACTACCCCATGGAACATTCTAGAAACTAGATATTTCCATAGATAAATATCCTAGATATTTTCTACACATACAAATATCTAGATTTTTCCTATCAAATACAAATTTCTAGATTTTTTCTAACATATTCTAAATTCTAGATATTTTCTTATACATATTAATATCTTGATATTTTACATATATACTTCTACTATTTCCATATTTTATAATATCAAAAATAACATCAATATTTAGATGTAACTGGACATATTGGCAAGTTCAGGAAACAAATCCATATTATGAATCATTCATTCCATCATATTTCCTTATACTGCTTGCAAAGAGCTGTAATGCATGATCAACCATTCCGTCTTTGCATAGACTGTAAATGATAATACTACACAGTTGTACAGCGGGTTTACATGAGACTTTTTTAATGAACCTAAGTAATTCAAGGGCCTTGCTAGTGTGACCTACTTTACATAGTCCATTAATAACGGTTCCATACATAACGTCAAAAACATCATCACATCTAAAGGAATTAAAGCTTCTGGATTTCGATTGATAAAACCAATACAGAGTAAACAACCCTGTACTAAATCGTTCAGTTGTAAATTTGTTCTACAACTCCTACCAAAATGAAACTCTAAATTTATACATCTACTAGTATTACAAATTTCACGAGCCTCACATTCGAAATACAATGGTCACCGTCACCCTGAAAATATATATCAGGAGTCGGTAGAAAAATGGGCCATTGTTCACATAGTTTGCTCCGTCAGCCTCCTCTCGGCGGCTACACGAGTAGCTACAGCAGGCGGCAAATGCATTAAATTTGAAGTCGACTCTTCCTTCTTCGATTCTTCTGCAGTTGATATAGTAACTTTGAATAGAGACTCCACATCTTTAAGCGTCAACACTGGTTGATCTTGGCCCTTTTTATTCCCGGTAATAAACGAACCGCTATCCCTGCTTTTATTTAATTTATATAAGCTCTCTTCAACTGTGTCTTTCACCTATCATATAAACAAAACAATGCATGTTTAAGAAAATTCTTCATATATTGTTGAATGATCTTTTGGTTGATGAAACAGGGGACGTACAATGAAACGATGAACGAGAGTCTTGTTGGTCTGACCAATACGATGAACGCTGCTGATTGCTTGTGCTTCGGCTGCGGGATTAAGTAGTGACAGGGCCGGTCCCGAGAATTTGAGTGCCCTGGACGAAACGAAAAAAAAGGGCCCTTATATCCGAATGAATAATATAAGCTAATTAAAAAAACGACAAATATATCAATCATTAAAGATATTTTAAAGATTATTAATGTCACTTTATTCAATAAATGAAACACACCAACTATACAGATACAACATAATTTTTACTCCTTGATATTGATTTTCAATTCTGTGCCACAACCTTTCTTTATCTGTTATCCACTTGATAAGTGATAATTGATAAGTTAATGTGTTTTATCTCACATCCTTTTTTTATCTGTTATCCACTTGATAAGTGATAAATTAATGTGTTTTATCTCACATCGGTGAGGAATCAAACAAGAATACACTATAAATATAATAACTTGGGCCATTATAAATAAAAAACAAATACTAAAATTATTCATTCGGGTATAACTTATCTACGAGCAGCATCACTTAAATTGACGACAACTCTCTTTTCGAGTCATCCTTTCTCTTTCTTTTATTATTAACACCATCTGCTACAACTTTTTCTCCTTTGAATTATAATTGCATCATGCGATTTCCTAAATAGTTCAAATTTTTATAGAATGTCAACATTATTAATAAGTGAAAACGGTGTCATTCTTCACAAATTTTTATAGAATGCGGCCATTTAGACCCGCGACTCGGCTAAGCCCGTGAGCTGATGCATTTGCCACACTTTTTGACGGGGCTGTTTACTTTTTTTCTATTAAGTCATTTATGGATATAGATGATAGAATAGATATGGACAGGCTATATGTAGTAATTGGTGAATGAATAATTACGTTTACTTTTCAAAGCAAATAATCCGTCTGAATAAAGAAAATTACTATCTTACCCCTAAACTAAATATTTAATTAATAAACTTCTAACTAAATGCTACGGAGTATATTATATTATATTATCATACTTTATTCCACAATTACCATTACCACTTATATAATTATAAAAATAACTAAAATAAATAATACTATTATTAAATTACTTTTTCATACGAAAATCAACTACTACTCGGTATAATACATTAAAAATTACAATTTAAACAAAACCATCATCGGCTACTAACGGAGGAGTGTGAACAGCAAATCAAAACAAAACAAAAGTATATGATGGAGTAGCAAAGCAAATCACACAAATTAAGATCTACCATATGAGTTAAATTTTAATAACAATAACACAAAAAAGCATAAAATATAGAGCATCAAACGTGAAGGTCACCAGACTAATTAAAGTGGGTTTCGAGTTCGATAGTGTGTGAAGGCCACCGGTGACGACAATCGATCAAGTTCAACGTTGGTGGTGGCCCGGTGGGTTTCGTGTGAATAAATTAAATAAATGGAAGGAGAAGGGTAGCATTGGGAAAAGAAACAGTTGTATGGGGACTACACCCTTTTTTGCATTTCTGAGACAGCCATCCATTTAGCATTCATTAATCAAAAAGTCAAAAGTAAACACCTTAGTATTCTTACCGAAAAATCCCCCCATTCAATTAAGGTGAATAAGTCTAAAGTAAACATGCACTTAAGTCCCAAATTTAAGCAACCTGACACAAGTTTCTTTCAAAATACATCCCGTATACATAATTAATAAACATACACGTTTTAAACCATAATTTAAACGTTTAGACAACCGGGCCACATACGCCCATTTACAATTCAAAAAGTAAGTTTCGACCCGACAAGTTTAAGGACCAAACAAGACGCGGGCATGGTGTTTGGGGTTAAACTACCCAAACCTAGGTCGAACTTCAAAAGCAATCATCTTCAAGCCCTAACGGGATTTATCTAGTTCCCAAGCTTATCCCTGCCACTTTCCGCTCCTGAATCTAAAAATGTAACCAACGAGAGAGTAAGCAAAACGCATAGTGAATGCAATAGATATACATATACATATACAATTTACCTACTTGCATCCATATACGCGCACAATGCATATAATCGCATAACAACACATCAGCAATATCATCATTAGCATAATAATATGAAATATTAAAACTAAACATAAAAACACAATAACCATGGTTTACCATAAGCAACGGGAATTGTTCTTGCAAGGAAACCATCGGTCATTCGCAACAACCGTTAGTGACACGGCCACACGATACCCACTAACCCCATGGTGGCACGGTCGCACGATAACCACCATAATATCAATGGCAACATGTACACACGATATCCACCATTTGACCGATGTGGCACGTACAAACGATTTGAGTAACACGTACACACGATAATCACTCTAATGAGTCCCGAAATACGGACACTCATTAAACCACATCCAACGTAAATAAATAAATAATATACATACATGTATAAATATTCCACTCACCCTTTTGCTGAAAAGTGAATGTAAGCAAGCACGCTTCAACCGTCAATGTAACTCACCTAATACATTAATATAACATCAAACACACATCCAATTGACTTTCGACCAGCCCAAATGGACACTAAGTGCAAATGTGCACCATTTGCACTTTCAACGCCACCCTTAGGTTTTAAATCACCAATAATCACTAAGGCTAGTGACTATGGTCACAAAATACCCAATTACACCATATTTGGCCATTACCTAAATACATGTACAATTTCCACCCAAACCCCGTTTGACCTAATAACGGGTCAAACACTAAACTTGCTAGTTACACAACTGTGACGATCGCTCAAAATCCATATGGACGAACACGTCATTCGTTGATTTCATTGCGAGGTATTTGACCTCTATATGATACGTTTTGTAAACATTGCATTCTTTTGAAAAGGAACACCATAAATGTATATTTAAATCAAAGGTTTTCGACAACTGATGATTTCTACATATAGACAATCACCGTATATAATAGTTTACAATAGTGCTTTCGTTGACAATACAGTCAAATAAGGTACATGGTGATGAATTGGTGAATGCAACGTTTTCTTGAAAAATATGTCAGGTAAGACTCCATGCACATAGCTTGTATATCATATAAGCAAACAGCGGAAGACTTCTAGGGAACCTGAGAATAAACATGCTAACAAGTGTCAACACAAAGGTTGGTGAGTTCATAGTTTATATGTTTCGCATAATCTGTATATAAAGATGGATCACAAGATTTCAGTTGTTTCTTCCATAAATGGTTATCAAAATATTCTACAAGAATGAGCACCCTGGTAACTAAGCTTTAACGTCTATATAATAAGTACCCCTCGTTTAACATGCAACCAACATGTACAATACACTCAAATAGCATACGTCTGTTTTATAGTTCAGGATAGGATTTCTATACCTGGAACAGACGGGGATGTCAAACCCTATGGATCCATATACTACTACTCGCGCCCACCAGTTCTTATAACTGGCAGTTAACAGTTACCAAAGCTAAGGGATTTTCGGTTCAAACTCGGTGTAGAATTTAGTATGTACTTGTATCCATTATGTTTAAAATAAAGTGCATGTATTCTCAGCCCAAAAATATATATTGCAAAAGCAATTAAAAAGGGATCGTATGAAACTCACCCATATAAATATTGTAAATCAGTTAATAAAGCATTTGCATGTATTCTCAGCCCAAAAATATTGAGAGAAAAAGGGTTCTTATGAAACTCACCCATATAAATATTGTAAATCAGTTAATAAAGCATTTGCATGTATTCTCAGCCCAAAAATATTGAGAGAAAAAGGGTTCTTATGAAACTCACATTTCAATATTGTGGTTCAATATTGTAGGCAAAATATGTAGATGCAATGACAACAACGAATGCATAGTTGGTCTGAGATTCACGAACAATACACCCGAACATTATCCATAACCTCCTTAGCTATAACCCACTTGAAACTCGTTTTCAAAATCACCCGAACATAACCCCGTCGTTGTATTTTATGTATATTATTATTTTTGTATCATAAAAATAATAATACTAATAGTAATAAAATTGATAATAATAATATTAAGTATAATAATAAAATATTGATACTATGAAGTAACAAGTGTGTTTTATAAAAAAAAAAATGATTGAGTGTAATCCATCTATCTATCCATATGCGTATATATATAGAGATATAGATGTAGATATTTTAAATTTAATAATATAATAAAACATTAATATAATATAATAAAATAATAAAATAATAATCATTTTTGTTGTTTTCCTTGTCGACATATTTAAATATAATATATATAATAATATAATAATATTGAAATAAAATATAATAATATAATAATATATTTAGAATCAAATTTGAATCGTAAATGTTTAAAAAAAGTCGTATTTATTAAATACTTCAGGGTTATATTATGTAACTTATAATTAATAATTTCTATCATGTCGCTTTCATGTGAATAGTAAATTAATTAATTTCGTTTCATTTACTATTCAATGAATAGTAAATGAATTAATTTAAATTCAACTATTTAAGCTACACGTTGTTGTACGTTATGCTTTACAAATTGTACATTTTTAATTTAGCTTCGTTTCTTAAAAAAAATTACAAAAATTATATCATAAAAATAAAACGACTTAATACGTAAAATTTTTAAATAGAAAAAGCATCGTTTAATAGTAAATTTTTATCATTTCATATATAAATATTATAAAATTTAGTTTTCTAGAACTAATTATATTCAATATTCATAACCACGTTTTAAATATACGTCGCAAGTTATTCATACAATTACTATTCCAACTTATCATATATATTCAAATAGATATATAAACCAATAAGTTCAATGTACGGTATCATACAATTAATACCTTATTACGCTTTCAGGTTATAGTATATATAGGTATCTATTTACATATAATTGTTCGCGAATCATCGAGAACAGTCGAAGGGTAATTGTATAGTTCAAAATTTTGAGATTCAAATTCATAGACTTTGCTTATCGTGTCGGAAACGTTAAAGATTAAGTTTAAATTTGGTCAGAAATTTCCGGGTCATCACAACAACAAACACTAGTTAATCGAGTTTATTTGTGAACTTAACACTTAATAGTTCATAACACTAATAATTTCATCAACCAACCCATAACCACCATTATTAGGGTTCTTACAAAAAATAAAGCGCGCGCAAACCTGGTTCAAACAATGAATGATCAAAATAAGCAGAGAGATTTTCGCGCACAAGTCAAATTCACATGTGAGGTGAAAACAATATGAAGAGATTATGAAGTATTTATAGGGAAGTACAAAAGTGAAGAGTCTTTTGGAAGAGATAAAAAAAAATAGCGGTTATATTGACACGGTTAATATCCGAACACGTGGCACAAAACTAGAGGAGAACCACCTGTAGGGAACAAGGAATATACATGCGACGGTTGACGGTTGACATGACGAGTGTGATCAAACAGCAAACTCTGACATGCGCAGATATTCCTGTCAAATCACGAATTGACGTCAAAACAACCATAGATTGTTGGCGCAAGATAATAGAAATAATTCGGAGTTCCACACCATACTCAATTCTTGCGCATACTATTGAACTGGGGGGACTTAATGATACGCATACCCGATTAGTATCGTTTAGCGCAGCACACAGTATTAGCGCTGAGTACATTGTATGGCAGCCACATCGTACTGCGCCAACATTGCCACTACAAAAAGCCTGTACAAGGCTAAGGCCGACCAACAGAGGACATGGCCGACCAAAAGCATAACAGACAAAACACCTTTTATCTTTTGTTCCCTCTGTGGACAAAGCAAGTACTAGAGGGGCACACCATGAATCTGTCTTCATTAGGTGGCACCAATCACATGAGACCAGTCTCCACTATAAATACCAAGCCCATACCATAAATGCACCATCCCAGAATCATCAGAGCATACCCGATCTTTAACCTAGACTATATTTAGTAAGGAATCGTATTCTGCGCTAAGTATCAAGTGCACCAGCGCTAGTCATCTAGCATCGAGCGTACCCACACTCCGGAAAACCGCGCTCTAACACATTACAGGTAGCGTTCCTTGAACAATAAAGTCTAACACTTACCCCGAGCCATCTCATACCGGCTATCCCGACTGATGGTGGGTCGAAGCTTACCACCCCTGTCGAGATCCACATTTCACTTGGGGTTATTCACGGTACACCGAACCGGAGTGTAAAGCTCGAATGACCCTCAAATCCCCCTATCATTGTTGACAAGCATGGACTGAACCCCCCAATCTCATCTATGCTTGATCAATTCACCGTCTACGTTATTCAAGGCGTTTTTATCTCCAATGCTTCACTTAGGTGTTCGACCACAATGTGGTTCGAATATACAATTATCAGCGTAAATATTTAAAAAAATGTATATTATAATAAAGTTTTGAAAAACAATGTATCGGAGCTATTTTCAAATATTTGTTTGATTCACTATAAGTGAAATGAAAAAAAAAGAAAAACAAAAAACAAAAATTGAGTTGACAAAATCTGAAATTATGTGCATCAGATCCACAATTTCAAACAATAATGTGCATTGAACACCTTTTTCTTCATTGCACGTGGTCTTTCAAGATTTGGGTGTCTCTTTTTAAATGGTGGAATATAAGATGGGTGATTCCTTACTCGGTTATTAGTTTTTCATCCGATTGGTTTTACGGAATGGGCATCAGTGACAAAAAGTGTTGGAGGCTTATTGGGCCGGCCACTTTATGGGCCATTTGGGTCGGGAGAAATAATTACATTTTTAATGGAAAATACACTTGTTGGGCTTCCATTGTTCGCCAAGTCAAGCTCAAAGTTTTCATATGGGCTTCCACTTTCAAATTATGTTATAGTCATCAATATTATGTATGGGATTACAATCCCGGTTTACTTTGTCACTCGATTTAAAACATTTAGTTAGGACTTCTTGTTAGTTTTGATCGAGTAACCTACACAAGTTGTAATTTTGATGTAATAGGTGCTTTTCATCTTTTTGATGAAAGGTTTCCTTCCCACTTTTTTATTAATGAGATTTGCATCCTTTTCGCTGAAAAAAAAAGAAAAGAAAAAAAAACAATAATGTGTATGCTCACACAATCCGTAATTAATACTTTCCGGGGCTGCTTTATAAATTTTATAACGTATGTGCTATATCGTTCAAGATAAGATATTAGAAGGGGCAACTCAAAACTACGGTCAAAAGAGCTTACCGAAACACCGTCAATTTCATTTGATACACACAGTTCAGGGTTTCGGGTTAATCGCCTGGTTTTTGGATCTATAGTCAACAAACTTTGCTGAATCTATGGAGCCGAAGGTACATTATCTCATTCCACTATCTCTTTATTTCTGAGTTTATTATAATTAATTAATTAATTTTTTATATTCTAGGTCAGAAAAGGTATCATTGCACATTTGCACATGAATCAAAAGAAGATGGAAATGGGAATGGGAATGATGAGAATGTGAGATGATAACTGTGAGAAGGGGAAAAGGAGTAAAAAGGTTAAGAAGGGTAACAAGAGGAACAAGAACAGAAAATAGTCGATTTGTATAGGCTTGATTGTTTTGCAATTTGATTGTATTTTTCTATAGCTTAGTCTAATATGCTTGTTGTTGTTTTGGCAACTATTTGAATCAAAAGTGCATGTGAATACAGTTTTATAATTCATGGTTACAGGAAAGTCAAATTTTCACGATGTTGATTCTTTATTTAAAAACTTACATGATTTTAAATGTGTGCCTTAAGAATTTTTTTTTGAAGGCAATGATTTTGGGTTAGATGTTGGTTTCTCAGAATGTTGTTAATGTTCTGTTTTGATGCGCGTTTATGTCAAACATCCGTTGTGTGTTTATATGATTGTTTGCCAAAATCTTCTTAAAATTTGTTGATTTAGATGTCAGGTTATGTCGTTGCTTGTAATAACCGTCCCTTATGGGGTCTGATGTTTGTTTGCCAAATCCTTTTAATATTTGTTGGTTTTTATGTGTTTATGTTGTTGCTTGTAAAAAATGCCTCTTGTGGGTTTCGATGGTGTTTTGCCAATTTTTTGTTTTTTTTACAGTGTTGGTTTCGAAACTGGTATATGTCATGGTATTAGATAATGATGGAGTTCTAGTGTGTATATTAGGGTTACGAGAAGTGAATTGTGAAATTGGAGATGAAATTGGGGGTTTTGAGTGATGGTGATGATGAAGAAACCTAATGAAAATTGATTTGGCAGATGGAGGTGGTTTTGACATTTTAGATTCACGAATTACACAAACTCGAAGAGATCAAATGAATCAGTGAAATTGTTGGATCGATTTATTGATTGATCTTACTCTTGACTTTTTTAGTCAACGATGATATGTAGTACTAGGTTATATATGAGATGCAATGCAACTGTAGACAGTGCTTTTGATTTCAAAAGAAAACCATCATATTCGTCACCGTGTTTGTGATTTTTTGGAGAGTTGGAGGATCCGATAGTATGTGTGGTCTTTGGACCCCACGCATATAATTTCTTCTTGTATTTCTGGATCAGAAACAACAAACTGTTTCAACAGTTTATCACCAAACGCACGAGAAACAGCAAGCACACCACAAAACCACCTGCCTGCATCTATTCTGTTGCAGTTTGACTTTTTCTGGTCAAACCTGTAACTTGGTTCTTGTATTTGTATGTAGAAGTTATATGGTACTTGGTGTGCTTAATTGCCCAATTATGGTATAGCTGGAAGGTTAACTTTGGGTCAATTTGCCAGAAGCTAGCTGGTTGTATGTGGGAGATGTAGTACATACTTCCTGTTTTCTCTGTGTATTTTGACTTAGAGTTGACCGGGGGGTCCTTTATGTGGTCAGGACTCAGGAGGCAGTTTGATGAGTAATTGGCTTGGCTCCAGTTGCCCAGGCGCTATTGCTCACTCCATTGTGTGTCTTCATTGGCCTTTGGAGTGCTTAGCACATGTTGGTGGCAGGAGTTTTGCTGGTATGGTGGTTGTGTGGTTTATGAAGGAAGTGGTGGTTGTAATAATAAAGTTAATAGAAAAGGAAAAAGAAAGAAAGAATAAAAGAACAGAAAAAAGAAAGAAAAAACAGAAAAAAAGAAATAAAGTGTTATGTAATTTGGTTGCTGTGATGTGCCTGCAGGTTCTTTGGTGCTGCTGACGTAGGCTGCAAGTGTTATTTGGTTGCTGACGTAAGCTGCAGGTGTTACTTGGTTGCTGACGTAAGCTGCAGATGTAGACTAGTTGCTGAAGTGAAGCTGTTGGGTTATTCTGGTTGCTGATGTAAGCAGTTGGGTTGTACTGGTTGCTGACGTAAGCTGCAGGGGGGTTTTTTGGTTGCTGACGTCATCTGTGGGTGTATGCTGGTTAAGAAGAATGTTGTTCTGCTGATGTTAAAGCTTCAAAGTGTTAAAAGGGTCAAGTGCAGATTGTATGAAGACTCAGTTTAGAAGAAAATTGAAGTGCAATAAAGATCTTAAAGTGAAGAATTTGTGCAGTTTTCAAGGGTCAAGTGCTGATTTTTCTGCTGCAGATTTGAAGTCATGGTGCAGTTTGAAGACTTATATCCACTGTTATATATTTTTATATTATGTGATTTTAATTGCAGGTTATGTTGTTCGTCATTTGGTTTAGTTATGAGGCTAGATATTGGTATTGGTGGTTGTTTAGACATAAGATTTTTGGTTGATAGGATTTTTTGATCTATGTATAGATTTTAATTTCCTAGAGTAGGCAATTTTGTCAAAGTGTTTCGGATGGTCACTTCAAAACATCCGCCCACTGTACTTATTTTTTGTGATTAATAAAATTTCTCCGGGGTACCGTCCCCTTTTATCAAAAAAAAAAAAAAAAAAAAAAAAAAAAAAAACAACCTGCATCTTCAAAACGTTTTCGTTCATCACTTAAATCCGGTTTATGATCTCGTGAAACAGCAAACGCGTTCCCGTTTCTACAAACGACAGCTCTTGAATCACCAACGTTAGCAACTAACAACTGATTACCAACAAGTATGGCAGTCGAAGTTGTTGATCCAACATCTCTCTCATCTGATTACTTTCTGTTTTTAGCAACTCAGAGTCTCTATGATTGTAAGATTCAGATATGGCTGATTTGGTATCGGATATGAACTTTGGATGTTTAATTAGATTACTAAAAAGATTATTTCTAACGTATTCTGCAGCGCGAGTGCCACCATGACCGTCAAAAACTCTGAAGAGACCAACCAGCTGTCCATTAACACACTCGATTCTTGTATCGTAAAAATCCTCCATTGATGATCTTTTACCAAGTGAGCTTGCATAGCCATAGCTAAACTTTGAATCTTCCTGGTTGATCCGAGTTAGTGGATGGTATCACAGAATCTAGATATCCCATAATTATTTTTTGGATTGAAGTTCCTGCAAATAATTCTATACTTTATTAGATAAATTTATCAAAGATAAAAGTTTGATTTTGGGGGGTCAAATTTGATCAATTTTCGACCTCATGGTTGATCAGATATTCAGAATCTACAACTTTGAATTAGACTACAAAAGTAACAATTAAACAGCTGTATACATAATATATTCAGAAAATTTAATAACAGGAAAACGTTAGGTTTGACATATATCGATCAAATTAGAACGAAATCTTATGAATCGTTAGTCATTCATAGTTTTGGACATGAAATTAGTGTTATACAGACAAACGTATGTATGATGTTAAAGTAACAAAAGTATACCTTTTTCTATATATTTGTATATATACCACAAAATCTGTTGAAATAAGTCATATGTTTGCAATTTCAATCCCATGAACTATACAATAAAGTCTTGCCCTTAGAAAAGAACTTTAAAGGGAATCAAATTAAGGGTGACGAAACCTGAAGGAAAAAAGTTCCTTTAACTGAGAATGTGACTACCGATAAGAATTCTTAAATGAAAATAAATGGAATAAGTTAGTAATGTTGTCTTAGTAAAGAGATGTAGTTATAGAGGATCATATAGAAACTTAGTTGTTTATGAAAAGTCAGTTGCCTTCTTTTTCTGACTCGTGTTCTCCTTATCCAGAAAATCAAACCCTTAAACTATCTTTGTGTAGCGAACTGGACGTTATGGGGGACTTGGAAGCGAGTGGGGATTCAGATCCATCTGAGTGCAACAAGTATTCACCGTCTACAGTATTCAAGACGTTTTTATCTCCAATGCTTCACTTAGGTGAAGATGTGTGACGATGAGGGGGTTTTAGCTGTTTAAAAGGTTATTGTTTTTGTCATTCATTTGGTTTTGTTTGAATTGTTGCAATGGCTTGTTGTAGATAATTGTTCAAGATTGTTGATCATGTAGATCGTATGATCTACTTAAAGAAATTGTTAGGTTTTGTCAGTAGTAACCTAATTTAAATATTTTTGATCTATAATATTTATATTTTCTAACTTGTAAACTAATAAATAGAATCTTACGGATACCGCTTGAATCTTTCAGTTTGAGAGTCGGAGATTGAGTCCTTTGAGTGCCCATGTTGCAACTTTGGTATCAAATCTTCAGACCATGTTTTGTTTTGTTGTTCTTTAGCTTTGTGAGTGTGGGTTCATGTTGAATAGATGGGTTGGAGATACGACCCCTTCATTAAGTTCGTGGGTTGGTTTCTATTAGAATGGTTCGCCGTATAGGAAAGACAAGTTGTATACCATTGTTGATTCTTATCGCGGTTGATTCTACGGTTTTTGTGTAATCTCTATAGATACCGTATCAATAATAAAGGTAACGTCACGGGATTACATTGTTGTTTTACTTTGAATCGATTTAGAAATTGAGTTGTAAGGACGTGGGGCCGTGTTTGTTGAAATTATCGTTTAGGTTTATTGTAATTATACTAGCTTCTTGTTAGTCTTATAATTCATAAAATTATTGCCTTTAAAAAGAAAAGGTTGTATGCCATTGTTAGATACTTCGGTTTGGATCATGTGGAGATGCCAGAATTGTATTGTGTTTGATAATAACGATCTTAAGAAATGTGAATTATTTGATCTCATATGTAACTCTTCGTTTTGTTGGGTTAGGTATTGAGTGAGGTAGTATATTTCTTGGATTGATTGACATCTTAAGCCATTGCAATTTTTGTTAGCTCCTCTAGATTATTGCTAAAAGGGTTGCTTGTTTTGAAATACCGTTGATGTAAAGAAAATGTGTTGGGTTTACCTATTGTGACGGTATCTATGCCTAATATAATAATATACTCCGTATTTAGATTAAATAGCCCCAACTTACATGATCATCATTCAACATGTTACTAATTTATATTGGTTCATATTATGATTACGTCATTTTGTAGACAACTTAACAACAGAGTAGACATAGATCCAACAACATAGACATAAGAATCAAACAGCAACCTTTGACCCGTTGTAAAACTTCTCCTTCTTCTTGTTCTTCTTGTTGTTGTTGTTGTTCACCTTTTCATATAAAGCATAACGTTTGTCGTGGGGGAGCAGTTTACGTTTACCACGTTGGACTCCCTGTGCTGCCTTATTATTATTATTATTAGTAACATATTTAGCAGCAGCGGCTTGAATCTCCTTCCCCTTGGGATCTTTGACCTTTCTATTTCTTGCTGACATCTCCCCTTCTTCTTCCAGTGAAGCAGCTGGGGTAATTTTTTTTAGCTCTGACCAAACAGATATATAGATGTTCAGAAAAACTACTCTAGTAATCAAAACACACACAAACACTGCACATATGTATATTTACTCACACACACAAACAGTATGTATGTATATTTACACACACACACACACACACACACACACACACACACACACACACACACCTGGATAGGATTTCATAAAAATTCCCATCTTGAAGGTGTAAAATGTTGTTGTTGTTATTATTTTTACCATATTTGGGTAGCAGCTTGAATCTCCTTCCCCTTGGGCATCTCCCCTTCTTTCAGTAAAGCAGCATCTGGGAAAATTGTTTTAGCACTGGCCAAACAGATATATACATGTTTAGAAAAAAAAAAAAAAAAAAAAAACACACACACACACACACACACATATAGGTGATTTATATATATATGTCTATTTATATATCTAAGAAAGTCATTATAACCTGGACATGATTTCATAATGATTTAAAAATTTCTCAGCTTGAAGTTGTACAATGTTACTGTTGTTACTATTATTAGCAGCAGCAACAAATACTTTAAGCATCTCCTTTGAATCTTCAAAACAACCCTCCATATAGAAGTCGACAACATCAACAGCTACATTATCATCTTTTAAAATTTTTCCCATTAACTCCGCAACTTTAATATCTCTTATACCTACAGGACTGGTGATGAACAAGAGCAAACATTTACATAAGTAGTAATTAAGGTGAAACATTATTTAACTAAGCATAATAATCAAAATCAAAATCAATATATATATATATATACATACCCTCCTCCAGTAAATAAAAGAATCCTCTTCCGCTTACTTGGTGCATCATATCGCCGAAGAACCATCAAAGAGATATGAATCGATCTTATAATGTCCAAACAACCACCCAAGAACCATGGAACTGAGAAACAAATTCAAATTGAAATTGGAATTAATATTTATAATAATAAAAAATGAAACCGGCCAGCCTACAAACAGAAAATAAAATAATATAGAAACAACAGTACGTAGGTAGGAAACTAACGTTCAAGGTGATGCATAACTTTATCAAGATCACTAGTAGGGTTAAGCACGTTAGCCCCAGCACAAGCACCCATTGTCATTATGCCTATAGCACTCTTCTGATTATTAGACTGTAAGAAAAACAGTTCCAACATTAAACAAAAAATTATAAACAGCTCTCTTTCTTTATTTTGTTTTTTTTAACACAAATCAGATACCATGGTTCAGATTGTATAACTCCATAGATAATTTGATAATATCACAAGGTCATTCTTTTAATCAAACGATTATCTTACCACATCCTTATACATTCGTAGTAAATCAATGTATATTTGTATATAGTTACAGATTTATACAAATATATACTCTGTGTATCAACATAACGATATGTTAAAACTAAAAATAAAAATAAGATACAAGAAATACCTTAAGTTTAGCTTGGCAATACGATCGAGCACACTCAAGTTGAAATTGATATCTACAAGGATTTAAACTCTCCATGTCGTAAGACGTGTCGATACAGATCATCACATACTCCTAGGATATCAACCAACAAAGTTTTGATTAGATGAATCTACAAATTAATAGATGAGCAAATAGCATACAAAAAAATTCAAAAATAAATAAAAAAATAAAACTAGAAGAAGGAGAAAACGATACCTCAGTCACCATGATTTTGAATTGGGAATGAAATTGACCCGCGTTCCAGATTAGAAACCCTAGACGATTAATTGCAGAAATTGGGCGTCGCCTTCAGATTATATTCACGAGAAGTTTTACTTTACCCCCCTCGTGAAATTATTATTATTATTATTATTATTATTATTTTATTATACCTTACATAACACAAATGAATAGTCACCTCACAAGTTTCATAAACTACCCTCACTCTTTTACTTACTTACATTTTAACCCCAAAAAATTATATAAAAGGCATACCACAAACGAATAGTAACTTCAAAAGTTTCACAAAAACAAATAGTAACCTCAATTGTTTCACAAACTACCCCCACTCTTTTACTTACTTACATTTTAGCCCCAAAAAAATATATAATAGTTAACTTTATGGTTTTTTACAAGCTTATCCAAAACTTTTAACATTTTATACTTTAACCATTAAACTTCTCATTCATTATAAATCGACTACATATTTTATATACTACCTAATAGACAAAAACGATTAATAGTCACCAGGGGTGCTTTCGTTCTCACTTTTTTTCCCCCTTTCCCACCTTTTTTTTTTTTAAAAAAGCCCCCATAGTTTGTTCAAATATTAAAATTGACCCCCCCAAACAGGGGGGTAAAGTGTCAAATACTCATTTTCATAAAAAAATTTAAAAAACTACACCCAAATATTCAACGGGCCATATCTTCTCACTCGCACCGAGTTAAATTTTTCTGACACCATCGTTAAACTCGAAACAATTTTAGGAGCACATTGTCACTAACTATACGCAAATCAGACGCTTTTTAAAAAACGCTAAATATTTGAGGTACTTTTCATACACGTCGATTTTTCGTTAAATTTTTAAAAGTCGACAATTCCATAGTGAAACGCGGAGATGTACATATATTGTTAATTTAAAATAACATTTAAATCTTTCACGGATTATACCTTTTAGTTCGACTCGAGTTGCGCTTCAACGATATCATCGTTAGCCACGAAATAATTTTACAAACTAAACACAATATAATACATTGAAAACCGAACCCCGGCGCGAAGCGAGGGTTCGAACACTAGTTATTATTAATAATAAAGTGTTTATGAATAGTACTATTCAATTTTTCATTTTTTACAAATCTAACCCCCCAACTTCTATTAAAATACAAATGAACTCTCCACTTTATATCTATATTCTAAATTATTATTTATCTCATCACTAACACCAAAAATACTGAATAATAACACCCACCACGCTTTACCGACTTGTACACTGCGCTCAAACAGTAGAACCCACATAGGCCACTATCGTGCTACATTTTTTTTTTTCTCCAACGATAAAAGAAACAACTTTCTTAAAAGGAATAACCCTTCAATGCTACCAAAAGATGTCGAAAAACATTCTTTTTTACAAAATAGATCAACTAACTTTAACGCTAAAAGAAGCAACTTTCACAAAAGGAACAACCCTTCAATGTTAGATGTCGAAAAAATTCTTTTTTACAAAATAGATCCACAAAAGGAAAGACTTTTTTTTTAACTTACCAATATAACTAATAGACAAAATTTGTCTTATTTGTTATGAATAGTACTATTTAATTTTTCATTTTTACAAACCTAACCCCCTAACTTCCATTAAAATACAAATTGAACCCCCCACTTTATATCTATATTCTAAATTATTATTTATCCCATCACTAACACCAAAAATATTGAATAATAACACCCATCACGCTTTGCCGACTTGTACACTGCGCTCAAACAGTAGGACCCACATAGGCCACTACTGTGCTACATTTTTTTTTCTCCAACGATAAAAGAAACAACTTTCTTAAAAGGAACAACCCTTCAATGCTACCAAAAGATGTCGAAAAACATTCTTTTTTACAAAATAGATCAACTAACTTTAACGCTAAAAGAAGCAACTTTCACAAAAGGAACAACCCTTCAATGTTAGATGTCGAAAAAAATTCTTTTTTACAAAATAGATCCACAAAAGGAAAGACTTTTTTTTTAGGAAAATGATAAACGTAGCCCTAAAGGCTACACTTAAACATACCAAAAATAATTTTATTCCATATTTATAACTCACCCCTGCCATGAATAATATTAATACCAAATTTATATAAGGAAAGTCAATATTAAAAAAGGAATATTTGTACTTTGTAATTAATTAAACAAAGTTTATAAACTTATTTATAGTATGCTTAAACGTATCCCGGCTACGTTTATCAAAATTCTTTTTTTTAACTCGCATTCAAAACAGAGCCCCCGACGCGAAGCGAGGGCTCCACAACTAGTTTAGATAATTACATAACTGCCCGGAACTTATTAAAACAAAAATTTTATATACCATTTGTATTTGTATAGTTACTCTTTTTTTTTTCTTTTTTTTTTCCTAGATAGATATGGTTTATCTTCGTAATCACGACTACTTTTTTCTGCACCCATTCAAACAATATAAATCAAACTATTAAATATGTGCAGTGTGATTTATATTGGGAATGAAATTGACCCGAAACGTTCCAGATTAGAAACCCTAGACTAGATGAGTAATTGCAAATGATGTGAAATTGGGCGTCGCCTTCCGATTATATTCGCAAGAAGTTTTACTTTACCCCCTCGTGAAATTTCGATAATTACATAACTGCCCGGAACTTATTAAAACTAAAATTTTATATACTATTTGTATTTGTATAGTTACTCTTTTTTTTTTTTCTTTTTTTCCTAGATAGATATGGTTTATCTTCGTAATCACGACTACTTTTTTCTGCACCCATTCAAACAATATAAATCAAACTATTAAATATGTGCAGTGTGATTTATATTGGGATCGAAATTGACCCGAAACGTTCCAGATTAGAAACCCTGGACTAGATGAGTAATTGCAAATGATGTGAAATTGGGTGTCGCCTTCCGATTATATTCGCAAGAAGTTTTACTTTACCCCCTCGTGAAATTTCGATAATTACATAACTGCCCGGAACTTATTAAAACTAAAATTTTATATACTATTTGTATTTGTGTAGTTACTCTTTTTTTTCTTTTTTTTTCTTTTTTTCCTAGATAGATATGGTTTATCTTCGTAATCACGACTACTTTTTTCTGCACCCATTCAAACAATATAAATCAAACTATTAAATATGTGCAGTGTGATTTATTTTTGGAATGAAATTGACCCGAAACGTTCCAGATTAGAAACCCTAGACTAGATGAGTAATTGCAAATGATGTGAAATTGGGTGTCGCCTTCCGATTATATTCGCAAGAAGTTTTACTTTACCCCCTCGTGAAATTTCGATAATTACATATCTACCCGGAACTTATTAAAACTAAAATTTTATATACTATTTGTATTTGTGTAGTTACTCTTTTTTTTCTTTTTTTCCTAGATAGATATGGTTTATCTTCGTAATCACGACTACTTTTTTCTGCACCCATTCAAACAATATAAATCAAACTATTAAATATGTGCAGTGTGATTTATATTCAACTAGGTTTTTAGCCCGTGCGATATACTATCGTTGAAAAATCATTTAAAAATTAGATATGATAAATCACATTCACAATATTATTAAACTGTTGCGATGCACAACCAGTAAAATGATTAAAAAATTAGCTATGATTTATATTTATTTTTATTAGTGTTGAAGAATTTAAGTATAAATGTAAATAAACTGAATAAGTAATAAATAATATAATACACTAAAGGTTCATTTCATTAAGTATCAATAAACTCAATGTTTTACATTAATGATACGGTCAACACAATATTATTTACTCGAGACTTAATTTTTAAGCTAAACTGATTCCATGTTTTATTCGATTATATCAACATTAGATGTTATCCCATCTTCTGACTATATATTCAATATTTAAAATATATATTTTTTTGAAAAGCAATATATTAATTTTATAAATAACATAAGGTAGCGCTAAACGAGAGCAAAACTAACAAGTACACAAGGTTACATTACAAGAAAAAACACAAAGATGCCAAGATGGCAACACTATATACAAGTATCTCACAAGTGATTAAGAATAAATACTACAAGGATTATGAAGCCAAGCATTCCAATCGATAATTTTTTCTTTGCACCTTCTCGCAACCCATTCAAAACTTTTAACTTGAATTTCACAAACCGCAACCAGAACGTTTCAATCTTTGTTTTTGAAGACTTTTTCATTTCGGTTCTTCCACAAAAGGTATACACACATCCATGTCACCGCTTGCCATATATCTTTACCTAGATCCGAATTAAGATGCCACGAGTTGGTGATTAGTAGGGAGAGTAAGTCCAGATTTGGAGGACGCGGGACGCTCCACTAATCGGAAATTTTGAGCCATACATCACGAACTTTCTCACAAGATAAAAGAGAATGACCAATGCTTTCGATGTCGTCACAAATTGGACAACGGACCGAACGTAAATCAACACCCCTCTTATCTAATTCGATCAAAACCGGAATTCTACCTTTTAGCACCCTCCAAACAAATACCTCTACCTTTTTGGGAACTAGTGAGTTGCGTATAGTACCCGAAGAGGTAGAAGCATTCGAAGGAAGAAGCTTTTCGTCGATAAGATCCGAAAGAATTTTGGTTGTGAAAACTCCTTTACTACTCATGTTCCAATACCACCAATTAGACCGATCAGCACTAACTCGAACTGAATTCAGCAGCTGTTGTAGTTCGACTAGTTCACTTCCTGCCCGACCCGTAAGGGTCCTGACCCAGCAACCAATTAGACTTGCTTCTGACCCGTTAACAGTTAGCCTTGATCCCACCTTCGCATCCAGATCTCGTTCCAAATATGAAAGCCTCTTGAACCTATTTTTGAAAGACATATTCTCAACCCGAATATCGTTCCAAAATGACGTTGACATCCCGTCCCCAATCATCCGAATGAAAGAGTTAGGGAAAGGAATACCAAGTTCATTAATGTAGTGCCCTGCTTTAATAATATTAGTCCACACCGAAGTATAAGGGATTGAAATATTATCCAAAATTGTGAAATATCCCCTCCCCCCCAAGTACAAAAATGCTAGAAATAACTTTGACCCACAAAGCGTTGGGCTCGGCTTTAAACCTCCACCACCACTTGCCGATCAAAGCTAGATTTTTGCTTTTTAAAGATCCCAAGTTTAACCCTCCTTTCTCGAAAGGAAGAAGGGTTTCCTCCTATTTGACCCATGAAATTTTTGAATTTGTTCACGACCTCCCCCCCCCCCCCCCCCAACCCAAAAAAGAATGTATTACACTCTCAAGTTTTTTTACCACACATGGCCGGGTACGGAAGAGAAAGAAGTAGTACAACGGGAGACTATTCAACACCGATTTCACAAGGGTCAAGCGTCCACCATAAGATATCGAACGTGCCTTCCAATCCGAGAGCCTTTTTGAAAACTTATCAAACACCAGATTTCAACTTTCAAATTTGTTCATTTTACCCCAATCGGAAGACCAAGATAAGTAAACAGAAGTGTACCCGAGTTGCAACCAAACATATTAGCCAAATTTTCAATTTCGGTTTTCTCGACACTAATCCCGAATAAATTGCTTCTTGATAGTTAAATTTCAACCCCGACGTGAGTTCGAAACATTTGAGAAGTTTAAAAGGATTTCGAAGATTTGTAATACTCCATTCACCAAAGAAAATTGTGTCATCCGCATATTGGAGGTGGGAGATGGGTACTTTTCCGGAGCCAATTTCTATGCCAAGGAATATTTTATTACAAACCGCTTTCTTCGCCAAAACATTTAAACCTTTCGCCGTAATTATAAAGAGAAAGGGGGATAACGGGTCACCTTGTCTAACACCTTTCTCCATTTTGAATTCACTTGTAGGAGACCCATTGACAAGAACCGAGATTGATGCCGATGTAAGACAAGAGCGGATCCAACCTCTCCACTTTACCCCAAAACCCATAATTTCCGTAACCTCCATCAATAAATCCCAATTCAAATAATCAAACGTCTTCTCGAAGTCAACTTTGAAAATTAAACTTTTTATACGATTATGTTTTAAAAATTGGCATATTTGCGTCGGAGTCTTTGGGGTTTCCCATTTTTCAATGGCTTCGACCTTCGCGGGATCGTCCTGAATTCCTTGACTGCTAACGATGTGACCAAGGAATTGTACTTCCTTTAACTAAAATACGCACTTAGAAAACTTTGCGTATAACTGTTCTTTCTTCAACAGTTCCAGTACCAACCTTAAATGTTGCTCATGTTTTTGTTCATTTTTGGAATAAATAAGAATATCATCAATAAAGACGATAACAAACTTATCCAAATACGGACTGACTAACCTTAAATGTTGCTCATGTTTGTCAGCCCGAACGGCATGACTAAAAATTCATAATGACCGTAGCGTGTCCGAAATGCGGTTTTCGGAATATCTTCGTCTTTGACTCGCAACTGATGATAACCCGATCTTAGATCGATCTTAGAGTAAACACATGATCCTTGCAACTGATCAAATAAGTCGTCAATTCTCGATAATGGGTACCGATTCTTGATAGTTAACTTATTTAATTCGCGGTGATGTGTTAAGACGTTACCTTTAAAATGTAGACAATATGCTTAATAATTAACACATAATACAGGCAACTAAAACCCGATCATGCAGTAACTAGCAAGTAAATTGACCAGTTAGATCCACAGGGAGAAGTTTGTTTTAAGGATTTTACAACGATTAATTATTCTAAAGGGGGGATTTGTGTTTGAAATTGTATTTTCGTTTAATGAAACAGTAAATAAATATAATGAATAACAAGAATGAGAATGCGGTGTTTACTTCTATGCTTGATAAGTGACAGGGATTGTTCTTTTATAATTAAAACCGTTATGTTATAGTTATAATAGAGTAGTTTATATCAATTTCACAATTTCTATAAACTTAAGAGCTATGTTTAATCAACAAGATTCTTTCGTGGTTGAATTCACATAAAACCTAGTTTACTAAGATCACTCTAAGTAAACTACATGATTGTATTATCCTAAATATCGTTCAATTAACATCCTATACTCACATATAGGTGGCTAGATCACTAGGTGTTGAAGTATAAGCTATGGTCTTTGATAAACTTACATAAACCAAGTCATAACTTACATAATTGAACTAGGATACAAGGATGATTACAACAATGGATCTTTTGAAAGAACATGATGATTTAGATTGATTAACTAACTAGATCCAACCCAGTTAAACTCACGTGAAACCTAAATTACAACAATCACTTGAGGTAATTTCATAACTATGTTGCCTTGGAACTTATTCAATTACCGAATTAAACACATAACAAAATCACTTAAGTTTATGCATCTAATCGTCTAGATTACTAAGTGTATTGAAGTATAGATTGCTTTCCTAGTTAACTCACATTAATAGGTTTGCAATCTATATAATTGAAGTAATGAACTAAGCAAGCATAACAATAGTTCTTGTAGTTGGACTAGATGATTTAATCAATCAAACATATATATAACTAGCATAACATCAAAGTATAGAACAATCCCAAGCCATAAATCTTACATTGAATCAAACACATAAGACTTCTAGCCAAACATAATCATAGTAGAACTAATGAAACAGTAAATACAAGTTGAATTCATGTTTAAAAGATATAGAACAATAATACCAATAGTGATGAATGATCCTAGCTTAATCTTGATGTTGAAAGAGTGGAGATTGACTTGTAGCCTTCCTTGAACCTTGAAATTCGTATTAGAACTGAGGGAAAACGTAGTAGTGAAGGTGTATGAAGTATGTAACCAAAGGCTCCATTAAATAGGCTTAAAAGTTAGGTATTTTGGCCAGAAAGTGACCAGATACGCCGCATCTCTTTGGAATGCGCCGCATCTCTTTACGTTCAGTAGATTCCAGCATGATTCTGCACTCAGAACTGTCAGCAGGAGAGCAGATGCGCTGCACATGGGACAGATGTGCCGCATCTGGCTTGGATGCGCCGCATCCCTCTCGGATGCGCCGATCCCTCTCAGATGCGCTGCATCTGAGGCTGTTTTGGTCCAGAAGTCTTTATGCTCCGCATCTGAAACTGTCGGGAGTTATTTGGTGCAGAGATGCGCCGCATATAAGAGAGATGCGCCGTATTTGGACCTGTTTCAGTGGTTTCAGGCTGTTTTATGCGTTCAATCTTCGTTTTAACTCTGTTTTCGCTGTTGGTCTTCATTTATTCATTCACAATGGAGTTTTACAAATATACACAAATTACAATACATACGTACAACAATTATATACAAATGGAACAACTTTGGATTGAAATAACGGCAATAAACATGTATGATTTTGGCGTTATCAAAATTTTCACACTTAAACCTTGCTTGTCCTCAAGCAAGACTTACAAAAAATCGAAATTTACTACAGTAAACACACTTATTTAATTGAGAACACAAAAATGGGAATCACACTCACTCGATATAGTAATATATATATATATATATATATATATATATATATATATATATATATACACACACACACACACACACACACAAGATACACAAGTTATTTTGGAACACAATAACTCTCGCTATATGGAACACACACTCGGGTCACAATATATACACACTCACACTTTTTATTTCACACACGAATCAAACTCACGCGTTTTGAGTATACACAACCCTTTGGAGTACACACGCTTTTATTTATTTCACAATGTAATACACATACTTTTAGTACACACACGAAATGAAATCACACCAAAGTCGAAAGGTGGGTTTTAAAGTCCACATTTCTTAAAAATTTGGATCCTTAGGGAAATTGGGACCTTTGCAAAAAACCTTTTATATTTTGAAAATTAGACATGTTAGTTTTTACACTAATAAGTTTTCCGGTTTTAACCTCAAAGTCCAGTTGAGGGTAACTGGAAACCGAAGCCTCAGTCGGAGCTTAGCAAGCTACTCGCCCCCATGATTGAAGTATCATGGAACTTGAAATCGGATGTCCTAAAAATGGTTTTACACAATATAGTTCATAAAATAGCATAAGTTTTTAGAAGAAACTATATCATGTCCAAATATCATCGGTGAACTATGAGTTTGCACACCTCAATTTGTTATGGCATATGTATGTTGACCGCGGTCAACATAGATGCAGTTGATCTTTACGGAGATCAAAAAGTTAATTTGCAATGTGCCCTCCCATTGTACGAGACAGATCCATCTCATGGTTAGGATAAGTCTGACCACCAAAAACCCTGTTTGATGCTGAGATGAGGTGAATTTCCAGCCGATGATAGAGATGACTTTTCAAGATTTTTCGTCAACCTACAGCTGTTCTGGACTACATCTTCTAACATAAGTTAGCAAGTGTGTCATATTGGAAGACTTGACTTCCTTCACAATCATTACATAGATGAGCATTAGATTAGATTGTTAGAACAACAAATTACTTGATGATTCTTTTTCATTCAGAATGTGGTATAGCATGATGATTATATCTTTTATATGACTACTAGTTTTATGATTTTTAACAAAATAAAATCAATCATTTGGTTGTTTCTTAATTTATTTTGTGATAACAATTTCGGTGTATACACCTAGTTTTAAAATCTACAAATTTTAAACAAAATTTGAATTTATGAAGATAAAAGTTTAAAAATTTTCACCATTTTAAGTCTTTTGAACCAAAATCAAAACCCGAAAGAATATATAACTTCCTCCCCACACTTGAGTTCATGTATCGCCCTCGTTACATGAAATCAGAAAAATTTAAATTCGAGAGGGTTAAAGAGTGTAAGAGAGTTTATTACTTTCAAGGTTTAAAACCGAAGTTCACGGGATGATGGCGCTGACTTGAATGCCAACATAAGAACATCATCCTCTTCTTGCTACCACAATTCATTCATTAATCAAGTATGTGCTGAACTTACTACCAGTCTTTGAAAATCACAGCAATTAGCACGATGCTCACCTGTTCAAACCAAACATACGATTCACACAAATAAATGGGGGTGTATTCCATGTAATAAAAACCCCACTTTTAATTATCTAAATTATTCAAATTACAATCATCCAAAATATTATTAAGTTATTACACACCAAACATAAAGATAAATTGTTTTTGAAACAAACCAACATCAATCAAACCTTTCACACACTTCACCAATAATCATGTCAACTTCAGAAGAATCTCCAAAAAGAGTTACTTGGGCCAGCTCCGCCTTCATTTTGGTTTCCCGCGTCGTCGTCCTGAAATATTGAGGGGTTGTACCCCTGATAGGTTGCTTGAGCAGGGACGATAGCAGTGTCTTCATTAAGCGGGTTAGGGGGAGGAGGATAAGGCGCAGGATATGGATCACCCATTCGAACCCATGGTTCGTATGCAGGCCAAGGAGAGGGGGTATAGTTAGCGGGATCTGCAGCATATGACACAGTCTGTTCATGTATCCAGTTAAGCTGATTTTGCTGCTCCACTTGAGTGTACCACGTTCGATCATTCCCTACATCAATGTAATGTTGCATCTCCCTGTTACCTGTATCGTAGTGATCAATTACCTTTTGGGTGTTTCGATCATTATGGAGTCGCAAATCTGAAAATTGTCGCGCCATGTAAGCCTCCCAATCATTTTCCGGACCCGAACTACTTCCAACATTCGGATGTGGATCTGGCTGCGGTTGTGGTTGTGGTTGTGGTTGTTGCGGTTCCCTGTTCACGGGATCCACATACCTAGTTAGAAGGCCGTTCGACCCCCTCGTCAAAATGTTTG